>NW_026652276.1:76437738-77637738 GCF_009828535.3 Hylobates moloch
CCACCATCCCCATAAAGTAATAAACAACAATAACAAACAAGCTCCTGAGTTACTGAAATCAGCCACCATCCCCAGGGAGTTACAGCTATAATGTCACCTTACCACTCTGTTTCTTGCTTCTCTTTTGCTTTTTTGTTCCTGGAAATTTTCTTTAATTTCTTATAAGCTCAGCTTTGCATTCATAAAATTATTTATTAAATTTTACCCAACAAACATTTTATCAGGATTTTTTTCAGGATACTTGAACATCTAATTGTTAGGTACTAAATGTACACTAAATGATCTCCTGGCTAGGAATCTCCTATGGCTTTGCTTGAGAGTCATAAAAACTAACATCATTTTAATAAAATTTAGGCTTCCAAAATATTTTTTTCTCCTTCTTTTCTAGAGCCTCCCAGAGAAAAACTATAAAGGACAAAAAAAAGTAGCAGGGAAACAGAAAATAAATATTCAAAAAGACTCATTAAGCCTGAGACCTAAGTTTGCAAACTTAGATAATGTTTTAATTACTTTATATAAGAGTAATTTATTTGCTAATCTAATTGAAACATTATTTTCCCACTGCATTGTAATTGCATTTTACCAACAATACAAAGCCATCTGAGAACTTCAATACACCACAAATGCATTAATCATTTATATCTGGAGACATGGCTTGAAACAGGATGCACTATGAACAGCTTTATATTTTCTAACTTGCAGTAAGTGTAAACATTTTTCTTTCCTTTATTGCTTAGGTAGCTCATTCCCTTTATGACCTACCTCAGACTAGAAATTAACTGATGGGCATAGTATCTACACTGTTTCTAAAACAAATATTTTATATATATATGCACATTCTTGTTTTCTTCCCTTACATAAACATTGAATCCATCAACAAACACTACTGATTCAACCTGAAAAATATATCCCAAATCTACCCTTTTCTCTTCATCTAGACCACCTGCCCCCTTGTCCAAGCCACTATTATATCTTTTACCTAGACTATTGTAGTAGCCACTTAACTGGTCTTTTGGCTCCACTTTTGACTTTCTAAAATGTATTCTTCACAGAGCAATCAGAGTGATCCTTTAAAACTCTATTGGAGATCAGGCTACTGTCTCCATGACCCCCAGTGCTTCTTACGGTTTTCAGAACTCCCAATTGCATCTAGCATAAAAAGCAGACTTCACTCTCTAAAGGGCTTTACGTGATCTGCTCCCTGCTTGACTGTGCTGCTGCTCCATGTCACACCAACCTCTTAAACTCACGGTGCCTCAGCTCTACTAACCTGCTTTCTGTTCTTGAAAACAAGTTTATTCTTGCTTCAGGGGCTTTCTCTTGCTCTTCGTCACCCGGAATGTGCCTCTGATTCAGAACACAGCTGCATCCTTTTAGAGTTCAGTTGAAATAGTTCCTTATTAGAGAAGCCTTTCCGGGTCAGCCTACTTAAAGCAATTCCACTGCCCTGCTGTTTACCAAATTAAACTGTTTTATTTTCATCTACAATTTACTATTATCTAAAATTATGGAAAGTTGATTACGTGTTTACTTGTCTCCCCTGCATTGATAAATGTAACCCCATGAGCTACAGACATTGTTTGCTTTAGCTATCTTCATCCCTAGATGGCCTTACAGCCAACAGATGCTCATTAGTTAAATTGTGTTTTTCAGGTCCCTGAACTCAGTCAGTTTGGCTTAGAAGGAAAACCTCTGATGAACTAATCTCACAAAAAATGTCAGTGTCTGCTCATAATTTAGTGTCACCTTTTCCGTGAGTCTGAGAATTTGAGAGAAATCCTGAGAATACATAATAGATATATGGTAAGAGAGTGATCTCAGGAAGGGCTTTCCTGGAGCCCTTCTGTGACATCTTCCTATTTGGGCTATGCTTTGCTATTTTTGTTTCATGAGAGAAAAACAAATTACCTTCTAAAATCTACCCATCAACAGATAACCACCAAAGGAATGTCTACCAATGGTGTACTGGTAAATGTAAAGCAACTGGCTCTCCTGGAGAATAAGGCCTTATCTGTATGTATCTTTTGCCTATTTCTGTGGTGTAAATACTCACCCCATGGCTAAATTCCAGCAAATGATCTGAAGTCACTGAACATAGACTTGGAAGGAGCCGTGCACCATTGCTCTCTCCAGCTGGCCCAAGAAGGCTCCAGCACATCACTGACATCTACTAGGTGCCAAGAATAACGTGAGGCATTTTATGTTCAGTCTCTCCTATCTTAGCACAATGCTAAAAACTAATTTGTCAGTTACCTGTGAGAGATGAGGAAATAAACTTGGGTAACATGCTCGGATACACATCACAAAAGGGGTAAAATCAAGGTTCAAATTCAGATCTGACTCCAGATACCACATCTTTCATTTGTTTCAGGGAGTAGTAATAAAAAAAACCACCAGAAACAAAGCAACAAACAAAACAAGAGTATTGTCAGTGTCAAGCTGCTTCATAAGATCATAGTTATTTTCCAAACATCCTAGATGTCTCAGAGATGATGCAAATTTTATTTTTAGTGTCAACTATATGTGTAGTACATATTTAGTTGGAATGAGAATTCTAAAAGTAGATTAATTAGAGTTCAGTGCACCAACAAAGTCTTGGAAATGCTCTCTCCTCTTTTTTCCCTTCTTTGCTAGTTCCCTTTTTCGACACCCTCCTAAAACACGAACGTTTTAGACATCAAGGGGACCAGCCATTGAAACAAAAAGTGACCCAATATCAAACAGCTTGTGCCTATTTGTTTAGAAATTCTGGTGAAAAACAAAAGATAGATCAGTTTCCAGGATAAAACTGTCAATGAAGTAATAAAATTCCATGCCTTTGGAAGATGGTGTCACTTCCACCTGCCAGCAATAAAAAGGAGGAGGAGGAGGAGGAGAATGGTCCCAAGTGAGACCATTAATTCTTAAACATTTGCACACATTAGAATCAGCTGGAGAACTTTAACGCACAGAATGCTGGCATGTACCCCAGGGGTTCTGATTCAGATTCAATAAATACACAGTGGGGCTCAAAATTTGCATTTCTAACAATCTCCAGGTAATGCTGAGGCTTTTTGTCTAGTAACCACACTTAGTAGGGGCTCTCTAGATGCCAAGGATTTGTATATGCACGACAGCTGAGAAAATGCTGGTTAAGAGCCCTGTTTCTCAAACTTTACTGCATGTTACAATCACCTGGAGACCTTAAAAACCCATGCCTGTGTCTCTTCCCATAGATTCTACTTAAATTAATCTGGGGTGTAGCTGAGTGTATTGAAATTTTTAGAAGCTCCAGGGGTGATTCTAATGTGCAGCTAAGTTTGATAACCAATGGAAATTGCTCTACTTTTTTGTGTGTTTTTTTTTCAACTTTTATTTTAGATTCTGAGGGCACAAAGTTTTGTTACAAAGGTATATTGTGTGATGCTGAAGTTTGGAGTACGATTGAACCTGTCATCAGAAGTGAATTGTGCTTGCTAGGGATCTAGTATATGGTCCGTATAAGACACTAATGCCTGATGATCTGTTACTGTCTCCCATCATCCCCAGATGGGACCTCTGGTTGCAGGAAAACAAGCTCAGGGCTCTCACTGAATCTACATTATGGTGAGTTATATAATTATTTCATTATGTATTACAATGTAATAATAATGGAAATAAGGTGCACAATAAATATAATGTGTTCCCATCATCCCAAAACCATACCCACCTCCCCAGTCCATGGAAAGATTATCTTCCACTAAACCGGTTCCTGGAGCCAAAGAGGTTGGGGGCTGCTGTTGTATCTCACAGGCGTTCTCTGGATTCCTTGAATTTGCATATCAGCCTCTAGTGATTGCGGAAAATTTTGTGAACTACGTCCTCAAATATGTTTTCCAAGTTGCTTACACTCTCCTTTTCTCTCAGAAATGCCAACGAGTCATAGGTTTGGTCTCTTTACATAATCCCATATTTCTCAGAGGTTTTGTTAACTTTTGAAATTCTTTTATTTTTTTTCTTTGTTTTTGTCTGGATTTATTTGAAGGACCAGTCTTCAGGATCTGACATTCTTCCCTCATGTTGGTCTATTAGGTTGTTAATACTTCCGAGTATATTATAAAATTCCTGTAGTAAGTTTTTCAATTCCAGAAATTCCATTTGGTTCTTTCTCAAAATGGTTATATCATCTTCCCACTCTTGGAATGTCTTACTTGCTTCCTTGGATTGTGTGTTTCAGCTTCTCCAGAATCTCACTGACCTTCTTTGCCATCCAGATTCTGAATTCTGTATCTGTCAGGGCTGGTGTTCCTACACCTTTTGGAAGTTGCTGTCACTTAGATGAAGCTTTTGTTTTTACATTGTATCCCTAGAGGGTTTGACTTTGGTTTACGTTGAGTATAGTCTACTGGCTTCACTTTTTTTTTTTTTTTTTTTTTTTTGGTACTTTCAAAGGCCGAGGCTCTGTGCATGATCTTTTTTTGTGGCTAGATTCCTGCATTGGGTTTCACCAGCAATGCGTGCTGGGAGAGTTATTTGGTGGTGTAATCCAGGCTTGATCCAGTAGATGGCGACGGCGCGTAATATTAATAGTAAGGGCTGGCAGAAACGCGCTCACCTATTTTGTATTTCAGTGCATTTGCAGCAGTTCTCTCGGGTGTGGGCGATGGGGGAGGCAAGAGATGACCCTGTCACCAAGTCCATGGGCCTTGCGGGGACCCCCTCCAATCATTGGGCGGCACTCGCCTTTCCTTAGCCCGAGGGTCCCTGGTTGGCTGCACTCCTCCGTTCCTTAGGGGTGGCCCTAATCGAAGGTTGTTAGGTTATGATCCAGCTCCCTGGATCTCATCGCAACGTAACAACCTTAGGTGCCCACTGGTCCTCTGTACTTGGCAGAGTCAGGGCAGGTTGTAGGGTACATCTGTGGTTTATGTGTTGATGCAGTGGGTCAAAGGTGGAGGATCCCTGGGTAGGGCAGGATTGCCATGGTTGTGCAACCAGTGTGGCCTCCATGGCCCAGGGTTTTTTGCCCAGCAGACAGTTGTGGGGTCTGCCCAGCTCATGCTCCCCCAACCAGGTCTCTTTCCGGGGTCTGCCCCAGTAGCTGGACCAAACCAGCTAGTTTTGTCCCAAGCATTCTGCACCCAGATCACTGGGTTAACAATTTGTTAACAATTAACAAATTGTTCCCATCTGTGGGGCTCCCGCAGGCGGAGCTCATAAGCAGGCTGCACCCATCCCGGGCTGGTCTTGTGGAGGAAGGCACACTCAGGTACGGCGCCGGCCCACGAGCATATATGCCTCTCTTTTCTTAGTGCTCTGAGAGTAGGGGCTCCTCCTCCCCTTGAGCTTTAGCGACAGATTTCAGCTCAATATTCCTTAGCTATGTGCTCAAACGTTTGGGTATTGGGACCAGGCCCATTGATCTCCAGGGTTGATTTGGCTGATCTGGCTGGCTAGGCAGGTGTCCCCTTCCTCCTTCACCGCCCCAGGTGCTAACCTCCCAAAGCTGCCCGCTCCACTGAAGAGGATGACCATCTCCAACAGAAGGATAGAGGAGAACCAGTCTTCGGTCAAGGATATACAATTAGCTGCGCTCCCCTGCTAGGACCTCCAAACAAGCTTTCCAATGCCTGTGGAGGTCGTGGGATCTCTTGTAGCTGGGATTTCAGAGTGCAGGGGTGGGAGTGTGTTGCCCTGCAGTTCTTTGACTTCCTTAGGACCTGTTCAGGGCTGGGAGCCGGTTCTGACATTTGGCAACTCCGTGCAGGGTCCCAGCTTCCTCCCTCTTCCACCTTGTTGTCTGCAACGCCTCTCTATTTACTTTCAGTGTTTTCTCTCAAAAGATATGTTCAAAGTGTGATGGCTTAGTTGATATTTTAATTTCTCTTGTTGGGAGCGTATCTTCCCGGCTCAATCTAGTTGGCCATCTTCTCCCCTCAATCCGCTCTGGATTTTAATTCCTAGGTTCTATATTCCTTACACATAACTTTTAATGTGTCCTCCTAAAACTTACCCATCCAGAAAGCACTCATTTCCTCAAGTTGCTAGTTCGTTTCAAGCATGTGCTGAACTGTAGAAGTTAGAGTGCCAGCTGAGAAATCCAGTAGACAGTGCCTCTATGAGTTTCTCCTCTATGTCAGTGCCTCTTTGCGTCTCAGTCTCTGCTACTTACTGACTGTGCGATCTTAGTTAAATATGATATTTAACTTCTTTGTTTTGTCTCCTGTTCTAGCTAAGTATAAATTATTATGAGCAGTATATGAAAGAACTTGGAAAATGATCGGAAACATTCAAAAGGTCACAGAGAAGAATTATTATTAATGTATAGGAAGATGGTGCTTATAGATGGTACACAATAGATTTTTTTTTAATCAGAGCACTTCTCATTGTCAGAATACAGTCCCAGATTACCTGTTATATGAGAATCCCAAATAATATTGTTAAAGAGTAGCAGCTCATATGCCACTTGCCTGATAAAGTTTTCCAGGGTCCAAAGTAACCAATGTGATTATAATTCTACAGTATAAACATGCAACAGCTTATTCTATTATTACCTTACGGGTATCTCTCCTAATATAATTCACTTATTGAGGACAGAAGCAATGAATCCTCCATGAATATGCTCACTTATGTAGGTGCTAATTGCCTAAAAATATATTACTTCTCTGCATATGTGAGGATAAAATATTACTTCTTTTTCATTGTTAAAAGCAAAAAGATATTCAGACTACTCTGATTCCGTAAGATGTCTTAAAATAATTATTTAGTAAAAAGAGAAATGTAGTTTTTTGGGGGGAAATGTAAGTTTTTAAAATTCTTTATATAATGGCTCCATCTTCTGGCCATTGAAATAGACTTACCATATTACAAAATGCAGTTAAGTCTCATACTGCACAAATAAATTAGTATGAGTCAAAAAGAATAACATAACTTTTTATTCAGAAAACTTTCACAAATTTGACTAACTTCTTCACTGAGAATTTTACTTTGGTCATTGTTTAAATTTCATGCGTCTGAATCCTTTTCCTCACCCCAATTGTTAGGACACATCTTAACAATGTTTGGCTTTCTGGGGATTTATTTTATATTGACACAGTACTTACACAGCACAGATATCTGTACTTAAAAGAACAGTGAGAGAGGCCAAGTCAGGAACATCTCAGTAAACACATTTAAGTTCCATGAACCTCACTGTAAAAGGCCACCTGTAGGATTGATGAAGAGAAATGGATCTACTCTGCGGGCAGTCTCTCCACTTTGTTCACTGTTTCCTTTGCTGTGCAGTTTTTCTTTTAGCTTGATGTGATCCCATTTGTCCATCTTTGATTTGGTTGCCTGTTCTTTTGGGGTATTCCTCAAGAAATCTTTGCCCAGATCAAAGTCTTGGAGAGTTTCCTTGACGTTTTCTTGTAGCAGTTCCATAGTTTAAATTCATATATTTAATTATTTAATTGATTTTAATTTGATTTTTAGATATAGTGAAGAATAGGGGTCTAGTTTTATTTGTCTGCAGATAGATATCTAGTTTTTTCAACACCATCTATTGAAGAGACTGCCTTTTCCACATTACATGTTCTTGGCACCTTTGTCGAAAATGAGTTTACTGTAGGTATGTGTATTTGGTTCTGAGCTCTCTATTCTGCAAACTACCCATCTAACAAGGGATTAATAATCAGAATATACAAGGAACTTAAATATCTCTATTTGAAAAAATCTAATAATCTGAATAAAAAGTAGACAAAATATTTGAATAGAAATTTCTCAAAAGAAGACATACAAATGACAAACAGGCACATGAAAAGGTACTCAACATCATTGATCATCAGAAAAGTGCAAATCAAAACTGCAATGAGATGACATCTCACCCCAGTTAAAATGGCTTACATCCAAAAGACAGTCAATAACAAATGTTAGTGAGGCTGTGGAGAAAAGGACACCTTCATACACTGTTGGGGGGAATGTAAATTAGTACAATCACTATGGAGAACCATTTGAAAATTCCTCAGAAAACCAAAAATAGAGCTACCATATGATCCAGCAACCCCACTGTTGGGTATACACGCAAAAGAAAGAAAATGAATATATCAAAGAGATACATGCACTCTCATGTTGGCTACAGCTCTGTTCACAATAGCCGTGATTTGGAAGCAACCCAAATGTTTTTAAACAGATAAATGGATTAAGAAAATACGGTTCTTATAAACAACGGGGTACTATTCAGCCGCACAAAAAAGAGAATGAATTCAGTCATTTGCAGCAACATGGATGGAACTGGAGGTCACTATGTTAAATGAATAAGCCAGGCACAGAAAGACAAACATCCATGTTGTCACTTATTTGTGGGAATATAAAAATTAAAACGATTGTACCCACAAAGTTTGAGAGTAGAAGGATGGTTACTAGAGGCTGGGAAGGATAGTGGGGAGTGAGGGGTCTGAGGGGAAGAGACAAACAATTTAAATGAATGAATAAGACCTAGTGTTTGATAGCACAACAGGGTGACTATAGCCAATAATAATTTAATCGTACATTGTAAAATAACTAAAAGAATATGATTAGATTGTTTGTAACACAAAAGATATATGCTTGAGGAGTTGGATACCCAATCTGCCATGATGTGATAATTATGCATTGCATGTCTGTATCAGAACATCTCATGTACCCCATAAATATATATACTTACTATGTCCTCACAAAAATTAAAAACTAAAAATGGAAAATATAAGAAATGGATCTAGAAAGTATGGACCTGTCAACAGGAAGGAACGTGCTGTATGACAGTGGGTAAGTCTTAAATTGTGACTTGGCCTCCAAAGATATGAAAGGCAGCCAGCCCACAGCTCTGGACTCCTGTGACCTCATGGGTTGAGTGCTCAGCTTAGAGGTGGCTCATTGTGTGTGTGCCCAGAATGAAAAAGGCTGTGAGGAGCTGCATCTTCTCACTCATTTGTATCTGTATCAGCTTTTTATCCTTTACGCTGTTGGTTGCTGGTTTGATATAAACTAAAGTTAGAGCATCTATGAATCAAATCTCAGTACAGGTTCACTAGTCTTTGATCACAAACCAGTCCGCTGCAGTCTGGCCAGCTCAGGCATGCTTCTTAAACACATTACACCAGGCCAGACAAAGCACACTAGTCATTTCAAAAGGATCTGAATTGCCTATTTGGAGAACATATTGTGGTGCAGAAACACACATTTCCATAATATCTATTGTTATTCCCTTAATATCAACTATTAATTCTACAGATTGCAAGCATAACATATTCTCTGTTGAAATTTGAAAAACACAGAAACCCAAAAAGAAGAAAAAAATGAAGTCATATTCCCTTGAGAAAAGGGAATTTCCTTCCAGTCATTTTTTTTTCTATGTAGATAAATTTGATGTTTGTGTTTTCATGTAGTCTGGTTAGGGTCGTGGTGTAATACGGTAACCTAAAAGAATTTATTTATTAAAACTGTCAGCTGTCAGTTAGTTCAGTGCTATATTTGGTTCATCTTACAGGTATCTCTCTCTCTGTGTCTCTCTCTCTCTGTCTCTCGCTCTATCAGCAGCGAAGGCATTGATGCTGATTAAATAGTCCCATTCCCAGGGCCGGATATGGATGGGGTGTATGCTATTTAATTTTATTTATTTCACTGGGACAAACAGAAGAATAAAGCTGGCTTTTGCATGCTGCTTCTTAGCAGTACCAAAGGCAAAACCATTAGGTGGTCCTACTTCCAAATGTCAATTCTACTGGAGAAGACACTCCTAAACAAAATGCATATAGAAAACCTCAATTACAAACGTTTATTAAACTAGCTCTCTGGTCCTAAGGGCAGGCCCCCATGAGATTCAAAGTTCCATCCTAAGCTACCTCACATTGATGTACTCTTCATATAGTCATAATTAGAATAAGTGCATATATATGTTTTTGAAAATATTTCCCAAAAGGGGGTTGAAAATATTTCTATGTATTTTAAGCATTTTTCATCTTTTAAAAAATCTTATAAGTTAATGTATATGTAAATTCATTTAAGATATCTAGAAACATATATACCATATACTAATATTTCTAGGTGCTGGGATTGGCTATGTTTTTTTCTAATTTTTTATACTTTTATGAATTTCATTTTTGTCTAAACTTTTTAAAATTAAACTAATTGTGAGTTTTATCAGCAGAGAAAAGAGATATACTCTAGCTTATCAAAAAAAAAAAAGAAAGAAAAAGAAAATACCTTTACAAGAATACATTAAACAAACCGGACCATCTCCCCTGGACATTATGCCCATGCACCCAAAAGCGGGAGGTGGAAGATGACAGTGGTGATGACAATACAGGGAGGGGCATGCCCAGGCCTGTCTTTATTGTGTAAGGCTTATTTGCCAACTCTCCCCTGTTCAGGATCAATGGAAAATTACATGGCATTTGTCTTTCTGTATATGGCAGCAACATGAATGCTATCTTATTTTCCAAGGCTCACTTCAGTGATTTGTGTACCTTCCTTGCCTTAATAAAGGGATCTTGAAAAGCTTTAATTAAAACTACAAAATAACTAGCTTCAGAATAGTTATTGGTAATTTATTCTACGTAAGCACAGCACAATAAAAACCATTCGGGGCTCTCAAGAACATTAGTATGCCTTTAGATGTCAGTCACTTATTTTCATCCTCGTTGTCACTATCTCAGCCAAGGTCCTCACCTCTTCCTATCTAGGTCATTGCAAGAGCTTCCTGTTTTCAATCTATTTGGCATAATATTTCCAAATGAATCTTTCTAAAGCCCAATGTTCGTATAGATGGTGCTGATTAAAGACATTGACTGTGCTCCCATTACCTACAGAATGAAAACCAGACATCATTTGGGTGCTAGACTTATAAACTAGCTCTAACCTGTTTTATTATTTTAATCCTCTGCTATTCCCCCATTCCATCCTGTCACTCCAATCAGTCAGGGCTGCTCCCCTGAATGTATTATATACTTTTATGCATCTATCCTTTGGCTTATGCAGTTTTCTCTTTACTTTATCACTCTGAGTGTCTTTCCCTCAGACTACCCAAGTCCTCCCGGTTATCTGAGTACAGCCCTTGGAGACTGTCAAGGAGAGAAGCTTGGCATGTGCCCAGCAGATGCTGCTCAAAAAGAGAGGAGCCAATTATTTCAGGAGAGGAGCCAGTGAGAATAAGGGCATTACTAGGACACTCCAAAATCAATATTGGAAGAAGGCAATTCTCAACTTGCAGCTAAAGTGGGAGAATTAAGAACTCTGCAATTTGATAAAATGACTTACCAAGTCAGACAATCTGAGCAAGTCAGAAAGCAAACGTGAGAGTTTAATTGGTGGATGAAGAAAAAATTAAATGAGGTATCACTTTGTCATCAGAAAGGCCAGTTCAAGGGTATTGTTATAATATTATGTACCCTTTAGAGCTGTCCCCTTCTTGTGGTTTGGCATCCTTTGCAGGACTGGGAGATACTCACTGGACACCTTATCCTTTTGGGCCTAGTTTAATCCAATCTCCTCTAGGCTGCTACGAAACTTTTCCAGATAACTTTGGCACACGGGTATCATAGCTCCCTCTGACATCACAGCATCTGTTATCTCTAGCCTTCATTTGGCAATGGATCATATGATTGCCCTATGATTTTTTTTGCATTTTTGTACTATAATTTATAAAGACATACATTTTTATTTAACTTTCTACAGTTGTGTCTCATACTTTCTTCAGTATGGAGATTTATCTCTTTTATCACATAATATCTCCCTCTTAGTCAAACATAAAAATATACTCTTTATGGGCACCAAAAATATTTGTCATTTATTTATTTATTTTTTTAACTCCTCTTACTATCATTCTCAACAACAAAAAAATATTTGTTGCATGACCAGAAATATGTTCTGTTAATTCACTCTTCTCTTTAAGTAGGCCTAAAATATAAGCTGGCAGGTCCGCCTGTGAAACCATCTCTGAAACTGTCAAAAATTACCCCAAAGTGCTAATTCAGAAATAATTATATTGAATAAATTCCATAAAGAATATATATGCAGTTCAGAGTTATATTCAAGAAAGCACATATTTCAGCTTGGATAATTTGGATATGAACAATAAAAATCAACTCTGACTTGCTAAGCAGAAAATAATGTACTGCAAGAATATTTTGTAGTTCAAAATTGATGAGAAGGCTAAAGAAGATGACTTCAGAAAAAAAAAAAAGATAAAAACAAGGCTATAAAGATTCCAAGTAGCAGACCAGTTTGAGTGCCACCACTTTTTTCCTCGTATTCACTCTACTCAAGTTCTTAATCTTGGGAGACAGAAAAAAAAAAATCAAGGTGGCCCCACCTGAGTCATTTTCTCTTCCCCTCAGCCAGCAGAGAGCAAGACATCTTGACTATACAAAAATGAGAAGAAGTAATTTTCCCAAAGTAAATCTGGCACTCACCAAAAGGGGCATCATGGAAACTAGGCTTCCAAAGAAGGCACAACAGGAAGAACTGATGTAAATTATGGTCCAATTCCTATATCTGTGAGGTTTTCTAGATCAGTGTTCATTCTGGTGAATGAATTCTATCATCAGTTTAGAAATAAAGCAGGTGGAATGAGCATAGGGCGAAGGGCTTATTTAAAACTGGAATACTGTACTGAGGCTTTAAGGCAGATGTAGCCAGCTCCATAGTATGGATATGACCTTTTAGGCAGAAGGCACAATCAAGTCAATTATGAATGTGGAGTGGGCAGTTTGCCAGGTAAGGATGCCTTCAGGATCCAAGCCTCACTGTCTACTTAGATTCTCCTCTGAGGTCACATTGGTAATTATTCCCACTGGTTCACACTGAATGAGAGCTTTGTATGGGGAAGATAAGTGTTTTACAGTGTAGACGGGAAAAAGTCAAATTAACAAAACATAGCAATGCTGTAGCTAACACAAATCACTAATGCCCAGAGTTGGTGAAACCTAGTGGCATATGAGTTACACAGAAATGTACTCAAAGATACAGGCACTGGGTGATATAAAGCTGCACAGTTATGCATCAGGCATCTCTAAGCAAATGCTAAGTACTTAAAATGGTTGTTTTTAAAATTCAGTATCTAGATATACTAATAAATCTATAAAACATTTGCCAACTGATTTTACTTTGGGAAAAGAATAATACTTTAAGACTAAGAATAAATAAAGCAGAATTTGATCATATAAAGTTTTTAAAAAGAATAATTTATCTGCAGTATGTATTTCTCATGCTTGCATTACTTTTCACTGCTTCTATTATTTTAAAGGATAGTAAGTACGAAGTTTACTCTGCAAGAAAATTCTAATTATTCTACTCTCAGCAGTGGGGCCCAAAATTCTCATGTCTTCTTGGAGACAGAGAAAAGTTATTGAGAACATAAGATTATTTTAGAGTGAGGAGAGCTAGTCTCAGTATTTACATATTTTAAGGAATAATTGTGGTTGCATATGCTGCTCAGAACTGAGCAAGATAGTTTATCTTACTAGTGAGTATAATAAACCTAGGCCAAAAATCTTAAGATTACTAGAACATGAAGTGAAGACCAAACATATCAGTACTTTTTTTCTTTGTAAGGGAAACAGTCAGAAAACAGCATTTGCTCAATTTTTTAAATAAACACAGGAAACAAGAAGATAATAAATAAGTCCCATTTTTATAGGTAAATATGGTACTTCAGTTAGAGAACAGACATCATTAAACTGGTTGATCAGAAATCTTTAAATCCATAATTAAATATCTGGAACTTAACTTCTAAAAATGATATTTTACCTGTTAATTTTTTGTTGTGGAGTGATCAAATGTGTATGAAATTATTTTACTTTGTGGAGCAAAGGGACTAAAGACTAAGACTAGGAAGTTTTTATTTTTATGCTACTCCGAGGATTAAATAGAAAAATGGACCCATATCTGTCTTTCCTTCCTACCAACTAGCTGTGATATAAAAGGAAATTTAAAAGTTGTGTTCTACTGCAAAGTGAAGCTCACTATAGTCAGAGTACACTAAAGAAAAGTAAAAATACAAAGCAATTAAGACATCTGAACATTATGTCTTCTCCAAAACAACTACATTTAAATGTTTTATTCAGTGCACACAGAACATGTCCAATATCTTATTCCTACTTCCCCTCCATAAAGGCAGCATTGGAGACTCAAGACAAAAACATTGGTAAAAACATTTTCACATGTCCCACAATCATTGTTTAACATGGATATTGCCATCAGCAGACATTGAAGCAATTAAAACCAATTTAAACACGACCAGGAAGTGGTAGCATTGGACTGAAGGGCACACTAAAGTGTCTTAATTCCATCTGCAGACAAACCAATATGAAGGCTAGTAATTTTACTGACTCTCTATAGAGCACCTTCTTCCACAGAAAAATAAACATTAGAAAGAAGTTTTGTTGTGATGGTTTCACAATAAAAAAATTATTTCTACTAAGGATAATGTTCTTATAGCAAATTCCCATGGCAATGAACTGGGATATATATAATTCTACTTTGTGTTACTTTTAAGGGTGCATAAAAGTTCCGTGTGTTTTGGGAGGGTGGCAAGCAAATAAGTTAGAAGAAACTAAAATGTTAATGTAGCTTCCAAAGCTATTAATAATTTTGATCACTGACCTGAATTCCTGTTTCCTAGAAGTGCTTCCCAGAGACAAGTCTCCCTGACTTCTTTGTCGCTGGTGGCTAGAGTCCCTATTTCATGTAAAGATTCCAAATCCTAGGCAGGGACCATCACTCAGTCTCAGTTGTCAGTGCCTCTTGATTTACTGTCTGATGATGTCAAGTTCCTGATAAAAGCAATGAGGAAGAAAGATCTTTTAGATCACAGTGGAGCAATTAACTTGATGAAATTGCTTTGGGGAAACTCAGTCTTATGTTATAGAGAAATATATCAAGTATTTGCTTCCAAGAAAACCTGAACCAGGATTATCTCAACTTGAAGACTTTCACTAGATGTAGAAAACACTGACTACAAAATATAAAAGTACTAATGCATTTTGAAATTCCAGAAAGATTTGTATGTGCATTTTAAAAATGTTATCAACAAGCAAAACAATGTGAGAATTTTAAGCAGTGAAGTTCGTTCTTCCTAAGGGTCTTCTTACCACTTAACCAATTTTTCCCCAAATAAATAGCTGAATATTATTTAGTTTTGTGATGCAGCACTCTTCTTAAGAAAGGGTTTCATTATCTTTTCTTTATCTTTCACTGGATTCAGATTAAAGCTGTGTGAGGTTTTAGAGTAACATTTCTAAGATGAAAGAACTTTAAAATGAACTTACAAAATGCCAGTGCTACCTTAACCAATAGAGACAAGTATATATTCAGCGGCTGGTGCACGCAGGGCACTGTTCCAAGTGCTGTACAAAACTCAAATAATGCCCGCCTGCCCAGAGTGTACATTCTAGTGTGTCTATGCTGGGTGAGGAAACAAAAGCCATGTCTGAATACTTAAAAAGCTAAACAAATAGATGAACAAGATAATTTCAGATAGCAGTAAATTCTATCAGAAGCCAGGGTGCTACAAGAAGAAATGACCATAAGGAACAGGATGGGAGAGGGTTAAATTGGATTGGTTTGCTAGGGAAAAACCTTGCTGAGGATGTCATATCTAATGTAAGGCTGAAATGACCAGAAAAATGAGTCATTTCAAGACCCAGAGTCTGAGCATTGCAGACAAAGGAACAGTATGTGCAAATCTCTTCAGATGGAAATGAATGCCACCTATTGGAGGAAAGAAAACCTGGTGCGAATGGGGGGAAATAAGATCAGAGACAAGCAGGGGCTAGATTGCGTGGGCTTTGATAAGAGGCTTGAGTTTTTTCTAGACGTATTAAGCAGTGCAATGGCATACTTGAATTTACTTTTTTAAAAATTTCAACTTTTATTTTGAATACAGGGGTACAAATGCAGGTTTGTTACATGGGTATATTGCATTCAAGTAGCGAGTGTAATACCCAATAGGTACTTTTTCAATCCACCTCCCTTTCTCCCTACTCTACTAGTCCGCTATGTCTATTGTTCCCATGTTTATGTCCATGTGTGCTTAATGTTTAGCTCTAACTTATAAGCGAGAACATGCCTTATTTGGTTTTCTGTTCCTGCATTAATTTGCTTAGGATCGTGACCTCCAGCTCCATCCATGTTGCTTCAAAGGAAATGATTTTATTATTTTTTATGGTTGCATGGTATTCCATGTGTATATGTACCACATTTTCTTTATTCAATCCACCACTGATGGACCCCTAGGTTGATTCCATGTCTTTGCT
Source organism: Hylobates moloch (assembly GCF_009828535.3). Taxonomy (NCBI): domain Eukaryota; kingdom Metazoa; phylum Chordata; class Mammalia; order Primates; family Hylobatidae; genus Hylobates; species Hylobates moloch. Next base: position 76,453,968 of record NW_026652276.1, read on the forward strand.
ATTATAAATGGTGTGGCGATGAACATGAGTGCATGTACCTCTAATGATCTAATGATCTGTTTTCCTTTGAGTATATACTCAGCAATGGGATTTCTGAGTCAAATGTTTTAAATTCTTTGAGAAATATCCAGACTGCTTTTCATAGTGAACTAATTTACATTCCCACCAATAGTGTATAAACATTTCCTTTTCTCCACAGACTCACCAGCATCTGTTGTTTTTTGACTTCTTAATAATAGCCATTCTGACTGGTGTGAGATGGTATCTCATTGTGGTTTTCATTTGCATTTCTCTGATGATTAGTGATCATGAGAATTTTTTCACGTTTGTTAGCCGCTTATATGTCTTCTCTTGAGAAGTGTCTGTTCATCTATTTTGCCCACTTTTTAATGGGGTTAATTTTTGCCTGTTGATTGATTTAAGTTCCTTATGGATTCTGGATGTTAGATCTTGGTCTGATGCACAATTTGGGACTATTTTCTACCATTCTGTAGGTTGTTTGTTTATTCTGTTGGTAGTTTCTTTTGCTGTGCAGAAACTCTTTAATTAGGTCCCACTTGTCAAGTTCTGTTTTTGTTGCAATTGCTTTTGTGAACTTAATCATAAATTCTTCACCAAGGCTGATGTCAAGAAGGGCATTTTCTAGGTTTGCTTCCAGGATTTTTTATAATTTTAGTCTTACATTTAAATCTTCAACCCCTATTGTGTTAATTTTTGTATGTGGTGAAAGGTAAGTGTCCAGTTTCATTCTTCTGCATATGACTAGCCAGTTATCCCAGCACCATTTACTGAATAGAGAGTTTTTCCCCCATTGCTTGTTCTCATTTTTGTTGGACCTTGTTGAGGATCACATGGTTTTAGGTGTGTTGCTTTATTTCTGAGTTTTACATTCTGTTCCATTGGTCTATGTATCTGTTTTTGTCCAGTACTGTGCTGTTTTGATTACGTGTGGTAGCTTTATAGTATAGTTTGAAGTTGGCTAGTATGATGCCTCTGGCTTTGTTCTTTTTGCTTTGTATTGCTTTCACTAATTCAGCTCTTTTTTGGTTTCATATGAATTTTAGAGTTGTTTTTCTCTAATTATGTGAAGAATGACATTGGTAATTTGATAGGAATAACGTTGAATCTTTAAATTTATTTGGGCAGTATGGGCATTTTAACAATATTAATTTTTCTAATCCATCCATGAGCATGGAACATTTTTCCATTTATTTGTGTCATCACTGATTTCTTCCAGCGGTGTTTTGTAGTTCTCATTGTAGAGCTCTTTTACCTCCTTGGTTAGCTGTCTTCCCACGTATTTCATTTTCTTTGTGGCTATTATAAATGGGATTGTGTTCTTGATTTGACTCTCAGCCTGTGTGTTATTGGGGTATAGAAATGCTACTGATATTGATTTGGTATATGGAAACCCTGCTAAAATCATTTATCATTTCTAGTAGCCTTTTGTTAGAGTCTTTAGGGTTTTCTGCATATAGAATCATTTTCAGTAAAAAAAGATGGTTTTACTTTTTTTCCTCTATGGATGCCTTAATTTAAACTTTTAACAAATTATTCTGATTGCCAGCTGGAGTAGGAGCAGGACAAGTGTAGAAGCAGTGATTGAAATTAGGATGCTTTTGTCTAGGCAAGAGATGATAGGGATTTGGACTAGGGTGTTAAAATAGAAGAAGAGGTAATACGGCAGAGATGTTGAGATCAAAATTATATTTTGGAAATGAGTAAAATAACTATTTCATAAGCTTCCTTCAATACATTTCCATATTCAAACATTTGTTGAATGTCTACTAAGTTCCGGTTTTGTACTTGAGAGATAGCACAGTGAAAAACAAAAAGTCTTGTAAAACATATTTTAAAGTACATTAGAAAAAATAAATAATAGATCTAATATTTAAAAATGAAGCATAAAATTTTCATTTGCTTTCTCTTAACAGTTTTTAAAATAAAGAATATACCTGCACTACAGGAAAAAAAAAAGAAACTAAAAATATGCAAGAAAAAACCCCAGAAATTAGAAATCATCAATAAATGTATGAAAGAAAACTACTGGTACTACTTTTCAACTAACTCTTCCCCATTTTTTCTCTTGCTTGTATCTAGTGTTTTCTTAATGATAATAAAGCCTGGAAAAAAAAAGTATAGTTAGGAAATGTTGGTATGTGGTTGGAATTTAAAGGATTTGGTAATTATTTTATCAAGCAGTAGCTAAGGGATTACGCCCCAGCCTTGGCCATGGTTGACTGGAAAACAAAGCCTGAGGCAATCGCAAAAGCAACAAATGAGTGGGAAATGTGAGGTGGGTCGGAGAAGAGGTTAAACAAATTCAAGTGGTGCGTGATGAAGCTGGCCTGCTTCATGAAGAGGCACATCCATAAGGATGTCTTTGATCAGGCTATATAATAACACCATGCTTTGGAACTGTCTATAAGTGGAGGAAAAGGAGAAAAATCATCCTGCTGCTTCCCTCTTCCCTCCTGTCTCCCCGGGTAAACATTTTTCCATGGAAACTTAATACTTTGCCTCACTTTGGGGCTGGGCCTACTGGTGTTTTGGCAGCCTCAAAAGAAGCCAGATTTTGCCCCTGTGGCCCAATTCTTCATAGGAGACCAGAAGTAGTGAGCAGAGCAAGAGATTTCTTGCAGTAGTATCAATGTTCCGTTACCATCCTGTGTCAGTAGCAGCCGCAATAGCCTAAAGAAGCAAGCAGCTGAGGTTTCATGACACAAGGGGACATGAAATGACTATAAGGGTCAATCATACAATACAGCCCTGAAGCCAACTACTTTTAGCATTTTCTGACAAAACCTAAGGGTCTAGTGTTCTTTTTGAGTCAACTTGGATGTTTTATAGATAAAAAAATTTAAAGATGTTTCATCTCTAAGAACAAAAATGCTTTAAAATTTGAAAAATATATATGTATATGGCATATATACATACAAATACACATACATATCTATATAGAATATAAATATATTGTTAAAAATCTGTAAATGGTCTAACTTTTTTTTTCCTAATAAGCAATTCTTAAAACAGTTTTCTTTTCCTCCCAGAGATAAACTATACTTTATCTTGGCAAAGGTGGAGTAGCCTTCCGGGATGAACAAACTTGGTCACATGGTCTTCTCTCTTCCCCAGATCCCACCTGCCAGAGCTAGCTCTGACCCACTTGATAGGCTTTCAATAATGACAGCAAGTGTCCAGCCAGCCTGAAGTTAACCAGGCATCCAGCCCACTGGACATGGGCCTGGAGGTTTTTGCACTCCCCAGAGAGCAAAGAATTGTCCAACTACTTTATAGTTTAGTAATTTGTGTGCTAAGATTCATAGTCACTATTTAGATAGTGATTTGTGTGTATGTTTAGTTTGAGCTACATGATCTCACTTAAAATCCTTTCTAAACTTTAGTTTGAAGCCAATTTTTAATTTAGATTTTTTTCCTTCTCTCCTATCCAAAAGATGCATATTTAGACGGTCTTTGGTTTTAAACTACAACTGTTTGGCCAGACTATTAACAGAAACTTGTGTGCTTTTAACTACAGCCTCTTATTCTACATCAGTGAAAACAATTAGATCATAATCAAATCGAACCTGCAGTGGGTCTCTCCAGAATTTGTCCATTGTATACTTCTAATTTCTATACTCAGCGAGAAGAAAACTAGTGTGATCCCAGGATAAAACTTTCTGCTTATCCAATAATGGTGGGACAACTTTTGAAAAGACTGAAGTGCATGCCCTCAAAATATCCTCTTATAAACTCTGCTTTTCTAACTTTGGTAAGAGTCAGAAAACAGATAATTTGATGTTATAGTTTCTAACAAGGGTCTAAAGTATAAGTATTCTGGGATCACAGTTAAGGGCAAATTCTTATGCTTTCAATATCAAATGTGTGGATTGAAAGGTTGACATATTTTTGTGAACCAGTGTACAATGTCTTAAGCAAAGCTCTTCATGGGAGGAGGATCTATGGTATGACTTTCTCCCTCTAGAACCTTCTAACAGCCTTGCTACCAATTCATTCCTTTTCTCTTGAGTTGGAAATGAACATATAATTATGTGCCAATTTCCCACTGACACCAACAGTGTCCCCAAGTATTTTAAAAATAAGGATAATATTGAGACTTAAGGAAATAACTTCTGTTTTTAATAACACATCTTGTAAGAATCTGCCAGATTTGAATATTCTCTTCTCGTATCTAAATAGAAATTTAATAATATTAAATCATATGTTATTATCATTAAATCCTGGACTAGAATCACTATTTTCTATTCTTAATTTAGAAATAAGGTATTGTCAGCAATATAGAGACTACTTACACATTTTAAGAAAATTAGTGATAATTTCTGCCAGTGGAGAAAATTCTGGTACAGATTTATCTCTGTTCGAAAGAAAAATTTAAGGACTTTGATGGTTAATTACATATGTAAACTTGAGTAGTCCAGGGGTGTCCACATTAAACATTGTTTCTGGGTGGTTCTGTGAGGTGTTTCTGGATGAGATTAGCATTGAACCTATAGACTCAGTAAAGTACATTTCCCTCTCTAATGTGGTTGAGCAGTATCCAATCCTTTTGAGGGCCTGAATAGAACAAAAGGTGGAGAGAATGAGGAACTCGCCCCTCTTTTCCTGCCTCTGTGCTTGAGCTGTGACATTTCATCTTCTCCTGTGCTTGGACTGGGATTTACATCATTGGCTCAGGCAAAATTACACCACCAGCTTTCCTGGGTCTCCAGCTTACAGATGGACTCAGGCAAAATTACACCACCAGCTTTCCTGGGTCTCTAGCTTACAGATGGCAAATTACAGGACTTCTCAGCCTCATAATCTCATAAGTTAATCAATCATAAATAAATAGATATTTAAATACATAGATATAGATATAGGTTCTCTTTCTCTGGATAACCTTGACTAATCCAAAGTCTAAATAAGGAGCCAGCAATTAGCATGAATAGGCTGTAGTTATCAAAAGACACAGCACAGAGGCATGGGAATAGCATAATGTATGTTGGTCTCCACTTAAATCCCCTTTATTAGAAGAGTGTGCAGATTTCCCCCTCCTGTCAATGTTGATATCAATAGCTCAGAGCTTCCCCTCTTCTGTAAAATTGCCATAGGCTAATAGGAGCCACCTTGTCACCTAGAAATGCGTAGAAAGTCCCTTCCCTTTTCCCTAGGGGAGCATCTGATGTCTCAAAATCCAACTGGTGTTTGGTACAAGAATCTGCCCTGCTTCTAGGTAACCCAACTGTGATAATCAGGTTGGAGGATGGCATTTATATATAATTTCCTATTTTTTTCCATTTTATAGCATAAGACTAGGGACTTACTAATTCAAACATCTTTACTGGGCCATTTAATTTCTTGGACCACTTTATAACCTCCTTGACAGGATTTTATCTATTTTGGCCCTTAATTTCCCAGAAATCTATTGTTAGTAATAGCAGAAGGAGAGTAGAAAGAGAGTACAACTATAAGTTCTGACACTTTCTAAAGCCAGGTTTTAATGGAAGAGCTATTTTAAAAATACAATTAATATAGTTAAAACTAAGCTCTTAGCAGAAACTGAATTGACATTTTGAGCAACTCCTATGAAGGATTATGCATTATGAGATTTGTTTTAATACCTGTGTTTGAATAATATATGGGCTAATGATTACTTGTGTCTGAATTAATACACAAACATATAAGCACTCACACATATATTCAACAAAGACTAAAGTTCTCAAGCAAAATATGCATGATCATTCTTAAATAAACATGTAAATTCCTCTTCCATAAATTTCTTAATTACAACCAATGTAAATCTAGTCTTAAATAAATCATTCACCCTTTCAGTCATTCAGCAAATATTTTTGAGAGACTAGCATTTGCCAAACGTTGTGAAATGTACTAAGATAAAATGCGAACAATTCCCTTTCCTCACAAAGCCTACAGCCAGTCAATAATACAGCCTAGAAATGGCCAATACAACATGCAAGTGGTGAGTGCTCTAAAGAAGGAAGTACCAGGAAAGCACAAAGGAAAGGCACTTAACTAGTACCTGGGTCTGAGCCTCCTGAAACCAGTTAAGCAGAAACCAGAAGAGTGAGATAGGGGAGTGCTCAGATAGAAGAAAGGACAAATGCTAAGGCCCACAGGTAGAACACCATATATTTGAAGAAGTGAAATTAGCTCAGATTGGGCAGAATATAGAATGCAAAGGGAAGAAGTGATGCAGTGTGATGCTTAAATGCTAAATAGTCCATAGAAAACTCTAAAGTCTTGAGTCAAAGGCAGAGTCTCTTGGAAACAGATTCAGAGGTTGAGGTTTTCATATGGGATGTTTATGGGGAGAGCTTCCAAGGTCTACACCTGTGGGAAAGCAATGAAAGCCAACTCCTCAACTTCTCTCTGTAAGTGCATGGGCAGAAATTTGGCTATAATGTAGTTGCAACAAAGGATTCCGACAATTTCATGGAGAACTCTGACATTGGAATGGACCTTCAGAGTTGTTTCCATTTGGGATGGGGGCTAGAATTTTATACCCCAAGTGGTGCATGCATTGGACATAGTCTATATAAGCTACCCCCCAGGAAGGATGTGATCTTGGGCAAGCAGGTCCTCTTCTGCCTAGGAAAAGTCCTAGGAAGGGACAGAATTGAGAGTTCTTGGCTGCAATACGACAATGAATGTTTGAGTTCCTGTGGGTGAGGGTAGCATCTAGGAAGTGCACCTTGTTGTAAATAAAGCATGTTAAAGATATATCTTAATAAATCAGGTTAGGACAATGAAAGGCCTGGGCTTTAGGCACGGAAGAGACACAACCTGTTTTATATTTAGAAAGGTCTTTCTGGGGGCCGGGCACGGTGGCTCATGCCTGTAATCCCAGCACTTCGGGAGGCCGACGCGGGCAGATCACGAGGTCAGGAGATCGAGACCATCCTGGCTAACACGGTGAAACCCCGTCTCTACTAAAAATACAAAAAAATTAGCCGAATGTGGTGGTGGGCACCTGTAGTCCCAGCTACTCAGGAGGCTGAGGCAGGAGAATGGCGTGAACCTGGAGGGCGGAGCTTGCAGTGAGCCGAGATTGCGCCACTGCACTCCAGCCTGGGTGACAGAGTGAGACTCTGTCAAAAAAAAAAAGAAAGAAAGAAAGAAAGAAAGGAAGGAAGGAAGGAAGGAAGGAAGGAAGGAAGGAAGGAAGGAAGGAAGAAAGAAAGAAAGAAAGAAAGAAAGAAAGAAAGAAAGAAAGAAAGAAAGAAAGAAGAGAAAGGAAGAAAGAAAGAAAGAAAGAAAGAAGAGAAAGGAAGGTCTTTCTGGCTGTAATATGAGCAATAGACTGGAGAGAAGCATGATTAGAGGCAGACCGACTAGCTGAAAATTGGTTGCAAAAATCCAGGCAACAGATTGTGGTGGCCTGCAGTGGGGTAATAACAGGAAGAATGGAGAGTTTTAAATGGACCTGAAAGAAGTAGAAGGGGCAGGACTTAATGACTGAATGTAAAAAATTTAGACAGGGAGTAGTCTAAGTTGTATCCCAAATTTCTGGCTTTGGCACCTATGCTAGGAAACAAAGCAAGAGAAGCCGATTGTTTGCCATTGTATTTTTTTAAAGGTAGGAGGGAGTGCAATTGTGTGAATGTTAAACTCAGCTCTGGAGATGTTGAATTTAAAGTAAGTTTAACAGAGACATATACTAAAAAGCACACATAAGGGTCTAGAGCACAGGAAATTTATTTGAACCAGAAATAGGAATTTGGAGACCATCAGCACATAAGTGGTAATTATATCCAACAAAGTGATCAATACGGCCTAGAAGTTTATAAAGTGAGAAAAATAGAAGGCCTAGGATAAAATCATAAAGGTTTTATTGTTTTTGTTTTTCAGTGATGCATTCATTAAATTCCCACTCTATGCTTTCAACTTGATTAAGGAGGACAGTGGAAAAGAAGAGTAGTATTTTCTGAACATCTTTGATATGCTGAACACATTACCTCATTATCTTATTTTACAATCCTATGATTTTAGAATATCATCTCCATTTAACAGATAAGATCAAAGGCTCATAAAATTTAAGCAAGTTCTACAAGCCATAATACTATTAATTGGTAGAGCCAAAATCTCACTCCAGATCTAACTGAATTTTCTTCTGTCTAACTGAGTTTTCCTATGATTTTGTCACTATATTATTGCTAACTACAAATGATTTGGAATAAAGATTTATTATGAATTATGTTTTGTAAAATCATAGCTTTACTTTGGTTTCCATAATTTACTAAACTTTAAATATTAAAAAGTTGTACAGGAAACTAGAAAATTCACATCTGCTTTGGGAAATAGAGAGTCTCCTATGTTCTTAAGCCTTAAAAATGTAGCATATAAATTTGTTTTTGTCAAATGGAAAGACAGAATAAGGGCTTACTCTTTCATTGGCCACTTTATAAAGGAAAGTTTGATTTATTCTGGGAAATTAAAAATGCATAGCAACTGGTATTTAGGACAAAATTACCTCACAACAAAAAGTGTATGCACTATTAGCACTGATATTATTTATTCATGTGTAGCTAGAATTTCATCCCCATATAGGTTCCAGGCTTAAGAAAACGTCTGAAAGAGTTTCTCAGGGCTGTGAGAAACCAGGAATATGCAGAAACTTGCCATGGGCTTTCTTGCAGGGATTCTAAGAAAGAAAAACACACAAACCATCACTTCTATTGCTAGAGATGCAACAGTAATGCTTAATCAGTAGTCTGCTTAATCAGTAGTCTGATCTAGTTTATATCTGCAAATGTTCTCTCTAACGCACTTTGATTCAGAGTTGGAGCTCAGTCTTCCTATTGAGGAACTGAGAAGAGATGATAACCTGACCAGAGGGACTTTTTGGCTATGGTCAGAAGTGGAGTAACCATTCATCAGCAGTTGTCCCTCTGCGGGTATGTCCTCCACATGGAAGATGGCACACATTCCTAAGAGAGCCATACTTTTATCAGTTTCAGTGGTGAGGCTTGAATACAACATTAGCTTTTATAAGATCATTTAGGTCAAGTGTGATTGTATCTGTCATACACTTTGGAACTGCTAAGCCTTGTGTTGTTATCAGTGTTAAATTACACATATTTCAGGAGTCCTTGCTATTCCCCACCAGGAACAGAGAGAAGATCTCCTTTTAAAATCTTCCTTTATCTCATTAAGTTTCTTTAGGAAGTTGGTTTTGAAACTAAGATTTAACTAGGCTAGATGCTGGTTTCTAGTCCTAGAAAAATTCTTATGCTACCTAACAAAAAAAAAATGATTTGAACTTTGAAGATTCTATTTATTATTAACACAGTTTTCAAAAAGGCTATAAATAAAAAAAGATTGTGTTTTTTTTTTGAAAATGTAATATTATACAATTTTTACAATTTGAAGAGGTTAAAATGCACTTATGTTTTGTCTCATTTATTTTTTTACATGATTACACAGATTCACAGATGGGAAATGTATTCAAGGCCATACAAGAAAAGAGTATTTCATGGTAAAAGTAGGATTATAAATCAAGTTTTAAAATCCCATATCTAAAAATAATGTGGCATTTTAGTAAAACATCATTTTACTTTGTTTTATAATTTCCTTATAAATAATAAATATGAGACACCAAATCGATGTGTATTAAGGAAAAAATGTTAAGCCTTATATTTAGAAATCTCGAGAACACACTGCAAGTTTATACTAAAACTAAAGTCTCATAGTTTTCTTAGGATGATGACGTGGCTTAATTTTTAAATATCACACATAAATTATTTCTCTGATGAACTTTTTCTTTTGTCTTCACTTCTTTTTTTAAAAAGTGTCCTCTGTCATTGAAGATGCCAAATAAAATGCATGGACAGAAATTAATAGGGAATGGAACTTGATGAATTCTCCTGGAGAATATTTTTATAATGAAAGCTTGGCAACTGTCCCTGTGATTAATCATGATAATACACAAATGCTTAACTCCAGATAAACTGACCATTTCCTTCTCTCTGGAATATTCCTCTCCTTTTCTTTTTCTTTCAAGGAGGATTAACCAGTTCACTCTTTCCCTTCACTATACATTCTTCTCTGTGATGTCCCCACCTCCGCTTTTCTATCCAAATCCCACTTTTCCCAAAAACATGTCTCAGTCCACCAAAGAAGGAGGTGGTGTTATTTTCCTTTAAAATCCAATGCATCCCTTTTATTCTGTTTTTCCATTTGACAAAAACAAATTTATATGCTACATTTTTAAGGCTTAATACAACACTGATCATACAGTGTAATATTGTCCATGTTATATATTCCCCAGACCTTAAATTATCCACAAGGATTGAGTTGAGTGCTTACTTCTAGGAGATGGGGGGAGAAGGAGCAGAAGAACTGGGTGGTCAGTGAATATTCCTTGCTCTTAGCTAGGGTTAGCTAGGACACAGCAGATGGCTAAGTACATCAGAAGTAAGGATACCTGGGAAGCTCAATCAATCAGTGGATCACTGGCTAGCACATACACTGAAAGTGGGCTTTCTATATGAATAAGGAACACTTCCAACCTTCCTACCTTACCTTTAACAGATAATCATAATACAAAGGAATTTTCTTAAAAAAACTCAAAGAAAAAATTTCTAATCTAGTTGAATCTGAAGATTTACCTGGCTAAAAGTAGTCCTCCTTTGGCTTACTAGGGATACAAATTCCTGTCTTTACATGAGGGCAGCAAGAAGGTTAGAAGTGAACATTATTGACCACCTATCATGTGCCAGTTACTAACATATATTTTCCCAGTAAAGTTTACAACAATTCTCTGAGGGAAATATCATTAGTCCCACTTTCCCCTACAAAATTTGGCCAGAATGCTAAGGAACCAGGATTATAGAGAGAGTATGGTCAACATGTGGTGTTATAAGTGGTATTTTTTTCTGCTTTGTTCTGTATAATAAGTTTGTGTTAAAAAATGGCCTAACATGTGTTTTAAGCATTCATAAGTATAACATATCAAATGTTATTGTCTATTAAATAAAACAGAATTCATTAGGGCTCAAAATATTAAACGTCAAACCACTAACGTGTTAAATTTAAAATGTTTTACATTACTAAAGAAAGATTAGGTGTGTTCTAGAAATATTTTTTCTTTAAAAGGAACACTAACTGAAGTCAAATTCCATCTTCTTCTGTACTTGCTAAGTTAGCCAAGTGGGGCAATAGCAAAATCGGGGTTTCCTCCAACCTCTGAATCCTGTGAGTCATTGATTTATAATGTGCCTTAGTATTGGAATTAGAAGAAACTTTTTCTACCTAATTAAGCCTGCTGACAGAGTAATTCCTGGTGTGTGCAAAATCTGCTTGCATTTGGAGCTCTATTGCCTGTCCTCTGAAAAGAGGGCAACGTCTTCAAATATGAAGACTTTTGCAGCTGTTCGGCTAGTTGACTAATCACTTCTGAGATTTTCTTCCCCAAAATAAAAATCATCTGGGAACTAATTGTTACTCACAATAATATCAGAGCTTGGCATTTCTGAAGATCTGTTCATCACTAGATTTCACAAGTCTGAGCCCATCTTTGAAATCATGATCTTCACTTTCAAAATTCAAAGTGGCAGCCTGAGTGGTAACAGATTCTCTGCAGCAGGGTTGGGTTAGAATTTGATGTTCTTCTCTCTTATTTTTCACCTCACATCCTTGTAGCACTGCACTGGGTTAGTAGAATCCTACAGTGTGAAATGTTGCATAGAATGCTACACACAGGGTTCCACTACCTGGGATGAATCCTGGGCTCCATCTTAATAGGAGCACGGAATCAGGTAAATGACTGCCTTACTCACCTGTCTTAGTCTCTTTATATTGCTATAAAAGAATGCCTGAGGGTGGGTAATTTATTTTTCAAAAAAGGTTTATTGGGCTCATGGTTCTGCTGGCTGTACAGGAAGCATGGTGCTGGCACCTTCTTCTGGTGAGGGCCTTGGGAAACTTCCACTTATGGTGGAAGGTGAAGGGGAGTGAGTGTGTGCAGAGATCACATAGTAAGAGAGAAAACAAGAGAGAGCAGAGGGTTCCAGGCTCCTTTTAACAATCAGCTCTCTCTGGGAATTTATAGCATGAGAACTCACTCATTACTGCAAGGATGGCACCAAGCCATTCTTGAGGGATCCACCCATGACCCAAACACCTCCCATTAGGCCCCACCTCCAGCATTGGGAATCAGATTTCAACTTGAGATCTGGAGGATCAAATATCTGAACCATAGCACCACCTCACATGGATTTGGTAAGCATCCAAGCTTCTAGAGGATCAAATAATCTTTCTAAGCTATTGACATGCTTATACAAATATAAATTATGATCCACATTTATCTGACATTAGCCCAACATTCTCATCAACTTCTTTTACGAGAACAAGAAGAGGAAGTCTCATAATACATGTTGTCACTATAAAGAACACGTTTAGAGGTTTTGCTAAGTGGAATACATTTTAAAATTTTTGTAATCCAGCTGTACCCACAAAAACAAATCTTGATTGTTGTTCATTTCAGTTATATTGATTTTTCATTTATTTGACTCTAGTCAAGAAATCCTATTTATTGGCCAAGCCCTGCTGCCAACTAGCTTTGTGACCTCAAGCAAGTTATCTAATTTTTCCAGGTCTTTTCTTCAACCGAAAACCTGGGAGGGGAGCGGGGGGCATGAGCTGGGAAGAGGGCGTGGGAAAGAGATGAGGCCAAAAGAACAAACAGAAAAAGTTCAGTCTGGATTAAGGAGTACAGAAAACATAACCTTAGTTCTCCACCTCCAGGAGAACCCTGGCCTTAAGCAGAGAGCACTCTGCTGGTTTAGAGTTCTATGTACTCATAGATTTTAACACAAAAATGTAGGAGGGAGCTAAGATTTGCTATTTGAGTATAGCACTGCTAAAGCTGGGTTCAAAGTACAATAGCTTAATTTGAAAATCTGACTTAAAATGCCTGCAGATTTTGCAGAAACAATAAAGGGTGACACAGAAGAAGTGTTTGTTGACTGCTTGAATTGCTGATACACTAATAAATGTACTGAGCACATTGAACAGAATGGAGGCCTATCATGGGCAAACATAAATTCCAAAAGTAAGTAAATAAATTAGAAGGGAACAGTCAGTAATCTAACCGTGAGATTTGGGAAGAGTCGTGTGCACTCTTCCTCCATGTTTTTTTAAAGGGAGCTGTGGGGTAAAGTCATGAAATATGTTCAACACCTATTACAGGATTGCTATAGCAATAAAATAATAAACCAAATGTCAGAGTTTTGAGAAACTAAAACATCATATATAATATAGGACAAAAATATTGAATTTAAAGATACGTCATAAAGTCTAGATGTCATTTCTATAATTTTTAGGGTACTTTATAAAATAGACTACCAATGTCTAGCTTCTCAAAAGAGAGGCAATTTTAAATTTTTATACATGGATTTAATAAAATAGGCAGATAATAGTCAAACCGGAGCTGCTACTATAACCAGATATAATTTTTTTTAAAAAATCAAGCAATTGCCTTCAATTGGATTTTCGAAGTATTGATGTTGCTTATTTTAAGAAATGATTTTTTTCTGGAGTGAGCTGAGTGTAAAGATAATTTTTAGATGATATTTTCAATGATAACCTGGTGATCTCTTACAAAGTGAGCATCTTTTTATAGGACATATCATTATCCCTAGTATTTTCTATTCAACAAATCTATGCTTGCATGTATTTGGCTTTCTTGAAATAGATAGGGTTCATCTTCATTTCTATCAATAATTACAATTTTAATGGCAAAGAACTGTAGTTGAATGCATACTGTGTTCTTGTAAGGCTCTGTTTTAGGTGCTGAAAATTCAAAGATGAATAATCCACAATCTTTGCTTTCAAATAATTAGCTAATTACCTGAGATTGGTGACATATAGGCAAATATGTTTAACAAAGTATAAGCACGTTAGAATTTTATTATAGTCCACAGCAACATCCCAGTGAGCAGGAATCCTTTCCACCAAGATGGGGGTAGAGAAATCAGGAAAGGCAGTCTGAAAGAACTGATTCTTAAACCTAATCAATAATAGGTGTAATTGATACTTATTAGTGTATCAGTGTCCGTTGACTTTTGGGAAAGGACTGAGGATGGAATGGTGAAGCCAGGTCTTGGTGGAATGAGGGAAGATGAATGCCTTTGATGGAAAGCAGCCTGAGCATATTCACAGAGGCTTGAAATAGCATAAAGATCTCTCATACCTGTAAGCAATTCAATGATACTGGAACACTGGCCAAAATAAGTGGGTGTAAAAGTAAACTCTTGATCTGGTCTGAGACTTATCCACAGATCTAGAAGGGAGTTCCTGAGAAGGCTAACTATGTGGAGATCGACTAAAAATTACATGTGGGGATCCCAGAAAAGAAACGACAGTACATTTGTGCCAGCCATTTAGGCCTTTTAGGGTGAAATTAGAGATAATCTAATGTACTGGAGAGTTAACCAGGGACTGTGTGTTCTGAGATCTTACTTGAGAAACCAACTTGGAAAAGAGAAAATGCCAGAAAGGACAAAAATTGAACACTTAGCTCTTCCTTCTTTCCAGTTGCCTGCCTCCCTGCATCCTCCCATCCACACTCATGTCCTGACCTAGATGATTCTCTTTTAATTTCAAAACTGAGAAGTTCTAGTGGTGGGTGTGTGTGTGTGTGTGTGCATAATGAAGTGAGGCAGCTGGTAAGGAGAACAGAAAATTTTGGGGGTGCTTCTTCCTGGACTAAGTAGAACACCTACTTTGTACATATCCCTGCAGGTTCAGAAGAGAATCCAAGATTGAAAAATGCAGAAAGGCAAAATTATAAATCTACAAAAACCCTGATTCATTAAACACTAGGTTACATAACTCTTTTAAATGAAAGCAGTTTCTGGATTGCCTAGGGGTTCATCCTCAACACCAATTAACATTCATTCTCTCTCTCTCTCCTTCCCCTTCCCTTCCTCCTTCTTGCTAGATGTCTGATTCAAAGCAACAGATGTAGTGTAAAACAGCAGCTGACACTCAAAACCCCAACACTGACCAGAGCTAGAGGACCTCATCTGTGTTGGCCACCCACCTTAGTCACCACATTAGCTGGCCTGTCTGGTAAAACATCCTCTTTGATCCTTTTATTTATTGTCCATATATTTAGATAGACAAACTGGACTTTGGATTGTGGAATCACTAAAGAACAGTTGCTTTTCCTCAGCTCCCTTATGAAATAGATCACTTGGAATAAGCAGATTCCTCAGACTATTATTACTAAGGACAGCATCCTGCCTGAGCCTCGTCCTTCTCAGTTGCAACACGGGGCACTAATCATAAACATACCTGCTCCAGTGATGTAATGTATTTTTCAGACCACTTTGTGTGTTTCTATTGAACTGTAACCTATTTCTCCATTATTCTAGAATATCGTTCATCATTTATTTGGGGTTTATCTCAAAATATTCTGAAATTGTCTTTTTCTAGAGCTTATTCTTTGTCCTCTCCATCCCCAATTTTCTTATAATATCAAGTCTCTTCCAGTGTTTCCTCTCTCTCTCTCTCTCTCTCTCTGTGTGTGTGTGTGTGTGTGTGTGTGTGTGTATGTGTGTGTATGTCTCTCTCTCTGTCTCACACACACCCACACCCACAATACTAAATCCTCTGGAAAGTGTAAAACAAGTTTATAATCACTTCAGGCTGATCAATTGGGCTGTTAATATTGAGGCCGAAGTTGTTATTTGCCTGCCACATATCTTTCCCTCCTTCTTCCTTATCAAGAGAACTGAGTTTTGTTTGAAACATCTATGAACCCAATTTAAAAGCTGTATTTCTCCAGCCTCCTCCCATGCTGCTGTGAATAGCCATATAACAATTCCAGGCAATTAGATACATAGTAAGATGTTTACTAAGGATTTATGAGAACTTTTTAAAATTTTTTTTTATTGAGAGAGAGGGTCTTGCTCTGTTGTCACCTAGGCTGGAGAGCAGTGGCACGATCATGGCTCACTGCATCCTTGAACTCCTGGGCACAAACAATTCACCCACCTTAGCCTCCCAAGTAACTGGGACCAGAGACATGCACCTCTATGCCTGACTTTTTTTTTTTGATAGAGATAGGAACACTTTATGTTGCCCAGGCTGGTCTCAAATTTCTGGGCTCAAGCCGTCCTCCCAACTTGGCCTCCCAAAGTGCTGGGATGTAGGTGTGAGCCACCATGACTAGCTTTCTTTCTTGATATAGACTCTACCCCTTTCTCCTTGTCCCTTCTTATATCCTACCTGAAATACAGAAACATTAGCTGGATATTAGCTGGATGCTACCATCAGAATGGGTTCAGAAATAACCCTTTTAAAGTTCATATTGATCATCCATGCTTCTCTTAGTATGTAGAACTGTTGTAATGTAGGATGCTTTGTTTAAAATGTAAAAGAGACTTGAATCCTAGATATTATGATGTAACAACTGGAAAATCTATACTGAAGCTTCTCTTGGCTCTGTGAGTAGAAGAAAAAGTATGTGATCTAATCTTAAGGTCCAAAATAGAATCAATCATAGCACCAACATAATGGAATTTACTCCCCGCTACAAATTAAATCCTCTCAGTTCTCTAATTTAATTTTTAAACAATAATTGGCAAAAAGATAATATATGTTTTTAAATTGCTTCAACTGCAAAGATGAAAGGTAGGCGAAGACAGTTTGGTGACCACCAAAATTCATGTTTTCTTCTAGGAAGTGGCTGCCCAGCTAGGGGAATGTCTCAGCCTTCCATTGCATCTAACGGGGCTATATGACTATTTCTCACCATTGAAATACAAGCCAGCCATGTGTGTCACTTCTGGGCTGAAGAGGTAGGTGTAATTCTTCATGATGTCTTTTTCCATCATCAGCTGACTCTGAGTACCTAGAAGCAAGACGTGCCACAAGACTGAAGAATCCTGAATCCATAAATGATCACATGGACTGCCACCTGCCAACTGGGAACAACCACGTAGAACTTTTCATGAGCAAGAAATACAATTTCATTGTACCAAGCCACCAAGATTTGGGTGTGTATTTGTTGCTGAAACAAGGGTTATTCCAATTAATATAAAGGGCAAAAATAAAAATCTCACATTTTAGTGTATTCAGCATGAAATAACTGAAAAAGCAGAATGTCATTCAGTGGGCTCACAAATAATTAAGATTTTCTGTAATTAGGTAAAAAATAATAGAAACCAAATTAATTTATAAGAAAATGATGAAAGTTAATCCTTTGTTCTGCCTTGAGTTCGTGACTTACAAAATCTATACCTGCCAGTTACTAAGTATTTTTTAATGTTGCAGTCTCCAGTTAGTCTGGATATAGTCTGATTTTCGACAAAGAATTTTCCCTATTTATTTCTTTAAGAGGGTGAAATGAATACTACGTTCTATGAAGCTTTCTAGTGAAGTAGAGCCTAATGTAATATGCAATTGGTTTTGAATAGGATATTCCAAGGTGATGGCGATCTGGATTCAGAAGTCAACTATCTTCCATAGAAAAACTGGGTTTAATAGACACTAAGAAGACCATCATTTGTTCCTCTAAAATTAGACAGCTGCTATTCCAGCCTGCCCATAAACATTCTCCAGGTCTAAAGTAAGTTTTTGGATAGAGGGACTATCACGTTCTAGGACATTTCGAATTATTTCTTGTGCCAATGTGAAGAACAGGTTCTGGTCTACAGAGGCATTGTTGAGACTGAATTAGGAGAACTTACAAATACCTTCCATGGACCAGCCAGGGGGAGCCACATGCTATTCAGTGTAGCTGATTCCAGCAAGATAACAATTGGAACAGAAAGGAAAAAACAAAAACAAAACAAAACAAAACCCTCATTAAAGGCCTCCTTTCTAAATTAGTGAGATAAAATTTTGCTTAGTAATTGAAGAGATTCCAAAGTTTGGGGCTTTAATTCAGTGCCTATCTATTCTTCCAGTCAGAATCTTTTCAGAAAAAAACTTCAGACAACCTTATTTCGTAGGGTGAATGTGAGATGAAATAGGGCATGGGATTATTTTCATTATGAAAAGTCTGTTTACAGTTTTCTCTTCACATCTTTCTGACTACAATATAGTTATAAACCCATCCGTTTACCAAGTAACATTCTATTCTAAAAGTAGGATAATTTTTTTCCATAGAAAGCTCAGATGTAAAATGAGGAGACTTTTTGCTCCTTAGGAATACAAATCAGCTTAGACTAACCAATCACACTGAATTTTTAAAGATTTTACCAGTAACTAAAACTATATGTTAATGAAAAATGGATATGGGGGAAATACATCCTTTGTCTTAAAAACAGAACCCCAACTTTATTTAGGGGTGGCAATGGGCTCAGCTAAAAACACAGTGATTCCAGATTCCCTCACAGGAGGGAGCGGGCATTTTTCACAGGTGTGACCCATAGGCTGTAACTTAAAATCTCTAGGGGGTTTGGGAAAGCTCTTGGAGAAACCTGATTTAGCTGGCATATGTCTTATGCCTTTTGGTCTTCGTATCCATCCTGGCATGTAGTTAGGATGCTGGAAGTGAGGCAGGTATCTCAAGACCATGAGGCAACCAATAGAAGGATGAAAGTCACAAGCTGAGGATGTTTGAGAGGAAGAAAAATGAGCTTAGGCCTCTGAGGACTGTGAAGTCCTACCTTCAGACTAATGTCACTTAAGAAAAACAAACTTCTATTTTGGTTAAGTTAGTATATGTTTGATTATCTCTTATAAGCAGCCAAACCTATACCAAGTTGATCCAGTTAGAAGAATGTGCCAAAAAAATTTTTCAACCATTTCCAAACATGCATTTCAGAAGCATTCATTTACTTTGGCAATTATTAAACTGATATATATTAGTAAAACATTTTTATACACTTCTTAAAATGACTCCTCCAAATTACTAGGCCATACTCTATGCACTTCCCATACAGGGAGGGACACATTATAAATATGTTTCATCCCTCCATTGATTAATTTAGCAAACACTTATTGGAGGCCCAGAAAACACTGTGCCAGGGGCAGGGATGCAAGAATGAAAAACACACACCTGATTACAAAAGGCTTAGTTTATTTGAAAAGAATAAGACAGAATATTTTTTAAAAACATTCTATTTTCCAGTTATTTGCTTCCTGAGGGTTGTTTGTTTCACATACATTAGCTCTCCAAGGGATAGAGAAGCCTAGCACCATAATCAACATCAATAAAATAAAAGGATCTGAGCCAACAAATTGGTGTACATAGCTTAATGTTCAGAACACAATTTCATCATTGAATATTTAATTAAATGTTGCACCAATGTGTTCATTACTGTTGTGAGAAATAACTGAAGAAAGTTTCTCATTCCAATCAGTACAGAACTTGTTTTTCTAAAATCAGACTACTGCTAAAAGCAGATATTTAGTACTACTCCACTTTTTTTTCCTGTCATTTGTATGATATAAAAAAATCACTGTACATCAAGCCTTTACTCCAGTATCAAAAGACAATTATTCATTGCAGTATGGGTGACAAAATAACAAGTTAGTGTCAGGAAAACCATTTTTCACTCACCTCTTCCTCTATGTCAGGCATATCGTCTAACTTCTTTCTGCCTCAGTTTCCTTATGAGTTAAGTAATGGGTTGGAATTAGATCACTGTGTTCCCTCACAGATCTAAATTCTCTTATTTCCTCACTCTACTTAGTGTGATGCAGTAGCAGATAGGTTTCCCAGCTAAGAGCAGAACATTAAGATTATTTTTAAATGATGTGTGGTTCCTTCTCTATTTCTGTTACCTCAGGAATTATACATATTAGCCAACAACTCATATCAAACCACAATTTTATATATAATTAAACAATATAATATCATCTTTTATTAATAATACCATATCACCATACTCAGAATCAGAATAGAAGACTGGTTTTATTATTTCTAGCTTTTAAAAGCATAACTTGCATTGCACACATTTGGGATAATTGAAAGAAAATTAGATGGAGAGTACATTGTTTTAAATTTGCTGTTTACATTATCCCCCAGATATCTAGGAGTAAGTCTAACACAGATTATCCCAAAAGCACAGCAATCCTCTTGCTCTATTATAAGAAATTATTTTCACAGTCTAAAAGAAGATTGATTATATGTAAAATCTGAAAGCTAAAATTAAGATCTTATTTTTCAGTATAGACAATAGAAGTAATTAATTAATACATCTGACATTTATCTGCAATCCCCCATAGGCAGATATCTGCTTTCTTATTAGTTGCGTAAGAATTTCAGAAGTTGAAATACATTAAACACAACCAGTTTAACCCATCACATTCTGAATTTGATATCCTATTACCTTGCTCACAAACAAGATCTTTAAGGAACATAAACACTCTTTACAAATCCTTTAGTTATCATCCTGCAAAACAACTCACACCCCCAATAATTATCTTATTACATATACACATATTTCCCTCTACTCACCACAATGAGTTAAAGGTAGACAAAAGCCCTCGGTGACAGTCTTTGAGTTATTACTTTGCTTTACCATTTCCTTCCTTTGAGGTGTCATGGTACAGGACTTTACTGATAGCAATTCATTCTTGTTAGGTTTACTGCAAACACCGAAAGAGGTGTCTTGCATTTGCTGGAAGACTTAGCTTTTATGCTTCTGGTCATTCTTCCCACAAAAAGAATGAGACCAGTTTCTGAGCTATTCTTAACTCTCCTTCCAAAATATTTCAAAAGAGGAAGACAAGAAAGACTTCATGATTTCCATGCAAACTCCCAGCCTGCCTGGCTGCCTGCTGCTGCCAATACTTCTTGCTCTTGCTGGTGATGACATTCAGAGAGCTCCCCAGCACTGGTGCTTCGTTATGTAAGTCTGTCTAGGTCAAGTGTAGGAGACACACTGCTGGCCTGTGGAAACTCATGGAACTGTTCCTCCAGATTAACACTTCAGGGGTTATGGAAGCTGGAGGAAGCTGAGCTTTTACTACATCTTTTGGGGGTAAATATTTTTGCATGTTTCAGCGGTTTATGTACTACAGTCTTGGCAGATGCCTGTCAGTCATGCTGAGAGGTGCAGGGAGAAATTACTGAGATTACAGTTCTGTCAGCATGCTTGAATAGGCATAGTAAGTCTTCCAGTACTCCTGGCTTTGAGACACTTCAGGAGTAAATAAATCATACATTCGAGTTTGCTTTTCGGACATCATCTGTAGCCATCAAGGAATGAAAGTTGATTTGACATTTAAACTCTGAATACAATTTATTTGATTGGAGGTGTTGTAGGAGAGCATTATTAGAGGTGGCTATTAGCTCAAAGAGATTTACTGCAGTTCTTGGCTGTTATGTTGCCCTTGTCTCTGGCTGCAAATTTGCTTCCCTTGTAAGTGAGTTATATATATGCCTGTATTTGTCTTCTGTTGTGATTGTTTGCGATCGTATAAGAATAAACTGGCAGTTAGGGGACTTCAACAAATAATGAATCCTGCCTACTTAGTTCCAAGGTGAATACTGCAGCAAAAGCGCCATTCGACACTAGCACTGAAGGAGGGTGGATTAACTGCATTGGCTCAAACTGTGCTGTGTTTAGGAGACTTGAAGGGATGATTCCAGGTTTGATATGAACAGTTGTTCACTCTATGGGTAAAAATAGAAACGATATAGCGCTGATTCTGTTTTAGACTCTCACACTGTGTCCTGCCTCAGCAATTAGTTAAAATAGCAGGCTCTTTACTGAATGCTGCAGAAAAGCCTAGAGAGGTAGCAGGGTAAGATTGCTGCAGCAGAGTGATATATCGGCCAGGAATTTTAATAAGATTTAACCAGATACGATAATACAACAGATGGCATCTAATCTAAAAAATAGATGGATATTTAAAAAGTTGAAGACAAATGTAGCACATTTGAGAGGGTTTATCTTCCTATGTGTCCTTGGCAAGCGAAGTTCAGTACCTTGGACAGGATGACATGAGTTAGGAAAGTAAAGTCTGCATAAACTGTCTACATGATCTCAAAGAGCAAAATGGAAAGTTAACTATCAATCATTTGTTTTGGTGTCTCTCAGTGATGACTGGCATTAGGCAGGTTACTTAGCACATACTTTCCAGGTAAACAGGTAGTTTTAAATTATCTAAAATTTCTTGCATTTTAAAAATTAAATTAAAGGAATGAAAATGAGTGATAGTAAAATAAATTTCCTTGAAGGTACTTTTCATTCTATTAACCATATTAACAGCAGCACATTGATTATTTATGATGAAAATATACCACTTACAATTGTATGCTGTATTTAGTTGATTAAACATGTACATGTTTCCCAATTGTCCCAATAAAGAGACAATTATGGTCCCTCAGGGCCTGATTTTCTATTACTGATGTCAATAGGCATTTTCCCTAGACATAGCTTGAGATAAGAGCCCCATCAGACCAGGTTTTACTCAGTTTGGCATTTAGACTATTCCTCATAAGTTAAAAATGATGGATACATACTTAATTGGACTTATAATCTTTGAGTTTATATATCTTTCAGATAACAATGTCAGTATTCAAATTGTCTAAAATTGATTTGCATTTAATATTGTTTCTATTGGCTATTGCTAAAAGGGATTCTTCTTTGTTGTAATAAGCTTAAAATATATTAATTTTTTCATTCTAAAATGGGGAATTTGAATTAAATGAGTTTAAATTAGTTTTGATCCTATCATGTATATCTTTGTATTCCTCTAAATGGGAATTAACATTATTAATTAATCTATGTTAAAGTGAGATTACATTTTTTGGTGAGATTATATTGTTTGAATACTTACAATATTAAGCCAAAATTTACTAAGTACCTACTAAATTCTAGGACAGTGGTTTTCAAAGTGGGGTCTCCTAACCAGCAACATCGGTACTACCTGGGAACTTGCTAGGAATGCAGGTTTTCAGGCCTCATGACAGACTTACTGAGTCAGAAGCTCTAGGGATGGGTCCTGGACATCTATGTTTGTGTAAGCCTTTCCTCCAGGTGATTATGAGGCATGCTGAAGTCTGAGAACCACTGTGCTGGGAAGTAATTTGGTTAAATATTATAAAAATGGTTTTTACTGTATGTAGTTAAATATATATTGTCATTAAATTTTCTATGTTCATCTTTGCCTAGATATCCTACTGTAAGCAGTACTGTGTTTTAAAGATTTATGCAATTATTTAGTATATCTTAAGTCTAAATATGTCCGTAAGAAGGTCTATTTTCCAACAGTTCCATTTTAGAACTTTAGCTCTTAGAAGTTAAATAGTGTAATGGGAAAAATACTAGAGGACTTATCTGTTTGCTCACTGTGTGATATGTCACACATCACTGACACTCTTTGATGTTCAGCTTCTCATTTATTAAGATGAGAGGTTGGCTTACATCAAGGTTTCTCAACTCAATACTATTGACATTTGGATCAGACATTCTTCACTGTGGGGTCTGTCCTGGACATTGTGGAATTTTGAGCAGGGTTCTTGCCTCTACCCACAAAGTGCCCATAGAAACCCTCAGTTGTGATGATCAAAGATATTTCCAGACATTGATACCTGTCTACCAAAGGCAAAACTGACCTCCTCCTCATTTGAGAACCACTGACCTAGATTAGCTCATCTATGAAAAGTTCCATCATAATAAATAATACAACAAATATATCATTTATCCTTTTGGAAGTAGGTAGGTTAAAACTTATAAACAAATGAAGATATGTTTTACTTATATAACTCAGGTATAAGGTGGGATCTGTTTGCCCCCTTGAAGATCTAGGTGACGATCTATTGGTAGATATCTATTCGTAGATATCTTGCTCAGGTATCTACCAATACCACAGTCAGTGGAAGTCCAAAACCTGCAACTTATCAGGGACTTAGTCTTACATCATCCTCTGTGTCCTGGCATCGTGGATTCATGTATACTACACCTAACCACTCTGTTAAGTGACCCAGTGTCTGTCTGTCACTAGTTTCTAACAGAGACTTACCTATGCCAATCACCTTTTCAATTTAATAAATTTTATTGAAGATGTTTGGGCTTCTACCTGCATTTTCTCCCTTCTCCATCCCATCTCTGCTCCTCATTCCCTCCCTGAGAGATCTGAACACTCCAAATTTTTCTCTTCTGAGTATGGAAAGTAGTCTATCTCTCCACAGTTCTTATATCCAGACACAGATGCCCAAACTCATCAAAGAGTTTAGAAGATAAAGGGCCTTCAATTTAGAACCATTCACCATACATAGAAGGCAGTTGGGGTCATATGGTATAATCATAAAGTTGTAAAATCATAGGCTGTTGGAAGGAATATTGAATTTAAGTTCATTTTCATCTCTTTAGCCTTAAAATTACAAATGTTACAAGCTAGAGTCTCAGAATTTTAAATTATACCTTCCCATGAATTTTTACCTAAACCACTTGGCAATTTAGTTTAGACATTTTCTCGACCTGATATGTGTGATAGAAGTAGACAAGCCTCACACACATGCATGCATGCCTACACACACACACACACAATTTTTATCCAACAGTTAAAGATTCTTTTCAATATACTATTTCACAATTCAAATTAGGTGTTATTCTGAGATATATGTGGATTAAGGAACCTAATATAAGATATAGGTAGCTATATTTCTGTTAAAATAATAATACCTCATACTTGAATGACTATATCTGTATTTTCAAGTAATTTTAAAAACATGATCCCTGCCAGGCATGGTGGCTCACGCCTGTAATCCCAGCACTTTGGGAGGCCGAGGCGGGCAGATCACGAGGTCAGGAGATCGAGACCATCCTGGCTAACACGGTGAAATCCCATCTCTACTAAAAATACAAAAAAAATTAGCCAGGCCTGGTGGCGGGCACCTGTGGTCCCAGCTACTTGGGAGGCAGGAGAATGGCGTGAAACGGGAGGCGGAGCTTGCAGTGAGCCGAGATCGCACCACTGCACTCCAGCCTGGATGACAGAGGGAGACTCCATCTCAGAAAAAAAAAAAAAAAAATTACTTAGGCTGGGCACAGTGGATCACGCCTGTAATCCCAACACTTTGAGAGGCCGAGGCTGGTGGATCATGAGATCAGGAGTTTGAGACCAGCCTGACCAACATGGTGAAACCCCGTCTCTACTAAAAAATACAAAAATTAGTTAGGCATGGTGGTGCGCTACTCAGGAGGCAGAGGCAGGAGAATCGCTTGAACCCGGGAGGCGGAGGTTGCAGTGAGGCGAGATCGCACCACTATACTCCAGCCTGGGCGACAAAGTGAAACTCTGTCTCAAAAAAAAAAAACCATGATCCTTTCTGAGACTCATAGCCACTCTAAAAGATAGGTCCCATTATATCTGTCATTCTACAGTAAGCAAATAAAGGCTCAAGGTCTCCAAATGCCAAATTCACTTCTCGTTCCACTATCCTACAAAGCAAAACTCAATAGTACATGTAGTTTCAACACATTGGTAAGTATAATTTCTAAGTGATTTTTTTATAAAGACCTATCTCAAGAGTCTTCCTGCTCTAAGACCTTCAGAGATATTACCAGTGCTTTGCTTTATTCCTAGGATTAATGCATTTTACCTGACTTATCATACATTTATTCGTATGATATGCTTAATTAATTTTCCTGTATATGTATTATAGAATGATTTTAACACATCATTTATTATACTTATTATGCTAGTTATAGTCACATGTGTTTTATCACTTAGTGCCCTCAAAAAACTCCATGAGAATAGGATTATTTCCCTCTTAAGAGGGAATAATTCAAACACAAGATTGAATTAAATTTACCTATACTTGAGCTTTACTAGAGGTACTATATTGATGACCCAGACAACTTCTCTGTTTTCACCAACAAAAATGCAGAACATAGCAACAGACCATCTCTTTTCGCTGGTACCCTCTAGTGCTTGACATACAGAGTCAGTAACTTTTATTGAAGAAATACTGAAATACTGGTATTGCTACGTAGTTCTTTTACATTTTGGACTTTACCTAACATTATCCACCCTAGTTAATTAAGTAGCAACTTGCAAATGAGGCCTAGAAGAACCAAAAAACAAATTTTAAAAAGAACTCTCTGCAACTCACAACTGCTAATGCTACTTTCTTTGTTTCACTTTATTTCACTTGAGAAAATCTCTTTGGGTTTGATACAGAGATGTTTTCAGACTTTGAACTTGAAAATTTGTTCCCAACATCAAATATAAATTCCTCCTTTAAAATACAGTGTCATAAACCTAGATCACAAAGTCACTTCCCTCTTTAGTCTTAAAGCGAATACCCAGGATGAACGTGAATGAACTTTTATTCCAATTTAGAACATTATTTCAGAAAATAATTATTCAAAGTTTTTTGAGAAACCTCCATATAAAGCCAAACAAATTTTTACCAAAGTAAGGTAAATTCTTCGTGAACTGAGAGCCTGAATTAGATGATTCCTCAGACTTTTTTCTAATTATAATATTCTGTGTAAAGGAGTTTAGCTGGGCAATATGTCCATCCAAATATCAACCAAATCCAAGATGATTAGATTTAATAGTGCCATTTTGCAGATGCATTGATTATTGAAGATAATTAAAGGTCTCGACATTTTTGTTTTCCTCATTTACCCCAAAATACATCATTAGTCACACATGTCTCAGGATCTGGAATTTGTTTGATAAAAATGCTGAGTTCTAGCCGGGCGCAGTGGTTACGCCTGTAACCCCAGCACTTTGGGAGGCCGAGGCGGGCAGATCACCAGGACAGGAGATCAACACCATCCTGGCTAACACGGTGAAACCCCGTCTCTATTAAAAATACAAAAAATTAGCCGGGCGTGGTGACAGGTGCCTGTAGTCCCAGCCACTTGGGAGGCTGAGGCAGGAGAATGGCGTGAACCCGGGAGGCGGAGCTTGCAGTGAGCCGAGATGGCGCCACTGCACTCCAACCTGGGCGACAGAGCGAAACTCCGTCTCAAAAACAAAAAAAAAATGCTGAGTTCTGAAAAAATTAATCATTCTTGTTTTGTTTCAAATGAAATTATAGCTCTCTGATTAAGTGGCATTCTCTTTTTCTTTCTGTTTTATATTCAACGAGTATATTAGTCTGTTTTCATGCTGGTAATAAAGACATACCCAAGATTGGGTAATTTATAAAGGAAAGAGGTTTAATGGACTCACAGTTCCACATGACTGGGGAGGCCTCATAATCATGGCAGAAGGCAAAGGAAAAGCAAAGACATGCCTTACATGGCTGCAGGCAAGAGAGCTTGTGCAGGAGAACTCCCATTTATAAAACCAACAGATCTTGTGAGACTTATTCACTACCATTAGTATAGTATGGGGAAAACTGCCCCATGATTCAAGTATCTCCACCTGGCCTCACCCTTGACACATGGGGATTATTATAATTCAAGGTGAGATTTGGGTGGGGACACAGCCAAACCATATCAGCAAGTGAGATAGTGAAATTGGATTTCTAAAAGTTGTCAATGTTCTGTTGGAATTATTTTATTCAGAGATGTAAGGAAAGTACAACAGGTGTCAACCTTCCATATGAAATTTCCTAAAGAATATTATTGTTTTCTCATACTGGGAGAAGGGAAAGTAGCAGTGATAGAGTGTTTTGATTTCAAATGTACAGCTTCTAGTAAAAGCATTACAATTAACTTTATATTAGTAAGCACAACCAAGAATATAAAAATAAAAAAGTTTTGGGTTTGGCCTCCAGATTAACCAAATGTTGCTTCCTAACAATTAGCCAACTCTCCCACACCCACACTTACTTTGTCTAAATTGAGTTTTAGGAGAAAATAAGCCAATTATAAAGACACAGCTATTATCAGTCAATGCCCTGACAAGAAATAGATGGCTCCTCCAAACTTGTGGAAATAAAAAGCAAACTATTTGGTTTTATCTTCTCAACACCACACTCTCATGGATTCCTCCGGAATGCGGTTCCAGTTTTCCCTCTTTAGCAGGTGTGCCAGGCCCTTCTGATCTGGCTGGCTGCCTACCTCTCCAGACTCTAGCCACTTCCACAGACCCAACTTTACATGTGTCCTACACGATATCTCCTCTTCTTAGAATGCACTTCCTCTTTCTCTTCCACCCTCTTTGTGTGTCTACTCATAAATGCCTCAGAGAAATTCCTAGATAAGTTTAAGATGGCCTAGATTCTACCTCCCAGCCAACAAAGTAAAAAGTTCGATAATTTCTGGTGATGGAAACAAGTGCCTTATGCTGTTATGGAATATAAAATGGTGCCACACCTTTGGAGGGAAATCTATTGATATCTACTGGGTTAAAAGGCACATACCCTTCCACCTGACAGATCAATTTCCTGAGACTAGATCTTAAAGGAAAACTTGCACAAGTGGGAAATGCAATTGTAAAGAAACGTATACATCAGCATTGTTTGAAATAGAAAAAAAAAAGAAAAAAAAGAAAGAAAGAA
This sequence comes from Hylobates moloch, assembly GCF_009828535.3. Taxonomy (NCBI): domain Eukaryota; kingdom Metazoa; phylum Chordata; class Mammalia; order Primates; family Hylobatidae; genus Hylobates; species Hylobates moloch. The sequence goes on from NW_026652276.1 coordinate 76,482,361, forward strand.
AATAACGTGTTCATCATCTGAGAACTGATTAAACTTTGGTGTATCCACCTATATACAGAACAAAATATTTTAAGCAATAATAAGTGAACTAATTAGAGAGAAACTATGTAACTTAAACTAGGTTTACAGCCATATATATTGTGTGATGTTTTTCTTTCTTTTTTTAAAAATATTTGTAGAGATAAATTCTCAGTATGTTGCCCAGGCTGGTCTTGAACTCCTGGCCCGAAGCAATCCTCCCACCTCAGCCTCCCAAATTGTTGGGATTACAAGCGTGAAACACCATGCCTAATGTCTGGTACAATGTTATTTCTAAAAAAAAACAAGAAAAATGTAAAACATGTATATTTCAGATGCTTGGATATACACAAGAATTTTAGAGCAGATTCAAAACAAAAAAAATTTAACAGCGATTGCCACTGCAGACTGGGCCTGAGGGAAGAGAAACTGGAAAGTTAATTTTTACTTAAAGAGCCACTCAAGTCAACTGACATTAGAAATGTGACCTAGAAGAGTAGATTGGGTTTGCTTGGTGTATCTAAATAGTATGTACAAGCAGGGCTGCAAAGGGGAATGGGAACACCCAGGGACTGGTTAGCAGGGCAGAATGGCTGACTTACATGTTCAAGGTGCAGAAGGAAGTGAGTAGGCTTTAAGAGCTGAGGCCAGATGTGACAGTCAGGGCTTCTCAAACACCAGTGTGCACAGAATCACCTGGGGAAATCTTGTTAAAATGTACATTCTTATTTAGAAGGTCTGGGTGGAGCCAAAGAGTCCACATTTTCAACAAGCTCCCAAGAAGTGGAGATGCTGCCAGTCTGTGGCCACACTTTGAGAAGCAAGGCTTTAAAATTCAGAAAGTATCATGGTTCTGTGTGGTCCGTGTCTTCACAAACATCAAGCAGAGCCAAAAAGCACTTGTTTTTAGAAAATGAGCTGAGAAAAAAACACCTAATGAAATATGATGTTTGCAACATGAAGCTTCCACCAAAGGAATCTTACTGTCAAGTGTTTGCGATCAGCAGTTCTGCTTTGTTAGCTTTTTCATGTCTAACAAATTTAGACTTCTGGAGACTGAAGCTTTGCCAGATTGAGGCATGCTTCTCCCCTCACTACTCATGTGTTTAGTGTATTTGTTAACTTGGTGAGAGTACTTCCAAACATAGTTATATTCTTTCAACTGCTATGGAAGACTGGAGAATCTGAGACAAGGAAGAAGGAAGATCTCCATTTGCCTCCCTCCCACCCTGCCACATGCTGCCCGCTGACATGTTTGACAAGAATCCAGGCTATAGATTGATCATACACCTAAAAACTATCTTGAGTCAGCTACATGTAGAAATGTCTTTCCCCCTTTATGTCCTTATATGAGCTTAATGCGATGTAATCCTGACCAGTAAAGAAAGACTATTGTCTTCTGTTTGTTTGCCCGTGAACTTGAATTGCAGAGACTTTCCACCATAATTTTAATAATGTGATATTGTGGAGAGTTTTAGTATGGCCTTATGGTAAGATTAGGTACTTTGGAGATACACTGCTGGTTTCAGAATCACACTTAGTCACCTCGTTACTGTGTGATCTTGGCCAAGATGCTCAACTACTCTGAGCCTCAGTTGCCTCATTTGTAAATTCATGAAGATAACGCGGTAATAGTAACTATTTTATGAGACTGTTGTGAGGTTTGAAGGTCCCAAAATATATTAAGTCCTCAATAAAATTAACAATTACTATTTTTCTAAAATTATTCTTAGAATTGATCTAAAAATAGTACTGCTTGAATGACAATATATTTATTCCTGAGTATCTACCTGCTATGATTTGGCTGTGCCCCACTCAAATCTCATCTTGAATTGTAGCTCCCATAATTCCCATGTGTTGTGGGAGGGACCTGGTGAGAGATAACTGAATCATGGGAGCGGTTTTCCCCATACTGTTCTTGTGGTGGTGTATAAGTCTCATGAGATGGTTTTATAAGCGGTTTCCCCTTTCACTTGGCTCTCATTCTCTCTTGCCTGCTGCCATGTAAGATGTGCCTTTCACCTTCTGCCATGATTACCCAGTCTCAGGTATGTCTTTATCAGCAGCATGAAAATGAACTAATACACTGGGCAATTTACAAAAGAAAAACAAGTTTCTTGGACTCATAGTTCCACATGGCTGGGGAGGCCTCATAATCATGCTGGAGGCAAGGAGGAGCAAGTCACATCTCACATGGATGGCAGCAGGCAAAAAGAGTTTTTGCAGGCAAACTCCTGTTTTTAAAGCCATCAGATCTTGTGAGACTTATTCACTATCATGAGAACAGCACAGGAAAAACCCACCCCCGTGATTCAATTACCTCCCACTGGGTTCCTCCCATGACACATGGGAATGGTGGGAGTTACAATTCAAGATGAGATTTCAGTGGAGACACAGCCAAACCATACCATTCCACCCCTGGCCTCTCCCAAATCTCATGTCCTCACATTTCAAAACCAATCTTGCCTTCCCAACAGTCCTCCAAAGTCTTAACTCATTTCAGCATTGACTGAAAAGTCCACAGTCCAAAGTCTCAAGGCAAGCCCCTTCTGCCTATGAGGCTATAAAATCAATAGCAAGTTAGTTACTTCCTAGATACAATGGGAGTACAGGCATTGGGCAAATACAGCCATTCAAAATGGGAGAAATTGGCCAAAACAGAGGAGCTACAGGCCCTGTGCAAGTCTGAAATCCAGCAGGGCAGTCAAATCTTTAAGCTCCAAAATGATCTTTGACTCCATGTCTCACATCCAGGTCACCTTGATGCAAGAGGTGCGTTCCCATGGTCTTGGGAAGCTCCACACCTGTTGCTTTGCAGGGTACAGACTCCCTCCTGGCTGCTTTCACAGGCTGGCATTGAGTATGGCTCTTCCAGGAACACAGTGCAAGCTGTCAGTGGATCTACCATTCTGGAGTCTGGAGGATGGTGGCCCCCTTCTCACAGCTCCACCAAGTGGTACACTAGTAGGGAATCTGTGTGGGGGCTCTGACCCCACATTTCCCTTCCATACTGCCCTAGCAGAGGTTCTCCATGAGGGCCCCACCCCTGCAGCAAACTTTTGCCTGGGCATCCAGGCATTTCTATACATCTTCTGAAATCTAGGCAGAGGTTCTCAAACCCCAATTTTTGACTTCTGTGCACTTGCCGGCTCAACACCACATGGAAGCTGCTAAGGCTTGAGGCTTGCACCCTCTGAAGCCATGACCCAAGCTCTATGTTGGCCCCTTTCATCCACAGCTGGAGTGGCTGAGGCATAAGGCACAAAGTCCCTAGGCTGCACACAGCATGGGAACCCTGGGCCTGGCCCATGAAACCACATTTTCATCCTAGGCCTCCAGGCTTGTGATGGGAGGAGCTGCAATGAAGGCCTCTGAATGCCCTGGAGACATTTTCCTCATTGTCTTGGGGATTAACATGCAGATCCTCATTACTTAGGCAAATTTCTGCAGCTAGCTTGAATTTCTCCTCAGAAAATGGGATTTTTCTTTTCTATTGCATTGTCAGGCTGCAAATTTTCCAAACTTTTATGCTCTGTTTCCCTTTTAAAATTGAATGCCTTTAATAGTACCCAAGTCACCCCTTGAATACTTTGCTGCTTAGAAATTTCTTCCACCAGATACCCTAAATCATCTCTTTCAAGTTCAAAGTTCCACAAATGTCTAGGGCAGGGACAAAATGCTGCCAGTCTTTTTGCTAAAATATAACAAGAGTCACCTTTGCTCCAGTTCCCAACGAGTTATTCATCTCCATCTGAGACCACCTCAGCCTGGATTTCATTGTCCATATCATTATCAGCATTTTGGTCAAAGCCATTCAACAAGTCTCTAGGGTGTTCCAAACTTTCCCACATTTTCCTATCTTCTTCTAAGCCCTGCAAACTGTTCCAACCTCTGCCTGTTACCCAGTTCAAAGTGGCTTCCACATTTTTGGGAATCTTTTTAGCAGTGCCCCACTCCCAGTACCAATTTACTGAGTAGTCAATTTTCAAGCTGCTGATAATGACAGACCCAAGACGTGACAATTTACAAAAGAAAGAGGTTTATTGAACTTATAGTTCCAAATGGCTGGGGAGGCCTCACAATCATGGCAGAAGGCAATGACGAACAAGTCACAGCTCACGTGGATGGCAGCAGGCAAAAAGAGAGCTGTGTCAGCAAAATCCCATTTTTAAAGCCATCATATCTTGTGAGACTTATTCATTATCATGAGAACAACACAGGAAAGACCCACCACCATGATTCAATTACCTCCCACCAGGTTCCTTCTACGACATATGGGAATTGTGGGAGTTACAATTCAAGATGAGATTTGAGTGGAGACACAGCCAAACCATATCATACACTACCATATACTAGGCACTGTATTAAGGGTTAGGGTATTAAATAGGATCTTTTAGCATAAAGATTTTTGTTCATCTCTGTAAAATATTTTAAACACATGTGTTTTGCTTTTTAAATAAAGAAAAAGAGATGTTTTTAGAGATAAGATGAGACACATCGTTATTTTCCCCAGTTCCCACCAGCCCTTCACATCTGCTAACCTGGAAAAAACATTCCCAGAGCCCAACAAATGCTGGAGCCCTGGAAGAAAGGCTACTAGCAGGAGCACTGGACTCCAAGGAATGCAGACCAGGGAAGAGAGTGTTGGGAGTATTAAAATGTAGGTTAGAAGTGGAATAATGGACAAGTAGAGGGAAAGACTTTCAAGTCCACTTTCCAGGGATTGAGTAACTTGGGGGCCTTTATCCATTGGCTTTGAATGCAGCCCAAGACAGGCATTAGCAGAAAATTTGAGAGTCTCCCCCACCACACCTCACTTCCTAGCTTAAAAAAGCAGATGCATTCCTCTTTAGTTAAACCTCTTGGTTGGGTCTTCTAAAGCTCTAGCTCTCATTGGAATCTGGTGCCACTCTTTCACTCTTGCCTGGAATGGCATTGGATCTCTCTATTGCTAGTTCCTGGGCACTCATCAACCATCTTAACCCACTTGGTCAATAGTTTCTCCATAATTATTTTTATTTTAACCATTTTGAATGTACCATCTACTTTCTGCTAGGAACATGACTGCATCTGAGCTATAATTTTAAAGCAACAGATGGCTCATGGAAGGGTAACTCTGTTTGTGATGCCCAAGAGAGGAGACTTAGGGCAGATGGAGATACATATAAAGCCACTGCTGTCCTAGAGAGCAGAGGGACAAGAAAAGGGGAGGTAGAACACTCATTAGAAGTTGTGTGTGTGTGTAGCATAACATAACATATATATATATATATATATATATATATACGCATATGCATGATATGTAATCTTAGAAACAACTACCATGTGAAGTAGAGCAAATGATCGCTGAGTTTCATCCTTGCTAAGAGCATGGGGAAATCCACATTCTATATTTGCTTAGTTGCAGAAAGAATAAGGGAAGCAGAAACATCAAGGGTCACATCCCCTATGTGTCAATTAAAGGGGTGCAGACTCAGAAGGTGTCCTTACCTACTTTATTTAGCCTGCTCTTCCCCACAAAGATGAGGAATACAGGTAACTTTGATGTCATGAAAGCAACCAGAATGTTAAAGAGACTTTCAAAAAGACCTAGTGGAACATGGAAACAAGGACTTTAGTCTCTGAGCTTCCTTATGTATCAAGTGTCATAGAAAATGTTGAGACAAAGTGGTTCTGTCATTTCAACAACCCATAACGAGCAGAGGAATCTGTTTGCCTTTCATGCCACTGTAGATGAACAGGTATGAGAGACTGCACTTAGGCATGAAAGTGCAGCTGCCTAGCACCTCTATCCCATGTTGGCATCCGAATCTTCTCAGGTGTGGGTAAGACATCTCAGTTCTCTGCTATTTGATATGAATAGGGGCAATCCCAGAAGCAGCAACTGAGCTCATGGGCCCCCAAATTTCCAAGGAATCACCAGGAGAACTAGGCTAAATGTCATTATTTTCTGACCCTCGATGTACCTTTTCCCTAGTCACTTGCCAATCTCTTCTAATGGGCCTCAGTCCCTGGAGTGGACCCTAATGATCTCTGTCCATTATTTGGCCTAGAGTAGAATTCTTGTTTTCTCAATGAAAGAAACAAAAAGAAAACATGTAACCAAATGTAATTCATGTGAGTTTGTAAATTGATATCCGAAGATTGGAACTGCATACAGATGTGTCAAAAATATTAATTTCCCCAAGAAATATGGTAGCACCTAATTCTAGTGACATTTGTATACTTTATGGATGGCTTTGCTGTGCTCCTGGTAAAGTCAATGACTTTCTGCCTTTGAACATGAAAGGAAAAAGATGTTGACAGGAATTCTTTAGGGAAACAGGAACTACATATTTGCTTATGCTAAGTTATGGCAAAGTTCAGTTTTATTCTGTAAATAAAGCGTTGTCTTCATAAATAGCAGCTATATCCTTTAGAGTAAAGAAAGTCCTCTTTATAGAAAAAATCTAATTGAAACTCTTCAATAGGTAGGCAAGTGAGGTGATTGATATAAAGATATACTTAAATGGAAAATTGGTATTCGAGTTCCAATAAGTAATCAATTATATTGTTCTTGGTAATAGCTTTTGTTGATTCATCTTTGTAAGGGATGTCTGGGGGTAGGGGGGATTGCTGAATGAAATAAATCAGGAAAGAACCCAAGCATTATGTTTAACTGACTTAAGAGCAAAGGAAAGAACACATAAACACAGAATAGAATCCACACAGTAACTTCATTCTTTATGATTGCTCAGGCATTTTCATTATTTATATTTGTGTTTATTTTCTCTTTATCCTCCTGTGGCAATAGATACGGAGATAATGCTTTAAATATTGTGATGTACCTTGATCTTTTCTGAAGAACCAAAGCTTTATGAAATCTTGATACATTTAAAGGAGGGGTATAAAGCTCAGGCATGTGAAATGTTGAATTTTGTCTCCCCATATGACAGATAACCATCATATAAATGTGGTTTATTAGACTAAAAAAGCAGAATACATATTTTTAGATTACATCTTGGCGTTTCAAAAGAAAGTATAGAACTTCAAGATAGTTTGCTTCCTGGATATTTTCTGGGGCTGTCTTCGGGCCTGCATTCCTGAAAGCTGTCAATGCTACACTCTGCGTACCCAGAGCTCGTGCCCTTGGGCTTGAGTACTTTGTGGTTAATATTTAAGAACAGCATGTGGAGCTAGATTGAAGGACAGTCACTTTCTTTGTTCTTTGCTAAAACCAATGTTGGTTAGTCCATCACCTTCTTAAACAGTAACTGCATTCATACCCTTCATCACATCCATCTCCCTGTCAAAACATGAGTGAAAATCAATTGTGGCATATCTAGAAATACTTCACTCACTTCCATTTTGCTTCTTATATGCTGATGTACCTTACTCAATATTAATTTCCTTTAGAGTTAAACTGTGGGAAAACTTGAATGGACCTTTGTGGTATAAAACTATCTATGTGACCTTGGACAAGTCACTGCACCTCTCTTGGCATCAGTTTCCTCATATCCAAAATAAGAACCCTTGCCTGGTTTATCGCTGAGACCTTTCCAGCTCCACAATTTCTCAATGATTAGCAATACCCTGTCCATAAAGCAATGGTAATGATTTATGTAAACTGACATTCTTTTTTATGAGGTTTACAAAGTTATTTTATTCTACTCCAGGGTTTTGTTGGAATTCTATTATGGAATTTTTATTCATCAATACTCAGTAGATGTTATCAGGTTCTCTCCAGAAACTACCTTAATTCTACCACAGACTTGGGATATGTTTGGGGAACAATGACAAAAAATAAATAAGTCATAGTTCTTACTTTCAAAGAGATTATTGAGTGGGGTCAGACCATGCAGAGGTGCACAGATAGAGGGTGGAGGAAGATGTGGCCAAAGAAGAGAAGGTCCTGAAAACAGAGGAAACAAAGGAAGTGGAACAGTGAAGGCCTAACGGCTCCCTGCTTGTTTAGGAAAAGGCGAAGAGTTTGTTTTGAAAAACGACATTTTAGTGTCATCTTCACTAAGTATTAATAATGTCTTCTTACACGTTAGCTGAAGAAGAAAAGATCAAAAATAAACCATGCCCCCTAATAATAAAGGATTTAAAATTAAAGATATATACAGAGCACTATAGTAATTTTTGAAGTGCTACTCGGTTGGTGATCTAATTAGAGGAATAATACTATTATATAAAGTGATAAAAAGTAATTTTGTGATTTAATACTCATTCTGAACCTATATTGTAATGCTAATCTCATCAGATGATTGACATTCACATACTTAATTTCCCTTTGAGAAATCAGGTTCATGTATTATTCTGTCTTGTTCATAAAACCTACTTATTTGGTTTAGGAATATTGTTACTTCCTTCTCCAACACCAATGGCTGCCTATGTAATTGAAAGAAAATTGCAGTGAATCTTCTAACAAGGAGTAACTGCTTCCTTGAAATAATCACCTGCAGACGTAATTCTGGCTTCTGTGCCTTGTCTCGATAGCAGGGAAGGCAGAGGGCAACTGGGGAATCTGCTTATCTCCATCATAATCCCACAACTTCCCTCCTTTCTCTCTCACTTTTAATTACTGCATTGTGGTGAGTTAAGAAAAGCCTATACTATTTTTTCTTCTCCACTACCAGAAAGAGAGAGAGAGAGAACTGGCATTCTCTCTCTCTTTTAAGGATTTTTTTAAAACTTTTAATACAATTTTAAATAGTTTAATGTGTGCCCACAAACACATTGGTTCTAAAGATACTTCAAAGATACTTCAGAATCAAATGCGTAAGAAAAAAAATTCAATTATTTATGCTCATTATATTACAAGTGATTTAAAAAGTGGTTATCTGTGCATCAAAAAATGGAAGCCTATAGCAGTTTTGATTCAGTGAATTCCAGTTGCAGGGAGGGGAGGAGCCCTCAGATATTTTTATATCATATTTGAAAAAAATGGCTGATTATTATTTTTTTAATTTATGGAATGTATGGACTTTACCACAGTTTCAAAAGTCCACTTTAGTACCTATAAGATATTTTGAAATCAGTTGGCCAATTTTTGCCATCAAAAAATTGTAACTTAAAAACTTGCAGAAAAACTAGTTGGCTCCAGTCCTAAAAGAGAGTTCTTAATTGCAGTTTCTGCATTTATTTGTCTAATAGCAAATAAATTTCACATTCATTTCTGACTCCCTTTCAAAAGGGCAGGTTAATCTCAAAAGGAAATATATGAGTTTATCATTTTCTGCTAGGATATGGTTTCTATTTCTAAAATAGTGGCACAGTGTTGGTAAATGCTTTGTGAGAGCAAGGAATTGGTAGTAGATTTTTGCAGAATGCTGCATTTACCAAAAGAAAAAAAACAAACACTAGGAAATTGACATCTACAAAAGCAAAGTACTTAAGGAGTAAATTACATTTACCAAGGATCACATCAGTAGTGTGCGTTATCGGATTATTCCAATTAAAAGGGGGCAAAGTCAGGATATGTAGTGATACAGTGGTCCTGTAGATTTAAAATCTTAAGGTCTGAGTTTAAATCCAAACTCTAGCATTCGCTATCTGTGTTGGGATCACTCCTTGACTTCATCAGAAGACCTGCTAACATCTAGACTTGTCTGTTGTCACCACCGTCTCCTTTGGGATACCACCTCAAGGTACTCAGGTTCGCCTCCAGCCTCCAATTCCTTTCCTGTGGTGGGAAGAGAGGGGAGACCCAGCTTCATGTTGCTCAGTGACTATAGATTCCCAAACAAATGACAGGGGAATTTAGAAATATTTCTGCCTTAAAACTCAAATGTCATTTATAACTCTAAACAAGGGAATCCAGAACTCAAAACATAATGATTTGGCCATTACTTTGGGAAATTTTTGGCTAAAAATTAAGAATGGCTTCCTTCTCCTTGGCAGGCATAAAGTTAATTAATAAATTCTCTTTATAAGGCAGCTGGTTGAAGTTTCAGAACTCCACAACTCCAGGAGATAGACATTTGAAAGAATGTTTTTGATAACAAATTACCTTTATTTTCTATGCAAGAAAATATTAAAGAATATTCAGATACTAATTACACTAATTCCTCAGCCTTCTGATAATGAGGTAGTTCTCTCTTTGAACTCTTTCAAGATCTAATGGCATCAAGAGACTCTCCTTTATGTCATAAAACTAACAGACAAAATTACCTGGCCCAGCTTTTTCCACCTGAGTGATGACCTCACTCTCTCTTTAATACCCAAAATCTATTGACAGAGATGATATTCCATTATAATATTCCCTTATATGTTTTGGCACTGAGCAGTGCAACTGACAGAGCTATAACAAAGTTACAACAACATTCTCAGGACAGAGACAGAGTCTTACAAAGACTAAATGACATCTTACGCTTTCATTCTCTTTCCCTTGTTAGGAACTCTCATAAAAAAGCCACAGCCACGCCCCCTCAGCCTGTTTAGCAAGTCCATGCATTCACAGATTGAAGTATTGTCACCTAGGAAGTGGGCAGCTAATTTTTTCCAACTTCTGAAACAAGTTTACAAAGGGTTTCCTGGAATGGCTAACTTTACCAATGGAGGCAGAGGAAGATTACTTTTTCGTTTTTTGAAGTTGGAAACGTAACAGTGAGAAAGAGACAAAATTATCTCTCAATAAATTAATCTACAAAAAAATAAATAAAATGCAAAGCTGGTTCCACAGGGAGTTTACATTCTGGGAGCCAAATAAGATACATATATTAAACTCTTAGCACAAGGTCAAATGAGACAAGTGTAGTAGCGACATAGGGTAGCACAGAGTTTTGTTTTAATATCTTTTGCTAACTTTAAAAAATAAATATGTGATTTTAAGTGCATATTACACTAATTTAATAAAAACCTCATATTTTGCCTTTATGCTCAGTCTTAAACATGGAATATTTAAAGTTACTAATACTGTAAAACTGCTTCAGCTCTGATGAATGAAATGTCTGTGTACAGAATGATGAGTTGTTAGTTAATAGTACTCTTTGGGCCATGCTTGGGATATTGGCCTTTTCTAGGAGTCTGTATAAGAATAGCCATTTATCTCCTTATGCTCAATACTTTCAACTTGTCAAATGACCATGTTTCATAAGATAAAACATAAAATTGTTTTGTTCCATAATTAACAAAAGAAAAAAGAATTCTATCTGCTGAGAAAATAGAAAAGACATTGGAGAAGAGAGAATATTTGACCCAGACATTTAAAATATCGGTCGAATTTGCTACGTGTAGATGGATGAAAGGTCTGCCAAGAGAAGTGAAGGTTGTGAAGAAAGACATGGAGGCGGAAGAAGGGTAGCGTGCACACTGAATGCATTGTGCCTTTCCATATGACTGACATGTCAATGTAAACTCCACAAAGGGAGGGTTTTGATCTGGTTTGTTTGCTGATGTTACTTAAGTACCTGGAAAAGTGCCTGGCATATATCAGGTGCATGAAGAAGTGAATAAATGAAGTGTCAGATGCCCAGAATATGAATAATACTTGACAGATGCAGTACTGGCAGCTTCCTTGAAGCTAATGAAGTGGTTAGGACTCCATAGTTCAACGGAAACCAAGTTCACTTAAGCAAAAATGGAGTTTGAGTTTATCATGGAACTCAACATCAAGAAAGTGTTTGGATCTTGAGTAGACTGGAGGTGGAAACAGGAACACCATTGGGAACCCAGGGAGTTTTCTGGCTCTGTCTTTTGTCACTTCTTCCTCCACATCTGTGTGGCTGGCTGCTGTCTCAGTATCCTGGTCCACCTGGTCCTGAGTCCCCAAGGTGAGGGAAGGCTGACTCCACAGCTGCCAGAATCACATGTAGTGGCTCTCTTTGACCAGGTCAGCTGCGTAGATACCCTCTCTTGCTCCAGTTCTCTGTAGCAAGAGGGTAGGTTTACCACTAAGGATCAGGGGAGAAGGACTGTTGGGGGAATTGGTAAGAGCAGACACTCAGAAAAATTGGCACCTATAATATGCAATTAGAATTCATTAAAACATGTGGCCAGAGATGTTCTTATTTTGTATTTCTACATATCTAAACTCTAAGTACTATTCATATGGAATATATTATTCTAAAAAAATTGCCTGTTAGTTCATGCAGTTCCCACTCTCTTTTCATCTCTAACATCTTGGTAATCGTTTACCAGTTGATCACCTGTCTCCTCAGCTTCTTTCAACTTTGCCCTGACTCTACCAGATACTGGGCAACATCATTTCCCAGACACTGAGTAACTTCAAATGAATGTGTTCATGCTACTCCAACTGGCTTTTGGGAAAGCACTGGATAGAGTTTTTGAGCTGGAGCAGGAAATTATCTTACTTAATTTCTTTCTTTTATACATAAAAAGAGGGATCCACAAGATGGACCCATCGGTCCATAATTCAGGGCTAGTAAATGTTTTGTAAACATAGATATCAAAATTACTTTTCTGTGATTCTAGAACAGGAAAAAAATGGTGAACTTTTAGGTATGTTGCAAAGAACAATGGATTATTCTTTGGGCTCTTGGGACCAACAGCCTTAGTTTTATTGCTTTGCAAGCTATGTGGCCTTGAATAAACCTCAATAAGGCTCAGAAAGCTTCAGTGTTCTCAAGTATAAATAGGAATAACTATAATATAATAACATCAATAGTATTTATCTCACCATCCTGTAATAAGGAAGAGAAGGAATAAATATTGAGGTTATATTGATAAATGATAAAACACATGCAAAGATTGTAATAAGAAGTGTGTTAGGTGGCAAAAGAAAAATAATGAGGATGAAATATTTACTTCCAATGACTAATCTACACATAATCGTGATTTTATGTATGACTGAATGTTTAAGGCTGATTCCATTTTAGAATACAATATATAACATAAAAAGCTCTACTCTCAGTTCTGAGAGTTATAATTAGTTTAGCATGGATTTTCATTGTCTTAGAAAAAACTGGTATTCATGGTTTTTATAATTCTATCTTTGGATAATAGGCAATTGGACTCTCTTTCTATACATATTTGCTTATTAAAATGGGTTATTATAATTAAGCTTTAGGTTGTGTCCACAAGATGGGAAAACACTGGAGTAAAATATAGTAAAACCATAGAAATTTAGAGTGGGTTGAAAGTCTTGTTTAATCTCTAATTACAGATGAAGATAGTAAGAATGTAAATGTCCATAGAAGACTTTAGTGGCTTTCTTAAAGGCATGTGTTCATCAGTGTTGAACTTGAAGTAAAACTCACATTTTGTGACTCTGAGCTATTCACTATAATATGAAACCTATTCCTAAAGCACAATATTAAAATAATAATTTGAAGCCATAGATCTGTAATAAAGGGCCACCTGATTGTCTCCTGGTGGAATAAAAAGACAAAGTTTTATTTATAAGATATATAATTTTTATAGATAACAATGATTCATATTAGGAATAAAGTAACAGTTTCAAACTAAAATAATGCTAAAGTTTTTCTCATACTACTTGAAAATAGCTATGTTTACTTTCAAACTTTTTCCTCTTTGAGTCATTAGTTTCATGATATTATATAGCAATAGGGAATGAAAGAAAAGCAAGGAGAAGCAATACTGGGAGATTACAGAGAAGAAAGGAAAAAAGGCTGAGAGAAAAGAGGTTGAGGAAGAAATCATAAATCTGGATTGTGAGAAAGTGTTTAATATTTAGCCACTAGATGGCGATGTAATGTAAGGTGCTGTCTGGACTTTTTTTTTTTTTTTTTTGAAACAAGCTATTTGCTGATTTGTATTAGGTACCATAGAGTGAGGCGAGGATGAAGCCGAGAGGATACTGCAGAGGTCTCTGGTGCATGTGTGTATGTGTGCGTTTGTGTGTGTTTGTGTGTCTGTGTGTTCTGCCCCAGTGAGACTGCAGCCTTTGTAAATACTTTGTCACCTTTTGCAAGAAGGAATCTGAACAATTGCAACTGAAGGCACATTGTTATCATCTCGTCTTTGGGTGATGCTGTTCCTCACTGCAGATGGATAATTTTCCTTTTAATCAGGTAAGCCATCTAATTGGTTCATCTTGATTTTAAGTTTATTCATTCCAGTTATTCCTTTGGAAAAAGAGTCCATGGAAATTCAGTTTGGGCAGAGCAGGAAGTCCATTTTTGTATATGTATTCAGACCAACTGTCCCCCTCCTCCCTCTCCTCCTCTTCTCCTCCTCTCCCCTCCCCCCTCCTCTCTCAACCTTCCATGAACTGAAATCAGGTTTGTTTTGCAGTTCAGCATTTTGATAGAAGATAGGATTCTTTGGCCTGAAATAGTTTGGCATCTGGCCAGTTCTTGCCTTTGCTTGCCTTCATCCTATTCAAGGTCCCTTTTGATCCTGTTGAAGCCCCCTCCTTCACTGATGCTTTGGAAGTGGACTAGCTGGCTGGGAATAGAGGTCATATTGTTCTTAAGGACGGAGCAAAAATTAGATCTCAGTTTTAACTCCACAGGAAGAAAGAAGGCAGCGAGGCTGCTGCCAGAGCCTAGCATTGCAGGGGTATTCAGCTTCCTGAGGCTGAGGCTGGGCTTTTGAGAAGAAATGCCTCATGCCTTGAACAAGGAAGGGGCAATGATTTTTCCCCCCAACTCCTATTGAGCCACACTAAAAAAGGAGCTTGAGCGAAGTGGTAAAGAGTCCCCTTTTCCATGCAATGCCAAATAGGAAACATTGACTTACTTTTACTTAGACAGAGGTCACAACCAGCAATGATACTGCAGATACTGCTCAGTTCCTAGTGTGAACCGTCTTGCTTTTCAGAACAGTGTAAGAATTATTTCTGGGTGGAGGTGAGGCTTGTCCAAACATCTTTGCTATCATGGATTTCCTGACTCCTACCTGTTTTAGGTATGTGTTTAAAGACCCGACCCACTTGCTGCGTTTACTTCTCATTTCTTTTTGTTCTCTTTGATTACTCACTGGTGATTTTTAACAAATTGGTCTGGATTGGTGGGTAGGTGCTTTTCACCTGTCCAATGCAACAATTAAGTCAAGGCAGGGTATATTACTGTCAATATGTGCATGTGACTAAATATTTCTGAGTGCAGTAGCAAACTTGCAAATTGCCAAGTGCTGTTGCTATCACACCTATAAAATGTGGCTTCTTCTTCTATGGATTCTTCTTCTATGGAACCTATGCAGATTCACGTGGTATTTCTGATGCGCTAGTATAGTAACAGAACATATTTCTCCAAAAAGCACTTTAAATCATCCCAAGAGGATGTTGCCAGACAGAAATAGGAAAATTCCATACTGAGGTTGGTGATTCCTGCTTTAGTTTCTCCTGCCCAGAGAAGTGGGTAGCTTACCTTTCCTATTTGCTGCAATACCTGGCACACCGGGGTGATGCGACTGGGAGTTTCTGCACGTTCGTGGGGCGTCTGACACTCTTCTTTCCCTCAGCTGTGCATTTCAGGAGAATAACTGTGGTGAAAAACTCCTTTAAAACTCTCTTTTATGATTGTTGCTTTTGTAATTGCTGTGAAGCAATTACAAAATCACATCTCTCTTCTAGGAGGAGTTTTGCAATTTAGGCCTTCCTTCACAAAGCTCCTGGAAGAGATTTTTAGCTGGTGTCTATTTTAGGAACATAATGTGTAGACAGGAATGAATGGCCACAGAGATTTACGGGAAACCAATTTCTTGGAGAGGGTGAGGTAACATTATAAACCACTAGAACAGAGCACAAGTGGCTGGTTATATCACATGGACCCAGCAATGGAATTAGTTTTCATTAAACTCACTGTAACTCATTTGTGTGGCTGTTTTTCCTCCTCCCTTCACATTGTTTGTATGTTTTGTTTCAAATATCTATATAGGAGGCCAGGATACCCAGAGCGCTCATACTGGTAAAAATAACACATTGGATTTTGCTGCCAATACTGACAGGCTTGGTTTACATGCCCCCTCTTGCTGGGAAATGTGCTGTCTGGAGACTCATTTATTATGGTAATTTCTCTTTAAGACATGGCAGGAGGGATTGTCCATCTATGGGTTGGGGCAAGGGGGGAGGGGCACAATTGGAGGCCTAGTTAATTATACAGTATTCAAGAAGGCGCTGAGGAGCTCAGTCAGGATTCTGCTGTACCAACCAGAGATACCAGGGGCAACCAGACCCACTAGAGACCCAAAGTAAACTCTATCACCACCAACAGAGGAAGCCAGTAAGAAACATTCTAGTTCCTTGTTTAGAGGGTACTATCAGGGAATCCAGAGATTCAGAGAGGGTAAACAGCAGAGCACCTCATCTGGGAATTGCTGACGAAGAAGAGAAAATGTGGGGCTTGCTTGGTGTTACCTCTAGTATGTCACCGACCAGGCATTTCTCAAGGGTTTATGTCGGTGTAAGTCTGACAGTGACACACAAAAGCATCCCTCCAAAATTTAGCCTGGGGACCTTGAAAAGTATTGCTTTCTCCCCGGGCAGTTGGAGAGGCTCAACCTACTACTTTCTCCCTGTACTCGCCAAAGGGCACAAAGCCTACTCTCTTCCAGCTACCTCAGAATGGGGAGGGTGGGAGAAACAGATCCCAGAGAAGGGTGGGGAGAGAATCAGCAACTGAAGGTCCTGTATAGTCACCCTCAGGGTCAATGGGGCTGTGCTCCGTGAGGTTATCACTTCCTTTTCAAATTCTAATTAGTGAATGAAGCATGGTCCCCAGCTCAATTGAGATTGCATTAGTTTAGGGTAGGATGGGAAGAAATTTATTCTCATTGCACTTGCGATCAGAAAAAGAAGTTGTGACAAAATTCCCCAAGCTGCCCCAAAGTTTGCTTTTCCAACCTTTAAATTTTGTCCACATTCCTAGATTTCCATTTATTAATTGTTTTATTTATCAGAAACATATAGCATTTACTCTGTGCCAGCCACTATCCTAAGCAGTACTTTGCAAATATGATCTCATTTAATCCTATAAGGTAGGTACTATTGTTAATTTTACAGGTGACAAAACCAAGGCACAGTGAGGTTCAATTAACTTGCTCGGTTATACAGTTAGTAAGTGGCAGAATCCAAGCAATCCAGCTACACCATGGCCATGGCGTCTGTGCTCTTGATATTTGCTCATCATCCATGTGATGGTAGAGCTGCAGCTTAGCCAAGAGACTCAGGACTCAAGTTAGGTGCAGTCGTACATGCGAGCTGTAATTCATCTGCTTTCTGACATGCCAAAATTCCAGAAATAGTTTGGTTTAGAATGATTACCCAAATCCACTCCATTGTTTTGTTTGTTTGTTGTTTTTTTGAGACAGAGTCTCACTCTGTCACCCAGGCTGGAGTGCAGTGGCACGTTCTTGGCTCATTGCAATTTCTGCCTCCCGAGCTGAAGTGATTCTCCTGCCTCAGCCTCCCGAGTAGCTGGGACTACAGGCAAGTGTCACCACACCTGGCTAATTTTTGTATTTTGTAGAGATGGGGTTTCACTATGTTGGCCAGGCTAGTCTCGATCTCCTGACCTCAAGTGATCTGCCTGCCTCAGCTTCCCAAAGTGCTGGGATTACAGGAATGAGCCGTCACACCCAGCTATTTGTTAAAAAAAAAAAAAAAAAAAAAAAAGCTCTCCTATACAACAGAAGATAGAAGGGTCTGTGTTCTAAGTGCAGGAATGTGGTGAATAAAGCAAAATTCCTACCCACATGCAGCTTTCAGTCTGGTGATAGAGTTAGACAGTAGGCAAATCAATGTGCAAAGAAATGTCAGTAAATTTAAGTTCTTTGAAGAAAAATAATGCAAGATAAAGAGATAGTAAGGATGAGAGGGGCATGCAAAGAGAGAATAATGAAAGGGGTGGAGAAAGTGTTTTTTTAAGCAGAAATCTGAATGAGGCCAATGATGGAGTGAATCAAAGGTCCTACAGGGTGAAGTGCCTCACAGGTATGAAGAGTGGCACAAACCTTGTGGGTGATCCTGAAAGTAGAAGAAACGAACAGAAATAGCACCATAGAGGTGTGCAGCCAGGTCTGTGGAATCTCAGAGATTGGGCTTAGGGCTCTAGTTGCCCCCGACTTTTATAAAAAACAAATCAAAGAGTTATATCAAATAAATTTAAAACATTTAATGTTAACAAGTTATTAGGTTTAAAAAAACATAAATCACAAAAAAAGGTTTGACAGTTTGTAAAGTTCTCTGAAAAAATGCTGCAGTTCCTAGAATGCAAAAAAATTGCCTCAAAAATGTTGAAAAGGACTGGTCCAAAGGTAGTGAGTTATCTCAGTTGATTGTTCTCAGTCAGTTACAGATCAAACTCCTTGTTTTACTCTTTCCCCTCTTCTCACTACTGCTCTCGACTAGTCTAAAAACTTTTTTAAAAATTAAAAAATGTTGAAAAGGTACTATTTGATGAAAAAAATTGAATGAGATCATTGGTTAGAATGATATAGTCACCCAGTCAGTTTTTCTTCCTCCAGAAATGATAAACTGACCAGGTGCAGGCAAGAAAGAGACACTAAGGATGAAAACCAGTGTTTACATCCCCCATAGTGGCCAGGGCACAAGAGCTGCTCAGAGGGATTTGAACAAATATATATTTTTTTTTTTGCAAATGAATGAGTAGGAATGTGATTTCAAAATAATTTGATAAACATCAGCTTTCATTTTCATCTGTGTTACAACTTTTGTTATCATATTTTTATTCTTTCAAGACTCACATTCCAATGGTTTATCTTTTTATATTTTCTTCACTATTTGCTTCCCCTCATTTTCAGTTACCTATGGACACTGTAGTTCTTCTCTAGAAAATGTGAATTTGCTTTTCTTGTAACTTAGAATCAACCTGACGTTTTAGCTTTTCTCTGCAAATGTTCAAAATCTTTGTCTTCTCATATTGCCTGTTTCTCCTTTGGTGCTCTACCTACAACTTAGATTTAATTTTGATGAAGAATCTACTCTAATTTTTTTTCTTTTGTCACTTGTGCTTTTAGTCTCATGTATAAGAAACCGTTGCCTAATCTGAGGTCATAAAAATTTACTTGCATTATTTTTCAACTAGTTGTATAATTTTAGCTCTTACATTTAGATCTCTAGGATTCGTTCTGAGTCAACTTTTTGCATATAATGTGAGGTAGGGGTTCAGCATTACTCTTTTGTTTGTTCATATCTAGTTGTCCCAGCACCATGTGTTGAAAAGACAATTCTTTCCCCAGTGAATTGCCTTATTAACATTGTTGTCCATGCGTTTATGATTTTAGCATCAATTATTTCTTACAGTGGGTACTAGGGATGTATCTTTTAAGAAAAGGTCAGTGAGATTCTTTGTTCTTGAGAATCCACATAACTTTAAAGAATCAGAAAACTGGTCCATATACCCTTAACTATTAAACACTTTATTGATCTAACTTCACGACAAAATGTTTCTTATCATTATTGGAAACATACTCATTTGTGACTCCACTGAAAATTTAAGGAGATAATGAGCAAATATTTCCAGGGAAAGGTTATATTTATTCCAAAGAAACATATGGCATATTGCACGTGCTTTCCCAAAGTTACACAAATATTATCCATGTTCTTTGTGATATATGTTGCTAGTATGCTTTTGTTTCACAGATACCATTGGGGAAACTATTGAACTTGAGATAGAGGTGTGCCATTCAAATAGGGTTGGTTTCCGTGTTAGTCAACTTGGGCTACCATGACAAAGTACCACAGACTGGGTGGCTTAAATAACAGTATCTATCACAGTTCTGGGGCTCAAAGTTCAAGAACAAGGTGCTGGGAAGTTTGGTGTCTTCTAAGGCCTGTCTCCTTGGCTTGCTGATGTCTGTCTTTTCCTCTGTGCATGTGCATTCCTGGTGTCTCTTTTGTGTCTAAATTTCATCTTCTTTTAAGGATACCAGTCATGCTGGATTGTGGTTCACCCTAAAGGTCTCATTTCACTTAACCGCCTCTTCAAAGGCTCTAACTCCTAACACAGTCACATTCTGAGGTACAGGAGTTTGGGACTCCAACATATGGATTTGGGGAGGATACAATTCAGCCCCTAACAGTTGTCTTTGGCAATACTTATGACTACTAAAATCATAAGCAAAGAAGGTTAAATTGATATGTTTTTTGTTGTTGATGAAACTGTTGTGGTTATTTTATAAATGATGGATTTTCATTATTCATACCCTCCTCCTACTGGATAATAATAAGTTATCTGTGTATGTGTTAAGTTTCTAATAAAGGCAATTAATTAGGTTTGTAATTACAGGCATGATGACTAACAAAGTGGGGGCAGAAGTAAAATGATGGTGACATTGATTCCACTGCTGTGCCTATAATGTCACATTTACATTCATGATCTGTGATAAGAATTAAGATGCTCATTTATTTCAATGAGGAAAGTGACAGAAAAGGATATAAAATTAGGAATTCATGGGGAATTGGTAAAAAAAAAAATTAAAGTATTACAATAAGTAACTGAAACTGACTCAGGTTAATTTAAGTATAAAAGCAATGTCTTCAAAAGATATTACAGTTCACAGAGTTAAGGGGTAGCTACAACCTAGACTGAAAAATGCCAGGAGCAGAGAAAACTGTAAGAGCAGATAGCCCAGTTGGTGGACTTTTTGGTGGTTTCTGTAAGGTGCTGTAATCTAGAATGAATCAGCTCAAATGCTTTCAGGCTCTTTTTCTTTCTTTCTTTCTTTCTCTTTTTTCTTTTTTTTCGTGACATTCATGTTTAAGACCAAAATTCCAGGAAGTAAACATCTGGTTGGTCAAGTTCGGGTCATGAATCTGATCCTTTTAGTTCAGAGTAAACTTAACTAACAGTTCCTTGACTGACATTTCCACCAAACTATCCCCATGTAGGAAAATTAATTCAACCCAAACAAAATTGGAGAGATTAACAACAGTCTACATAGGCCAGATACAGTGGCTCAAACCTGTAATTCCAGCACTTTGGAAGGCCAAGGTGGGTGGATCACCTGAGGTCAGGAGTTTGGGACCAGCCTGGCCAACATGGTGAAACCCTGTCTCTACTAAAAATACAAAAAAATTAGCCAGGCATGGTGGTGTGCACCTGTAGTCCCAGCTACTCAGGAGGCTGAGCCAGGAGAATCACTTGAACCCGGGAGGTGGAGGTTGCAGTGAGCCGAGATCATGCCACTGCACTCCAGCCTGGCGCCTGGATGACAGAGCAAGACTCTGTCTCAAAAAAAAGCAAAGCAAAGCAAAGAAAAAAGAAAACAGTCTACATACACAATGTTGAAGGTTGAAAGAATGGCTAAATAAATCAGTCTATGCAAATGATGAAATATTATAGTGCCATTAAACATAATGTTTCAAGGAATATTTAATTCTATGTAAAACTGCCCAGGATATAATGGTATATTAAAAAGTACCATACAAATATATATATATCTAGGATGGCCCCAATTATGGAAAAAAAACCAAACATGTTTTGGCTTAGAAAAAGCCCTGCAGATAATATAATAGTTATCTCAGATTTATAGAATTAGGATTTCTATTTTCTTCTTTATAAAGTTTTTGTTTGAAAAAATAGAATATTACATCTTATTTTTTCTTATAACAAAAGTAATATATAAAGGAAAAGGAACATAAAGTACATAAAAAAGAACATAAAGTGCATAAAACAAAAAACATTTTTTAAAATAGAATATTACATCTTATTTTTCTTATGACAAAAGTAATACATAAAGCAAAAGTAATACATAAAGCAGAAAAGAAAATATAAATTAATAAAGATGATGAAATAACTTGCAATTTTACACAACAAAATTATTATTGTTAATAATTTATTTTCTCAAATGCTTTGGTATGGTTTCTTACCAATTTGGTATTGTTTTGGGATGTTTTCTTAAAAAAAGGTCCAAAATAAACATATGTTGCCTTAAAAACTAGAATAAAATTTAGTGTACATTAGTTTCCAAATAGAATTTAGTAAATCTGTTTCATGCAAAGATATTGTATCTTTAATCAAAATAGTAAATTTAGTCTAAATTATTGATGAAACAATTGAATGTTTGAATATTTTATCTTTTGGAATATTAATAAAATTAGGCCACAAACCTTGTATAATAAAAGTCCAATATTTTGAAAATGTTGTAACAATGGAAAAGCTTTGGGAATCGGTCTAATATAAAATTAGACTTGAAATAGCAAATCGGTGGTGTTCTGAAAATCATGTTACTTGGTAACCTAAGTTTTCTCTTTAGAACTCAGCATAAATTTTAAGAAATTTATCTTATATTTATAAAACATCTACTATTTGCAATGGGTTGTTTCAGCAAAACTTGACCTCAAGTTGAACATTTGAGAATACTGAAGAATAAATAAGAAGCATCAGTAAATACTGACATAGTATATCCTTAAATTTTTAAACTACTTAGAACCAAATTCATCAAGTTGGCAAAATGAAGTTACTAGATTATCAAATGGAATGGCAAGTGAAAAGGAGCCAGAGGTGGCAGAATGGAGTAAGAAGGGTAATTATTAGGGAATGCTGCATTTGGAGATGTGAAATTATATGTGTTGAGGATGTGAGGAAAGAAATCTGTGTGAGGAGAAATAGATTATTAATGATGTAACTTAGTAACATCAGATCAGGGGTCCCCAAACCCTGGGCCATGGACCAGTACTGATCCCTGGCCTGTTAGGAACTGGGTCGCACAGCAGGAGGTGAACAGTGGGCCAGGGAGCATTACAGCCTGAGCTCTGCCTCCTGTCAGATCAGTGGCGGCATTAGATTCTCATAGGAGCACAAACCCTATTGTGAATTGTGCATGCACAGGATTTAGGTTGTGCGCTCCTTATGAGATTCTAATGCCAGCCCCCACTCTCCACAATGTCCGTGAAACAACTTCTTCCACTAAACCAGTCCTTGGTGCCAAAAAGGTTGGGGACTCCTTATCTAGATTATTGTAAAGCAAATATTCATAATTTTAAGATTAAAGAAAAAATCCAATAAAGATGAGAAACCAGATCTCAGAGTTTCCAGTTACATATTCATAGAGGAAAGAAAGCTAAGAGAATTCTGTCATATACATATTTCAATCTAAGAAATTCAGTGGATTTGAAAATCCTGGAAAGAGTTACTTTGAGACTTCACAAATGCTACCAGGCAGCAGTTTTGATATTACCCTGGAATGTGATATGCCACTTAAAAAGGCCAGTAGTATTTTGGGCTATGTATGTCAGTGTGTTGGGACAAAACCAAGGAGAAAACAGACCACTGTCAGGTCTAGAATGCCATCATTTCAGTGCCACCTGGGCCTCAGCGTTTCTCGTTTCAGGTGATTTGAGGAGTCTGTGAGGTCACACAATAATATTTTTTTTTTTTTTTTTTTTTTTTTTTTTTTTTTTTTTTTTTTTTTTTTGAGACGGAGTCTTGCTCTGTCGCCCAGGCTGGAGTGCAGTGGCACAATCTCGGCTCACTGCAAACTCCACCTCCCGGGTTCACGCCATTCTCCTGCCTCAGCCTCTCTGAGTAGCTGGGACTACAGGCGCCCACCACCACGCCCGGCTAATTTTTTGTATTTTTAGTAGAGACGGGGTTTCACCGTGGTCTCGATCTCCTGACCTCGTGATCCGCCCGCCTCGGCCTCCCAAAGTGCTGGGATTACAAGCGTGAGCCACCGCGCCCGGCTCACACAATAATATTTAAGACCTTTAAAGGGTCAATCAACTTGTACAAATGAAGGCAAGAGTGCCTTTGGAAGACATTCCAAAAAGGAAGTTTGAGCATACTTAAGAAGAATCTGGCCACTGCACTCCAGCCTGGGCAACAGAGTGAGACGCTGTCTCAAAAAACAAACAAACAAACAAACAAAAGACACTAAACAGAAATCAGTAAGCAAAGAAAAAGAAAATAGGAGTGTGATTTTTCTCCCTGAAATCTCTGTGGAATAGCAAAAAGTGGAATCTTGACTGTACTTTCTCTGGGACCAAACTTTATCTTACTCTCCCTGACTCTCTCTCTCTCTCTCTCTCTCTTTTTCATTCCTAGGCATTTTGTTTTACTCTGTTTTTGCATACTCTGCTGATTTCTAACCCTCCTTCCATTCAGTAACATATAAAAAAAAATTTTCACAGTCATGTTCTCAGAATGTTCATAGTCTGATGCATATAGAATGTAATCTAAAAAATCAAAAAATTCTTTTTTTGTTTTTTTGAGACAGAGTCTCACTCTATTGCCCAGGCTGGAGTGCAGTGGTGTGATCTCAGCTCACTGCAACTTCCACCCCCTGGGTTCAAGCGATTCTGCTGCCTCAGCCTCCTGAGTAGCTGGGATTACAGGCGTACACCACCACGCCCAGCTAATTTTTGTATTTTTAGTAGAGACGGGGTTTCACCATGTTGGCCAGGCTGGTCTTGAACTCCTGATCTCGTGATCCGCCTGCCTCAGCTTTCCAAAGTGCTGGGATTACAGGCATGAACCTCCACGCCCAGCCAAAAAATTCTTAATGTGATTTTAGCAGTTATTTTCAAAATGTGGTCCACAGATGCTCTTGTTCTCTTGAGACTTTTTAAATGATTCATCAGGTCCAAACTATTTTCATAATGATACAAAAACATTATTTACCTTTTTCACTGTGTTCACATTTGGACGAACAATGAAACCCCTAGACTTAGCACTTATCAAGACAGTGACAACAAACTATACTGTCATTGTATTCTTCACTGTAATCCATTTCCAGTAAAAATAATAAATAAATGAATAAAATTAAAGCCAGTTGCACTAAAGTAATGTCTTTGATGAAACACTAAAAATTAATTTTATTTAATCTATACCATTAAGTACACATATTTTTAATATTCAGTATACATGAAGAAATGGAAAGTATACATGATTAGTATCTGCTGCGTATCAACTATGACGCTGGTTGTCTCAAGGTAAAGCACTTGTGTAGTTGTTTGAGTTGCAAGCCAAACTAGCTGTACTTCCATAGAATACTATTTTTACTTGATAAAATGACTGAGAAATAAATTGTGATTATTCAAACAGATATTGAAAAGACAAATTTTTGAAAATAAATGGAGACTGTCATTTTAAAAATACATTTGACAATATTTGTTGTCAGTGACAAAATTTGGCCTTTCAAGAGAAAATTATTATTTTGAAAAAGATGTACTGCCACCTTGAGCTCAACAGCGTCTCAAAACTTACAGGGTTTCTGATGTGATTAGTGGTAATATTAACAAATGAATAATGAAATCTTCCAATATTTTGAAGACCTGCATAACTTAGCCAAGCACTCATCTCATTAGATCTTTTTCTGTTAGAAATATGGTTATTTTCACTTGAAATTTATTTTGTTGACATGTGATTTATGATTACAATTTATAAATTTATTAATTGATGTGCTTGTGATTTTTCTACTTTCTAACATGGTAAATGGCAATACATTGAACTCATTATAAAGAATAATTTTTTGTGTCCTCAATAATATTAACAATCAAAAGGAGTCCTGAGATAAAAAAAATTACGACAAGGATGAATTTGATAATTTATCAGATTCTGGGACACTGAATCTGATGGATTATCAGATTATCTGATGAATTATTCAGATTAAGTTTGTTGCACTGTATTAGTTGAGATTATTATAATGCAGATAATTGAGTCTCCCAGAATTATGCAGGATAGAGAAAATATTTGTCACATTACACAAGTTAGTACATTTTTCATTACTGTAATATGAGCCGCATGTATCAGTTTTGTTCATTAAGTTCTGTGAAAAGTGAGTAAAAATTGTTGCAAATCAAATCAGAGGATTATAAAATATAAATGTTCTAATACTCTTGTTAGGACTTTCATCTTTCCTCACCTAAACCAATGTAAGAAGTTTCTATTGGTCTTTTTCTAAATGTTCACCCACTCCCTTCCCTCAATTAGAACCTGATCTCCATACTACCACCAGTGACCTTTCAAACATGTGGACCAAATCTCTACTCTTTAAGACTGTAAGTTATCTCCTGGAGTAAAAACTATTCAGTTATTCAGCATGGCTGGCTTTCATGAGCTGTCCAGGTTTATTTCTTACCCCATGGTCGATCTACCTTACCATTAGTCCTTCAGAAAGAACGAATTGCATTTCTGTGAAGACCTAAAGCTGTTTCTATCTCTAGGCCTTTGCTACTGCTTCTTTTTTTGGTGAATAGCCGTGACCCCTTCTTCCCCAAGTATGATTAATTTCCTTTTGTGTTGTGCCTAGGTCCTGTATAGACTTCTATCATCTCTCCCACTGCACTTTTTTGTGCTTATTCCCCTGTCTTCCTCTGCTATACTGCACCTTCTTTGCAATATGGTGCGGCATATTGTCTGATGTGACTAAGTCTCATTACCACTGCCTACTTCCATTTCTGGTGTCTAGGTTCTCAATAGAAATTGTTAGATGAAAACAAAACAAAACAAAAACATTTTTAGGCTTACCTTTAATATTAATACCTGACAGTTTTATATTGTATGAGATGCTTTTGCAAATACTGTTTTTGTAAAAATATACTTGAAGCATATAATAATTTAAATAATTATTTTATTTCTTATGCAAATACCAAACTCCTATTCTAAACTCATATATACTATGAGTATTGAACTACTTATACATACTATGATTAAGCACTGCTTTTCAAAGTAATTCTGAGTGCATTTTTTTCTTCAAATTATTACCTTTAGCTGTTTTTACTTATTCAACGTCTGAGAAATTTGATTACTTCTCCTTTTATCATTTTGAGGTATTCTTTTTGTTTGTTTGTTTTAGATGGAGTTTCACTCTTGTTTCCCAGGTTGCTGGAGTGCAATGAAGTGATCTCAGCTCACTGCAACCTCCACCTCCTCGGTTCAAGCAATTCTCCTGTCTCAGCCCCCCAAGTAGCGGGGACTACAAGCATGCACCACCATACCCAGCTAATTTTTTGTATTTTTAGTAGAGATGGGGTTTCATCATGTTGACCAGGCTGATCTTGAACTCCTGACCTCAGGTGACCCACCTACTTCAGCCTCCCAAAGTTACAGGCGTGAGCCACCACGCCTAGCTTATTTTGAGGCATTCTTTGGTCTTTGCTTGAGTCTAATTATTAGAAAATTATTCAAGTACAATATTTTATAGTTATGGAATGCATTAATGATATTATAGAAAACAGAATATTTAGAAAAGCATAAAGAAGAAAATAATATTTGTGATCTCATAATCTGTGTGATTTTTCCCACAATAGTAAAATATTGCTTTTAATATGTTAATATTTTGCTCTAAACCATTTCTCTTCTTGTTTGAATAATGGGATTCCTATGGTGTTTTCAATTTTGTAGCAAGTATTACATCTTAAACATTTTTTAATGCCATCAGAATAATTCAAAAGTATAATTTTAATGGCTTCATGATATTTCCTTGTAGAGTTTTACATTTATTTAATTATTCTGATAATCACGGAAATTTTGTTTCATTTTAGTTGGATCATTACTTTTGAAGTAAATTTAAATAACACATTAAAAATACCAAGCATTTTACACTTTTATTAATAGCCAAAAGATCATCTGTTGTATAAACAGAGCCCAAAACTTAGGGTTTTCTTGATTAAGGAAAACAGAAGGCCAACGAAGTCCATGTAGTACACACAAGATATAGTCAATTAACACTTAAATCTGAAGGAAACAATTCCAGTGCATGGTTTCTTGCACTGGGCTTGTTATCTTTCTTTTTGATTCTCCTTTCTGGTCCTCACTGGGAGTAGGAATCGCACAAAGAGCTTGGCTCACTACTTTCATTCACTCTCTCTTTCTCTCGACATTTGTTCAAAATGAACCCATTTGGGCTAGTTCTTTAATATTCTCAGATGTTTTCCTGCTTTCACAAACAGGGACAAAATAATTTATATATTAACATTGAACAACTCTCTGAAAACCATTGCATTGTTTAACTAATTTCTGATTTTTCTACCACTTTCCAGCAGTAAACAGCTTTCTTCGTAGACTTCTTGATACAAACTTTTTAAGAAATTTAAAATATACATTAAAATCTGTATTTGATGAGCATACTAAATAATATGATAGCTAGAAGGGAGGTAAGGAAGTGGTAACAGTTTTAAAGTTATTATTTATTTTTCAAATACGAATAGTTACAGGTTTGTTATTATCTAAGAAAGAGAATTATTAATATCCTCCATGAGATCCAAGGATCACATTATATCTCAAGCCAAGGTAACATTAGAGTGTGAAAAACAATTTTAATTATTATTTTATCAATTTTAAAATTTTTTGTACATTTGTGGGGTACAAGTGCAATTTTGCTACATTGATGTATTGCATTTTGCTGAAGTTAGGGCCTTCAGTGCATCCATCACTGGAGCAATTTGCATTGTATCCACCAAGCAACCTCCTATCATCCACCCCCCTTGCACCTACTACCCTTCCAAGTCTCCATCATGTTTTATCTTAAAATGTAGTAATTCTTGCCCTCTAGCAATAACCTTGGTGTATGCATCTAATTCTCAGAGGATAATCTACAATTTCAAAACTTTAAAAGTAGCTGTTTAAAATTACAGCAAACCTGTTATTTTATTTTATATTTATGATTAGTATATATATCGGTTGCTCAAGCTAAAAGACAAATGACAGGAAACATTTGAATCAATAGCATTCTTTTAGCTATTATGGTAATATTCATATTTATTGGGCCTTAGAGTAAAACAGTCAGGAAGTTGGTCAAAGCAAGAAATAATTTTCTCATTCTTTTTAAATTTACTAGTCATTCATTTAACAATATGTATTGAGAACCTAGTATATTTAATACTAGGTGCCAAGATATCTACTCTTAAGTACTTAGATTCTAAATTTTAAAAAAAGCAAAGTACTACTGTTTTAACCACACCACTTCTGACATCAAATGTGTGGGTTGTTTTGTTTTTGTTTTTGTTTCCCTCACCACTCAATTGTCTGACAGCCAGTTGAATGTCCTACAATTCAATTCAATAATAACTTGGCATTATCCTCAGATACCACAAGTCAATGGCTCAGTCTCACAAAACTGCCCCACTTCAAACATGAGTTGCAAGACCCAGGCCTCTGGAACTTCTGACTGACCAGCTATAAATCCTTCAGTTCAATAATGTGCTACAACAGCTCACAGAATTTAAGAGCTTACTATTTCCAGTTTATTGTAAAGGAACAGCCTGGAAGAGATATATAGCAGAAAGTGTAGGGTAGAGAAGCTATCCAAACTCCATAATTTAGAGTTTTTATGGAGGTCTTATTATGTAGGCATAATTGATTAAATCATTGACCATTGGTGATTAGCTTAATCTTCAGCCCCTAGCCCATCCCTTGCAGATGTGGGTCTTTCTAGTGACTAGCCTCAATCCTGAAGCTATGTAAGGGCCCTCAGCCACTTGTCATCTCGTTAGCATACAAAAAGGCACTCCAGAGATTCCAAAGATTATAGAAGCTCTTATGTCAGAAACTGGAACTAAGGCCAAATATAAGAAAGATGCTGCTATCACCCATATCAATCAGGAAATAACAAGGGTTATAGGAGTTCTGTGCCAGGCAGCAAGGACTAAGACCAAATACAGGCACACCTCAGAGGTATTACACATTTGGTTCCAGCCCACCATAAAAAAGCCAATATTGCAATAAAGTGAGTCACACAAGTTTTTGATTTCCCAGTGCATATAAAAGTTATGTTTACATCATACTATATAGTCTATTAGGTATGTGATAGTGTTATGTTAAAAAAAAAAGTGCATACCTTAATTTAAAAATACTTTATTGCTAAAAAATGCTAACAGTCATCTGAGCCTTCAGTGAGTCATATAATCTTTTTGCTGGTGGAGAGTCTTGCTTTGATGTTGATGGATGCTGACTGATCAGGGTGGTAGTTGCTGAAGGTTGAGATGACTGTGACAATTTCTTACAATAAAACGACAATGAAGTTTGCCACAATGATTGATCTTCCTTTCACAAAAGATTTCTCTGTAGCATGTGATGCCATTTGATAGCATTTTACCCACAGTAGAACTTGTTTCAAAATTGGAGTCAATGTTTTCAAGCCCTTCCACTGCTTTATCAAATAAATTTATGTAATATCTAAATCCTTTTTTGTCATTTCAACAATGTCCTCAGCATCTTCACCAGGAGTAGGTTCTATTTCAAGAAATCACTTTCTTTGCTCATCTCTAAGAAGCAACTCCTCCTCTGTTAAGGTTTTATCATGACATTGCAGCAATTCAGTCACATCTTCAGGCTGCATTCTAATTCTAGTTCTCTTGCTATTTCTGCCACATTTACAGTTACTTCTTCCACTGAATCTTGTACCCCTCAAAGTCATCCATGAAAGTTGGAATCAATTTCTTCCAAACTCCTGTTCATGTGGATATTTTTACCTCCTCCCATGAATCACAAATGTTCCTAATGGGATCTAGAATGGTGAATTTTATCCAGATGATTTTCAATTTATTTTGCTCAGATCCGTCAGAGGAATCACTCTCTATAGCAGCTATAGTCTTATAAAATGTATGTCTTAAATAATAAGACTTGAAAATAAAAATTATTCCTTAGTCCATGAGCTGCAGAGTGGATGTTGTGTTATCAGGCATGAAAATAACATTAATCTCCTTGTACATCTCCATCAGAGCTCTTTGGAATATTGTCAGTCAGCAGTAATATTTTGAAAGGAATCTTTTTTTTTTTTTTTCTGAGCAGCAGGTCTCAATAGCAGGCTTAAAACATTCAATAAAGCATGCTGTAAACAGATGTGCTGCCATTCAGGCTTTGCTGTTCCACTTATAGAGCAAAAGGAACTGGGAAGCCCAAGGAGAGGAAGAGAGACGGGAGCAGCATGTTGGTGGAACGGTCAGAGCAGACGTAACACCAATTAAGTTCACTCTTATTTGGGTGCAGTTCTTGCCATCCCCAAGCAATTGCTAAAGTGACATTAAATATTACTGATCACAGGTCACCATAACAGATATAATAATAGTGAAAAAGTTTGAAATATTGCAAGAATTACCAAAATGTAACACAAATATACAAAGTGAGCACATGCTGTTGGAAAAATGGCACCAATAGACTTGCCTGATGTAGGGTTGCCACAAACTTTCAATTTGTGAAAAACAGTATCTGTGAAGCACAATAAAGCAAAGTACAATATGTCAAGGTATGTATGTATATACTTCTTATGATAAGACCACACCAATTATATAAAATATTTTCTAAAGATGGCACTTGTTACTTCTTTGAGACTCTCAATGTGTTGCATACTATGTTTAAGCTTCAAATTACTGATCTTAAGGAAATCAATGTTCTTATTTATCTGTACTGTTATCTTAATGTAAATTCAGTAGTGTACCTAGTTAGTCAGAGTAGGATCCAAAATTCCAACGTAAATTATGAAACAAAGATTTTTCTTTATTATAATGCCCAACATAACACCAAGAGTAATTAATAAACATACTAAGATGAACAATTATTCTTGACTTTAGGCAAAAAGAAAATTATTAAAAGATGTATTTATTAATCAAATGCTGTAATTTTTGTTATTATTTCTGTAAAGTTCTAAACTCCTTGAAATCGTATAGAGGAGAAAAGAATAAAAAATTATCAAGGCATTCTGATTCAAACAGAAAAAGAAGGGAATCAAACAATTATCACTGCTTACATGATTATCATTGTAGTTTTAGCTCCTTGTTAGTTCAGTGCTTCTTTGTATATTTACAGAGTTGCGCAGCAATCATTATGATCTCATTTTAGAACATTTCCATTGAGCTAAAATGAAACTTGATGCCCACTTGTAGTCACTCTCTATTCCCACTCCCAGTCCTAGGCAATCACTATTTGCTGTTTCTGTACATTTGCTTATTCTAGACATTTTATATTAATAGAATCACGCTATGTGTCATCTTTTGTGACTTTCTTCTTTCACTTAACATAATATCTTTGAGATTCATTCATCTAACAGCATGTCTCAGTATTCATTCCTTTTAATTGACCAATCATACTCCCTTATATGGATATACCACATTGTTTATCCATTTACCAGCTAATGGACATTTGGGTGCTTTCCACTTTTGGGCTATTATTAATAAGGCTGCTGTGAACATGTCCATACAAGTCTTCATATGGATACGTGTTTTCATTTACCTTGATTAGATACCTAGGAGTGAAATTACTGGGTCATATAATGAATCTATGTTTAACATGGTAAGACACTGCCAGTGTATTTCCAAATGGCTGTACCGTTTTAAATTCCTACTAACAATATATGAGGGTTCCAGTTTCTCTATATCCTTCCCAACACTTGTGATTGTCTGTTTTATTATTATTATTATAGTCATTCCAGTGTGTGTGATGTGATGTCTCATTGGGTTTTTTATTTGCATTTCCTTCATGACTAATGATGTTGAGCATCTTCTGTTGTGCTCGTTGATTAGTCATTTATCTTCTTTGGACAAGTATCTACCCAAATCTTCTGCCTATTTTTATAGTTAGGTTCTTTGGGTTTTTTTATTATTGACTTGTGAGAGTTTTAAAATATATATATATATATATATATATATGCTGGATACAATCGCTTATCAGATATATGATTTGCAAATATGTTCTTTCAATCTGTGGGTTGTCTTCATTTTTTTGATGTTGTCTTTTGAAGGGCAAATGATTTTTTATGAAGTACAATTTATCAATGTTCTCTTTTGACCACTTATGCATTTGG
The DNA here is from genome assembly GCF_009828535.3 of Hylobates moloch. NCBI lineage: Eukaryota > Metazoa > Chordata > Mammalia > Primates > Hylobatidae > Hylobates > Hylobates moloch. The sequence goes on from NW_026652276.1 coordinate 76,514,989, forward strand.
TGTTGCAGCTAAGAAATTATTACCTCATCTATGTGCACCATAATTACTCATATTTTTAAAGAATTATAGTTTTAGCTCTTACATTTAAATTTATGATTAATTTTGAATTAATCTTTGTACATTGTTATCCAGTTTCAAATCCTTCCTTTTGCATTTGGATATCTGGTTTTTCTAGTACTAGTTGTTGAAATGATTATTCTTTCCCAATTAAATTATGTTAGCACACAAAGCTGAATTGATAAAAATTGTTAGCCAAGTTGTGTTCTTATTTATTCAAGAATGATTCAGAATAAGAACCATTGCTACTTTACATGTGTCAGATATCTAAATATTAAGAAAAATATTTGATCACCATAAAATTCATACTTTCCAGTAAATTACATTTACCATACGATATTCAATACTGTAACATATTCTGTATTTTAACTTTTGATTATTTTTTATAACTGTTGAATTTTGAACTATTGTGTTTTGTAACCTCTCACTCTTAGGTGTTGTTATTCCAAATATTTTATTAATTAATTCAGCAACTATTGTGTGACTGTTATGGGTAAACTACTTTACATGATACAGTGAAGAATGCAAAGGTAAATGCTGCTCTCAAGGTGCTTATGGACTAAAGCAAAAAACAAGACATATTCACAAGCAAATATACTGGGAGGTAGAAGTCAGTCATCGAGTAACACCAGAGTTGCAGATAAATGCTTATGTGAATTCGAAGATTACTTGCTTTTTGTTTCAGAAAAGTGCTAGAGGATGAAGAGATCAACAGTCTATATGACAGCAAATTTGGTTCCATGTTGGTCTATAAAAGTAGTTAAGGGCAAAGAATAAGCAGTAAGTTTCTGATGAATATAAATAAAATATATATAGCCGTTAAGAAGTATAGTCTGTGATTTAAAAAAAAAAACATGAATAATAATATTCATGTACAAGACATGACAGTTACCAATGTATTGCCTCTTAGTTCTCTTTGGTAGCTAACCAGCAATAGTGTATTGGGCACTTAAAGCATTTGTCTTAGACCGTGAGCATGACGTTACTCTTTGTCAGTAGAGGGCAGTGAAGGGTCACTGCAGGAGGAAGGAGCTGCTCTTCCTGGTTCTTAATGCTACGTTTTGATTTTACTTGGATCATTAGCAGCGTGGACCATTAGCAATGGACCATTGGCAATGTGCTTGTGTGATGACATCTGGTGGTGTTTTCCCCAGCCACATGCCCAGATGGGGCCGTCTGTTGATGACTTCACAGCCTCTATATAAGGGCCTGGTGACCACTTCGCCACAGTTCTCCCAACACAGACACTGCACACTGCCAACACAGACACATCCTCACTTCAGTGCCACACTCCTTCTGAAGGCCCACCCACCAGCCTTAGCTCACCTGTGCCCTAAAGGGTTGTTTCTGCTTGCCCAACTGTGGCCCAACTGCGGACCAGAGCTCTGGCCAGGACACCCCAGCAAACTATTCTGCTGTAGAGAAAGAGGGCTTCTACCACACTTTTCCCAATGAAATTTGGACCCCAGCCTTGGGATGGGAAATCCTTTCAGTTCATTCTTCTTCAAGTCCTCTACCTTAGCTCCAGGATACCCTTTAGATTCTCTTACGTCTCTATAGTTACTCTCCTATCAGTACTTAATAATTCTTCATATATTAAACTTTCTCTGTTTAAATTAGTATGTGGTTTCTGTATCTTGATTGTGTCCCAGACTGATACCTGTTGCCACAAGTTATTTTGCTCAGTTAATATTACTGATTTTCAAATGCTTCAGTTTATAGGGGTAAAGACTTAATTTCTTGATGCCATCCCTGAAAAGGAATTGGACAAGTTTAACTTATGTCATCTTCTCACTGGGCTTCATGGAAAATAGCCTTTTTCACTAGTGAATATTGGATATGCTCTAGCATTTCCACTGAGAAATAAAAATTAGGCATTCATTCAAAAAAGTGTGGTTGATACTATTTATAATTCAAATGCTTTGATTATTATTGAGTTATTCATATAGTAGATTTTCTAAGAATTCATTTTTTTTGGCCAAGATAAACCAAATGTGGTAGATGTATTTTCTTATGGTCAAATACGTGATGATTATTTTAATGTAAATGGTTTCATTGAAGCATAACTACATATGTAGAAGTTTTAATATGTATGAGGTCTGTAATTCACAAAATTGTTGGTTGATTCTTTCTGTTTCACTTCTATTGGCAAAGGTTTGATTTACATTCAGGCATGGTGGTACCCCTGTTAATAACCAAATTCATTCTCTCATTTTAAACTTATAATTCTGGCAAAAGGGAAACCCTGGATGAAGTTGTTTTTAAACTTTTATGAATGATTCTTTTTAAACTCTGAAACCTTTTAAAAGTGAAAATATTCATCACTTTCTAAAGAGTATCCACTTTGTAAGGTCCAGGTACACCAAGCAAATATGTATAAAACATTAAATTAAGAAAACTTCACACTTTTTCCGCTATAGCAAAAATCCTAAGCAGTAAGACATATGATATAAGCTATTTGCCCTAGGACTTCACTGAGGTTATTTGAAACATATCAGAAGCTGAGAAATTATGTCATTTATTTTGTTATTTTTATTCCTTGAGGAAATAACTTTTTTCAGGACCATGATATCAATTATTTTCTTCTTTACAAGCATTCCTGTGCTTTCTTACAACAGCATACTGGCAACACAAAGTAGCCAAATCGGCTCTAAGACAAATGTCTGTGAAGGCTGTTGGCTGAGAAATATCATTTGACGGTCTCATAGTCTCATACATAAAATGCACCTTAATTTACTTTTTTTATTTTTTTGAGACAAGGTCTGGCTCTGTCACGCAGATTGGAGTGCAGTGGTGCCACCTCGGCTCATGCAGCCTCCGCTTCCCAGGCTCAAGCAATCCTCCCACCTCAGCCTTCCAAGCAGCTGGAACTACACAAATGCACCACCATGCCTGGTTAATTTTTATATTTTTTGTAGAGACGAGGTTTTGCCATGTTGCCCAGGCTGGTGTCGAGCTTGTGAGCTCAAGCAGTACACCTGCCTCAGCCTTCCAAAGTGATGGGATTACAGATGTGAGCCACCATGCCCAGCCCCATTTACTTTTTAAACCACCACAATCATTATTATATTGTAGCACTCTAGGTTCACAGAGGTGATTAGGGACAACTATGTTGGTAAGTCAATGAATTCCCTTCTGTTCTTACCTTACTAGATTATGCTGTAACATTAGACAATGTTCATCATTATCTCTTTCTTACTCTCTCTTCCCCGTTACTTCTTCTAGAAAATGGGTCATTGTTTGTTTGTATTCTGCAAAGATTAAAGTTGAATTCTAACAAGGAAAGCATTCATTTTGACTAAAGTCTAGTTCCATAATTTTTCTTAGAAAGTATTGGCAAATCTGTTTATGTCTCTTTTCAATTATTTTTCCTACTATCTCCATATACCACCAATAAAATTAACTAACTAAATTTAGTTTTATTTTAAATCACTCAGTGGTTCTTTTATTCAAAAGATATTAATAAGCATAGTATCAGGCAATATGCCATGAACACAGATATATTTCCAGGAAATTGATATAATGGAAAGAAACTAGGGCTAGAGTCAGACAAATCGTATTCATATCTCAGCTCTAGCTATACACAGTATGACTTTAATTAGCTACTTTTTTCTGACTTTTGTTTCTTCATCTGTAAAATAGTGATAATAATATATATTTTCACGTTGTATGGTAAAGTCTAAAGTTATGTTCACCAATACATAATGCAATTCTTGGCACTGAGTAGACGCTTTTAAATACTATTAGTGTTCTTTATGGTATTTTTTCTAAGTGACTAAAAGATCATATTAATTTTACATGCCTCACATGTCCTCAGTCCTTTACCTTTATCTTCCGGGTGAATTTCCTTTTATTTTACAAAACCCACTTCAGCTCTTACCTACTTAGGAAGCTTCTCTTAACATTTTCCCCCTCATAGTATCCCAAAAGAAGTGATTATATCCTCTTCTGTGCTTCCTCCGTGTCTCAAAGATAACTTAGTGTTATACTTCCTCAGTATACATTTATTTATTTATTTATTTATTTATTTATTTATTTAAGACAGAGTCTTGCTTTGTCGCCCAGGCTGGAGTGAAGTGGTGCGAACTCGGCTCACTGCAACCTCCACCTCCCGGGTTCAAGTGATTCTCCTGCCTCAGCCTCCCGAGTAGCTGGGACCACAGGTGCCTGCCACCATGCCCAGCTAAATTTTGTGTTTTTAGTAGAGACCAGGTTTTGCCATGTTGGCCAGACTGGTCTTGAGCTCCTGGCCACAGGTGATCCACCCTCCTTGGCTTCCCAAAGTTCTGGGATTACAGGCGTGAGCTACCGCGCCCAGCCAACTTCCTCAATATTATAATCTATTGGTATTCAACTGTGTCTGGCCTAACAGACGGCCTGCTCCTCTAGAACAGAAACTGTCATATATATATATATATATATATATATATATATATATCTCCGAAATCCAAAGTCAGGCTTGAAATCTAGTAGGCAGCTCAAAAATGATTTATTCTTAAACAGAATTGAACCATGCCTTAAGGTACAAAAGTTGTGCATTATCCACAAAATAGCTCGAATATTACTGAAACTTAGTTGAATGGTATTTTCTCTGAAGCACCCATGTTGCTTCAAAGGACATACTTTTGTTCTTACTTATGGCTGTGTAATGTTCTGTAGCATATATGTACCACATTTTCTTTATCCAGTCAACCATGAATGGACATCTAGACTGATTGCATGCCGTTGCTATTGTGAATAGTGCTGCAATGAACATATGCGTGCATGTGTCTTTTTGGTAGAATGATTTATAGTCCTTTGGATATATACCCAGTATTGGGATTGCTGGGTCAAATGGTAATTCTGTTTTCAGTTATTTTGAGAAATCTTCAAACTGCTTTCCACAGTGGCTGAACTAATATCCATTCCCACCAGCAGTGTATAAGTGTTCCCTTTTCCCCACAACCTTGCCAACATCTGTTATTTTCTGACTTTTTTTTTTTTTTTTTGAGATGGAGTCTTGCTCTGTTGCCCAGGCTGGAATGGAGTGCAGTGGCGCGATCTCGGCTCACTGCAAGCTCCGCCTCCCGGGTTCACCCCATTCTCCTGCCCCAGCCTCCCAAGTCGCTGGGACTACAGGCGCCCACCACCACGCCCGGCTAATTTTTTGTATTTTTAGTAGAAACGGGGTTTCACCATGTTAGCCAGGATGGTCTCGATCTCCTGATCTTGTGATCCGCCTGCCTCGACCTCCCAAAGTGCTGGGATTGCAGGCGTGAGTCACCGTGCCCGGCCCATGACTTTTTAATAATAGTCATTCTGACTGGTGTGAGATAGTATCTCATTGTGGTTTTGATTTTCATTTCTCTAATGATTTGTGATGTTGAGCATTTTTTCATATGCTTGTTGGTCACGTGTATGTCTTCTTCTGAGAACTGTCTTTTTAATTCTTTGCCCATTTTTAAATGGGGTTGTTTTTCACTTGTTCGTTTGTGTAAGTTCCTTATAGATACTGGATATTAGACCTTCGTCATATGCATGGTTTGCAAATATTTTCTTCCATTCTGCTGGTTGTCTGTTTATTGATAGTTTTGTTTTTGTTGTGCAGATGCTCTTTATTTTAATTAGGTCCCACTTGTCTATTTTTGGTTTTGTTGCAATTGCTTTTGGAGACTTTGTCATGAAATCTTTGCCAAGGCCTTAATCGAGGTATTTCTTAGTTTTTTTCTAGGGTTTAGAGTTTTAGGTCTTACATTTAAGTCTTTAATCCATCTTGAACTGACTTTTGTATATGTGAAAGGAAGGGGTCCAGTTTCAATCTTCTGCATATGGTTAGCCAGTTATCCCAGCACAGTTTAACAGGGAGTCCTTTCTGCCTTGCTTGCTATTATCAATTGTGTTCAAGATCAGAACGTTGTATGTGTGTGACTTTATTTCTGGGTTCTCTCTTCTGTTTCATTGATCTATGTGTCTGTTTTTGTACCAGTACTATGCTGTTTTGGTTACTGTAGACTTCTATTGTAGTTGGGTGGTGTGATGCCTCAGACATTGTTCTTTTTGTTTAGGATTACTTTGGCTAGTCAGGCTCTTTTTGGGTTTTATATGAATTTTCAAATAGTTTTTCTAATGTTGTGAAAAATGACATTGGTAGTTTGATAGAAATAGCATTGAATCTGTAAATTGCTTTGGGTGGTATAGTCATTTTAACAATATTAATTCTTCCGATCCATGAGCATGGAATGTTTTTCTATTTGTCTGTGTCATCTCTGATTTCTTTCATCAGTGTTTCATAATTCTTGTTGTAGAGATCTTTCATCTCCCTGGTTAGCTATATTCCTAGGTATTTTATACTTTTCATGGCTATCGTGAATGAGATTGCATTACTGATTTGGCTCTCAGCTTGCATGTTATTGGTGTATAGAAATGCTACTGATTTTTGTACATTAATTTTTCATCCTGAAACTTTCCTGAAGTCATTTATTTGATCTAGGAGCCTTTGGGAAGAGACTGTGGGGTTTTGTTTTCTAGGTATAAAATCATATCATTTTCAAAGAGAGATAGTTTGACTTCCTCTCTTCGTATTTGGATGCCTTTTATTTCTTTCTCCTGCCTGGTTGCTCTGGCTAGGACTTCCAGCATTATGTTGAGTAGGAGTGGTAAGAGTGAGCACCCTTGTTTTGTTTCAGTTCTCAGGGAGAATGCTTTCATCTTTTGCCTCCTCAGTAGGATGTTGGCTGTGAGTTGGTTATAGATGGCTCTTATACTTTGGCCTAATTTGCTGAGGGTTTTTAACATGAAGAGATGTTGAATTTTATTGAAGGCCTTTTCTGCATCTTAATTAAGATGATCATGTGGTTTTAGTGTTTTAGTTCTGTTTATGTGATGAATCACATTTATTGATTTGTATATGTTGAACCAACCTTGCATCCTAGGAATAAAGCCTACTTGCTCATGGTAGATTAGCTTTTTGGATGTGCTTCCGGGTTCAATTTGCTAGTATTTTGTTGAGGACTTTTGTGTCTATATTCATCAGGGATGTTAGCTTAAAGTTTTCTTTTTTCATTGTGTCTCTGCCAGATTTTGATAGACAGATAGATATTTCTTGTGAATTGTTACAAATGCAAGAGAAGAAAACTTCATCCAAACAAGGCAGATTGCACACAAATATTTCTACAATGACCTCTATTTATCTAGATATAAGTTTTCTAATTCTACAAGCCTCTAGAACACAACTTCAAATAGAGGCTAGGTGTGATAGCTCATGCCTGTAATCCCAGAACTTTGGGATGCCAAGATGGAAGGATTGCTTGAAGCTAGTAGTTCAAGATCCACCTAGGCAGCAAAGTAAGACCCTGTCTCTACAAAATATTTTTAAAAATTAGCTGGTCAGGTGATACACATCTGCACTCCAAGCTACTGAGGAGGCTGAGGAAGGGATCACTTGAGCCCAGGAGTTCAAGGCTGCAGTGACCTATGATCATGCCACTGCACTCCAGCCTGGGTGACAGGGCAAGACCCTATTTTTTTTTAATTGAATACAAGTACCTTTGAACATACCAAATATAATTTTATATCTCTTATTTCAAAGTGAAGTCTAGATAATCTCACATATAAACATTTTTTAAACATATATCAGATCTCTAGAGATGGTGTTTATCTGATTTTCAAACCCTGGCATTTAGAAAAAACAAATTAATAAAGACTAAAGGATGAGGTAGGCATTGAGATTTCTGAAACTATTAATAGGTTTCCCCTTCTAGGAAGGAAGGTGAAAAAAGTTTTAAAAATAGAAATGAAGTGTAATCACTGTACATTTGTAAATTGTTAAAAAAGAAAACATTAGAAGGCCAAGGCGGGCAGATTGCTTGAGCTCAGGAGTTCAAGACCAGCCTGGGCGACATGGTGAAACCCTGTCTCTACTAATATGCAAAAAATTAGCCAGGTGTGGTGGCACGCACCTGTAGTCCCAGCTACTCGGGAGGCTAGGCCAGGAGAATTGCTTGAACCCGGGAGGGTTAGGTTGCAGTGAGCCGAGATCATGCCACTGCACTACAGCCCAGGCAACAGAGCCTGACCCGGTCTCCAAAAAAAAAAAAAAAAAAAAGAAAAGAAAAAAACACACACACATACACAAAGAAGAAGAAAGAAGTATCTAGTATTTTTAGATTTACATCACTAATGGTGAATACTTAGAGTGTTTTGTTAAGTCTAGTGGTAAACTTTATGAAAGGGCAAATCTGGAGGTCTATATTTGAGAAAAGTGATTAAAGAACTTTAGGACTTTCATCTTAACTCAGTATCTTCAAATTTCAATAAAAACAAAACAAAAACAACAAAAGTCACACATATATTAAAATTAATAGTCACCTAGAATAGCATAGAATAAAACTACTATGACCTTGTGAAAAGAAATTGTCAGATCAATGTAATTTTCTTTTGAGTTAAAGCAAAATGTCATGTTGATCAAGAAAAAAATAATGGATACCACTTATCTGTGCTTTAAGAAGGTATTTGCCTATCTATACATGTATATGTTCTTATAAAAAACATGATCTTTCAGGCTGGACACGGTGGCTCACGCCTGTAATCCCAGCACTTTGGGAGGCCAAGGTGGGTGGATCACAAGGTCAGGAGTTCAAGACCAGCCTGGCCAACATGGTGAAACTCTGTCTCTACTAAAAATACAAAAATTAGCTGGGTGTGGTGGTGGGTGCTTGTAATCCTCAGCTACTTGGGAAGCTGAAGCAGAGAATTGTTTGAACCAGGGAGACGGAGCTTGCAGTGAGCCGAATTCACACCACTGTACTCCAGCCTGGGCGACAGAGCGAGACTCTGTAACAAAAAAAAAAAAGTGATCTTTCATCCCTGATTTCCAACTTTCATATCAGAATTATGGACTACCATATGAATGAAAGAAATTCAACTTTCAGTGTCAGTTGATAGTAACAATAGACATTGACTCTCAAAAGTCTTCTGTGGAGTCAATAACTCTTTGAGAGAATTTGCATTTTATTAAATACTTACATTTGTGTAATTTAAAAAGAATATAGTGTGAATGTTTATAAGACATGTATTTAACATGAATCCAAAACTGAAGTGGGACATTATGAATTCTTGAAAACTTTAGAATAAATCTGGACCTAATTTTCTGCAATTATTCATCTGTGTCATATTGCTTTTAGGGGAGGGTTCAAGTGGTTCAAGATAAATAATGATGATTTTATGACATCTTGGAAAAATATATTAATTGCAACCTATCTAAATTAATCTAAAAACTATTACCATTAAATAGCTTTCCATGCTGGGTATTGACATTAACTATAAATTTTAAGTGAAACTGATATTAATAGCTCTGAGGAATGTATAAATAGGAAACAGAGTAACCTTGAAACCTTTAGGAATTGGCCCATCAAGGCAAGTGAGACTCTAGTGTCAAGTTTGGTTAGCGTGTAGTATATTTTGAACCAAGAACAAACTATACAAATAACAGGATGGCAGAGAAACTAATTAGTCACAAATTTGGTAGAAACAACAAGGCTCTTTTATTTAACAGGCAATCGTTGTTTCTGATTGATAGCAGGAGGAACAGGAGAATCATGGGATATTTTTATATTTAAAGATCAATTTTATTGTTTCAATCCCCCTTTGTTAAAATGTCAAACTGGCTTGTACAATGACAAAGGCTAAATAAAGGTATTATATTACTAAAAAACTTGACACAGTAATTCATACTAAGGGAAATGTATACAAAAATCAGACATCATCTTTTTACTGTTCTTATCACCATTATTCTATTACAGTTTCTACCCTAAAGAGATTAGTGAAGTTGGGCAGAAATTAGAAGGGAGCAAAAGAGGAATACAAATAATTATATCATACCTATATTATGGGGTTAAAATATTGAAAATTTTTCAGCTTGGAAAAGAGAAAACTAAAGGGAGACATAATAACTGCCTTCAATTGTATGGAGGTTTCTCACAAGGAGGGTATGTAATTGAATTTTTATCCCTATGGAAAGATAAATCATTTAAAATGGGTATAAACTGTAGCAATGGGGAGCTTATTTGTTTATTTTCTATTTCCAAAAATTATTTGATCTGACTTACATAATCAAATACAATATAAAGCAGAATAATAAAGACCAAATAATCTAAAAGGAGTGGTGAAATAGATGTTGCCAAATTCAGAAGTATAACTGCGATTTTTGTTTGATCCTGAATTTGGCTTTGTGTTTTTAACAGCTGAAGGGGAAGGGTACGAGCACATGGAGGGTTACATAGATAGATCCCATAGACTACACAGGAAAGGAGCACACTGCCCATCTCTGATAGCCCTGTACCCTCAAGTGTATAACTGAGCATCGTTGCAGTTTAACAGGTCCTTCAGTGTTTGGTTGTTTGGTTCATTGGTATTTAATGATCTTTTGTTGTTGTTAAATTCTGTTCTACTCCATGCGTAGCAACTAAATTATTAGAAGATGAAATTGCTAGTGAGATGCCAACTGAATAGAACTTTCTGTTATTTTTATCATATCCAACTTATTTTCTGCATTTGGCCCTACTTTGAAACATCTAAAATGCTAGATATTTTTATACTAAGATTCTTTGAATTTTGGAGTGCAACATTCAGACTGTTATTCCTTATTTCTGCCAAGAGATTATATAATGACATATAAAACTGTGACTTTATGTGGAAAATAAATTTGACTCCATTTAATATTCTGGGCACAACTTACTATCAACTACACTAAAACTTGTTCTGTCTGGCAGATATTCTCTGGGGTCTAAATTGATCATTTAAAAGGACACTTTCAACCACTCAACTCATTAAGTGGCTCAGTGATTCTGTTTGCAAGTAGTCCATTCCAACACGTCTATCAGTACACAATTCTCAAAATTAGTCATTCTCCAAGGGTCATTTTTTTCTCATTTAATATTTAAGGTGTAATAATAATGGCTTTCTTTTTTTCTTATCAGATGTTTTATCCATCCTTCATAACATAGATCTCTGGTATCCCAACTTGGTATTTGTCCAAGTACTTGAAATAATGTTAAAGATCATTTTTTTGTGTGTGTGAAAGATTTGACCGATAAGGATTCTTTTAGTCTATTTTCATGAAAAAGTGGAACGACTCAGTTTCTCAATGTGAAAACATGTTGGGGTCATAAGTATTTCTAATGAAATATCAGTCTTGCTGCCTGAATTTCTGGTTTTAAAACAAGAGCATTGAACTGTGAATGATTAGACCTGGATTTAAATCTTAAACTTCCTCCAAACTATCTGACAATGGCTATCACTTTATTACCTGTGATATTTAACTTCACTGAACCTCCATTTTTTTCTCTATAAGGTAGTCAGTTAAAGCAAAACTTTAAGAACATGTTATGTTCAGTGTTTTTACATTGTACTTTTGTCAGAACACTTGTATTCAAAACATGAAGGCACATTTAAGCAAGTATAAGTAAAATGGTTTATTTATTTTAAGAATTCAATTGAAAATCCCATAGGCCAAAACCCAAGTAAGCCATAAAGAGATTAAACTGGAATGAGAAGTCCAGAAACATATCAAAACAGCCTACATTCTTTCTGAGTGCTTGCATGGCTACTGTTATTTCTGCTTTTTTCTGCTTTGGCCGATATCCTCTGCTTGGTCATGGCCAGACATAGCTTCCTCATCCTCAACTGTAGGTCATGCAGTGCATCTTCTCTTAACATTCTGACTCACTCACTCTTACCTCATTTAAACATCACCCAGAAAGCAAATTCTATTGTTTCAGTTAAGCCTGTAGATGACTCCCCCTGTGATCAGTGTCCTCATAAAACCTACCAAGCTGTGGCCATGGGAAAGGGGTAAAAGAGTCACATGGTATAAACATAGTTTATACTTTCAGTATGGGTTACATGGAGGACAATTTCAAAAAAGGAGTGAGGGCTGAGTTGGCACCGATCATGTGTTATTATAAAAATTATTCCCATTTTATAAATGATAGAATTGAAGCTAAGGAAGGCCAAGGCACTATGTTAATATCACAGTTTTGTTAAGGACTACAACCAAATTTTGAAGCTGACTATTCTAAGTTAATGATTTATCACAAAACTTACCTGGTTGAGAAAATAAATCTCCATGTCAGAAATGATCTTTTCCTACCTGAGCATGGTGGCTCATGCCTTTAATCCCAGTGACTCCCGATGCTGAGGCAGAAGGATCACTTGAGGCCAGGAGTTCAAGACTAGCCTAGGCAACATAGCGAGACCTCATCTGTACAAAACAATTAAAAATAAACCAAAAGATATGATCCGTTCTAACATTTAAATTAATTGAATTGTGGATGCATCTTTAATTAACAAACCAATACCTGCATGAATCGACTCAGTCCCTTAGGTACCAAAGGCTTGCTTTTTATATTTGTAATGGATGCTTTTCCTAGACCATTCTCTAAAACAGTGTTTCTCAAAATTTGCCCATTCATTAACTATGAGTGCTACATCCTGATCACCTGGACAAGCAGTTTAAACACAGATTCTAGGTCCACCTCAGATCTCTGAAACAAACTCTTGGGGTGGGACCTTGGACTGTGTGTTTTCAAAAAGATCTCCAGATGATTTTTATGAATGCAATGGTCTACATTTTCAAAGTTTAGTCTCTACTAGATAAACAGAAAGCAATATGCCGTATTATTTAAGTTCTCCAAAAAGACGCCTTCATTTAATTAAAATTTAATATTACATTCTTGGATTTTAAAGAAAAAAATATTATCTGAATGAAGCTCTAAACATTTGTTTTATGGCTACATGTTTTAGTTTCCTTAGTTTGATGATAACACTCGTGTTAGAATGAGATGGGTGGGAAGGACAGTGATGTTTGCCCTTCCTATAGCCTGTGCACTGAGCAGATGACCTAGGATAAGGCACTGATGATGAATTCAGTTATTCATTCATTCAAAAAAAAATGACTGAGCGCACTGTGGCAAACATTTTGGTTTCTTCAATATGTTGCATAGAATGATTATGCATACAATTCTAGTGGCGTGGGGAAAGAAACATTAAGCACAAGACATTTAATTGATTTCATTATTGCACTAAAGTATTTGCCTTTTTTGAGGCTGAAGTTGACTTCTCTGCCTTCCTGAGATGTAGGGAAAAGGGTCTTGCCTTGCTTATGCAGCCAGCAAGATGTATCAGTTTAAGAAAAGTGCTGAGTAATGCCTGCAAATGTAGCAGGCAGTCAGCCTCTTCTCTGCAGCTTGGTTCATGTCCTTTACCCGTACTATTTAACCCCTGATGTTTTTATATCCCTATTTCTAAACTGGAAATGAACCTCAAACTGAATAAGGCATACAATAAATGTATCCATATTTTCTTTATTCAGTTCAGTAGCATCTAAATCCCTCTTGTGAGGACCCTCTGCTTTGGTCATTAGATAGTTAAAAAGATTTAAAATTGCTATGTCTCTAGTTTCTAAAAATTGCTAAACAATTTTCTAAGGTAAACACCTTTCCGTGTATCCAGTGCTTAACAGAATTAATGTTAGTTATGTGAGTTTTCAAAAAAAAAAAAGGAAAAAAAGGAAATCTTTTTTGTCTCAGCCAACAGCAAGCAGTGCTGCTCCGGAAAGAAATGATTTTATTTCTAGCCTCTCTGCAGCATCTCCCTACCGCATTAGTATGTTGTTGCAAAGCTATGCATTGTGTAACTTTCCCCATCAGTCAGTCAGCTGTGTAGTTCTCTTTCCTATAAAATCGTTTTTCCAAGGAGACAGAAATAAAAATACAATGCAGGTTAGTTCATTATATCCTGGCATCTGTTTCATGCAGATTGTGATGCAATAAAATATTAGTAATTTAAATAGAATGTAATTGTGGTTTGAAATCACTTGGGTAAATCATGTTATTTTAAAACACAAATCTTAGGAAAATGAAATTTAAACTTTGCACTATTTGATTAGGAGTAACAAACAAGAATATGAATAAACCAATAGATGTAAAATATTAAACTTCAGTACTTAGAATATGTTTTAAGAGTTTGCTTCTAGTATGAGTTTTAATTAACAATTATTCATTAACTGAAAATTTTTGAGAACCTATTAAGTACCTATCACTCTTCTGGGTACTATGGGAGGTGAAAAGGGGGTTTGAAGTTTGTGGTGAATGTATAGTAGTTACATTTTACGAGAAAATGTCTCATACCTAGTGACTGGTAAAGACAATAAAGGCTGTAGACCATGGTGGCTGGTGAAGAACCTATGGCCTGGCTTCTGCTTAAAGAGAGCTCAGTGTTGCCAAATTCCTATTTGCCCTTTCACTTTTGCTAGAAGTGTATCGCATCACTTGTAAGATTAAAGGGAAAATATACTTATTTTGTTTCCCAAAAGTTTATAGGTTTCTGACTTTCACAAATGCTTAAGAGCACTCTTCTCTTTGTTGTTATGGCTGTCCAGGTGTAGCAGTTTCATCTTTAGAAGTTTAAATTCTTTTCTCTTTCTTGCTGGACACAATGGCTCATGCCTGTCCTCCCAGCAACTTGGGAGGCTGAGGCAAGAGGATCACTTGAGGCCAGGAGTTCAAGACCACCTGGGCAACATAGAGAGACACTGCCTGTACAAAAATTTAAAAATCAGCTGGGCATGCTGGTATGCGTCCCAGCTACTCAGGAGCCTGAGGTGTGTGTATCACTCGGGGCCAGAAGTTTGAGGCTACAGTGAGCCATGATCTCGCCACTGCACTCCAGCCTGTGTGACAGGGCAATACCCTATATCAAAAAAAAAAAAAAAAGAAAAAGAAAAGAAAGAAGGAAAGAAGGAAGGGAGGAAGGAAGGAAGGAAGGAAGGGAGGGAGGAAGGAAGGAAGGAAGGAAGGAAGGAAGGAAGGAAGGAAGGAAGGAAGGAAGGAAGGAAGGAAGATAATTTCTTTGGTTTGTATAGGACCTACTGAGTTAAAGCAAAGTGATAAAATAAACAAAGGAGGACTCATTAATGTGGAAAGATGCACTACTCATATATTTGAGGATAATCTTACATCAATACTTTTAATAATGAAAGAAATGTGAAAATCTGCTTGCCACTGGTTTTAACATTTACCATCATCCGTGTTTGAAAAATAAAACCCAACACTTGTTCCTCTCCTGAGTATTTAATTGTTCAAGAAAAATCCTAGAATGAGTGAGTTTTTTCTGGCAGTACCACCTTACACTCTCTACCCCCATTCCATCTTTTTATATAGTCTCTTCCTGGCACGTTGATAATTTATTCCATCAGAAAATCTCTACTAAAAGTAATTCATCTGCATGTATTCTTCCACTGAAATTAACAGGTCCCAGCCAGCCCCACCCCCCACCTAGTCAACCAAAAAAAGAACTCTTAGGCCCTCTCTCTGATTGATTAACCCACTTTGACAATGAGAAATGCATTTTACATTGAGAAGTAAGTAGTCTCATTGATGCATAAATGACTCATATACTCCCAGAGATACTTGTCTTTTAAAAGGGAGTGCTTGTTAACTGAACTGAAAATGCTAATTAATTGAATTTCAGGAAGCAGGAAAATAATTTTTTTAGCAGAAAAGACTTTCTTCATATTTAGGGCTGCTATATTTGGAAAATAAACATGCAAACTGTCCAGTTATATTTGACTTTCAGATAAACAATGAATACTGTTTACTAGCAATGGGCCCCAAATATAGACATGAGAACACATGGACACAGGGAGGGGAATATCACACACCGGGGCCTATCGGAATGGGGGCCTAGGGGAGGGATAGGAGAAATACCTAATGTAGATGACGGGTTGATGGATGCAGCAAACTACCATGGCACGTGTATACCTATGTAACAAACCTGCAAGTTCTGCACCTGTATCCCAGAACTTAAAGTATAGTAAATATAAAACAAATTGTATGAAGTATGCTTATGCTTTAAAAAATCAGTTATCTGAAATTCAAATTTAACTGTGTGCCATGTATTTTTTCTGGCAACCCTGTTCAGATATCTTAAATCATCATGGTGGTTACTCATATCCTCCATGTCATAATGCTGACCTTGGGTCTCCCTACCTCCAATCTGCCAGTCCAGCCCCTTTGGACATCATTGTTTCCTTTACCCAACATGCTACCTAGAGAACAACAGTTGTCACAACAAATCAAGTACTCTTCCAGGCCAACTTGGTAACATTCTAAAATAATAATGCCCTACCTAGCCCCAGGGCTTTGGGACTTTACTGGGGGTGAATGTAGGGTAGCAGGTGAGATATATTTGGGAATTTAAACAAAAGAAAATATAATTTGAGTGTAGGCTTTAGCTGACTGTAATAATATTTAAATTATTTATAAGGTTTTAACAAAGAATTAATTGAACAATTTCAGCTGCCACCTGCTATTGAGGATAACAAAAAGGAAAATTTTCTCAGCACTTAAGAAATGTTAGAAAACATATTGACACGAACGAGTAGAAATGAATCCAAAAAAGCATGCATTTTTTTCTTTAGCAATTTTTGTTTTAACTGTATCTTTTTCCAGTTCTTCATCATTGACACCTGAAAATAGGCATTGGCACCACAAAAATGGTTAGATGGAGAGAATGCAGGACATGCATTGAACTTTATGTTCTATTGTCTTACATGTTTATCAACATTCAGTTTGATGTATCAGAAATATCTTTAAATGAGATGCACATTTTAATGTGCATCTAGATTAGAGAAAAATCACTCTGGTCTGATAACTTCATGTGATTGTGAATACAGGTGATGTGATGGATGATTGCCCAATTATTTTTAAAATGGTTTGGTGACAATAATTCAAGATTGTGTTGCAGCTCATGCCCTTACACACACACACACACACACACACACACACACACTTGTGGGATTGAGAGAGATGTTCAGTTTTCAAAGTCAATGTTTCAGTGTTCAACCTCCATTTTCTTCTACTCTGGGACTTAAAAAAATGAATCTGTTGAAATCAGGAATACCTAAATTTCCAAGTAAAGATCCAAGAAGCCTAAAGCCTAAAGTCTATTTCATAAAGGAGCTTCTAAAATGAATTTGGTTACTTTGCAGGATTTTCAATATTATTATTCTCCATTTGCCAACTTCATAGTCTCCATATCTCTAACCAGTGCCTTGCACATTGTCGATATTCAATAAATATTAAAGAAATGAACAAAATTGACTGTATAGACCATGTTTCTTAGTCCATTTAGTATTGCTATAAAAGAATACCTGAGGCTGGGTAAATTTTTTTTTTAAAAGAGGTTTATTTGACTTATGTTTCTTCAGACTGTACAAGAAGCATGGCACCCGAATCAGCTTCTATTGAGGGCCTCAGGCAACTTCCCCTCATGACAGAAGGCAAGGGCAGCCTGTGTGGGTAGAGACCACATGGCCAGAGAGGAAACAAGAGACAGGGTGAGGTGCCAGGCTTTTTTTTTTTTTTTTCTTTGAGATGGAGTTTTGCTCTTGTTGCCCAGGCTAGAGTGCAATGGCATGCTCTTGGCTCACCGCAACCTCTGCCTCCCAGCCTCCCAGGTTCAAGCGATTCTCCTGCCTCATCCTCCCAAGTAGCTGGGATTACAGGCATGCACCACCATACCATGCCCCGCTAATTTTGTATTTTTAGTAGAGATGGGGTTTCTCCATGTTGGTCAGGCTGGTCTCAAACTCCCAACCTCAGGTGATCCACCCACCTCAGCCTCGCAAAGTCCTGGGATTACAGGTGTGAGCCACCATGCCAGGCTGCTGTTTTGTTTTTTGTTTTTTGTTTTTTTTTGTTTGTTTGTTTGTTTTTGTTTTTGTTTTTGTTTTTTTTAACCAGTTCTCATGAGAACTAACAGAGCAAGGACTCACTCATTACAGTGAGAATGAGGCAAAAACCATTCATGAGGGATCCACCCATGATCCAAACACTTCCCATTAGGCCCCACCTCCAACATTAGGGATCAAATTTCAACATGAGATTTGATGGAGACAAATAAACCATGTCCAAACTATAGCACCAAATGTCATACACCTAGACAGAAATAGACCTGGTTCAATGTCACATCTGCTGTGACAGATGTGCTGGACATCTGGTAGCGTCCACTCTATACAAATCTGTGATAATCATCAGCTGCTGAGCTCTCAAACGAGATGAAACTGTATAATAATCCCTAGAGGGTCTCTTTAACCTAGACCAGTATACCACAAAAGGAACATAGTGAGAATGACTGACTTCACATGACAGACTGAAAGCAAACTTAAGTAGACGTTTATATGATTATCACCTGAAGAATGATGAGGTTCATAAATTTGGAAAGGAGAGCTTTATTTCCCGTAAAGGGCTGCAGCCTGCAGAGTGAACTTCTGACAGGTTGGGAAGCATAACTTCCAGCCAGAAGCCAGAAGCAGACACTTCAAGGGAGGGAGAAAGGGAACAGAAATTTATGCTAAGCACGGTGGCCAAATATATATGTTCAATAAGTTGTAGGAGGAGTCATGAATATTTATGAGAGGAAAAGCATACACATCCTCAATTGAGCTTCATGACCCTTCGTGGGATCCATGTGGAAAAAAATGGTGACATTAGCATGATCCAAGGGTAGAGTTTTCGGCCCTCTGACATTAAAAGGTGAAGCAGAGGACCCAAAAATCCTTACTGCACAGTCTCAGTGGGATGGCTAGAATCATTCCCTAGTGGGTGGTCTCTTATGAGGCACAAATGGAGGGAAAGTGTCAGGTGGTTGGTCCATGTCAGTAGGGGAGTCTTTTGAACGGGCTTGTTTCTGTTTAGCCTTTAGGGAAGAAAGCCTCATAGTGGTTACTGAGGGAGGGGTTATAAGGAGGTACGTCTGACTCTCCGATCCCATCATGGCTGAGAATTTAGTCTTCAAGGTTACTCTGGGATCCTTTTGGCCAGGAGAAGGTCAATTCAGTCAGGGGGGTCTTAGAATTTTATTTTCAGTTTACATGATAAATTAAGCATAATTTTATATCATAAATGATAAATAACATACAGAAAATTTCATATACTGAGCTTCTGAATCAGGAAATTATCTCTGCCTTTCATCTTTCAAGATCTATTTTCTGTAAGTTCTTTCAGCTTTCTCTATACCAAAATGGTTCTTCTCTGAACAAGAATCCATAGTAACCATCGCAGATAATATGCCTTTGCTTAGAATTGTTCTATGTCTAGATTTTATATATACAGAATCTGAACCAACTGAATTCTGCAGCTCCAATGCTTCTAGTCGCAATTTTTCATAACTCAGGGAGGTTCCATTTGTCTTCAGGTTATTTGGAAAAGTGAAAGTGTCAAACATCTGATACTCATTCCCCAGGGTAGTTAATTTGTGCTTAACACTCTCCTCTCCCCGTTCCTGGATCTGTTTCTCTTTCCCCTGCAGTTTTTCTCTACTTCAGCCCCGCTGCCCGTGGGTTCTACGCTGTATCTCTCCATACAGCAACTATGCCTGGACAGTTTTGCTTTGTGATGAAGTGGTTTCATAAGAATGCTTTTCAGCAGAAGAGTATTTTTAAATTGAGTTTATGCTAAAGAGAAACCCCTCTGAGCAGAATTCCACACAGAATTCCAAAGGATATTTCCTGTATAACACCATAAACATCCTTCTGGCTGCAGCAGCTCAAGTATTTCTCTTGAACCATTTCACACCCTGAGCTAACTAACACTCAGAGAATGAAAGGTGAAAGTCTTAAAACATAAATTAAATAACTATTATTTCTTAATAACACTAATGACTAAACATTCCACAGAGATCCTACCAAAGGAGTGTACTGTATGTCTCCCAGGGACAGAGTCTAATCATACCATTGTTGTGCTGGAACACCATTGAGTCCAATAGGGATGGCATCATGGCCAAGAGACCAAAGAAGAGACTTGAAGCCAGCAAGGGAGACATAGGATTTATCTAGGACTCATATACAGGGGTGGTCCAGTGGCAGTGGGCTGGATGGGAGAACCAGTAATGTTTGTAAAAAGCATGCAGTTTATATAGCATTTTCACTTACTCTCCACCTAGCAACATTCATTTAATCCAAACAAAAGGCTTCTTCCAGTGAATGGCCCACGTTCCGAGGAATGGACCAGGCTTTGGAAATCCTTAATAATAAGGAGCAGATTTCCAGGTTGGCCACTTCCAGCCAGATTTCTTACCTCAGACTTCCAAACACACATTCTTTTTAGACCACAGAGTCATTCTCAGGGTACCCTTAAATTATTGCTGTCAGGTGCGTCTGCCATACAACCATGAGTCCTGAAAGGATTTGCACACTGAAAATACTGCATTATTTACCGAAATGGTTATCAAAGTAGATATTTCCAAAGAAGGAATATAGGCATCCTTCCCCCAAACCCCCAACCAGCATTTTGTGTTAAAATGCTAGTGTTGGCATCTTTTTCCTTCAAAGGGAATTGTACCAAGCCTGATTTTTTTCTCCCATTATTGCCCCACAGCAATAAAAAGACAATTGCTGATTCGGGCACTATTTCCTCTGGCTGCTACTTATAGCTACATAACTCCTGCCTTTACCAGCACCATAGGCAAAAATGACCTGCATTGTCTGAGAGAGCAGCAAGAAGAATGGCATTCATTCTGTCCCCATCTTTGTGGGTTTACATTAAGTTACTTCTAGACTGTGGTTTTTGAATGAAATAGAATGGACTCTTGAAGTGTCTACAAAGGAGAGGCAGAGTCCGGAGTGGGAAGGGGTGGGGAGAGGACAGCAACGGAAGTGAGATGGAGGCTGAGAAAAAAAAAAAAAAAAGAAAATGGAGAATAAAGGAGAGCTGGGAGAGAAAAGACGAACACTGAGAAAGGGGAAGATGAACAGACTGGCCATTAGGCTTTCTCTTCTCCGAGTAATCCACTTTGTGCAAAACCTGCCATATACAACTTGGATATAGGCAGTGCATCTCTCATTGCCAGCTAAACAGCCCTGGGAGGCCCACACTGGGCTTTGAGTGCCTATCACCTCACACGTGGTATCTCAAAATCTGCAACCACAATCACAGTCACGAGGATTAGACTTCACTCCCTACATCCTCCCAAATCTTTGTCTAGTGACCACTCACCCACACAATAAGATTACTTATTTTCTAACGGGAAAACTTTACTAAAAGAGGTTAACTTAAATAATTTACTTACAATGACAGTCATTACTATATTCTTGATATAAACTAATCACATTTGTTCAAAGGAATTCCCTTAAATTATTCTGACTGTGATCGTCTAGAAGAGATCCTAAATTTCACATGATTTATTATGTGAGCTATCCATGGTCTTACTCTTTAATGACAATCTTCTCTGTAAGGAAAAAAATAAAATCAATCATCCTAATGATACTGATGTGTTTCATAAGAAAACTACAGGCAGAGCCTAAACTATGGAAGATCTGAATCTCAGGCAAAAACTATGTATTGCATTTCTTCATGCATTTTTGTTTTGTTTTGTTTTGTTTTGTTTTTTTGGTTCTGTCGCCCAGGCTGGAGTGCAGCGGCGCCACCTTGGCTCACTGCAACCCTGCAACCTCCACCTCCCGGATTCAAGCAATTCTCCTGCCTCCGCCTCCCAAATAGCTGGGATTACAGGTGCCCGCCAACACGCCCGGCTAATTTCTGTAATTTTAGCTGAGTTGGGGTTTCACCATGTTGGCCAGGATGGTCTCGAACTCCTGGCTTCAAGTGATCCATGCACCTCGGCCTCCCAAAGTGCTGGGATCACAGGCATGAGCCACCATGCCTAGCCAAGATAAATTGTATTTCTTTATTTGTCTAATCTGTTTAGCAGTCTGGTCATTGATTAGTGGCGCACACTGACAGACTAGTTAGCTTTGCTGTTAAACAGCCCTGTAACCTCAGTGATTCACAACTCCTAGTAGCTGCTGGTTGCTCCAGAAGCCCTGTTCCATGTGTCTTCTTATTCCAGGATCCAGGCTGAGGGAGCAAGCCCTGTTTGAGACATCCCATTCTCAGGGCAGAGGAAAAAGAACAAGAAGCTGTGAGAAACAACAATATTGCATGGGAATCATCTGTGTGGTTGAAGATTATGTGTGTCATCTCACATTTCGCTGGCTAAAGCAAGTCTCATGGTCAAACTGACAAAGGGGCAAGGAAGTACAGTCTAGGAATGCCACCTACTGAGAGGGCCTGCAAGTCACGTGGCAGTTAGTGGAGATGTGTAATTCCCTTACAAAGAGCAAATGTTTGGATGTCTACCATGACTAAATGCCACTGAGGTGCCCGTTTCACCCCTTCAAGTCTGTAAGATCTGCTGTTTCTCTGTCATGCCTAGCATCTATGAGTCTTTGTCAAGACTGGGATCTTCCTCTCTAGGACCTAGCTTCGCAGTCGTCCTATTTGAGATTTTATCACCTGCCTAGTCACTGCCATCCCCTTCCTCATCTAGAGAGTCTCACTGCTTACCCATACAATTGTCTCCCCTGATCTGAGATTTCTAACATCATTTTTGCAATGCGTTAAAGATTTTACGGAGAGAAAAGAAAGCATTGATTTCAAGCAGCTTCTGTTTACTGCCATACTAAAATTCCTGAGGTAATAAAGACCTCACAATTTGCTTGAAATAATAAAAAAGGGGAAAAATATAAGCAAAGCACACATAAATGTATATTTTAATAAGCTATGCCATCACAAAATAAATTTTTCAGTGGCTAAGACTCTCAGCCCAAGTCTAGAACATATACGTTTCAGTACTTCATACTGTCAAGATATATTTTTATTCAGGAATGCATTCAGATACATCTTATACTGCTCAGTGATGGAATTGTTGCTGAAGTTCAATTGCCATAAATTGAAGAAATGATAGTATAGTTAAAGGCATATTTTGGAAATAATAATTGCCCAAAAGACTAGACTCAATGAACTGTTTGGCCAAAGAAAATTTAACACAGGCTGGGTGCAGTGGCTCACAACTATAATCCCAAAGCTTTGGGAGGCCAAGGTGGAAGGATCACTTGAGGTCAGGAGTTCCAGACCAGCCTGGTCAACATAGTGAGACCCCCACCCCTTCTCTGCAAAAATAAGAAAATTAATCAGGCGTGGTGGTGTGCACCTGTAGTCCTAGCTTGAGCTAGAATCACTTGAGCCCAAGAGCTTGAGGCTGTAGTGGGCTATGATCACATCACTGACTCCAGCCTGGGCAACAGAGGAAGAACCCATCTCTTCAAAAAAAATTATCATAAGGCAAAGAAAAATAAGATTAGAGATAGAATAATATCTATTAGAACTATTTTTGAGTAGGAGAGTTTTCTTCCCAGCAAGAATACAAGGCTTTGGGCTACAAGAGTATGTTCAAGCAGATGACAGCTGATTTAAAGGAGGCTATATATTTCTATTTGATATTCATCAATACTGCTCCACAGATATTGCCAAACTGGGATTATATTTAAAGCTAACTTCAACTGATGGGATTAGAAATTTATGTCCTATTTTATTTTTCTAGGGATTTTTCTCAATAATAATATAACAAAGCAAAAGAGTCCCAATATTTGCTCAGTTTTATTAAGACATTTAAATATTCTATATTTCTTGATTCCAAAGATGCCTAGAATGCAGTGTTTTATTTTAGTTCAACATATAATGTTTTTATCACACTCTTTGTGTTAGCTTTACATTAGCATCTGAAGTAAACATAGGCCATCTATACAACAGAGTAATAAGTGATGCACTCAATTTGAACAAAGTAGTTTTTTGATATCAGGTCGACAGAGTCACTAGCAGATTGAGTGATTTTTTTACTTCTTTGTTTATTATTAGGGTGTCTTGAAAAACACCCCTGAAGTATACAAATGTAGATACAGACATATGTTAGATATCTGACCTTATTTTAACTGCAGTTTGCATAAGGCAAGAAAAACTAAGGGTAGATAATAAAGTTATTTTTAAATGTAAAAGTTTTAAACATATGGCTGAAATATGTTGTTTTAGTTAACCCCAGCCTACTAAAAATTGGCTTATTGAGAAATCAAATGAAATATTTTTGTAATTATAATTACACCAAATCAAATTATTTCTAGAAAAGAAATGTATAAAACAATACTTTCTAGGTTTGGCATTTCTATGTAAAAACCAATTTCTTTCTTGGCTGCTAAAAAATAGTTATGTGAGATCACAACAGTAAGAATAACATTTTACCTAGTTATTTTTATTATTATTGGCAGTAACATTCTTTTGTAAAGTAGGTGGCAAGAACACTACAAAACGAACTGAAACACTTCACAAATTGTCGTGCCCAGATGGTTTATGTCCCCAGGATAGTAATAGCTCTTTACAAGGAGATGGCAAGCATTTTGGCAGAAGTCTCTTTGGTTTCTCTTCAGTATGGATATTAAACTACTTTATAGACATAATTGAAGATATATAATTTTTTTCACATCAGATTATATATTATAAGGTGGTGAAGATATACAAATGTTGCATAACTGTATCAAACTTTGGAGTTATAGATAAATTATATAAAGTCATCGGCTCAGTAACTAGAAATAATCCAGTTTAGCAATACATAAAACATAACGGAAGTAAAACATAAATTGACGGTGGAGGTATAGTTCAGCGGGATTAAAACCTGCATCATATAATTCTAAACTTGAATATTACAATCATCTTCTTTTTTAATTTTGGAGTCTCCCATTTTTCAAAATTTTGAAGTCTCCATTTTTGCCAGAATGCTTTATTTACTGTATTTGTTTTAGGTCTCTCCAAGTAGTATAAATTCCTTGGAGAGGCCTAGATCAATTACAGTAGATAAATACTATTTTAACACAGCTACTTATATTTTCATATATTTTATTTAGCTTTAAAAACATATTTCATAACTATTAGGACCTGGCAGACACTGGTTTGGGAGTTAGAAAATAAAAGTTCTGATTTAAGTCCCACCATTAATAAGCTGTGTAACCTGGGACAAATGACATATTTATTTTGAAAGTAGGAAGCACATAAGTTCTAAACAAAGGAATTGCCCATTTTTCTTTGATTGTTTGTTTTCTATTAAATGAGAGGAATAGACTAATCTCTGTTTTTTAAATCTTTGCCATTTATTGGTTTTGATTTACTTATCTTTGTCTAATTCTCTTAAAATAACTTACTCAACCTTTCAGAAGTCCAGAGGTCAAGGTAAACTAGGTCTTGTCTGCCTGAAAGTCTGTATTACAGACTAACACTGTTCCACATCAACAACAAAATACTATCACATTAAGGACTATATATATTCTTGTCTGTGAATAAACCATAAGAGCTGCACTTTATATTCAGTTCACTAATCAATTGGTTAGTAATTTTTTTCCCTGTAAATCACTTCTAGGGTCAGAGAAGGCAAAAAAATAATAGCAATTATTCTAATAGATCATAACAATAGCAGTGGAAACTGGGAGGAGAAAATGAGAGAATTGTCTCACCAAATTGTAGGGAGAGACGGGGGAATGAGGAGGGGGAATTTCTTTTAGGCTTTAAAAACAACATGGAATTTAAGGATATTATTGAACCAAAAAATCTCAAGACATTACCTTAGTTATGGTATTCCTCGCATAAATACACAATGGCATCAGAGTGTGAAGTTGTGGATGCTGGGTGTCTCTCCGGGACGGGAAACGTTAAATTTCATTCATCTTTCTCAGGTTCTGAACAAAGAAAAACTAATCAGAGGACTAAGACAGATAACACCTTTTTATCTCACAGAAGTTTGTGTGGAGAGTATAGCTTTGTGGAAAGCCCAAAAGCCCGTTAACCAAACAGATCTAACCACAGAGGCCCAAGTAGTCACACACAGCTGCTCTCCAAGGAAGAAACTGTGTAATGATTTACTTATAAAAAGCCAGTTTCTTCAGGTACAAAGCATTTATAAGGTTGCCTTTACAGTTAAGACTTCTGTGTGAAATGCCACAAGGAAAATGAAATACTTCATTGTGAGCTATCGTAGATATTTCTGTTTGACTGGAGAAAAGCAGATGCCCAAGGGAGTTTAAGACTTCATGGGTTAGGATTACTTTAAATAAAGCTCCTCCATCTGAACTTTGAGAGTCACCAAAGCCATACGGTTTACCAGTCCCAGTCACCTCAAGGATAAACATCCTTTGGCTGTGATAAATGCCTACTCAAGTCCAGAATGTAATACATGTGTCCTCTTCTACGGGAAACAGAGATATATAATGCCCAGAAGCAAAAACCTCATCCAGTACTAGAACATTTATTATAAGTAATGAATTAGTAAAGTCTTAGAAATGATACTGAATATTATCAGTATTAACTTTCTGATCTTGTAAAGTCTCCCGAGAATATAATCTGTAATTATAATGCTACAGATTTACCTCCCTCTTTTTCTTTCAGTTAGATATTACCAGATTATATCTTTATTTATTATTGGTATATTCTAACAAATTTTTCCTTTTAATTCTTTTGTCCACATTATTTGATATTGGTCATGTTATTGCTATTACTTTACTATTTCTTTCCACTCATAATTTCCACTTCATTTTCTTACAATCTTTTTTTTTTTCCCCATGATCTCTCACTTCCATTTCATTTTCTTTTGGATTATTTTTTTCTTGTCTTCTTTAGGATTGCTTATCTAATTGAATTCCACTTTTAATGTGTTTTTCTTGTCTTCCAAAGAATCATTCTTCTTCTAGTTTTCTATTGCCCACTACTCTACTTATTTCCAATATTTTTTAAAATTCCTTCAGATTTGAAGTTTGCTAACATTCACTTTGTTACTTTTTCTTCCTAGCTATGGTTTCTTAGTTCTCAATTTTATTTTGTCCAAATGCATAACCGTAATCATCTTGAAAAGGCCTCTCTCTTTGAAGTCTTCTCTTGTTAGGAAAGTTTCATTGTCTTATCTCTTTTGAAAGGAGCAAGGTCTCCTCTATGTAATCAAATATTTAAATGCTGGTTTTTACGAAAAGAGAAAGCTGTAAGCCAGAACTGCAGATTCTATGAGGTTACTACCCCATATCTAGTGACAAGTATTTTCATAAATTAGGACAATTAAGTCTTCTGTTATAAATTTTTAGGATAAAGAGGTGAAATCTCCTTTGTAAGTATAAATGGAAAATTCATGATTTATTTCTGTATTTTAATAGAATAAGTACAGATTTCAAATGTAATTTAGAACATTTTTTCATAATATTACTGAAAAATATTAATATTGAATGACATCTGACAGTTTTTTAGGTATTTTGTAATTAACCTTATGAGATTTTTAATGGGTTTTATTCTTATAATTAATGTAACATAATTTATTTTTAGGTAGCATTTGAATAGAAGATCTACTTAGAGTTAAAAAAATACTTTTTCTAGTATCAGTATGATTTCATTATAATATGGGTTATATTGCTCACATATGAATATAATTCCTGTATGTTAACTAATTTATAATTATATATAATACATTTGACCTGATCATATTTGTCAGTGTAGAATTCATGTCGTCTACTTTCTTAGTTGTTTATTCCTCCAGTAAATGATAGCCAGTGACCAGGGAGATTTTCTTTAGAGAGCTTTTCTCAAATGCAGTATTTCTGGAGAATAGGAAGGCTTTTAAAAGTAACTGTTTCTGTCCATTCACACAACTTCATGGACAATAACATCAGGTGTGGCACTCTGTTTGAAAGACGGTGATTGTCATAATGATCACATATGTTAAAATATACCTATATATGATATCTAAACATATACATATTAAGGAAAGTGCTAAAACAGTGAAATGAAAAGGATGAAACCGAATTGATGGAAAAAGACTAGGTAAGTGCAAATAAGTAGAAATTAAAGTCATTATATGCTATGAGACGAAGTTGTCTTTAAAGGGAAGAAACTACAGTAAGATAAACAAGGGCCATTTAAGGAAGTACAGGGTTCAATTCACTCCAAAGATCTGATCGTAAGTGTTATCTACACATCAAACAATACCGCATTGGAATTCATAGAACAAAAATGACAGCAACCACAATAAATAAAAACACATTAAATAGACATTAATTCGCCTCTCTCAACTTGGAACAATCTAATAGAAAAGAAATATGTCCAGGCATAGAAGGTCTACATAAGATAAGAAATAAGATCAATATAATTGAGGCATAATGAACTCTACTGCTTTAAAATAAAGAATAAGTTTCTTTTTAATGTTCTTAGAAAAGTCATTTTAAAAACAACCTCTATTAGGATAAAAAGAAATCACAATAAATTCCAAGAAACAGAAATGGTACGAACTACACTATCAGAGCGTAGTGTAATAAAACTGAACATAAATTTAAAACTTAGAAGGAAAATCTATCATTTGAAAATTTTAAACACTTTCTTTTAAAAAGTTCTTGCATCAGTGAGGACTTTGAAACCAAAATTCATTTTAAGAATTTTCTGGTTATTCTTGTTTGCTTATTTTTCCACATGAAGTCTCAAATAGATTTCTCTAGTTGTATGAATTTTGTGATTTTTTTCAAAGGCTGCATTTATTAATTTAGGGAAAATTAATATCTTTATGATATAGCATTCCTATCTAATAATAGGATATACCTTTCCATCCATTTATATTTACTTTTGGTTTATTCAAAGCTTTTAAAAAATGCTTACATTGTATTTAGAAACATTTCTTCCATTGTACTTTTTCTCTTTGAAATAAACTAGTTTTACAGTAGTTTTAGATTCACAGCAAAATTAAGCCAAAAATACAGAGTTTCCCCTTTCTCTACACATGCAGAGCCTCCCCCCACTATCAATATCTTGCACCAGAGTAGCACATATGTATTACTGTAAAAATAATCTATTTAGAAGAGAAAAAATACAATGGAAGAAAATTAATTTAGGGAAAAAAATTAATATTTTCCCTAAATTAACAAATTAAATGCAGTTCAAATATACCTATATTGTATATAGGTATATTTTAACATATGTGCTATGTTATATGTATTGGAATCAAAGTCCTCTTTGATTCAAGAGCTATTTTAAAGACAGCGTTTAGGTATTGTATATAGTTACAATTGATGAACCCACATTGATATAATCACCCAAAGTCCATAGTTTACATTATAATTCAATCTTGGTATTGTACATTCTATGGGTTTGCACAAATATATAATGACATGTGTCCACTATTACAGTGTCATGCAAAGTATTTTCACTGACCTGGCAATCACTGATCTTTTTATTGTCTCTATAGTTTTGTCTTTTCCATAATGTCATATAGTTGGAATCATACTGTATGTCCATTTTAGATTGCTTCTTTCAATTAGTAATATGTATTTAAAGTTTCTCCATGTCTTTTCATGGCTTGATAGCTCATTTCCTTTAATGCTGAGTAATATTCCATTGTCTGGATGTACCACAGGTTATTTATCCATTCATCTACTGAAGGACATCTTGGTTGCTTCCAGGTTTGGGCAATTATGAATAAAGCTGCTGTATATATCCGTGTGCCAGATTTTGTGTGGACGTAAGTTTTCAACTCCTTTGGGTTAAATCCTCAGGTATGCAATTGCTGGATCATATGGTAAGAGTATGTTTGGTTTTTAAGAAACTGCTAAACTGTCTTCCAAGTTGCTGTACCATTTTGCTTGCCCACCAGCAATGAATGTGAGCTTCTATTGCTCCATATCCTCATCAGCATTTAATGTTGTTAGTGTTCTGGACTTCGACCATTCTAATGAGTGTGTAGTGCTATCTTATTGTTTTAATTTGCATTTCACTAATGACATATGATGTGGGGCATCTTATTCTCATATGCTTATTTGCCACCTGTGTGTCTTCTTTGGTGAAGTGTCTGTTCAGGTCTTTGGCCCATTTTTTATTCAGATCGTTCATTTTCTTATTGTTGTTTTAATAATTTATTGCATGTTTGGGGTAACAGTCCTTTATCAGACATGTCTTTTGCAAATATTTTTTCTCAGTATGTGGCTTGCCTTCCTATTCTCTTGATAGTATCTTTCACAGAGCAAAATTTTTCGTTTTAATATATCAGTTTGTCAATTCTTTTTTTTCATGGATCGTGCCTTTGGTGTTGTATCTAAAAAGTCATCACCTGAGTTCTGGTTCCAAAATGGCAGTGAAGAAGCAAGCTGGCACAATTCCTCCTCACCATCACTCCTAGAAAACCAAAAACAAATATATAGCACTGAGATTATCACCAGAAATATTCCAGAACTCAAATATGAAGATGAGACAGTTCCAAGAGAAATAGACAACTAAAAAGTTATCAACAAATTTAGTCAACTAGGTTTTCTCCAATATTATCTTCTAGTAGTGTTTTAGTTCTGCATTTTATATTTAGATTTGTGATCCATTTTGAATTATTTTTTGTGAAAGGCATAAGGTCTAGGTTCATTTTTTTTTGCATTTGGATGCCTAATTATTCCAGCAATACATGTTGAAAAGACTATCTTTTCTTCATTTTATTACCTTGCTTCTTTATTAAAGATCAGTTGGCTGTAATTATGTGGGCCTTCTTCCACACTCACTATCCTATTTCATTGATCCATTTATCTATTCCTTTGTCAGCATCACACTGTATTGATTACTGCAGCTTTATAGCAAGTCTTAAAGTTGGGTTAGTGTCAGTCCTCCGACTTTGTTCTTCTTCAACATTGTGTTGGCTCTTTTGGGTTTTTTGCCTCTCCAAATAAACTTTAAAATCAGTTGATCAATATCCACAAAATAACTGCTGGTATTTTGACAGAGATTAAATTAAACCTTTAGGTCAAGTTGGGAAGAACTAGTGTCTTTGATACATTGAACGCTCCTATCCAAAGACATGGACTATCTCTGCATTTATTTAGTTGTTCTTTGATGTCTACCTCACTCCATATAGAAAATAAATTCCAAATAGATAAAATATTTAAACTTATAACATTAAACCATCAAAATACTAAAAATACAAGAGGAAAAGGTGACACAGATGCATGTGTGTGTATGTATATATTTTATATCCTTTTTCCTACCCCTTACTGCCCATCCCTCTGGATGCCTTTCTAAGCATTATACAGTATCCAGAAGCCAAAGAAGAATTAGATAATCACCTAACAATTTTAACATTTTTAATTAAATCTTTTAAAATCTGTAGCACAAAGCATCATAAAGTCAAAAAACATATATTTTTAAAAGACCACACATCAAAAAATCAAGTGGCTAATATTTTGTCTTAAAAGATGCTATAGATTGAAAAAAATAAAAGGAAAAAATTGGCTGTTTTTAAATAAGCAGTTCCAGGAAAGAAAATAAAAAATAATTCTTAAGGATAAGTAAGATATGTTCCACTTTTCTCATAGTAAGACAAATGTAAATTAAAATTATAATATGCTCTCATCTTTGTCTCTGTCAGATTGGAAATATCAAAAATATAACATATTATATTGGTGAAGATAAATAGGCACTCTGTTACATTGCTGTCAGGAGAATAAGTTCATACAAACTCTATAGAGAGTAGTTTTGCAGTAACTATCATAATTAAATATTCATTCTTTGCAAAGCCAAGTCTACCTTTAAAAATTAATTTTATAAATATATCCACATATATTTGAAAGTATGTGTGTAAAAATATATTACTTGCAACTTTATTCAATATTAGCTAAAGATTGGAAATAACCCACATACTCACATTCAGGGAATTGGTTAAATAAATAATGGCACATAACATGCGATGGAAACCCATGTAGCCAGTTAATAGGTATGAGTCAAATCTATAAAAATTAAGATAAATGAACTCTAATATACATTTTAAGTAAAAAATGCTGGTGTAAAACAGTTTGTATAATAAGATTCCATTTGTGTATGTATTTTAAAATAGAATATGTATACATACACTCATGTTCCAGCATATACCTATTACATACCTGGAAAAATATATGGGAGATGAGTAGCAGTGGTTGCCTCTAGGAAGGGGAATTGGGCCTGGGGAAACAAGATAAAAAGGAGATATTGTACTGCATTTTCTTTTAGATGTTTGCATTTATATCATTTACATATATTTTCCATCAAAAAGCTATTTAAAAATAAAAACTATATATATACATCAGAATATTTTAATTCCCTTTTGAGAAAATTACTATATTTGTTATCTCTAAACTTTTATTTGCAAAAAATAAATGTTAGTATTTTCCTGATGCCTTATAGGGGAACCAGAGTTTGTAGACAGAACATTCAGTTTTCATTGATTTACAGGCAACCTATTCTTGCAGGTACTAAATAACTGCAGGTTAAGTTCTAAGAACCACTGAAAACTTCACTTAATAGACTAAGGGTACAAATTTAAACTTGAGTCCTCCCTTCTTTTGATCATCCACTCTGAAAAATATGGTTATAAATCTCACAGCAATGAGAACCTCCTTGAAATTTGAGGTCTCTGTCCCTCACAAAATAATTATGCCTGCAATTTTCTTATTGTAGTTCATATACACTAAAGCTGTAATTAACTGTACCATAGCTTGCTGACCTTAATGAGTTAATGCAGTCTCCAAATAAAATTCATGGCCAAGTGGCAGCTTAGGCTCTGGAATGTTTTGGCTCAGTAATATCTGTGAAATCTGAGCTCATATTAAATATGCCTTAAAACAATACATTTGGGATTTGGCGTCTGGCATCAGATCAGGTCTGACTCTGCTGTATGGGGTTGACAGTTTTGCCTCAGGCCTTCATAATACGGTTAGCACTATAGGACTATAGAATCAGCAAGAATTTCATTATTGCTTCAGTGAAGAAAACACTTCAGTTTCTATTGAGTTTATGGCACCCTGACTTCTTCCTGATCATTTTTCTTGAAACAGGAGAATCCTGCTGTCTCCTGCACCTACAGCTATCTTCTTCCGCCCCCACCTCCATCTAGTAATTTCTTTACAGCGTAGTTTTCCTCTCTTTCTTACTCACATAAATGACATTTGTCCAACCGTGGACTATCTTTATCTTTATGTGTTCAAGTAAGCCAACCATGCATGGCTAATGAAGTGAGCAGGACATAGTTCCAGTTGTCTCAAATCTTAGAAGAGGTTAAAGCCCGGTCAAGACAGCAATAACTATTTGATTGGTCATTAAGGTTGGTCACTGCAAACTATCCTGACTAACTTGGCCAGGAATCACTTGTCAGACCTAGAGGGTTAGATTTTATGTCCTCTCAGAGACAATTCCTTTTCCCCTCATCCTTGTTAAATGAGCTATCCTTTGTCTTTATATGCACAGTCTCCATCTTCTGTGTGTGTCACAGACTGAATAACTCATTAGTGATATAGTGGTAATTAGCCTAATGTACTTTGATTAAGGCCATATTTGAACCACTTTTAAAACTCATGGCATAGTTCCTGTATCAGTAAAGCACAAGAATTAATAAATAAGTGATGCTTAACTAAACTCAACACAGAAACCATTTATGTTAAAAATTTTTCTTTAGAAATCACCTTTCAATTTAAGGAGAAAACAGACTTTAAATCCTCTAGCTCATGTTTCATGACAAGAATTTATTTATATTAACATCTCTTAGTCCTCTCTTTAAAATGTCTGTATTCCTTTTATTTTAGGAATTTCATATGCAGAATAAATGGTAATTAAAATGTGCAGGATGACAAGATGGAGCAAACAGTGCTTGTACCACCAGGACCTGACAGCTTCAACTTCTTCACCAGAGAATCTCTTGCGGCTATTGAAAGACGCATTGCAGAAGAAAAGGCTAAGAATCCCAAACCAGACAAAAAAGATGACGACGAAAATGGCCCAAAGCCAAATAGTGACTTGGAAGCTGGAAAGAACCTTCCATTTATTTATGGAGACATTCCTCCAGAGATGGTGTCAGAGCCCCTGGAGGACCTGGACCCCTACTATATCAATAAGAAAGTGAGTGTTTTTTATCGGGCATATTTTGCTGCTAATTGCCTACTGCATTCCTTGGACTGTTGTAGCACCAACACATGCCAAATTAGCACAAAATCTTAAGTATCCTTCTGTTTAAGAAATGAAACACATTTGTGGGTGGTTTATGCATATACATGAGAAATGAATTGATTATATCATAACATATGCAGCTGTCCCAAATGCACCATGAGAAATAAAAAGAGGCCAGGTGCTGTGGCTCAAGCCTGTAATCCCAGCACTTTGAGGGGCCGAGGCAGGCAGATCATGAGGTTAGGAGATTGAGACCATCCTGGCCAACATGGTGAAACCCCTTCTCTACTAAAATACAAAAAATTAGCTGGGAGTGGTGGCACGCGCATGTAGTCCCAAGTCACTCAGGAGGCTGAGGCAGGGGAATCGCTTGTTGAACCCTGGAGGCTGAGGTTGCTGTGAGCCGAGATGACGCCACCACACTCCAGCCTGGAGACAGAGCAAGACTGTGTCAAAAAAAAAAAAAAAAGAAAGAAAGAAGGGAGGGTGGGAGGGAAGGAAGGAAAGAAAGAGGCAGCTAATTTAACAAACTGACAGATTCTCTCCACAGATTCAATTTGCTATACAATTTTTTTGTACTTTCTGTACTTGGAAATTTCAAAATCATGAGTTATAAAGACTATAGAAAATATTAGTACTAATTTTTCATGCAAACAAATTTGATGCCACAAGGGTTTGCAATTTCTGTCATGTTATAAACAACAAATCAATTAATTTCCTGAAGAAATTTTTTTACTTGTAAAATAACATTTTTACATAAACTAGAATTTTACAAGTTATTTAATATTTTGGTATTAATGCATTAATATTGGCAAGAATTAACAAAAATGTCATAATCTGAAGAACCTATAAACAATATTTGAATGTGTGCTTTTTTAATATCCATGCTTGAAATGAATCTTATATTAAGCATCCAACCGTTCATTATGACTGTCATTTCACTAAACCAAAAAGAAAAGCACAAAAATTTTTTTTAAGAGTATTGCATTGATTTTAAATTAAATGTATGACGTTAGGTGATTCATAACATTTTCTTCTTTTTCACCTGACACAATGCATTTGTGAATCTTAGTGGAAAGGTAGGGCACAAAGATTGTAATTAAATAAAGTTTTTTGTTGGACCTGGACCTTAAAATACCCCCTACACTTTTAGGGACTCTGTTTCTGGCCCAGTTCTGTGTGAAGTTAGTCCTTGCCAAATGCATGCAAAAGTTTGGCATTTGTAATATGTGAATTTGAGGCAGTTTTATAAATCACTTCCGATTGACAGCTACAGTTTCAGAGGCAAGAGCGTCACAAAAGGTTGACTAGCCTTAGGTTCAGATTTTTTTTAACTTTTCAGGATATAGTCAGTTTAAGTACAACATATTTTCCCTTTTTTTTTTTTCTTTTTGAGATGCAGTCTCGCTCTGTCGCCCAGGCTGGAGTGCAGTGGCTTGATCTCGGCTCACTGCAAGCTCCGCCTGTCGGGTTCATGCCATTCTCCTGCCTCAGTCTCCCTAGTAGCTGGGACTACAGGCGCCTGCCACCACGCCCGGCTAATTTTTTGTAATTTTAGTAGAGACAGGGTTTCACCATGTTAGCCAGGATGGTCTCGATCTCCTGACCTCGTGATCCACCGGCCTCGGCCTCCCAAAGTGCTAGGATTACAGGCGTGAGCCACCGCGCCCGGCCCGTATTTTCTCTTTTTTTTTTTTTAAAACATTATACAACTTTAATGTTACACCATCTACAAATCTAAATTACATTTAAAATTATCAGTTGACGGTGGTACTAGGATTTACATTAGGAATCACTACATATTTTCTTTTTAAAGAAAACTTTTTAAAAACTGATCTATTCATTTTACAGTAGAGGAAGGGATGGATCATTTTCCATGTATTTCATTTTCCTCTAACTTTACTTTTGAACACCATATTGTCAAATCTTAGTTGATAAGACATTATTAATCTCATAACTGCCATTTAAGTTATGAGAAAAGTTGCACTTTATTATTTAATCAGCTCTTTGGAAATTAATGTATCTGAAAAGCCAAAGCCCAAACTAAGCAAACTACGAGGACTTTATTTGTATAAGAGAAGTAAAAATGCAGATAATCCAATTGCCTAAACATTTTAATTCCTTTAAAATGACTTCAGTATTGAAGTGAAGACTCTGATGTGTTCCAGGCAGAAATTCATTCACAGCATAGAGTATGCTACTGTATTTATAGCCATTGGATACTTCCAGTTTATTCAGAGGCTGCTCTTGGGATGTGTTAGTGGGCTCCATCCTCAACAGGCCTTTTGCTACCCCCAGACACCCAGTCCTCACCTCTTTGGTAGCAATCACCATCTAAAAATTATTAAAGCCACCCAGCATCTATCCCTTAATCAAACAGGGAAGAAATTTAGTATCTCTGCTCCTATGCTGGGTCCTTATTTGTAAAATAATAAATGAATGTTTTGAGAAAGACCAAACTAATGCATGTTGACAAAGGTAGACATTCTTCATCTGGAAACCAGAACATCCAATCAATCTTTTTTTTTTTAATTAAAGAGCTTTCAGACTGATAAAAGTGATTGTCTCGAGGGGATGTCCCTAAACAAAATGGTCCGTAATTGGTTTACAATGAATTACATATAGCAAAGGATATAAAGACAGATGTAAAATAAAATTGTGCAAACATTTTCAAAATACTCAGAAGAAACATCTTAAAACTGAGGGTGAAAGGCCAACTCTGATGAAGTGACAGCCAGATTCTTGTGTCGAGGAAACCCTTATAAACTTTGTTAGGCTCACGTCTAAACTTGCTCTTAACATCTGTTCTTATCTTCAAATGCACATGGTATGAGGAAAGAAAAGCATTTTGGCATTTTGGAGCAAATCACAGTGTGCAAGTAGAACAACCTGATAAGAGAAATATTGTTATCAGGAAAGAGTTTTCCCCAAGGTAAGGTATACTCATGGCTTTTACATTGAGCTGACACCAAGCAAATCTTCAAATGTAAGTCATTCAACAGCAATGCACATGAAGCTTTTTGCAGGGCTGAAATCCTTAAAAACTAACATGGTGTGCTTAGAACACATGATTGAGTTATGTGTTTGAAATTTCCTTCTTCTGCATTTTTATGTCTTAAGACTTTTATAAGTTGCCTGTACACTTTTTTCTGCCTTTAATTTTCTTTACTAATTGGATTATTTCAGTATTGAAAAATATTCTCAAACTGAATTAATTTGCTCTGACTAAAGTTGGAATGCTTAGCAAAATCTGAAACTTTTAAAAATAATGAATATTTCTTTCAATATTCAATGACTAATTTTATTTTAGTGACTGGGTTATCTGAGATTGGCTGGGTGATCTTCATTAAAACAACACAGTACACATACACAGTACTCTTGACACAGCTAAATGGTCGAATAGTGGAAATGTCAGCAGGGAAAATGTTTATTAGGATGAGATTTTCCACTAATGCTGATATTGGGGGTGTGGATTAGGTTTGCCTGAGTGAAATGGAATATGCAGTTAGACTAGTGATTTCCGTAAAGTTGGATTCTAGTACAATAGTTAATGTGTCATTTGCATCGGTATATAAAGACTCTGGTTTCTTTCTCAACTATATGGAATAGACAAAACAAGCCAATAGTAAAAATATTTGCAGAATCCATTCCTTATGTTATATTTTGTGTTAAAGTGCAGTAGTGTACATGCAAGGAATTTATGTGAATAGAAAAAACACAACCACCACACTGAAGCTCTCTGTAATCTTTTACAAAGGCAATGTCAGTGAGCTTATAAAAATGTCACTGCTGAGAGTACATTTTCCAATGGCATATGCCCACACATTTTTATCCTCTTTGTCCCAGTTTAAGATGTGCAAATTATGTAATGTTCAAATATTCTACTAAAATTGTTAAAGTAGTTTAATCCATGTTCAGTAATATTGTAGTAGTAACTAAAGAAATAGTAGCAACCATCTCATGAACATTCCTGATGCATAGAAGCATTAGAAGGTTTTTAGATCCTTAGATGTTTTAAGCCTTCAGAGTTCCAGGTTAAAAACTCAGGGGAAAAAAATGCTATCATAATATGGTGACAGTATTTTTCATATCGTGTTAGCTCTGACTCAGTGGTCTTTAGAAGGTGATTCCAGATTGATTTCCCTTTGTTTATTTACTTTAGCTGTGTAGCAAGGCACACTTTAGCTTGTGAACACACCTTTTTTTCCCTCATGGGACTTTTTTTCATAGTTTCCTTTCATAGCTTGGGCTGATTTTGTACCATTTGGCCCTACATTCAAATTCTTTACCCACTCTTTATTACAGAAAATGTCTTCCTTCTCATGTTCTTGTTAAAATTACATATGACTCATTATTACCATGGAAGAAAATATCATTTTAACAATGTGACAGTTTACTGGAAATAGAATGAGATATTTTAGATCTGTAGTAAAAGTGGATGTTTGTTAATTATGGAGTGCAGAAATGTATTCATTTTTAAAAAGTCTTATGGATCATTTAAAAGTAACTTATTCTCTCTTGCTATCAACTGTCCTAAAAAGATGCACACTCTCTTTATGTTGGGCTCCATGAGAAGTCATATATGAATCTGTGATTTCGAATTCATGTTTGGTCTATCACTGCCACAGGAGTTTTTAGTTGTTATATTGGGTGGAGAGAGTTTGTTTTGTTTTAATTGGGATTATGGAGTTTTTCTTGCAAAAGTAATTAATGGGAAATCAGAAAAGAGGATGATTATTAAAAGCTTATAATTTCACGAATTGTCATATGGGCAGTCCCCAGTGTGTAGCTGTCCTTTGCTTATCATCAGCTCCTATAAAACTACAAGTCACCCAGACTTTCCCTTACATCCAGGACCCTGTAGTTAACTTCCCAATCTTTCTCCTCCCTATGCACTATTTCTTCCTTGTGCTTCTTTTTCCTTTGTCACCTCCCTGTCTCTGTCTCAGAAACAGTCCCAAGATGGTGATGTTGATCAATAAAATGATGCTTGGCATTTTTAGAGTATCTGCCATATCAGTAGGAGATCCTTCAACTGAAAGTTTCCAAAACCCAACAGAAACAACTTTTGGGGAAAAATAAAGGAAACGTGTCTAGTGAATCTGGTTTTAATATCAAAATACCCAGTACCTCAAACGATGTCATGAGGGTAGTCCTTTTCCACGGTTGGCTCTGCTGTCACCTATGCTGGCTTCAATTGCAGGCTGGCTCTTCTACAAGATGGCAGAAATAGCCACCAGTGGTGCTAAAGTAACATCCTACAGCCTTGTAACTACTATCTTCTGCTCATTAAAACAAGAAAGAAGAAAGAAAAAAGGCTCAGGTTTTCTTCAAAAGCTCTAGCAGTTGTCCTAGAATTGAGTCTAACTAGGTCACATGGCCTCCTCTGAACCACTCACTTTGGCCAGTGGTATGTGATGGTCTCCTTGGTATGGGATGGTCTTTGTCACATACTAACCTGTGTTGCCAAGGGGTGGGTCAGCTCCACCAAGCCACACGGGAAGACAGTGGGGCAGAGGTTCACTCCAAAAGGAAGAGAAGAGGAACTGTTAGGTGTCCTAAGCAGGCAAAAAAAAAAAAAAAAAAAAAAAGCTATATACTCTACATGCTATACATATCAGTACAATTACTGTTCTTTTTTCATCCACAGATTCTTTCAAGATAGCTCGTCTTTATTTAAAAATAATAAAACTGAAGTTAAATAACTTGCCTAAGATCACAAAACTATTAAGTAGCAGAGACTAGTTTTAAAACTAGACCAGTGAGTTTCATGGCCCATTGCCATGTTAGTTTGGATTTGCAGTCATAGCACTAATCACAGCAGTGGAAAAAAGAGAAGTCAGTGATAGAATCTAAATAAGCCTATAGCTGTTCTACCTGTTTCCCACTTCTGCCATTTTGCAAGATGCGATTCTTGTCTCCCAGGCTGGCAGTATTTCCTAAACCCTTACTGGTCATTTCACCACTTGGCCATTTCCTGCCTTTGTAAAAACTAAAATCTTAGACACTCAGTGATCTAGATTAGCTTCTAAAATAATTAGAAATTTTTTTTCCCACTAAATTCCAGTAGGGTGATAAGCACCTATTTTCAAAGAGGATCAATTCGGGAAATTTAAATTGTGTGCCTCTATAAGGAAATGGCATTTAAATTGGGATCTGTAGGTTAAAAAGGAGGAGGGAGAGGAGAATCTTCCAAGGAAAGAGAATAGCATAGAATAAGACAAATAATCAAGCTGACCTATAATAGGTAAAAAGAGAGTAAGGTGAGGCTGGGGAGGTAG
Source organism: Hylobates moloch (assembly GCF_009828535.3). NCBI lineage: Eukaryota > Metazoa > Chordata > Mammalia > Primates > Hylobatidae > Hylobates > Hylobates moloch. The sequence continues at coordinate 76,555,154 of NW_026652276.1, forward strand.
GCCTGGGGCTAGATAAAGGGGATCTTTCAGTACATCTTAAAGAGTTTGAAGGTTATCTTCAAAGCAAAATGAATTCCCAACAAGTATTTGGGTACAGGAGTAACATGGTCCACTTTACTTTTTTTTTTTTTTTTTTTTTTTTTTTTTTTTTTTTTGAGGCAGAGTCTTGCTTTCTAGCCCAGGCTGGAGTGCAGTGGCGCGATCTCCACTCACTGCAAGCTCCGCCTCCTGGGTTCACGCCATTCTCCTGCCTCAGCCTCCCGAGTAGCTGGGACCACAGGCACCCGCCACCATGCCCGGCTAATTTTTTGTGTTTTTAGTAGAGATGGGGTTTCACTGTGTTAGCCAGGATGCTCTTGATCTCCTGACCTCATGATCCGCCCGCCTCGGCCTCCCAAAGTGCTGGGATTACAGGCGTGAGCCACGGCGCCCGGCCCACTTTACATTGTTAAAAATCACTCATCTTCTCTATGGAGAAATTTAGGAGTTTTATACTTGATCCAGCATTTTGACAATGGAGATGGAGAATAATGGATAGAATCAGAATTGGTTTTGGAGGTGTTTAGGTGTCAGACAGAAGGAAGCTGATGGCCTCCTTTTCTTAGATAGGAAGTTTGAGAAGAAAGATATTGAACCTGAAAATTCCAATACTAAAATTGGCCATGCTTGGAGAAACAGAAATGTTCTTATATGTGTATATTTAAGAGTTAGAGGCCGGGCGCGGTGGCTCCCGCTTGTAATCCCAGCACTTTGGGAGGCCGAGACAGGTGGATCACGAGGTCAGGAGATCGAGACCACGGTGAAACCCCGTCTCTACTAAAAATGCAAAAAATTAGCCGGGCGTGGTGGCGGGCGCCTGTAGTCCCAGCTACTCGGAGAGGCTGAGGCAGGAGAATGGCGTGACCCCGGGAGGCGGAGCTTGCAGTGAGCCGAGATCGCGCCACTGCACTCCAGCCTGGGTGCCTGGGTGACAGAGCAAGACTCTGTCTCAAAAAAAAAAAAAAAAAAAAGGAGTTAGAATACAGAGACACATTTTAAATATTTTAATCCTTATATTTTTATTGACACTGTAGAATTCACTAAGGGCATTGACATGTTTTATTTCACTTCATCCTCAAAACAATCCTGAGATTGGTATTAGTATAATCTTCTCCATTGAGATGGAGAAATTGAGGGGAATAGTTTGCTCATAGTTCTCACACAGCAAGCTTGTAATCAAGCTGGGCTCAAAAGTGTTCTTTCCATTCAAAGAAAAATTGACTGACCATATAATAGTATAGCAGACCCATGGTATGTACATTCTGATGATATAGGGATGAAAAATGTTTCAGCTCCAGATTTTATTCTTTTTCCTTATGGTTATAGTTTCTTCTCTCTGCTGGAGAAGAGGTCGAGAGCTCTGCAGCCTTGGCTGACAAAAGCCTACCTAGGCACTTTCTAGGGAGGCACCTTCTGCAGAGTTATCTCCTCCACTGGCCCCAACCCTCCTCCACCCCACCCAGCTAAAGCATAGGAACAAGCAATTTTACAGACTCTTCTCTAGGTACAAATTCTTCTCTTTTGTGTGAGCTTATGGCAACGATGTTTAAAAACTGACTATGAGGCATGGAGTCCACAGACATGTTTTGTTAAACTAACAAAATTATTTATAATTTTGAATTATTTTCTGGCATTTATAAATCAGAAAATCTTTCACACACACATAAAATTATACATCTAAGGATTCCTCTTGAAATATCAATCAGGCATCACTGACTTATATGCCTAAAACTGGCAGGTACCTACTGTCACTTAGCCTCTGTGGGCATTTTAGTTTGTAATCTGTGGCTTAAGGACCACATCTGTCATTAAGTGAAGGTTATATATTAAAGTTTGGTGGCCGACGGGTAGGCAAGTGACACAGATTGGTGTTTAGTCTGATTATCCCTTGTTGAAAGGAAAAAATTGAATGAGACTAGGAGATGAAAAAATATTACATGTGGCATGCTCTTTTCAGAGTCAGGTAGAAAGCCTGCAAGAAAACTTTTCATCCCCCAGTGAGCCAGAAAAGGAAGAAAATCTTGGCTTGAACTCACAGGCTATGATAAATGGGAAGGGAAGTAGGTGAGACCATTTAAAGTCCTTGGGAAAAAAAAATTATATAACATGGAATTGGCCCAGCATAAGAAATGTCCCCAGAGATACATATTATACTAATGGAATCTCCTGACCATCTATGCTGCTCTTCACACCCAAAACTTTGAAGCATCTCTCCTCTTGCAACGTGGCTCTAATTCTGCCCCTTCATGCTGGAACCTCTTCCCAAGCCAGCAGCTTAGAGCTATGAAAAACTTAATAGCACTTCTGGGTAGGAGCTAGAGCCAGATAATTTTCCTGGTCTGACTTCCAGGCTATTTCAAGGAGAGAACTCTGCCATTTTCAGAGTAACACTTTCTTACACATAGTGATAAAGTTTCGCAGTGCCATTAATTTGGAATTGTACTTCATTAACAGTTTGATAGGCTTGTGGGTCTAGAAATACATGTGTATCTGTGAGAATATATGTTCACATTTCCAAACAATTGACTTCCAAATGCATTTTTGGAGCACAGCTCATGTACAAGTTGGAAATTGCCTGTTTTGTTTTGTTTTGTTTTGTTTTTCTGAGATGGAGTCTCTCTCTGTCGCCCAGGCTGGAGTGCAGTGGCGCGATATCGGCTCACTGCAAGATGGGCCTCTCAGGTTCACGCCATTCTCTGGCCTCAGCCTCCCGACTAGCTGGGACTACAGGTGCCCGCCACTGCGCCTGGCTAATTATTTTTGTATTTTTAGTAGAGATGGGGTTTCACTGTGTTAGCCAGGATGGTCTCAATCTCCTGACCTTGTGATCTGCCCACCTCGGCCTCCCAAAGTGCTGGGATTACAGGCATGAGCCACTGCACCCGGCCGGAAATTACCTGTTTTAAACTTTGAGGCTAAAGGATAAATTTTTTTTTTTTTTTTTTTTTGAGACAGAGTCTCGCTGTGTCCCCCAGGCTGGAGTACAGTGGCACGATCTCAGCTCACTGCAAGCTCCGCCTCCTGGGTTCACGCCATTCTCCTGCCTCAGCCTCCCGAGTAGCTGGGACTACAGGCACCCACCACCACGCCTGGCTAATTTTTTGTATTTTTAGTAGAAACGGGGTTTCACCATGTTAGCCAAGATGGTCTCGATCTCCTGACCTCGTGATCCGCCCGTCTCGGCCTCCCAAAGTGCTGGGATTACAGGCGTGAGCCACCACGCTAGGCCTAAAAGATAAATTTAACCAACCAGTAGTACATTCTACATTTTGTGTATTGTTCATCATCATAGCTCACCTTCCTGTGTTATTTCTTGTCTTTGCCAGTAGATTTACTTTAAGAGTAGGAAAGTGCAATAAATTCGGAGTCAGTCCTGTTATTTGGCAATGTTTCAATAATGTTTAGATGAAACACAAAGTTAGAGCTTACATTTAAACGATGTACTTTAAAGAATATGGCCCCTAGATTGAAATAAATGTTAAGGTAATGGCTATATTTAAATGAGAAAAAGAAACTGGAAAACCATGGCTTGTTAAATTCAGTGTCCATCCTGGGAAAAAATTGTAAACAAATCACTTTCTATAAGCCCAGAAACAAAAAAAGATTACTAGATAATAACAAATATAGTTTCATAAATAGCAATTTCTACCAAATCATTATAATATAATTATTTTCTTGTTAACTATTCAGTTAGATCAAGGGGCAAGATTTCAATCCACATGTACAACATAATCATGGATAATTTGGGCAATGGCTTGTGATTTTTTATAACCATTAGGTAACCAAAACAGATTAACAGTGCTACTATGACAGAATCATCTGGATTACTTATTTAAAGTATAAAAACTAGGTATGAAAATCTGACCGACTACATTGAAAATCACATCACCTCTGTGAGCTAAGTACATTTATTCTGTTTTCAAGTGAGGTAACTGAGTCACAGAAAGTTAAGAAACCTGTTCCGGATCACACTGCTAGAAGGCAGCAAAGTTAGTTTTTGAACCAGAAATCTAATTTCAGATTTTGCACTCTTAACATAAGATAAAACAAATCATACTTATATTTTCATAATGTTGCCTCACAGATTATTAAACTGTTAATTACCAAGGTTATTACTAATTTTTCTATATAACTTCCTTCTTGCTTTTTCTTTAAAACCAGAAATGATTTTTACATGGCAAGGATTGCTGAAGAAGGTATGAGCTTGCTGAACAATGGATGGTTTAAGTTTAGGTCTGTGCTGCCCAACACAGCAGAGATTAATTAGCCTTGTGTAGCTATTGAATACTTGAAATATGTAAGTGTAACTCCAGATTTCAAAGATCTAAGACTTAGTATAAAAATACACATAATATCTCAAAAATTTTTTATATCAATTTCATTCCCAAATGATAATAATTCAGATATGTTGAGTTAAAGAAAACACTGTTAAAATTAATTTCACCTGCTTTGTTTTGCTTTTAATGTGGCTCTCAGGAAATATCATACCTGTAGCTCAGATTTGTAGCTTACATTATATTTCTTTTGGAAAGTGCTGGTCAAGGTAAACCTTCACTAATTCTTCTATATTCTATTAAGACAAATAGTTGAGCATCTCCTAGTTTATAAAAGTCTTGGTGTCATAACCACATATCTTTGTTTTCTCTTTAGACTGTAGCACAGAGCATTGCAAATATTGTACTAAACAGTTAATATATGTATTTTGAATTGAAATCAATTGAAATTAACAATTGGACCTAAAGTAGGTCTCTGCTCATTTCCGAATGTCTGCAATGCTTATACATAATTACCAACTTACTGTATATATGCTCAATAAATTTGGTACCTGTATATGAAGACATAAATGACAAGCTAGACCAACCCCTATTGTATGACAGTTACATTCCTGCAAATAAGTCTGTAAAGTGATTTTTCATATATAAAATCTGGCTGCTACCTCAGTTACAATGCCATGCTTCAAAGTTTGTTTTGAAGGCTGTTTAAAATCCATCAATACCTTAAAGCTACATCTATGAAGTTTGCACATAAGCATGTATGTTTCAATCTGAGAAAAATGGAGTTCTCACAGAAGAAATCCTATGAAAAATGGTCCTTTAATGTTGGCCTTATTGTTAGCTTCCTGGGTAGCAAGGATGTCTTGCACAACAGTATGTCTTATGAAAAATTAAGGCAAAACAAATACTGTTGTTCAGTAAAACCTTACCAATTCCATTTATAAATTCAACTTGCAAGTATTTTCCATTGCACGTATAAACTAATCTTCTACACATTCTTTAAATTTTTTAAATGAATAAAGGGAACACATTGTAAAATCAGTAAATGTTTTCATCTAAGGCTTGAACAATTGATAATTATGCCCATTTGTTTTTAACTTTTGTGTCGAAGTATTAATTTTCTCTATGTCAAAGGACTTTTAGATTTAGAATCACATATAAACATTAGGAGTGCTCTGGTTTCATTAAACTCACCTTACTGAGTTTCAGCCCTTTATACCTCCTTTTATCTTATTTTTTAAATTGACACAAAAATGGTACATATTTATGAGGCATATAGTGGTTTCAATACATATGATGTATAGTGATCAGATCAGAGTAATTAGCATATCCATCATCTCAAACATTTATCATTTTTTGTGTTGGGAACATTCAATATCTTCCTTCTAGCTATTTGAAACTATATAATGAATTATTGTTAACTATAGTCATCCTACAGTGGTGTGGAAAGGTAGAATGTGTTCCTCCTATCTAGCTGTAATTTTGTGTCCTTTAACAGATTTCTCTCTGTCCCCACCTTTCCCTGATTTTTGTCTAGAATCCTCTGCTCTTTTTACTTCTAGGCAGACTCCCCTTTTGGACCCTCTTGTGTTTGGTTTCTGAATCTTGCCTCTTTTACTTTTTAGTACTCAGGGCAGAAATATTTCCCCTACCTTCTTTTAGATCTCTAGCTTCGCCTTTTACTTTACCACTCCTTGTCTGTCTTTTCTGTTTTGGTCATTTATTACCTCTGGTCATGGTTTGGGCTGAACAGCGGCCAAGGAGCCAGCAACACAGTTGTTTTCTAAGTATGGTCCTGTCTCCTTAGGATGAGCCTAGTTATTTTCCTTATCCACGGAGGTACAAACAGTACCATCTGGATTATCCTCACACTCCAGCCCGATTTAGGCCATCTATGGATTGTCATTTCTTTCTCATCATCTCTTTGTATCACTAGTATTTGTTTCAAAATTAGCTTTTAATATTATTTGAAATGGAGAGATTCTTATTTTAAAATATATATATTCTGTGTTATATTTTTACTGGTTCTCCTACCTCAGCCCCTAATGTTTCTTTTTCTTTTTTTCAGATGGCGTTTCGCTCTCATCGCCCAGGCTGGAGTGCAGTGGCGTGACCTTGGCTCACTGCAACCTCTGCCTCCTGGGTTCAAGCGATTCTCCTGTTCTCCTGCCTCAGCCTCCCAAGCAGCTGGGATTACAGGCACCCGCCACCAGGCCCAGCTAACTTTTTTGTGTGTTTTTAGTAGAGATGGGGTTTCACCATGTTGGCCAGGCTGGTCTCAAACTCCTGACCTCAGGTGATCTGCCCACTTTGGCCTCCCAAAGTCCTGGGATTACAGACGTGAGCCGCTGCGCCTGGCCATCTGAGCCCCTGATATTTCTATCAGATTTTACTCAGCATATTTTGGGGAAAGGAAGTATATGCAATATGTTTGAAAGGTGGACCATATTTATTCCTGAGCTAGCTCACTTTGGGCCTTTCTGTGTCATTACATGCTCACATTCCCCACAGCAAAGGCATTTGCATTGCACAAGTCTGTTCAGATTTATGATGATCTCACAATGTCATTCAGGGACAGAATCCCTCAATGAATCAGAGAAAAAGAGGGCTAACTATTGTTGGCACAGGTGATTGTTCTTCTAGTAAGGACAGGTGAAATTCTCCCTTCCTTCAAATGGGCTTTGTGGTAAAGTTCTATCTGTTTTCTGGACTCATACTCCTTCTAAGATGATAGAGGGAATGCAGGCGGAGGTGAGACTTGGAGCAGTGCTTCTCAAACTCTGTTGAGGATGTAAGGTCTCTATTCTTCTATAAAATGAAGTAAAAATTAAATTCTAGAAAACTGAAATGAAAAACAGGCCCACAACAACATCCTCCTACTTTTTTATTATTAGAATAAACAGACACAACATTAATTGGTCAAATTGCCTTACAAATTTCTAAACATGGACTCTCCATATCTATACTTAACTAGCACCAGTTGGGGGACCATACTTTCACAGCCAGTTTAGGACACTTCTACCCATACCAGATAGAAAGTGCTTAATTTTCAAAAATCAACTCCATAAATATTTAGTGGGTAGGGGTGTGGGTTTGCTTTACTTGAATTTAGAAAATCCTGCAAGTATAGGGGAAATCTGTTAATGAGCTAAGACTATACAAAGATTCTTAGTAGAAAATAAACATAAAGTTTATGCTTGCTATATCATAACATGATCTGTGCAGATATGCATCCTAAGGCTTAGAAAAGAGAGCTTTTGAAGAATGGGTGAATTTAAAATGAAGAAGCTTAAAATTTCCTTCCACAAATATGTTCTTCACAGAGATAAAGGCTTTCTCCCTGGCTCTGTCTAAATATAAGTAAGCACCTTGGAAAACACTGAGTCAGAGTCCTTTTTACACCCTTGCATGTTGCTTCTTTAATGTTTTGTCTGCCCACTGCCAATTGATCTCAAATAAGTCTAATTTTTGGAAGGAATTTCATTCACATTCATGGATCATGGATTCTTCAGGGGCTTTGAGCTTTTCTTCTGTGATAAGAAAGCACTGCATAAGATAGGAAGTCAGCTAACTCAGAAATCCCAGTACAGAATTTAGCACTCCTGGTCAATGGGTACTCTCCAGGGATCTTGGCCTCCAGAAATCAATTATTGGATTACATCCATCTAACCCAAGAGTGGGTTTGATGGTGGCTGTTTTTATTTTCTATTACGAAGAGAGTGATAATGTTTATTTTATGAGGATAGATGGTAAAAACAATCTTTATTTCAAAAATAGTATCAGTTCTATTGAATGATTTTGCGTTCCACAGGATTAATTTTCAAGATATTTGAATTGGAAAAGCTGAAATCACTATAAAAAGCATGTAGTGCCTTAAGTTTTTTGGAATGAAATGAAATGTGCACCCATTTAAGACTTTCATTTAACTCAGACACTTAAAATATCAAGAAAATAAATGACTTCTCTTGGTTAATTGTCTTATGTACAATAAAATTGAGGGTAAGTATTAGGTAAAAGGTAAGTGGTATCATTGGATTTCCTCTCTAATTAAGAAGAGATCCAGTGACAGTTTGTTTTCATGGTGCACATTAGAAATTGTGATTGTGCTGGTTTCCCATTAAACTTTAGAATAATTTATTATGACAAGTAACAGAAAGTAGATAACAGAGTTTAAGTGGTTTATACTTTCATACTTCTATGTTGTGTTCCTGTCTTACAGACTTTTATAGTATTGAATAAAGGGAAGGCCATCTTCCGGTTCAGTGCCACCTCTGCCCTGTACATTTTAACTCCCTTCAATCCTCTTAGGAAAATAGCTATTAAGATTTTGGTACATTCATATCCTTTTTCAAGTGATTAATATTAACTATTTGTACATAATCTGTAAGCACTTTATAGCTAAATATCAAATTAAGTTGGGAAAAGTCCATATTCTAGTTTTCATCACTCTCATTTTGCATCTTTGTCATATTAGCCTCATTCTTAAAGTTCATTAATCACATAGACATTACTGAAACATGCAATCTTTAACATTTTATATATTATGTATAAACATATATTTATGTACTTTTGTTATCTTTCTAAAAACACTTATATGTATTGAATCCTACAAATCTAAAGTAAGATAACCATGTTTACCTCTACCATCTTTATACAAAGCTTGTGATGGTGTAGAATTTGCAGTGAGCAATGATATAATAACAGAAAAATCTACTTCCAGACTCAAGTTTTTCCATAGTTATGATATAAAACACTTCAGTGTATCTTAGAATAAACCTTTAAGTATATTTACTGTCAGAGAATATCAGAAGTCTTTGGCCAGAACTTAGTTAATTCTTGAAATTTCCTGATGATTTTTGTGAAGGAAGTACTGGAATATTGGCTGAATTTCAAATTCAAGTCATGAGTTATGATGCTGCCAAGCAAAACTGATTGCTGAGTAAAGACTCTGGAAGTTAATGAGAGAAGTTGGCATGTATTTCCAAATGGTCTTAAGGGATTTGGTTTCATGATTCCCGTTGGTGTTAAAAAGGACTCCACGACTAAATTCATTTGTTAATCAATTTAGCAAAACAATTCACTTCTGATTGTATCTTGTTTGATAGCTTTGACAATAATAGATATTAAAATACCATTATAATTATCATAAGCCCATACTACTTTTTTTAAAGGATTCTAAAATTTAAAAGGCCATTCTAATTTTAACATGATATCAAGAAATTTCTTTAGTGGTATAAATATGCTATTACTAAAATGAAAAGATTTGAAACATAGAAATCATATGATCAGGGTTTTTACACTTACGGAAGTTTCCTTGTCCCAGTTTGTATTCCTAGCGCCATCATGTGGTCATTTGATGAAAACTTTCTTTTTCAATTATGGAAAATTTTTGTTTTGGCAGTAAACTATAGTGGAAAGAATATTGGATCTTAATGCAGGAAACTTATATTCTAGTCCTGGGCCCTTTATCTAATTCCTCTAGAGCTTAGTAATGCCTTATTTCCATGATTTTTTAAAGTATAGTGATAAAACTAATTTTTTAGAGTCCCTTTCAGTTTTATAATCATGTTATGTCTGTTCATTTGTTTTAGCTACCACTTAGAGTATATTTACTTATGTGCCGTGACTGTTCCAAGCATTTCCAATATATTAACTCACTTAATCTGCATGTAAAAATTGTTACATTACAAAATGTGTACATTATCAGCTCCATTGTAGAGAAGTAGGAAGAGATACAAGGCAATGGCACAGAGAGGTTGAGTCTCTTGGCCAACATCACTTTGCTATGTTGAATTTTAATTACATTCCCATCATGTTAAGTGCCAACCTTCAAGAATATTCACTTTTAATGTTATCGAATGCTGCTGAACTTGTATAAACTCAGTCAAAATAGAGCAATCCAACAATTAGCATCGTGCTGTACTTTGACTACAAATTGTTTTCATGCGTTGAACTATGTTGGATAAGATATGTTTAAGAAATTACAATATTGCAGATAAGTGGCCTTCCTCAACAATTTACTAGTTTATTCGCCTGAATGAGCTCAAGTCAATACTTTCTGCTGAAAAACTATGCAACTCCAGGCAGCACAAAAATAGTCTTCCCACTGAAGTTCTCTGGGAGGTGAATATAGTGATTTAATAATAGTTGCAAAAACAACACCTTATACTGATATAATGCTTTTATATACATTACCTCATTTAATCTATACAAATACTCAGTGAAGGTGATATTATTACCCACATTTTACACATGAAGAAATTGAAATTTAAAGGGATTAGATGACTTGCCCACAATGCATTTATCCCTGAATTTTGGCTAAGCTGCAGTTTGGGCTTTTCAATGTTAGCTTTTTGTAATATAACACTTGGATTTTGACTTTCTTTTGTGTGTTCCTTAACAATAACCTACATTATTCAGCATGCTAATTATGTGCACTATTTTGACAAACTGTGTGTTTATGACAATGAGTAACCCTCCTGATTGGACAAAGAATGTAGAGTAAGTTCAACTTATATTTTTAATAACATATATACATTTGGGATTTTGAAATTGTGTCTTAATGTAGTCTTAAAATAAAACTGAAGAGCATTTTATTAAAGTCATTCCTAGACAAAATTACACAGCAAAAGGACAATGCTCATTGGCCCTCAGACCTGCTGGCGTTATACTGATTATCACTCTCTTTTGCCTGTACCTGGTGTTCACCAGAAGACCACCACTCTTGGACATTTACACATTTTTCTTTAAAATCTACAGTAGCCAAACCAAATGTGGTCAAAGCAATTGCAGAAAAGAGCCAATATGGTAGACCTTGGTTCCAGTTAAATTCCAGATAAATACATTGAATCAAGAATCAAAAAGGGTTAGTTACAAATGCCATGTGAAGACAATATTGAACCTCGCAAAGTTTTCATTTCCATCAGGCACATTCACTTCATGTCAGGCCAATATAGTTCCAAGCGTGGTCACCAACAAATTGAAAAATAATCCAAAGTTTCAGGGTTGTAGAACTTGAAAATTCAGTAGACTGAAGACTAAACTAACAGAAGTGGAACTTTTTGTAGAGCTTTCAGAAACCAGAAGCATTACTAACTATATTGATGATCTCTCTGTTCTGGCGATACCTTTGAAGCACAGAGGCCAGATTTGTGATAACTGAAGTTGGGCTACTCTAACCATAGCTGCTCACCTGCCCACACTTCCTATTTGTAATGCCTGTTACTATACGGCTGCTGACCCATAGCAACTACAGAAGTATTAGGTTGGTGTAAACATAATTGTGGTTTTTGCCATTACCTTCAATTGAAGGTAATGTTTGCACCAACCTATTTCCAAGAGTGTCTCCTTTCCTAGACACTTCCAGGCTGAAACCAATAAGAAAAATGACATCTTGAAGAAAATAATAAATTTTATATATAAAAAATTCTAAAGTATTGAAGTTAATATGGGAGGCCCCACAGGTTTTCAGTCGCCCTAGTTTTTTTGTGATTTTATGCAAATCTCACACCCCAATTTCTGAGTAGAAGATTTAAACTTTGGAAACACCTAAGTTTCTGAATTATCACAAGAATTTTATTCTAAATTAAATTTTTACTTCTTATAACGCTAGAAATATTTACTTTGATTTTAAAGAAGTCCTTGTTCCAAGCAAGTTAAATTATCTTGTAGAAAAAAAAAAATAAGACATGCTAATTTGTCAATTTCCTCTCATTCTTAGAACACCATTAAACTTGAGATTTTTTTCCCTAAAAGAAAATCATTTCATGCTTCTGCAATATTATTGATTGGCTATTCCATCATGTAAACATACTAAATATTTCTCAGGAGACTGTATTTATGTAAATACCAAGACATTTCAGACAATGGCTAAATAGATTTCATATACCCTGTATTTCTCACACTACTCTTAAGACACTTTACGAAACAACTCTTTGTGTTAGGAAGTTGAATTTAAATTTAGGGCTACGTTTCATTTGTATGAAAATAAAATCCATCTGCTTAGTTTTCTTTCTTAGTATTTATCTATTCCACTAATGGAGTGATAAGGAATTGGTATGCTATGAAAAAACACTGTTACTTTATCAAATTTTTTGGATGCTTGTTTTCAGATACACCTTCACAGGAATATATACTTTTGAATCACTTATAAAAATTATTGCAAGAGGATTCTGTTTAGAAGATTTTACTTTCCTTCGGGACCCATGGAACTGGCTCGATTTCACTGTCATTACATTTGCGTAAGTGCCTTTTTTGAAACTTTAAGAGAGAACATAGTTTGGTTTTCCATCAGTGCTTATGCTTTTAAGAATAGACTTACTTTACCTGTAGAATATTTTGGTGTGATTTATACATTCAAACTCTGGATTTCAATTTAGCACAACAAAGGTCTAAGTGGAATTTCACTATAGCATGAAGGCTTTGCGGTAGTTGAAAACTACAATTTTCACACGTAGCATCTGTCAGAAAATTTCACATATGCCACTCTTCCACACATACATGCATAAACACACACACACACATATGAACACACACAATCTGATGTCAAAACACAAGCATATTTGTAATACATCTGTGAAAATCACTTTAAAAATTACAGCCACAAAACAGTTCTATTGGCTACACAAATTTGCAAAGACCTTGCTCATATTACACAAAGCTTCTTTTATTGGTTTGGTAGAATAATCGAAAGTATCTACTAGCATCAAAACAATCTGACAAATCAAACTAACAGAAGAAAGAAGATATTTGAAATATTATGTTTTTAATATATTAAATTACTGATTTCTAAGACCTGTAGAGGAATACATTCTCTCTGCCTCTTTCTGTTTCTCTCCTGACCCCTTTTCTTTCTTCTTTTCTTCTTTCCTTTTATGGCTCTCTTCATCTCTTTAGTCTGAACATAAACTGCCTTATCCTTATCTCCTATTCATATCCACTCAGTAATATGCACAGTTTACGCACCCCCATGCTTTTTTTTCTAGTGGCAAACTTCCTCAGGAAGAAACCCAGAAAAATAATAGAAAACCATTCCAGACTAAGTGAAAGTACAGTGTAGAAGGAGGCAGCCCAAAAACACTTACCCTCATCCTTCCTTCAGGAGCTGATTTTTTGGTCTCTAACAGTTGCGATGTAGTGGATAGGAGCAGGAGAGGTGGCACTGATATACTCAGGACTCCGAATGTCTGATCTTAATTTCCTACCTGATCAGGATGAGCCAATTCTTTGCCAGACTCTCTGGCCACAGCTCAAAAGAAGGCCTACAGGACTTCTATTTCTTAAGAACAAAATGGCAGTAATAATAGGGGCAGCATTGGACCCTCATAAAGTATTGTTCTTAATTTGCTTAACTTTTATTTAAAAGTTACACTAGGAAAATCTTATCTCATATATAAAAGCAGTAAGGCAATCTGCCTTTTCATGCCTAAATTTCTGTTGGGTGATTTCATATATTTTTTTCTAACTAAAACCCTAAACCATAGCCAAGATTTACTTTCTTTTTACAAGTTACACATGATGTTGGTTGCATTGCTTTCCAGAGTGACAACAAGGGTGCCTACTTTATGAAGTTTACATTTAGCTAATGGCCTTAAATTTTGTGAACAAAGGATTAATGATGGAATCTAATTCCTGATTTGCCACTTACAATATCATTTAAAAACACCAAGAAGGTCTTTATAAAAGACCCGTGCAAGTAATATAAATCCTGCTAAAATCTTGAATAATTGTGATTTGATTCTACAGGTTTGTAACAGAATTTGTAAACCTAGGCAATTTTTCAGCTCTTCGCACTTTCAGAGTCTTGAGAGCTTTGAAAACTATTTCTGTAATTCCAGGTAAGAAGTGATTAGAGTAAAGCATAGGCTCCTTGTACCTACAGCTTTTTCTTTGTATCCTGTTATTGTGTTTGTGTGTGAACTCCCTATTACAGGTACGTCACAGAGTTTGTGGACCTGGGCAATGTCTCGGCATTGAGAACATTCAGAGTTCTCCGAGCATTGAAGACGATTTCAGTCATTCCAGGTGAGAGCAAGGTTAGACAACGAGATGGACCCATCATGTGATTCAGCATCCTTCTCTTTGCTTGACGTTCAGTTTTACAGAAAATCAGGAATCATAAGACTAGGTGTTTCAAAGAAAATGATTCTTATTGTTTAGACATAAGCTTTATCAGCCTTGGAGTTTAACAATGTCTTATGTGAGATACTGTAATTTGAGGTCAAGGTGATTTGCGCTTACAAATATCACGGGTTTTTTTTTTTTTTTTTTTTTTTTCCACCATGTTAGTTTTATCGAGAATTTGCTCCCTTTTAAATATACCAATCTGTAATTTCTTATTCATTACAGTCATTAATGACTATGTGTATACAATGCAAATCTTCTAAGTTTTTTGCTAACAAAAGAGAAGGGAACAAGATAATAAAGAATAGTGTGAGTCTGCATGGAGGATTTATTATCTTAAGGCACAATTATACTGCAAACCACTTTCGGTTGTATAGCAAAATCTTTCCTGCTTATAAATAGGAATTTAAAAATATTTATTCAGGTATTTTGTTATAAAACTGACCTCTGACCCTAATGAAAATGTGAGGCAAGTTTTAGTAGCAAAAAGGAAAAAGACAAGGCCCTTTCCTTAATATAGGCTCCATGAAGAACATGAACCTTCCATTACTCTATCTCGACATAATGGGATATGAATCTTCATTTCATTGTTTAAATCATTACATTTCTGGAGTTCATCTTCATAACTTCTTCCCCCTTCCATGAAGTGTTGCTTTTCCACTAGCATTGCCAATATTCTTGGATTTATGAATGAAATCTATGTTTTCAAGAAAATTGTGTGACGCTTTTATTATTTCACATGTGTTAAGTCTTCATAGTAATAGACTTCTTTCTTTCAGGCCTGAAAACCATCGTGGGAGCCCTGATCCAGTCTGTGAAGAAGCTCTCAGATGTAATGATCCTGACTGTGTTCTGTCTGAGCGTGTTTGCTCTAATTGGGCTGCAGCTGTTCATGGGCAACCTGAGGAATAAATGTATACAATGGCCTCCCACCAATGCTTCCTTGGAGGAACATAGTATAGAAAAGAATATAACTGTGAATTATAATGGTACACTTATAAATGAAACTGTCTTTGAGTTTGACTGGAAGTCATATATTCAAGATTCAAGTAAGAATTATTGTTATGTACATTTCCTTAAAAAGTAGAATTTCCTTGTTTGTAACACAAAGGATAAATACTTGAGGGGATGGATATCCCATTTTACATGATATGATTAGTACATATTGCAGGCCTCTATCAAAACATCTCATGTACCCCATATATACAAACACCTACCATGTACCCATGAAAATTTAAATTTAAAATTTAAAACTAACGAAATAAAACCCCCTCTAAGAAAGAATTACTATTAAGTATATTTAGTCTTTTCATTGCTAATGTGCCTTCCATCTAGGCATGAAAAATATTTTTAAATGACCACATAACAAGACGTGATCTCTTAGAAAATTACCTAATCAAACTATTTAACAATATTTAAAATTATATTTTATTTGGTATTTCTATCCCCTGGATTTTAAATAATAGATTATTTATATTTCTGGAACTAAAAGAAGAATTTTGTTAATCACCTTATTAATGGCTTACACATACATTTAACAATTTTGTTCATAACTACTCTAGTTTTGACTCCTAAATGCCACTTTCTATTTTATCATCATTTGGAAGGCTGAAGAATTCAGCTAGAAAGAATTTTCCTAAGATCCTTGGTTGCTATACATTCTTCCTGTGGTAATTGATATAATCAAAGGAGATAAAATATATGAATGCCCTTTGTGAATTCTACAGTACTATGCAAATGTAACTCATTACACATTAATTACACAATGTCTTTTATCTATCAGAAACTGTATAGTACACTGGGGAATATAATGGAGGTAATGCATGGCTTCAGAGTGTTATAGTTTAATAGATTATTTTATTACCTTAAGGAAATAAAGTGATACCTAAAAGTAAATCTTATATTTGAAAAGTAGTATTACATCAAAAAGAAGAAAACTACAGTTAATAAAGCTTCAAGAGACAGTAATAGAAAATGTTAGTTGGGTGCAGTGGCTCACACCTATAATCCTAGCACTTTGGGAGGCTGAGGCTGGAAGATCACTTGAGGCCAGGAGTTTGAGACCAGTGTGGGCAACATAGTGAGACCCCTCCTCTAAAAAAAAAAAATATATATATATATATATATATATATACACACACACTTTTTTTTTTAATGAGTTGGGTGTGGTGGCATTTACCTATAGTCTCAGTTACTAAGGAGGCTGAGATGGGAAGATCACTTGAAGCTGGGAGGTCAAGACTACAGTGAGCCATGATCATGCCACTGAACTCTGGTCTCAGAAATAATAATAATTGTGCTAATACCCTTTCTCTTTTGAAAGTGACAATAAAAAGTGTGTAAGTTTCCTCTCTCTTTAATTTTAGAATCTGCCAGTAGTGATATTTCAAAAGCAAGAAGAGTTAGAACATGATTAATAAGAAAAGGAAAAGTCCTTTTTAAGGAAAAACATTAAACCTATACAACTTAAATTTTAGATGTTCTTTAATATAGTATATCTTTATTATTTTAAGGTGGTGAATAATATTTTGGAAAAAAAGAAAGAAAACTTCAGTGACTGTGTGGAACAAACAGAATTAATTACAGAAAGTTACTAGTTATTCAATATTTATTAAAGTAATGATAGCATAGTTTAAAAAGCAAGTACTAATCAGTGTCTCCTTACAGTTATAAATCTGGAAAATACCTTGGGTTGATACGAATGAACTCTTCCATGACATTCAGTGATATGCTAATAAATAATTTACAAACAGTTGAAAATCTTTAGACTTAGTTGTAAATCTTTAGTTGTTAATCTTTAGATTGAGAACAGTGTCTGAGCAATACACAAATGTTCCTTATTCACTAGATATAAGGCCAGTAGGTCCACTTCAATCACCAACTCCCTGAAATCTGTTGTTTGTTTGTTTGTTTGTTTGTTTTATCTAAGTTCAAAATACTGACTGAGGGTTATTTAGGGTTTATTCTCTCTAGGGAAAATTTATTGGACTGCATTTTTCCAATACTCGAAGTCAAATAAATAAGTAATATCTGAGGTCATTTTCAGCTCTAAACATCTATGGTTCTTATTTTAAACCAAATGCAAATATAAATAAAATGGTTCATTTTTGAAAGTAATAGAAAATTAAATTTATTAAAATTAAAGATAAATATTATATCTGAAAAATTATATTTTCCTCAGGTTAAGCCTGATCATTAAGGTTAGATCATTGAATTTAATGGGCAAAACTTCATTTATAAATATGAGATATCAAAAATTCACCCAGAAACTATTATAGTCCTTTCTCTTTGTTTAATTTTAATTGAAAGTTAGGAAATACTATGTCAACTTTCCTGTCTAGGTTCAAAGAAGTCAGAATATTAGAAATAAAAATGATATTTTTCCTTATGTGGTTCTGTGTCCTGTACGGAACTATGCATGGAATAAATTCCTCAGAAAACTTAGCATCTAGAAAGTGTATCTTCTTACAAAATCCAGCATTGATTGTTTAATTCCATGTTTTTCTCTTTTTGTCTTTTATTTACTTATTCATTCAATAAACTTTACAGAAAGTCTACCCGGTCTCAAACAAACACTAATATAGAAATAATTAATGATCAGGACTTTCTAGGAGGAATACTTGTAAATAAATAATTACAATATAGTACTGTCACCCTAAGAATAATTCAAGTGTATACAGGTTACTGGTAGCACAGTGAGGGGAGTTCTTAATTACGTCAATATTTAGTAGAAAGAAAGTTGAAAATACCAAGGAAAAAGTTATAGAAGAACTGGATGTTGCAAGAAGCCAAGGCGTTTGCAAGAAACAGGAATCTTTGAGATAATGTAGTGTTCACCTATAGTCATTATTTTAGCTTTAGTATTTAAGACTTTTTAAAATTGCTTTCATTTCAGTTGTTGATATGATTTATGCATATTTTACTATAAGTTGCCTATATTCTGGAAAATGTGAGAATATAAGTTATACTTAATTATTAAAATGTATAGTGTCAAAAATGTAGGCGAGAGGACCAGAAAATATACTATTCTTTTATTTTGAAATATGTGGCTGTTTTGTGAAAACAAAGAAATTCCTGTCATTCCTGTCCATTTTTACTGAATGAATTTTTTTCATGAGAATGGTGAACAAACGCTAATACCTTTTTGAAAGATTATGTTAGTACCTGTCATTATCACTAACTTTACATTCACAATGAAGAAATACTTTGCACTGTAAAGTGTCTAATGTAAAGTGTCTTTGCACTGTATCTAATCTAATGCCATTTCTTCATAATGAAGAAACACTTTGCACTGTAAAGTATCTAGATAGAATATCTAGAATTTGGAGGGAGAAGAGACAAATACTTGTGCCTTTGAATGAATTATATATTTAAAATTACTCAATAAACTTAAAAGTAGAACCTGACCTTCCTGTTCTCATTTTAGTGTTTTTAACAATGCAAACGTTCATCATGTGACTTTCTTTTTTCAAACAGGATATCATTATTTCCTGGAGGGTTTTTTAGATGCACTACTATGTGGAAATAGCTCTGATGCAGGGTAAGTCAAAATTTGTGTGTATCTTTGTATCTTTGTATGTACACATACGTATGTGTATCTTTTCTCTCTTTGTATAGAAACTGAAGATAACAGCCAACTAATTTTATTGACATTAATTTGCTATATGTAAGGTTTTTGATAAAGTATGAGATTATGTAAATATTAGGTAAGATTTATGTTTTCTAAAATAAGAAGTAATACTTTTAGACACATGCACACGTATGTTCATTGCAGCACTATTCACAATAGCAAAGACATGGAATCAACTTAAATGTCCATCAATGATAGGCTGGATAAAGAAAATGTGGTACATATACACCATGGGATATTATAAAGCCATAAAAAATAATTAGATCATGTCCTTTGCAGGGATATGGATGGAACTGGAGGCCATTATCCTTAGCAAACTATTGCAGGAACAGAAAACTAAGTATCGCATGTCCTCACTTGTAAGTGGGAGCTAAATGATGAGAACACATGGACACATATAGGGAACAACACACACTAAGGCCTACCAGAGTGTGGAAGGTGGGAAGAGGGAGAGGATCAGGAAAAATAACTAGTGGGTACTAGGCTTAATACCTCAGTGATGAAATAATCTACACAACAAACCCTCATGACACACATTTACCTATATAACAAACCTGCACATGTACGTACCCCTAAACTTCAAATAAAAGTATAAAAAAAGACAAAAATGTCTATTAAACATCCACTGTATATAACAGCAAAAATACAAAAAGAGGAGTAATCCTGTTCCTACTTTTTTAGGATTATATTAATGTTGTTTCTTTTAGATAAGTATATTGAGCTATAAACTCTGGAGACTCCATAGTAGTAAAAATGAAATGGAGATATTGAAAATGCAAATTATCAACAAAAATTATTTTGTAAAATATTATTAGAAACGCTGCACCATATTTTAATGATGACATCAAGTAGCTAATAAGACTATATGCAGTCAAAAGTTGGAAAATAGATTAGTTACTTATTCATCAAACTTTTATTTTGAAATAGCAAATCTTTTTGACTAGGCAATATTATAGCATAGTATCAGAGTAAAAAGGTAGCAGAATGACTTGTAATACTTTCTTTTACCCCACTTGCAGCCAATGTCCAGAGGGATATATGTGTGTGAAAGCTGGTAGAAATCCCAATTATGGCTACACAAGCTTTGATACCTTCAGTTGGGCTTTTTTGTCTTTGTTTCGACTAATGACTCAGGACTTCTGGGAAAATCTTTATCAACTGGTGAGAAACTAAAGAGCCACACTGTCCATTTAAGTAAAAGTATACAAGAAAACCAATTGAGTTATGAGATTAAAACCGGAGGATAATATAGTAGAAAGAGCAGAACTTGAAACGAGACTTGATTTCCTCTATCCTATTGATTACAACACATATTGAGCAGAGTGATGCCAAGGATTGCAAATCTCTCCCATTTCTTCTTGGCTCAAAACCTGTTCCCTACCCTTCTCAGACACAGATTGTCCTAAACAGAAGGCACATTCTCCCTTCAGCCCTATCTACCCCCTCAAATATTATCCCTCAGGTGGGAAGTAATGACAATGAAGAAGCAGATATAGAAAGATAACTTTGGTCTCTTCCTTGACTTTCCTAAAGGCTCCAGTCTTTAATGGAGGACTCCATGGCATTTTATTGACTGTTTCATTCTTGGTGAATACAAAAATTCTCCCTTAGAGATCATAGTGTGAATGCATAAGCTAGGAGAGAAGGAAGAAGCTGAAGTTAAAGAAACAATCAAAAAAAGTACAGGGTGCTATGACCAACATAATTACTATTTATATCTGAGTTTTGCTAGACACACAAGTAAACTGAAAGTTGAAGCCACCACTTACTGAAATAATATTGAGAAATAATTCTGGTATTTTTGTTTGCAGACACTACGTGCTGCTGGGAAAACGTACATGATATTTTTTGTGCTGGTCATTTTCTTGGGCTCATTCTACCTAATAAATTTGATCCTGGCTGTGGTGGCCATGGCCTACGAGGAACAGAATCAGGCCACCTTGGAAGAAGCAGAACAGAAAGAGGCCGAATTTCAGCAGATGATCGAACAGCTTAAAAAGCAACAGGAGGCAGCTCAGGTAAAGCTGCCCTGTCTCATGGCACTGACCTTTTATTGTTCTGATTGTTGCAATAATATTGAAGAGAAAGTGAGTACCTAAGGGCAGGTGGTGATATGAGGAATTAATAATGATTTCTATATTTTGATCATCCACTTACTTTTGTTTAATTATTTTATTTATTTTGAGATGTGTGTATC
Source organism: Hylobates moloch (assembly GCF_009828535.3). Classification (NCBI taxonomy): domain Eukaryota; kingdom Metazoa; phylum Chordata; class Mammalia; order Primates; family Hylobatidae; genus Hylobates; species Hylobates moloch. The sequence goes on from NW_026652276.1 coordinate 76,576,416, forward strand.
ATAATAACTGCAATAGAACTCTCTCATGCTATTTTAATCATCTTAAGATTCTCAAAGTAAAGGGAAAATGTTATTTTGGGGTATTTTCAAGTGAGAGACTTTTATTCAATGAGCAGACTGGCATTAGGAGGAAATCATCTTTTCTTAGAACAAGAAATTATTGGTTATCATATGAAGAGTTGCTCCACTAGTTCTTAAACATAGTCTCCTTTTTACTTTAACTAAAAATATGTTGGCTTTTAACGTGGTTGCTTTATTACCTTTATAAGAAAGTGATCAAATAATATAATGATTTCTGATATAGCAGCATCCAATAGACATATGAATGTCACCAATCTTACAGAGATTGACCATCTAAAAACGATTACTTGTTTTTATAGTGAAGTATTAGTCCTCACAGTGTGATAAATCATAAAATGCCTCTCCTATCTCTCTCATCTTTCTGTTTAGCATACAAACTTATTGTCTTTACTAAAGAACTTTCAGAAATATTAATTTACATGCAAGAGTAATTAATTTATTGAGGTTACCCTGGGAACAATGACAATAATAAAAAAGTGTCAACTTAGTACCAGTACAAGCTATAATCAAAAAGCATTGTTTTATTCCATGCCCATGTGCCCCCTTAAGAACCAGTACTGATTTGAAGATGGTGGGGACAGTTTTTGGAGAACTGGATGTCTTATCTTGCTCAGCAGAAACTATTGATTCTCCCTCCCCCATTCTTCTGGATATTGTGGATGGGGGAGAAAGGGATTTTATAACTGTTCATAAATAGAATTAATAATATTTTGAGGGTATTGGACAATCCAATTTCAATAACTAGAGGAAGGACCTCAGGTCCTTATCCCATTCCCCTGCCTGAAGATATGACTTCAAGTAACTCATCAGCTTTTCTTCCATACTCCAGTTTCTTTTTTGGAGAAAAGAAAACAACACTAATTAAATACCAATTTTTAAAGTAAATCAAATCCCAAAAAGTAATGAATTTATTTGATACATGATGGATATTTTTGAATATGTGGTCTGTGGGGCATTAACACAGACATAATAAATGTTACCATGGAGAAAACCAAATTATCTCCGAAAGCCTTCATTAGGTGGAAAGAAAAAAAAATCTCCTCGTATACTTGCAAAGAATCTTCTCTCTGAGATGATCCTCAGTCAGTTCAATATATTTTTTTAAAGCCATGCAAATACTTCAGCCCTTTCAAAGAAAGATACAGTCTTTTCAGGTGCTATGTTAAAACTATTTCTCTTCAATATAGCAGGCAGCAACGGCAACTGCCTCAGAACATTCCAGAGAGCCCAGTGTAGCAGGCAGGCTCTCAGACAGCTCATCTGAAGCCTCTAAGTTGAGTTCCAAGAGTGCTAAGGAAAGAAGAAATCGGAGGAAGAAAAGAAAACAGAAAGAGCAATCTGGTGGGGAAGAGAAAGATGAGGATGAATTCCATAAATCTGAATCTGAGGACAGCATCAGGAGGAAAGGTTTTCGCTTCTCCATTGAAGGGAACCGACTGACATATGAAAAGAGGTACTCTTCCCCACACCAGGTATGGCACTGCTGAGTTTACTGATGCACAGTTTAAAATTAAAACATGGGAGAGAGGGGGAGAATTAGAAAACAGACTCAGGAATTTTTATCAACTGAATCGACCACGGTTGTGTTATATTTAAACCTATCTCTTCTTCACATAGTTATGCAAAAATTTTACTCCACAGATATGTAAGTCTACAGCTTGGTGTAGTTAAGATAACACCAAGTTGACAGTCAGGAGAACTGGACTGTCATTCTGATACTGTCTGCTGATATTTGTCTATAACTAATGACATTTAATCTTTTTGATCCTCAGCACTTTTAAGAAAAAAAAAATGTGGAACTGAGGATAGTTGATCAGGAATGTCCTTAGGTTATTTTATGATTTTATGTTGTTTTTCCTCCTAACGTCTTTATAAGTCATCGTGCATGCTTCTGAAAATATTTGTCATGGTACACTTGATCAAAAGGCACACGACTCTGAATTTCAGAAGTATGAACTTCAAGTTCCAACAATACAATGCCTTATAGGTGAAAAAGAAATAATAATTAAAGTGATTTTAGAAAGGTGGACTAAAGTAAATCGTGAGGACTGTTGAAAGTTTTTGAAAGACAAGATCCATAAAAACCAAGGTGGCCTTGTTAAGGTCATGGTGCCAGTGTTCACTGAATGTTTACCACGTCCATTGCCATATTCTGAAGATGTTTCCCTTTGAACTTGAGAAATGGTGGTTCAGGGTGTGTGTGTTTGTGTGTGTGTTTCAATATGTTAAGGTTGCAATCTATCTCCTCATTCTTTAATCCCAAGGGCTAGAAACCTTCTTTTATCAAGGTAATTTAATTTAATGTGAATGCACATAAAATGAGAATGATAATCAAAAGGAATGAGCCATATTCTGTTATGAATGCTGAAATCTCCTTCTACCTAATCTTGCAAAATGAAATCACATTCAAAGGGCCATATTAATATGACTTTATTTGCTTGCTGTTTCAAACTTCTAGTCTTTGTTGAGCATCCGTGGCTCCCTATTTTCACCAAGGCGAAATAGCAGAACAAGCCTTTTCAGCTTTAGAGGGCGAGCAAAGGATGTGGGATCTGAGAACGACTTCGCAGATGATGAGCACAGCACCTTTGAGGATAACGAGAGTCGTAGAGATTCCTTGTTTGTGCCCCGACGACATGGAGAGAGACGCAACAGCAACCTGAGTCAGACCAGTAGGTCATCCCGGATGCTGGCAGTGTTTCCAGCGAATGGGAAGATGCACAGCACTGTGGATTGCAATGGTGTGGTTTCCTTGGTTGGTGGACCTTCAGTTCCTACATCGCCTGTTGGACAGCTTCTGCCAGAGGTGATAATAGATAAGCCAGCTACTGATGACAATGTAAGGAAGTTTTAATAGTTCAGGCATGGCTGGCCCATTATTGCTGCACCAGCCAGTGTTTCTACGGAACGGCAACCTTGAGAATGATTCCTGGTTGGTCACGCTGTGAATGCACCTGCATCTTGTAATATCTTAAATAGACTAACCAACTAAAACTTAAAACCTTAACAGTCTCCTGCACAAACCTGAATGCATTTACTTATTAAAAGTGCTAAGGATTAATTAGACACAATAATTACTTTCTCCAGTTGGAGGATTTGCTATATGCCCACACTGAATTTAGATAGAAGGACATTCTCTAAGTCTCTGGTATAAAAGTAAATGAATGATCCTATGTTTAAGTGTCAAGGGTGTATAATAAATCTTTCCAGTGGATTATTCAATATATCTCTGCTTTAGTTTAGATTTTCAAAAACACTGTGCTTAAGTAGATAGCTTGTTACCTTAATACTCCTAGTACTCATATTTTTCTTACTAAAAAATGCTGATATAGGTCTTCTCAAAATTAATCTAAATGAAGAGACACAAATACATTATTAATACAGACAGATAAAATAATTGTCTGTGTACAAAGGTATGTTATGTGTTTGTGGATGTATACCCAGATGAGGAATTTCTAAACAGATGCTGCCTCTTAGACTGTTTACTCACTTGGAAATATATCAGCATGAGGAGGCATGACTAAGTCAGAATTAGATGACTTATTGCTTTGGTACCCTGGATGAAACTGTTGTCCATGCAGCATGTGTGTGTTCTTTTTAACATAGAGTTTGTGTTGTCAATGACCATCTACATCTTGTGTCCAGAAAATAAGATGGCAGCTAAGTGTGTTGCAATCATTGATCCTTCCTTAAAATTAAATAGCTACCTTCTCAAAAATCAAGTGCCTTGATCACTTGTAGGACTTTTAAGTTACTAGGCTTTTACTATTAGTTCAGAAATACGGGTAATAACTGTTAAATATGTCTCTTAAGAGTTTTATCAACTATATTACAATTATTTCATATTTTATAAAATTATTAAATCAGGAAGTTAAAATCTTGGTTTTTGCTGTATGATTAAATGGTTAACAGTTTGAACATCCCAGGCTAATGATACAATAAGTCAGAAATATCTGCCATCACCAATTGAATATGAAAGTGCATGATGCATGTGTTTCATGAAATTCACTGTGTCACCATTTGGTTGTTTGCTTGTCATATTGCTCAAATTAATTGTTTAATGCATTAGCATTTTCTTTACAGGGAACAACCACTGAAACTGAAATGAGAAAGAGAAGGTCAAGTTCTTTCCACGTTTCCATGGACTTTCTAGAAGATCCTTCCCAAAGGCAACGAGCAATGAGTATAGCCAGCATTCTAACAAATACAGTAGAAGGTTGGTAACAAATTCTATTTTCGTTTCAATTATTTTCACTAAACTTATATTGTCTCATTTCAAACAAATATATTTGTGAGTTGGGAATAGTGCATTCTAATGAAAAGACAATAAGTCTAATTCAAGAGCTGTTATTTCTTTTATCTACTCAGATATTCTAGAAGCTTTAACAATTTATTTTAAACTCAGTGATATTGGGACTAAGAATGTTTTCCTAACTGTGTGGCAACTCTTTGAAAACGCAGAACAAAGCATTTCTGTTAGGGGTTTCTAATCTCATCAGTCATAGTGACCCTCTTTTTGTTCCATTAGTCTAAGACTTCAGCAGTACAGCCCTTTTCAGCTTCATCCTAAGTACTCTCAAGATTGTAGAGGAAGAGCAGGTCATTTTCACAAAATAAAGACAAGTTAAAAAGATGATTCTTGGGTCACATCAATCCCTATTCTAGCTCTCATAGTCTGAGGTTGACAATGTAGAGTCATTCACATAGGGTTGCACACACAATATCTACACCACCCTAAACCATGTTCCCATTGAGACGTCACGTGAAAGACCACTCATTTAACTTGAGGCCAAGCACTGAGCCACAATGTCAGTGCATAAGACAAAAAACTACCCATTGTTACCTGGGCTCTATGTGTGTGTCTGATGAAATATCTTTGGGAGGTTTAGAGTAAACTGTAATTTTTTTTAACAAGTACAAAAAAGGTTGTCTCTAACAAAAATGTGCTGATTACTGAAAATAAGTTTAGTGGATATGAAATAAATGTGTGTGTATAAAATATACCTTTTGGTGGTTCTTTTTTTTTTCTTCTTAATCTAGAACTTGAAGAATCCAGGCAGAAATGCCCACCCTGTTGGTATAAATTTTCCAACATATTCTTAATCTGGGACTGTTCTCCATATTGGTTAAAAGTGAAACATGTTGTCAACCTGGTCGTGATGGACCCATTTGTTGACCTGGCTATCACCATCTGTATTGTCTTAAATACTCTTTTCATGGCCATGGAGCACTATCCAATGACAGACCATTTCAATAATGTGCTTACAGTAGGAAACTTGGTAAGCATATTGGAAGGTAAATGTGTTTAGTCTTCAAATTTTCTACTTGAGAAACTGTTTACATTTAATTGTGTATAGCAGTCTTTCAACCACCCTTCATGCTTCCTGGCCCCCATGAAATCGCAATTATATTTAGCTGGCTACACTCTACTTCTTTGCCAAAAACAATGACCCTTAATGTGCTCACAAAAACTGAGAAAGGCATAGGCCTACAGCACTACTTGAAAAGTCAACAGCAATATTTATAACTTTTCAAGATCCAGAATTAGCTCATAGATTAAGAACATACTTTTTGAGATATTATTACAATTTCCCTTACTGTAGAAGACTAAAATAAAATTGTGGATCTCTTTTATCCTTAGTCACCATCATTGCAAGAAATAATTTAACAACTCAAAAATGTCTCCAGCTTTTCTTCTTCCAGGATCTACGTAGTACATGTATTGTTTATCCATCTATTCTATATCAAAACCATGAACTATTGAAAACCTCCAGTACATTTTGTGTGTTATATGATTATGAAGGTCATTTTTGGTGAAGGTTGCCACTTAATTTTTCCTTTTTGTGCTTCAAAAACATAAATTATTAAAGTGTTTGCCAGTCAACTCAACTTAGGAATATTAGCTTTTATTTGCTGAAAGAAAAAGCTATCTAAAGTAATGTATGCATTTCCTGTAATATTTGGTTTCAAGTTTAGGATTTTTGATGGTAGAAAGCAAAAGCATCATGCATAACAACCTGCATTTTATTAGTTATATTTTTGAAGTTCTACTATTTATACTACAGAAGTAAATTTATTTTTTCATGTGCATAACAAAGAATGACAATAGTAATGCACCTAGTATAATAACAGAAAAGAATCTATAACTCTGATTTGAGGGAAATAGGAATAAGCTTATAGATAAATAAAAGTGCTCATGGGCAAAATGTTGTCAGTACTTGTGTTATATAAAGTCTAGAGAAAAAGGTAGTTTGGTATAATGGAAAGAGCACTGTTAAAAATAGACAACTTGGGCTGGGCACAGTGGCTCACACCTGTAATCCCAGCACTTTGGGAGGCCGAGGCAGACGGATCACGAGGTCAGGAAATCGAGACCATCCTGGCTAACACGGTGAAACCCCGTCTCTACTAAAAATACAAAAAATGAGCCGGGCCTGGTGGCGGGAGCCTGTAGTCCCAGCTACTCAGGAGGCTGAGGCCCGAGAATGGCGTGAACCCAGGAGGCGGAGCTTGCAGTGAGCCGAGATGGCACCACTGCACTCCAGCCTGGGCGACAGACTGACACTCCGTCTCAGAAAAAAAGATGACTTGTACTCAAATCCTAGTTTTGCCATTTTCTTGCTGTATGATATCAAGCAAGTCATTTCACCCATCTGAAGACCTTAGTTTCCTTATCTGTAAGGTAATAATTGTATATTATCTACTTAGCGTTTCCACAAGGATAAAATTAAATAATGTATATGAGAATCTTTCATCAACTACAAATTGCCATACAAATTTAAGTTAGTAATAGAATCATTGTGGGAAAATAGCATAAGCATTATGTTCTAAGAGCAAATCTTATGTCATGTATGTTATTATCTGGTGGAATTAGATTAATTTTGTTTTGATCTTAGGTTTTCACTGGGATCTTTACGGCAGAAATGTTTCTGAAAATTATTGCCATGGATCCTTACTATTATTTCCAAGAAGGCTGGAATATCTTTGATGGTTTTATTGTGACGCTTAGCTTGGTAGAACTTGGACTCGCCAATGTGGAAGGATTATCTGTTCTCCGTTCATTTCGATTGGTAAAAAGAAAAAAAAAAAAAAGCACCAAATTCAAAAACCTTTCTAACAATCAGGGTTCTTGCATAGCAATGTCATAGTTTTTTTTTGCCATACAACCATTAGCATTGTAAGTTTTTCTGTAACATTTGCATTGTCAAAAACTTTTCCTATGTGAAAAAAAATTCTCAATTATTTACGAAAACCTTTATTTCAAAGAACATAGTTACGTAAAGGTTAATGTATTACTCAGTTGCTATTTTCACTAAGTATTGCTTCTAGAGACTACTACAGTTAATATTTCTAGACCTAAGAAAATATTTTTAATGAAAATGTATCACCTTTTAATAGTAACTTGAAAATATATATAGCCCTTTGTAGCAGTGGATGAAAATCAGATGTAAGATGTGCATGCAGAAACTTTTTCTAATTCTGTCTCTGGAAAATATGCATCTTACAAAAGTCAAAGGAGAGAAAGTCCGTAGGATTACTAAGCATGCCCATTGTCCTTACACATATATCCTTACAAGTCAGGAAAATAATTGTAGAATCATAGGAAATATTCCAAGTTTTTCAATGCAGGTGCATGTAACTACATGAATACCCCTAAGGAGCATTAATGAATAATGAACATTTTTCTCTACTTATATCTGGGCTCAGTATGATGTTACTTTGCACACTATTGGCAAATTAATATCTTTCAGCAGAGATATTTCAGATTCAGATGTTAATATTATAATGTCTGGCCTTAGAACCACCTTTATAAAACAAATTAAGAACAGTTGGATTCCAAGTACTCATTAAAAATTCACTATAAGAGGCCTGGCTTGGTGGCTCATGCCTGTAATCCTAACACTTTGGGAGACTGAGGCAGTTGGATCACTTGAGATCAGGAGTTCGAGACCAGCCTGGCCAACATGGTGAAACTCCGTCTCTACTATATATATATTTAACCAGGTGTGGTGGCACGTGCCTGTAGTCCCAGCTACTTGGGAGGTTGGGGCAGGAGGATCACCTTAACCTGGGAGGCAGAGGTTGCAGTGAGCCGAGATCACTCCTCTGCACTCCCGCCTGGGTGACAAAAGAAAAAAAAAAAAAAAAGGAAAGAAAAATAATTCACTGTCAGAGAAAATGATCTGCATGGTTAAAATAAGGAAAATCCAGCTTTTCCTAGGGAGTCCAAAAATTAGCCATGAGCCTGAGAGGGTTAGGGCAGATCAGATATTGTAAGATATTGAATTCTAATTACCATTTCTAGGTAAAGCTCAATACATATAATGCTTTTAAGAATCATACAAATATATATTAATCTTTCATTTTCCAGCTGCGAGTTTTCAAGTTGGCAAAATCTTGGCCAACGTTAAATATGCTAATAAAGATCATCGGCAATTCCGTGGGGGCTCTGGGAAATTTAACCCTTGTCTTGGCCATCATCGTCTTCATTTTTGCCGTGGTCGGCATGCAGCTCTTTGGTAAAAGCTACAAAGACTGTGTCTGCAAGATCGCCAGTGATTGTCAACTCCCACGCTGGCACATGAATGACTTCTTCCACTCCTTCCTGATCGTGTTCCGCGTGCTGTGTGGGGAGTGGATAGAGACCATGTGGGACTGTATGGAGGTTGCTGGTCAAGCCATGTGCCTTACTGTCTTTATGATGGTCATGGTGATTGGAAACCTAGTGGTATGTACCCACTTAAGATATGCATTTCGGAAATACATTGAGTATAATATAATGGTGACTGTTCTGTCAAAAAGAAAAACAAACTATGATTATTAGTTTAAAAGTCCATTACCTTGGATATATTATCACTTTAACAACACAGCAATATAGCAGTGCCCCTGCATTTTTTATACCAAATTCTATTTTGTCAGTCACTTCATCATTTTTTTTATGTGAATTACAATAGAGTATCATATTGAAGACGAGCCTAAAAGGATGTGCTGGGACCATTTTATAAATTCAGAGCCGAGGAAGAGAGAAGTCTTAAAAAAGTAGAGAGAGAAAGTGCAAAATTACCATCCAGACTAGGACTAAAAAGTGGTGTCTTTAAGAGCTCGTAATGCTTGGCCGGGCGCGGTGGCTCACGCTTGTAATCCCAGCACTTTGGGAGGCCGAGGCGGGCGGATCACGAGGTCAGGAGATCGAGACCACGGTGAAACCCCGTCTCTACTAAAAATACAAAAAATTAGCCGGGCGTGGTGGCGGGCGCCTGTAGTCCCAGCTACTCGGAGAGGCTGAGGCAGGAGAATGGCGTGAACCCGGGAGGCGGAGCTTGCAGTGAGCCGAGATCGCGCCACTGCACTCCAGCCTGGGCCACAGAGCGAGACTCCGTCTCAAAAAAAAAGAGTTCGTAATGCTTGTGCCATTTCTTTGCCCCACTGTAGCATATGATATTTAATCACTCTATGTCATACGGCAGATGCACTAGCCAACCTAAGTTCGTCAGTTCTTGAATGGCTAATGATGCCCGAGATTACCCTAATGGAGTAACTGATCAATCTTTATCTCTCTTAAATTTGGAGTGTTACTGTTTATAGTACAGAAATATATAAAATATTCTAAAGGTATGTACATTCATGTGCCAGACTCATGGAAATATGAGAGATTATTCATAAACAGCTCTACTTAGTCAACAATGAAGTATGAAAAATATAATAGATTAAGAAAATAAGTGTCAATGCCTATGTTAAGCTCCTAATCTTCATTCTGAGTCGTAATGGTTATTTTTCAATTGACATCCAATTTAATATATTTGTTTATCAAAAAATTATAGAATGCATTTAAATGCATACTTGGAAACATTAGTGATTTTTAAGAATTCTCGTATAGTACATATATAAATCTGTTTTCTTTTACTCATTCAATTTTAGAGTTAACAAAACCTTAGATTAGCTCATTCAATTTCACATTACGAATGGGAGAACTTGAGAGCAATAGAAATCATGTCTTTGTCCAAGGATGTACTATTGAGCCAGTCACAAATTCAGATCACCCATCTTCTAATCACTATGCTGTGGTGTTTCCTTCTCATCAAGTCTTAGAACTTAGAGTTTTTTCCACACTTAAAAGAATAAGTGATTGTAATCTGCTCTTCCCTACATCAGTGTAAAATTATAATCATGTTTTTGTTGTTTTTAAGGTCCTGAATCTCTTTCTGGCCTTGCTTCTGAGCTCATTTAGTGCAGACAACCTTGCAGCCACTGATGATGATAATGAAATGAATAATCTCCAAATTGCTGTGGATAGGATGCACAAAGGAGTAGCTTATGTGAAAAGAAAAATATATGAATTTATTCAACAGTCCTTCATTAGGAAACAAAAGATTTTAGATGAAATTAAACCACTTGATGATCTAAACAACAAGAAAGACAGTTGTATGTCCAATCATACAACAGAAATTGGGAAAGATCTTGACTATCTTAAAGATGTAAATGGAACTACAAGTGGTATAGGAACTGGCAGCAGTGTTGAAAAGTACATTATTGATGAAAGTGATTACATGTCATTCATAAACAATCCCAGTCTTACTGTGACTGTACCAATTGCTGTAGGAGAATCTGACTTTGAAAATTTAAACACGGAAGACTTTAGTAGTGAATCGGATCTAGAAGAAAGCAAAGAGGTAAGATTCTATAGGTGTGGGAAGGTATGAATACATACACATATATACATATACACACATACAGATGATCCTCAGCTTAATGATGTTTTGACTTAAGTTTTTTTTTACTTTATGATAATACAAAAGCAATAGCCATTCACTAGAAACCATGCTTTAAATTTTGAATTTTGATCTTTTCCCAGGCTAGCAATTTGTGGTACAATACACTCTCATTATGCTGAGCAAGCTGCAGCTCCCAGTCAACCACGTGATTACAAGGATAAACAATCAATATTTACCATACAGTGTACTGTATTCAGGAAATTACCTGAGTTATCCAACAGTTTATTATAAATTATGCTTTCCTTTAAATGATTTTGCCCAACTGTAGGCTAATCTAAATGTCCTGAGCATGTTTAAAGTAGACTAGGGTAAGCTATAAAGTTTGGTAATTAGGTGTATTAAATAAGTTTTGATGTACAATATTTTCAACTCACAATGAGTTTATCAGGAGCTAACCTCATTGTAAGTTGAGGAACATTTACAATACATGCATTATATTGCCTGTACTTATTATTATATTTTTTCCATATAGATTTTTTTGACATCATGTAAAATTTTATTTCACTGAGAAACAAAAGCTTTAACTCATGGAAATGATTGATAAATTAAAGGGTAATATAGTATATGTGTGAGTTTTCTCATACTTAGTAATGGATATTTGTTAGATGAATGAATGAACGATCCAACAAATAGACAAACATCATCAGATTTAATCCTTAAAATAACCTGGAAAGAAATGTGTTATTATGTCAACTTTTCAGATAAGAAAATTAGCTTAGGGAGCATTAGGTCACATAACTAGTGAGGGGAGTGCCGAGAGTTTAACTTAGAGCCCTTGTTTACAAGTTCTGTTTATTGTTTTTTGCATCACATTGGCTCATGTACATTGAAGAGAATTTAACAACAAGAAATATTCTTGTAGCTCCTTCAACTAAAATTACACTGCCCTATGCATTAGCCTGTTTGGACTGCCATAACACTATGCCATAACTGGGTGGCTTAAACAACCAAAATTTATTTTCTTACAGTCCAGAAACTGGAAAGTCCAAGATCAAGATACCAGCAGAGTCAGTGTCTAGTGAGGGCTCACTCCTTGGGTTGCAGACAGCCACCTCCTTGCTGCGTCCTCACATGGCCTGTCCTCAATGCATGTACATGGAAAGAGAGAGAACCCTTGTGTCTATTCTTGTTCTTATAAGTGCACCAGCCCTATCAGAATAAAGTCCAACCTGTATGACCTCATTTAACCTTTATCACCACCTTACAGGCCCTATCCCCAAATACAGTCATATTGAGGGTTAGAGCTTCAGCATATGAATTTTGTGGAGACAATACTTAATCCATAGCAACCTACATTAAAATATTAAGTTAAAAGTCTAATGGATATATAAGATAATTAACAAGGAGTCTAGGACAAAGCACCTTTACTTCCCATTTAGTGTTTGGAAATCTCAAAAACAGCAGGGTGCCCATCTTTTAGGCTGTATAGTCTAAATATTTTAAAGGATTGAATACATTAAAGACATTTTATTAGAGATATAATTCTATTAGATATCATCATGCCCATTGCATTTTGATAGTTGTCCATGGAAGATACCACAGGTATGTGACATTCTTTTGATTTAGTGACTATATCCCTTAAAAGATGCTTCAAGTATTTATAATGAGTCTCTGAATAATCTAGGTCATCCTCCACTTTTAGGAGTAGGGGGCTAATATTGGAGCTGGAAGCAGCCGCCTTGACCCTAGCATTAGAGCTGCTTAGTTAATTCAGGTTTGTTTGATGAGAGAAAGGAAAGAAATATAGTGCAGAGATGCAATAGTAGATAGATCCTGTCACATTTCCATGCCTACGGAAATAGATTGAGGACAAAAAAAAAAAATAGACTGTTTTTATCAAATATTGTGGACTTTTTTACAGAAATTTTAATTTGGATATTATGTCAGTTCAGACTTTGTTTATTTGAGTTTTCCTAAGGAATCAGATGAAGGCCAACTTTTTGAAAAATTGTTGTCTTTATATTTATAAAATTGATTCTGAACTTCTGTTAAAATAAATTTAGTAATAGCCTAGTCTAGCTTCCTTTGTCTTGAATGTTTAGACCTACATTTAGCATTTGATGAGGACTAATGGCTACCATATGCTGTTATATTAAAAAGGAAAAAGACTCTTTTATTACAAAGACCATCCATAAGATACATATTTTCTGTAAAAATTTGACATGATTCATACTCTTATTGTTTTTGTATATTGATCAAGGCTAAAAGAAACACTAACCTTTTTATAAAGCAACTATCCACTGAAGCACTAGAGGTAGTTCTGTTTCTTTCTACTTTGTGGTATTTTATATCTTGGAACATTACATTAATTGAAATTTTAAATGTTAGGATAATAGAAACTTTAGAGATAATTTAATGCGGTGCTTCTCAAATTGTGAGTCATAGTTTATTCAGACTTGAGAAATCCCTTTAATAGGCCAGTTTTTTTTTTGTTTGTTTGTTTTGTTTTTTAATGAAATAGTGATCCGCCCACCTCAGCCTCCCAAAGTGCTGGGATTACAGGTGTGAGCTACTGCACCTGGCCAATGAAATAGAATAGAATAACGTTAGACCACATTTCATGTCAGAGGGAGAAGTCCTGGTAAATGAAGCTTTTGCCACCTGTGCTGAACTTTAATGTGTTGCTTGTCTAATTAGAATGCATCCACTTGGTTCATGGGCATAGTGTCTGAAGTTCAGGAGTTCTTAAGCTTCAGAAAGACTGTTTCAGCTTTTTGAAGGTAGTGGTAATCAAGCCTTCCCAACCCTAGGCAGAACAGATTCTTTTTTGGTTCCCAGAGATATAAGGCATACAGCATAGTAATAAATAATGCATCTTCTTGACTCATGCATCTTACAAAGTACTATTATATTTTAGGATAGCTACTTATATGCGTGCATGTCTCTCCTTTTATGTGGTGACCTACTTAAACATGTTTGGTACAAAGTAGACTCTCAGATCAAACTTTTCCAGCTCATTCAACTCTTCTTAATAAAACCATTTTGAAGGGCTCTCATAAATACTTTCTCTGATTAGAGCATACTTGAGATTGTCATTTTAATTCCAATTATTTTGGACCAATTTTTTCTCGATTCAAGAGTCACTTGAGTTAGATTTTGTTGTTTTTGTTAGCCATGTTACCTTGTCACTTTATACCAGACTTCTAAGAAAGTAATAATCTCTCATCTTTTCCGCATGAATTGCTGTTGAAATGCAGTTGTATCTCATCCAGATGTAATTTTGTAATTAAATACTGAAACTTCTATTTATCCCCTAATGATACATTTCAATTTCTTTTATTCATTTTTGAATCTGGCTTTCTTTTTATATTCTTTTACAGATTGCCATATTGTATCAAATTTCCTGGCACTTTTACTTCACAGTTCCTTTCTTCTTGGTCAGAAATAAACCCACACAATATTGTTTGCCCTCATTGCTTCATCAGTCTCATACTGTATTCTGTTCATCAAAGTAAGGCACAAATTATGAGATATTATGCTTTTAGAGGAATTAAGCTGACAGCAGATGCCCCAATAGATGAAGAGTCTTTGTTCTACATTAGGAATGCTGCCTGTAGTATATCAATCTCATCATTTTGGTTCTTTTTGTTTTAGCTTTTATTCTTCTTGCCTATTTTCATTTATTTATCAGTTATCATATGCCAGGGAGACTAGATAATGGAGTATACTAATAAGCTATAAGTAATGATTTTCTCTCTCTCTCTCTCTCTCCTCTCTCTCTCTCTCTCTCTGTGTGTGTGTGTGTATTTACAGTTGGACCCTGACTTACAATGGTTTGTCTTAATGATTCGACTTTATAATGGGTTTATCATGAGTTAGCTCCATCATAAGTTGAGGAGCATCTGTGTGTGTGTGTGTGTGTATGTGTGTGTGTGTGTGTGTGTGTGAACTTTCATATTGAGACGTATGTTACTGATGCAAAAATGTTACCTTTCGTGGCCTCTATTAGACTAGTTTCATTTGAACATGTTATTGTTTCCATTCCTGAATTCCACTAATGACTTACCTACAATGCATCATTATAATACCTCCAAAATTATATTAATGCCTTGTGTTAAAATTACAAGTGCCCCCTGTTTATTATTCATACACTAAATATTTGTTTTAGACATGTGAAGCCACAGTTCTAAAGTTGGTAAATGGTTATACTCTGGAGCCAGATACTGGGTTATATAATTTCATTTTAGCCACTTACTGTGTGACTTTACCTATCTAATAATCAGTTTCCTCATCTCAAAAATGTGCATAATGTTACTGACTGCATTTTTGGGGCAGAGTATTAAATGAGATAATAAATGTGAAGTACTTAGCACAGTGCCTAATATAGAATATTTGATGTCATCATTATTATTATTACCAGTTGCATTCCACACCGTTCCAGTAAGTTTTCTTACAAGAATTACTCCTGGTAACATATTCCACTATTTGTCTTTTTTTGCTGTTTGCCTTTTGCCCTCTGTAATAAATTGTTTTGTAAGTTTATCTGGAGATGGTGATACATTTTATGTTTTCTGTTTATTTTTAAATTGTTTTGATTACATTCTTGATATGGTAAGCTCCTTAAAATATTTAAGAAAATTACTTTTCTAAGGGGCATTCCAATCAGGAAATACAAACATGCAGAAACCTAAAGACAGGAAGCAAGAGGATATATTTGGAGACAATTAGTAGTTTGGAATTCCTGGGGCGTAAATCACAGGAGCTGAGGATGAGATGTAGGTAAGGAGTCTTGGTTTCCAGGAAGCAAGAATAGACTGGTATGAAGAAATGTGGTGAGCTGGAACCTCATATTTTTTTGCCTCTTACATCTGTGGTGAACTCACACCTAACTATCCTCCATTCCAGAGCAAACTAAGGGCTGTTTTTTCTACACCTTCCTCCTATTGGTCTCCAAAAGAAGAAAGAGAATAGCATGAGTCACATTTCATCCTCTCTTTAAGTCCTAAGAGACTTCAACCTTCAAAGTACATTCAAGTAATTTGAGGAATTGTTTTTTAAAACCTCAAAAAATTTCTTGACTCATGCCATAGTAGGAATAATGATAAGCTAGAAACATGAATTTTTATTGAACATTAATAATAAAGAATGGTGACTTGGACAGATCTGAGAGAGCTTTGAAGGCTGGACAAAACTGCCAAGACTATGCAAAAGACAACACAAAATCTTACCTCCCCAAATAGAAAGTAAATTTATTTTGGTTTTGGATAGTATTTTATAACATTTCTATCCTCTGAAGCACCTACCACAATGCTGGGTGCATAACAGTTGCCCAGTAATTTTTTGAGTTTTGGTTGATTTATATGGATACTAGATTAAGAGCTTATAAGCCTTAACTCTACTATGAGCAAATCACTAAATCTATATTACCCCGTTTCCTAATTTATTAAATGAGATATCTGCCCTATGATGCTTATAGAAATGTTATGAAGATCTAAAAGCTATTTGGAAGTTAAAAATGTTCAAAAGTGTAAGGTGATGTCAAGAAAATTACTACTGTAATTGCATTTAAATAAAAATTTTAAATAAATTGAGTTATTAAAGTTATACCTTTTGGGAACAAAAAAGGCACATTACTAAAGTAATTATAAAAGAAATACACTTGTTTTTGCAATGAGTGAGCTCTAGAATAATGAGTAAAAATGTCAGTTAGGTCCTTGTAATTCAGGTTATGTTAATAACAGCTATTGTTTAAATGTTCGCCATGGACAAAGTACTATTGGAGGGCATATATTGTCTCATTCAGTCTTTATGCCGTAAGACACACTGTTATTCCAGCCTTAAGATGAGAAAAATAAACATATTTTGAACAAAGGAAAACTTGCCAAAGTTACACAAATAGTAAGTGGTTGGTCCTGGACTAGAATCCAGGCAGTCTGCTCCATAGTCATGCTCTTAACCACTACACTAAATCTTAATAGTGTCTGAAAATGTACTTTCTTTGGCATAGTTCTGAAATAAATAATACTATTTGTTGAAGAATTAGGTACAGGTGTCAACTACAGATTTGGTGTTAACTTCCAATCACTGCACATTGGGCATAGGTTAACAGCATAGTCTGGAGTGTTTCAGAGTCCTCCTGCTTAGTCCTGAGAGGTCCTGTTCCTCCGGTACTGGCCTGCACTTCAGGCTGATCTGCTTCTGCATCCCACACTGACCTGTGGTGGTCTCATTCTACTTAGAGAGCACTTAGTCTCCCAGAGTGTGATAGTTGTGCTTAAGGAGCATCCCCTTCTGAGTTAAAAGCTGCTGGAAGAGTCTTCCAAATCATTAGGAAGAACTTCTATTATGCATCATTAGCTTATGAGGTCTTTGAGAACAGGAAAAACACTAACCTTGTCTTCCCTTAAGTCCACAGCACATACAACGTATTTATTAAATGAATGAATAAATAGGTGATGGGCAGTTACTTCTAGATTTCCATTTTTTCCCAATTGTATCACTGATATATATGCATTTTAAATATACTTGTTGCTTTGCTGAGTATTTTTCCATTTAATACTTTTACCTTACGTTATATGGGTTAAGGAACATACGACAATCTCCAACCTAAGCACATAGTCTCTAAGAGATGGCAACTACTCTCTGTGAAGAGTACTATCCATAGAACCCAAGAGTACTATCTCCATTACTTCTAATTGATCACTAGGGACTGCCAAAGCTACCTATCTTTGTCCACCTCTCTGCATCCCCAAGGCCTTTACCCAGTGTCAGACCTCCAGCATCTTCCAGTTTTACTGCTACAGCGTCCAAACGGGTCTCCTCTCACTAGTGTATTCTTGACAAAACAATAGATGGTCTTTCTAAAATGCAAATCCCATAACAGTTCTGTCCTCTCTAACCTTTCAGGAGTTGCCCATTGCTCACAGTATGGAGTCTATACTACTTAACATCGCTACAAGTCCCTGCAAAACTGACCACCGCTGACTCCTTCAGTATCATGGAATAGTACCCCTCACACCTCCCCACCCAGCTATACTAATCTTTCATTCAATGGAATTCCCTATGCTTTATCAGTTCTCATCTTTATACCTTTTCTCTCTGACAGGAATACTCTCTTACTCCATCCTGCTTCACCTGACTCATCCTCACCCACCACATCCTTCTTGTCCCAAATGTCACTTTATTCTACCCTGTCCTTCCTAGACTGAGCTAGGTGGTGTTCTCAATATGCTCTATACTACTCCTATCAGAGTGTGTGGCAATTGCTTCTCTGTATCTTCTATCTGATTGTGAACCGACGAGGGCAGATACTGAGTCTATTATGTTCACTATTTTATTTTTCAAGTCCTAGTTTTGATGCCTGGCACATTTTTGGTAGTCAAAAAGTTCAAATATCAATAATTACACCTATTACAAACAATACAATACTGTGATGGAAATTGTTACTATTTATCAAATAAGCACACACCAAACATTATTCATGTGTTATCTTGTTCAGTCCTTATAACAAGATGTGAAGTAAGAACTATTTTACAAATTAGAAACCTAAAGCCTAAGGAGGTTGGGATAATTGGTTAAAGTCCATAAAACCAGTAATTGTGATTCAAACTCGAGTTTCTCTGATCCTCAGAACAGTAGTACTTTCAACTCTTTCATTATATAGATACATAGTTTATTTGCCCAGTAGACACTTATTAAGTATGTTATAATTTAACATTAAAAATCAATGTCAAAATAACATTATAGAAACTCTGTGCTCAATTTGGCAAAATGAATTTAACAATGAAAATTACTCATTTGATTTGCATTTTGGTTTCTAGCTTGGGGATCATAAATGCAATTTTTCAGAATTTTTTTGTCTTCTTTCCAATTTTTTTGTATTACCATGATTTTCTATTGACTCAATATGTGTGAAATATGTTGCTTTTGTTCCCTTATATTTAATTATTGATACAAAAGTTTATGTGTGACATATCGAAAGCAAAATTCAGAGTAGTGTATTAGAGCCGTATTCCTCCACCTTCACTTTTATAGTGGGCAAGTGTTTGACTAAGGAATAGAAACAATTGACATTTTGTAAATATGAATAATCACTGAAGATTGTCCTTTCAACATACAGCTTGATGAAGAAATCAACTGGGAATAATGTGGGAATTAATGAGTTAATAATTTGAGTTTTCTAGCTGCCCTGTGGAAATGCTGAGTCTCATTACAGTGTCTCTTCCACTGATATTATATTGTTCCTTTGTTGAGAGTCTTTAATAGGGGTCATTTTAATTTTTAATATGCATGGTGTACAATAGAAATATTTACTAGTGCACAATGTACACAATGAAATATTAATACTAATATTTCTGAGGTTGTAGAGAACCTCATTTTAGCATGACTTAGGAGATATATATGTCACAATAGGAAAGCACCCAGCATTAAAATAGTACCTGTCCAGCTTTAAAAATAAGTACTTTGGGTAATATTCTTTATATGTTACATTTAAATATATATATGTGTATGTTAAATATATATATTAAATATATATGTGTCCACAAATATATACATATACAAACATATAGACATCGCATGACCACATATTAAGTATGCTTTTGACCCTTAAATTCCAGATTTATTTATATTACTTATTATAATTTGAACTCCTACTAAACTCTATAAATAAGCTCCTTATAACAAACCAAGTTTAAAAATAAAAACATAAACATTGTAGGATCAAGTCAGAGAACAAGAAAAAAAGCATTTAATCACTCACTCTCAGAGAATATTGAAGAAAGTTTTCTTTGCCTTGCTTTGTTTTGCCTTACCCTCTAGGTCAAAATCATTTGCTATAGTAAAGAGCATTTTTAAAAAACAAGAAATTTGCATAAATCCACTGCGGAGGAAAAATGCTCTTACCATCAGGGTTGTAGTTATTAAGTGGTTATTGAATGCCCTGGTGTACAAGGCAAAGTGGATGCTTCATATACAACGTGGTCTCTGCATTCTGTCAGCTCACATATTAAGTCAGCCTGCCAAAAATATAAGGATGATACAAGTCAGTGTATAAGTGTATAATTTAGCTATTAAGATTCATGTGTGAAAATATACATATTCTCAAATGAACTAGCCTATTTAGAAATTGGTAAAATTTAAGGTTGATTCACAGTTTAATAAATATTAAAATGGATTTTAAGAAATGTTCCGGGAGGCCGAGGTGGGCAGATCACGAGGTCAGGAGATCGAGACCACCCTGGCTAACATGGTGAAACACCATCTCTACTAAAAATACAAAAAATTAGCCAGGTGTGGTGGTGGGCGCCTGTAGTCCCAGCTACTTGGGAGGCTGAGGCAGGAGAATGACGTGAACCTAGGAGGCGGAGCTTGCAGTGAGCCGAGATCACGCCACTGCACTCCAGCCTGAGCGACAGAGCAAGACTCCATCTCAAAAAAAAAAAAAAAGAAAGAAATATTCCATTAATCTCTAAAACAGTGAGAACAAATTGCTTTATTAGTGAATAGCAAATTTCAAAATGAAATTAAATTTCAATCTAAGAACAAAAAAGGAAAAATTAATTGGCCTTACTGATTTTTAAATCTATAAAAATACTTATTTGAGAATATTTTAGTTTTGCCGTTATCGAATTTCTTTAGTATTTTATCTGAATTCGTATTTCATGTGCTAACATAGAGGTGGACTTTTCCTACACATCTGAAGAGGAGCCTTTCCTTCCCTTTTTGAGTATTTAATAATAAGTGTTATTATCCCAGTCAAATAAAGAATTGGACCACTTCATCTTTTATCTCAACCATTATAAGAATATATTGATGCAAATATACTGGTTATGAAGGTTTTAATACAACTTTTTTAGCCTATGGTAAAATATTTTTAAAAATAGATGACAACATTTAGAATTTGGATAATATTAATAGCAAAAGTAAATATATTATGACTGTATATTATCTCAAAAAACATATTTACAGAAAATTTTTATTTTCAAGGGTTCATGGAATATTTCTATAAAAGTAACCATACACTGGAGTTCAAAGTAAAGATCAATATATTTAAAATAGCTGGCATATAGGGTTATCCAGTCACAATGCAGTTAAGCCTGAAATTAATAATAAATTGATAGAAAGAATTCCAACCATTTGAAAATTAAGAAATTTCCTCCTAAACAAATATTGAATAGAAGAGTAATAAAATATCTAAATAGCCATTTCAAAAATAAGAGCATTTTATGTCAAAACTTGTGGAAGAAGACCAAGTAGTCATTAATAAGTCTTAATATTACCAATATGATTAAGAAGGGATGAAAGAACCTAACAAATATCTTTGAGAAATTAGAAAAGGAACAAAAAAGGAAGAAGGTATACATAAAGAGAAAAAATAGTGAATTATCAATATAGCAGACAATATTGGTATAACAGGTTATGGTTCTTAGGGAAAAAAAATCGGTAAGACACACAAACTTTGGTGTATCAGGCAGAATTCTAAGATGATCTCAGTGACACTTGCCCTTGTATAATCCCCACTCCATGAGTGCGGTTGGAATCTGTGGATATGGTATCACCCTTTAATTACATTACATTTATGACAAAAGGGGGATGATGCTGGGTGGGCCTGACCTAATCAGGCAAACTCTTTAAATGCACAGTGATTTCTCCTGCTATCACATAGAGGAAGCTGAAAAGATATGCTCTGCCTGGCCCAGAAAAAAGCAAACACCCATATTGTAAACTGCATACAGCAGCCATGTGGCCAGGGACTATGGGTGGCCTCTAGTTGCTGAGAGTGGTTCTGGGCCATGAGCTGGCAGGAAAGTAGGAAGTCCAGTCTTATAATTATGAGAAATGAACTCTGCCAACGACAGTAAACTTGGAAGAAGATCCTGAGCCCTGGAAAAGAAATGGATTTCCAGCCAACACCTTGACATCATCCCAGTGAGACCCTGAGCAGAGAATCCAACTAGGCATTGCCAGACTTCCGACCTACAGAAACTGTGAGTTGGTGAATGTATATTATTTTAAGATGCTGGGTGCATGCTCATTTGTTACACAGACATAGAAAACAAATACATTTGGCAAATAATCCTTGTTAGGAAAACTCAAATGATTTTCTATGTATAAAGAGCAATTGCAATCAAATAAGAACACTAATACTCCAATAGAAACATAAGCAAAAGACCAGGCACCGTGGCTCACTCCTGTAGTCACAGCACTTTGGAAGGCCAAGGTGGGTGAATTGCTTGAGCTCCAGAGTTCAAGACCAGCCTGAGGATCAGATGCTGTCTCTACAAAAAATACAAAAATTAGCCGGGTGTGGTGGCACGCACCTGTAGTCCCAGTTACTTGGGAGGCTGAGGCAGAATTGCTTGAACCTGGGAGGTGGAGGCTGCAGTGAGCTGTGACTGCATCACTGCACTCCAGCCTGGGTGACAGAACGAGACCTGTCTCAAATAAACGAACAAATAATAGTCCAAAGAGACAAGTCATAAAAAATAAAACTGGAAGACAAATCTTAAGAAATATTACTCCTAATTGTTATCAAATAAGTTAATATCAAAACAATGGTAGTGTAATTTCTACTTTTCAATTTGGCCAATAAAGAAGAAGAAACCAAAGCAACACATGAAAAGGAAAACAAAACAAAAACTCAGGTAAATAATGTATTATGCTGATGAAGGAGATCCATGAGATAGATACTTAGCACAAATCTCAGAACATGGTACCTTTCAATAAATGTTTAGTAATGGAATATTTCATATACAGCTAATAGCGAAATTAAAAGCCCAGCTATATGTGGATGGTTTCTTTGTCTCTAAGGTGGGAATAGCTATTTGCTTCTCCTTGGTCAGAGACGATCACAGGATTTTTCTTTTTATTTATTTGTTTGTTTATTTGTTTGTTTTTTGAGACAGGGCCTCACTCTGTCATCCACACTGGAGTGCAGTGGTGCAACCACAGCTCACTGCAGCCTCAGCCTCCTGGGCTCAAGCCATCCTCCCACCTCAGCCTCCAAAGGAGCATGCACCACCACATCCAGCTATTTAAAAAAATTTTTGGCCAGGCGCGGTGTCTCATGCTGTAATCCCAGCACTTTGGGAGGCCGAGGTAGGTGGATCACCTGAGGTCAGGAGTTCGAGACCAGCCTGGCCGACATGGTGAAACCCTGTCTTTACTAAAAATATAAATAATTAGCCAGGCATGGTGGCGGGCGCCTGTAATCCCAGCTACTTGGGAGGCTGAGGCAGGGGAATCACTTGAGCCCGGGAGGCAGAGGTCGCAGTGAGCTGAGATTGTGCCATTGCACTCCAGCCTGGGCAACGAGCAAAACTCCGTATCAAAAAAAAAAAAAAAAACACCACCATTTTTTTTTCTTTTTTTTTAGTAGGGACAGCAGGATCTCACTATGTTGACCAGGCTGATCACAGGACTTTTTTAGCCACAGTCCCAGCATGTTACCCAGACTGTGCAGGCGCAGCAGCCATACCCACTCTGAACTTCCTCATCCTTTTCTCCTCCTGAGTCCAAGATCTGCTCCCTCATCACCTTCTCATCAGTCCTCACTTCACATCTCTCTTGGATTTAAGACTGTCCAAATGTATCATTTCAAATTCTGAAACACTACAAAGTCATAGAAAATTAAAGCTGGAACTTTAAAGGTCATCTCTTCATTTTACATATTAAAAAAATGGGCTAAAGGAAGAATTATTTGAGCAAAGCCACACAGAAAGTGAGAGGTCAAACCAGGTCTGGGTTTCTTTCCGGTTTATTATTGGTGGCTTTCTTTCCACTACTGTGGGCTGGGCCAGGAGAAGGGTGAAAAAATAAGGTTGTTGGCTCCACTGGAGGCCATAACTTGTTTTAAAAGTTCTTGGAATAGTTCGGAAATGGTGAGTGACAGATGTGGTTTGGCTGTATAAAGTAATTTACATCATCTACTTACTCCATATATGGATCATTTTACCATATGATAATGTATGCACATATTCTGCATATATGCAAATTAAATGACCAATATGCATACTTATTGTAATGAGGTATAGTTATAAAATATTCATAGAGGCACGATGTTGAATTTAAAAAGAGCTTTAAAGTTGAGAGTTTTGCATCCTAGTTTGTTTTTTTTTTAACCTATTGTGTGTTTTTTGCCAAATTAATTATACTATGCAGGTCTACTTTACTAATCTGAATATTGTAGTTTTCTGAGGTCATGTTCAATTCCAACCCCTCTCAGCTTCTAGTAAAAAACCTGAGTATAATTTGTCAAGTTTTCCTGATTGGTAGTATATGTTTTCATGTAGCAAAGCTTTCACATTTTGCTGCTTCTGTAAGCCTGGTTGTTGGTACTTAGCATTAAAAAGTCAGAACTACTAATTATTTATTTCTTGGAGAAAAAAGAAAACATTATAACTTTTCTAAAATGATTCAGTGTGACATGATCACCAGAGTGACATCCCACTACTTTTGCCACATTGAATGGGCTAGAAGCAAGTCACAGGTCCTGCCCATGAATAAGGGCAGGGGATTATACAACGGCATGACAACAGTGGCCAGAAATTTTGGAGACCATCTTAGAATTCTGCTTACTACAGACTGTCATGAAGAAAGCATGTTTGCAGACATAAAGAAGAGATTCTTACATGTCGTTCAACATACTGTCAATTCTTCTTCAAGTTTATAGATTAAACCCCTGAAATAACTTTTTTAAATACCCACAAAGATACTGTCTCTTCACTTGGTATAACCCCGCCCCCCACCCAGTTACTAGTGGTGTTGGTGACAAATTCTAAACTTTAAGAGCCTTTTTAAAATAATGGCTCTTTGCATTAGCTTAGTGCCAAGTTGTTTCATCTGAAATTGCTAAATCTTGAAGATTTTTTTCATTTTATCATGTTTTTTCCACTGAAATTCATGATACTAAATTCCACATAATTTCCCCTATATTCACCACACATATTTTTTCTTTCATTTAATATCTTCTTTTTAAATTTGGGCATGCATTTCCCCAAATTTTGATTCAATTATGGTTTTCCAATACATTTTAAAATTTTTTAAATTTTCATTTATGTGTTTATTTATTTTAGAAATGGGATCCAGCTTTAATGCTGAAATTGTTCCCAAACTTGTAAGTTCAAGCAATTCTCCTGCCTCAGCCTCTCAAGTAGCTGGGACTATAGGGAGTTTTCCAATCTTTTAAATAATATTTTAATCAAATTTTTTCATGTATCATGCATAAATTAGATGAAAGTGGAACTTCCCTGCTTGAATTAAAGCCTTCAGCCACTTAAGGCTGGAGTGAGATCTCTGCAGAACATCGGCTGGAAACACCTCTTCTGTAACATTAGTAGGACAGATGACTTTCATTGCAACATACATACTGAATGTTGGTATAATTATTGATTGAAATTTAGCTGTACAATTTATCATCTGCAGATGATACTTTCTCAAGTTCTAAAGTACATTAAAGACTAAGCATATAGCATTTTAGAAATAATTTATACAAATTATGTGTTTAAGCTTAATGCCTTTCTTGTTTTTATAAACTTAATATCATCTTTGAGAAGGTCTGGGTGACTTTTATATTAATGTCTTTATGTATTTTAATCATTGACTATGTAAAAGGTTTACTATTTGTTTAATTTAATTTTAATTTCTGTATTGTATTCCTTATTTAACATGGCAATCAAAACTCTTGTTTTTCCCCATGTTTTGGCTAAAAACAGTTTAGTTCAGTCACTTGTTAACTTATTTTATTTTGTTTGTTTTTCTTTCCTTTCTTACACTAATGCTCATTTATTTACATTATATATAAATTTCTAGAAAAAGCAGTAACGCTTCTCTCAGGTTATCATAGTTTATTTAGAGTAATTCATTGACATAAGCCCCATTGCTTATGGTTTAATCTTTCTAATAGTCACATGTCACTTTTTCTGATGTTATTATGATTTGAAAGTAGGAGAAAATTCTTCCTATTATAATGAGAATCAGGGTCTCTCATAAGGGTTAGTCATGATGTGGCTTACCAGCCTCCCTTTGCAAAATGCTGACTTGGGAAGTAGAGCTTAAGCCAAATATGAATGCCATTTTTTAAATCTAATTTTTAATCATATATTGTTCCTGGAAGATGTATACACTTCTCTGGATCCCAAACATTCAACTGCTCCATTTATTTACAAAATAAAAATGACATTTATAAAAACGTCACTTTAGGTGCCTTGTTCTAGCATGGGTTCATTGTTTGGAGTGCTACATCAATGCTTTAGCATGAGCTGCACTTGTAATTCATCATCTATTATTTCTGTTTAGTTTTTTTCCCCCCAGAGGACAAATATCTTAATGAATTGTATAAAGCAACCTGAATTTAGTATCTTCCCAGAAATTTATATTTGTAACTGTTTAAAAAGTAATTATTCACACCTAATTTTATGGTTTTTTTAATGTACATGTATCCATGTAGGGGATTTACCTGTATTACATTTATTCAATGATTTTGACTTAGTTTTTATAAATACAACAACACTTTTTAAATGCATTTTTCAAATTCTACAAGATTAAATTACACACAGTATTTTAGAATAGTGTAAATTGATTTGAAAATAAACATAACTTATTCTTGATAAGCATACCATTCAGCTGATGAAAACAGAAATGTGCAGATATCCTAGGCAGTAACCAACTACCTGAGCAATTTTTGCACATCAAGGTCATCAGTTATTGTATTTTACTGAGAAAACTGCCAAGTGTCATTAATTCGTAAGTCCATTAGAATGAAGAGAAGTTATAATAAAAAAGCAATATGTGCCCAAAGTAGTGCCTGTAAAGTGTTGAAAGGGGTTTAAATAAGAGAGCAATTATTACTCTTCCACAATGATGGGAGGAAAAATCACCATGAGAAAAAGTCAGAGAACATTAAGAAGTTCACCTTGGGCCGGGCGCAGTGGCTCATGCCTGTAATCCCAGCACTTTGGGAGGCCGAGACGGGTGGATCACAAGATCAGGAGATCGAGTCCACCCTGGCTAACACAGCGAAACCCTGTCTCTACTAAAAATACAAAAAATTAGCCGGGCATGGTGGTGGGCGCCTGTAGTCCCAGCTACTCGGGAGGCTTGAGGCAGGAGAATGGCATGAACCCGGGAGACGAGCTTGCAGTGAGCCGAGATCATGCCCCTGCACTCCAGCCTGGACGACAGAGCGAGACTCCGTCTCAAAAACAAAAAAAAAAAGAAGTTCACCTTGATTAACATACAGCTTCTATCTGTGAAAGACAAATTTGGGAGATTTGGTTGGAACTCTAGGTTGAAAACAAAGACTTCATCCATCATTAATATCTGAAACAGAGGTATTCATCTATTCATTCATTCACCAAATGTTTGTTAGTCATTCACCATACATACACTAAGCTTTGTGGACCACAAAGGTCTAAGTTACATGAGGCTAGAATGAGGATGGCCATTTTTATTTATAGTTAAACAAAGAAAAGCTAACAAGAGTAAATAGAAATTTCATAGGAATTTGGAATCTGGCTGAGAAAATAGTTATTTCAGAGATAAAATAAGGAAAACTGACTTTTGATTACTGCCAATGTTTGAAATAAGTACAAGTAAACAAAAAAATTTGAGTCTGGGTGCTGAAAGAGTGATATTGCAGAATCAGGAATTTGGTTAAAGAAGTATGTTTAAGATTGTTTAAAAAGTCATTACTTAGATTGAGAGCATACTAAATTTGAGTAGTATTAGGCACACCTCCACTTTCCTACAGTAGTTCAGACAGACTGTAGAATATACTTATATTGCTTTAAAAAGTTTTAAAATTAATTTGTAAACATGTAGAAGATCACTTGTCTAGACCTGCGAACTTTCCAAGTGCAGATATTCCAATGGAATACTAATAAGGGCATTTGATCATCTTTTAAATCACCTTAAAATTTCTGAAATATGGAGTGACTCTAAGCTCTATGCATTAAAAAAAGAAAGCACACTTAGAACTATATTGTATCCATCCATTGTGACTATCTTTGGCCTTGCCATTAATGTTTTACAATTTGGAGAAGTAACACTATTCACCAATTCCTGGATCTACAGCCCACCCATGGTCCCAGTTTGTTTATAAAGTAGTCCTCATGAAATAGCAAAGTTATTCAGAAACATTTAACATATTTTAAATATAAGCTAATTTAGAGTTCATATTATCTTGTAATGTTCATACAATTATACAGTTCATACAATCTTATAATGTTATTAATACCCACTACATTCTTCAAGAGTTACCAATGTACTATGAGTACTTACAAGCACTTGCTCAGGTACTTAAAATTAGCAGTAAGTTTTACTTTCCTAACATTTAGTAGACAGGGTAGAGTTCGTGTATGTCCAATTGCATGCCAACTCTTATATTGTTCAATTTTCCATTTTGATGTTATTCTCGTATTGTGTTACATCATCATTACACTGTCTTGGTTGAGTAACTCAAAGGGATAAAATAGGAATGGAAATCATATAAACTTAAAATTCAGGTGTTTTTATGAATTGAGACTCTAATGCAAAAACATCAGAAAAACTATAAGTCTACATGTATTTTTAAAAAGTAGTTCTGTAAGAGTGACCATCTTAGGTGAGCATCCTAAAAATAAATGTCTAAATAAGAAATATAAGATGAATATCTGAATAATAAAACTTATTGAACTGTTGATCTATTTGTCTTCTTCAGAGAATGCCATTTTGGAAATGTGTCAAAAAGTAACATAAGGTCTTTTGGGTTCTTGTAATTTTCACAGAAAATAGTCACAACTTAGGTAAGTCAGATAAGTCTTTGTCTTAGAAAAAGTAAAAAACAATGCTGTAATTCATAAAATGAGTAAGTGGTTTCACTTAAAGGCAGAATAAAAATAAATGCTTCAGAGGTATCATTAAAAGTAGTATTCCTCATAAGAAAACAAATATGGTTGGCAAAAAAGCAAAACTAGTTATTGGCAATACTTTATTATCAGTGTATCAGTATACTTTAATATCATGCAATAACAATTGCATGAAATTGTTATTGCATGATATTACTTGTAATCAAGGAAGAACAATTTTTATGTACATATTCATGCCAGGATCTAATTCACCTTACAGTTGGATAAAACACTTACGTGCAAAGAATCAGTCATTTACATGTGGCACTTACATGAAGATTAATTACTCAGCAACTTTTTGTTCTGCTTATTACTGACAACCTATACTGATGAAGAGTAGATTTTTATGCTAATATTCTATTATTTTGTGAGTCTTGATATAGACTGGAAAACTATGTGAGGATCAGACCTAGCAGATAACATTTATATATATATAAAGGTAGATTTGCTATTATAATTCTTTGTACCTGGATGCCTCTCCACACAAATTTATTCACAGGAAATAATATCCTTTCTAGTTCTTAATTAATTCTGGTGAAAACTGTTAAAATTCTCAAATCCCATTCTCTAATTGTTTCATGAAGAATGGGCATTTGCTTTTCTACAGTGAAGAACAATGGGTGATGAAATGTTGCTCACATGGTTTTTATAAAATATGTAATGAATTTCATTATGTCCCGGATAGTGCCAATCAAGGTCATTTTTAAAATATGAAGGCACTTGTTGAAGTGACAAGTCTCAGCCTAGGCCTATCACTTTATGGCCAAATGATGAATCTGTGTAATGCTGAGGATAAGACTTAAGAATTTCTTCAGAAGATCATGTGATGTTATGAGTAGTTTGATTGAGAATGTGACTAACGCCTGCCACTAGGTGATTCTCTTCGTTTGTCAGAGGAAGAAACCAATGACTTATTCCTGGATGTTTTTAATTCAGTGCAAATGACAGAACAGAACACAAAGATAGTCAAAGCTAAATGCAACCCAAAAGTAGATTATAATCTATTTACTACTGTCTATCATGTTGAACAATCAACTTTTCAGCTTCTGAGTATAGTATGCAGGCCTATTTAATATGTGTTAGAATGTTGAAATTAGTCTTCAGTGAGAAATATTTTGTAATTTCAAAGATCATCTTCAACCTGAATTCACAGAGCTATGACAGAGCTACATGCCATTATATGTCCTAATTTTCTGTGATTGTCAGGTAAGTTTTTCTATTTTAAGAAATTAAAAGGAAAGGAAAGAAGGCAACTAGATACGGACCCAGACATATAAGCTATCTTTTTTCAAGCAAATACAAATATTTTGGTGAAACTTTTTCTGAAATATCAACACTCTCCTATGTATGTGAAATTCATATTAACAATTTTAATATTGTGTTTAATTTTTACTATTTAAAATATTGCAATAACGGGTTGAATGGCTTGTTGCTGTGTGCACTTGAATGCCTATTGTCGGGTCTACATAAGCCTAAAGTTTGGAAAATACTGTACTAGATTTGATACTCTAATAAGGATAATAGACATTTCAGTTATCAGTAAATACTCAGCTGGTAGCATATTGTTGGTGTTCAAAAAAATTAGTTGAATAAATTAATGAATTAATTACACTTGCCAAAAACTTATAAGCCAGTTTGCTGGTCTTCAGAAAGAGCGTCATGAGTTTTTCCTATCTTAATATGTAAGTTAATATTTTCTATTATCTCTGCCATCGTTGTCTTCTGAGAACTCTAGAAAGAGAAATGTGTATCCCATCACTATTGTCAAAATATGAAGGATATTGTTGTTGTTGTTGTTTAACTAGATTTTGTTCTTTCAGCTTCACATGGCATATTAACATAAACGTGATTTGTCAGAGGAAACTGAATTTTCCCACACACTATTTATCTCATTTTACAACACTTCAGGCTCTAAAATATTTGCAAGAAACTGAAGATGTCTATTTAATATCTCTAAGGTTGTTTATTGATGTAATTTTTAAGATATTTTATAAAAATTTCTCTCCAAATGAGCACATTTATAGTAAATAACTCTGAACACCTTAACCATGAATCTTAGTAACATGAGTGAAAACAACAGGTAGTATTTGCACACACAGGTAAGACATTGTTAAAGAAATATGTAAAGTCAAACTTTAAACTGCAGAATAATCTAACGACATTATTTTCTTCTAAGGTAAGGTTTCTCTTTCTTCTCCTGCTCCTTTTCCCTTACTCTCCTGTTCCTTTTCCCTTTCTCTTCCTCCCTCTTCTCTTCCCTCTGTCCCCTGCTTCTCTAATCCACAGGGCAGTGTTTTGCTCAGTACATGTGGCTGATGGCCTTTTGTAACCTCATAACATAGCAATCTGATTTCATGCTTACATTGTGAATTATGGTAAAAGAGTTAGCATAGACAATGATTTTCTTATTTCTTCCTCTTATTCAATCTCTCTTTTTCTCTAAAAATATCTCTACCTCAAGAAGAATAAAAAACAAATTCATAGTGATAATCCTTTCTTGGCAGGCAATTTATTACCAAAATTAAAGGACTTTACTTTCTATGTCCATCTCACTTACAGAAACTGAATGAAAGCAGTAGCTCATCAGAAGGTAGCACTGTGGACATTGGCGCACCTGCAGAAGAACAGCCTGTAGTGGAACCTGAAGAAACCCTTGAACCGGAAGCTTGTTTCACTGAAGGTAAAGAAAAGAATCCTAATGTTAATCTTTCATTTGGAGTGCAGCTTGTTTAGATGTTGGTCAGCTAAAATAAACCACATATAATAAAACGGCACTTTCTAATAGATATAATTCAATTACCTCTAATATGTTGACAGACAAAAAAAACTTAAAGTCTAGTGTTGTGCTTTGATTATATCTGCCCAATATGTGGAAGAGATTAAGAACATGGAGGAAAAATATTTTAATACCATCAAAACTTCTAACTTATATTTTTTAATTAAGTAGTGATTTCACAATAAGGTGGCATCTTAGACACTAGTGAAAATGATCCTACACAGAATTTGCCTTAAAAGTAACTTTCTGACTGCTAAAACTAAATGGATTGCTAGTGCTAAATTGTGTTTCTTTAATGAAAACATCAGTTTCCAATAATTGTTGGATGAAATGCGGAATACTGCCCTAAAACTCTACACCTAAACAGTCACTAGTTGAGCCTGGTGCAGTATGGGCAATAGATAGAAGAGATATGTTTTTCCTACAACTAATATTTCCTGTGGTCTGATATCCCTGGGAATTTGAGGTTTGGAAATATGCATACTTTCTATTTGATGTTGTTTTTTTCATAGGCCTAGTATACCTTCAGTCTTCTTCTATTCCCTATACAAATCATGCTTATCACTTAATGTCCTTTTCAAAACTACCCTCATCTGACCATGGTGGAACAGCAACTTGTTCCTCTGAATGGCTGTAACAAATATTTCCATTTAATTTACCTGATAACATATATTATCCTACAAAAACTTTCTCTTTTTGAACTGTTATATGTTGCTTTACTATCTTTTTTCTCCTTTTCCTCCGTTCCTTCACTCCTTTCCTCCTTCCCTTCTTTTCTTCCTCCTTTTCTCCATTCATTCCCTTTCTCCTTTTCCTTCAAACATATCTTTCCCTCCTTTTTTTTTTTTCTGCCTTGGAGCAGGGATCCTGTATTTATATCTTTTTTTTTTTTTTTTTTTTTGAAAACCAGATTTTTTTTGGTAAGGTTCTTGGGAGTAAGGTACATGTTCCATGCCTTTTTGTGTGTGTACCTAAGTGCCTTTGTGCTTACAATGGTACTCAGAAGTACCTGTTGATTTCATTTAGACTAAGTGAAAGCAATGTGTGAGGAAGGCAATGACAAGTCAAAGCTAAACCATACAAATTAGATTATAGTGAACTAAATTAATTATGCAAACTACATAAGCCCTTCTAGGCACATCACAAAAAATCCTAAATGGTAACAAATGCAGCATTGTTGGAAGAAATCTACATTTTTACTCTATATCTTTTATAAAAGGGAAGTTTTCTGCTTATCATTATTAATGTCCAATTTAAAGTTCTTTTCTGGAGTGACTTCAACAGAGTGCAACAGGATGATATGGTACAAGGAAAAGCTACCTCACATTTATTTGTAATTTACAAAGTTTCTCGTGGACAATAACACCGTGAGGCAGACAAAGCAAATACTGTCCACTAGGGCACCATTTAAAGAGGCTGAATGTTTCCACAACTTCACACAGCTGATGAATGTGCTCTTGCTACTCTAGGCTTAGAGAGCTATCCTAGCAAGACAGAGATGGGCATAGTAATAAAAAGACAAGGACATTGCTAAAGGATATTATGGAAGCAGAGATATTTTATCTACTTTTATTTCAACACTATTTCTGCAGGCTGTGTACAAAGATTCAAGTGTTGTCAAATCAACGTGGAAGAAGGCAGAGGAAAACAATGGTGGAACCTGAGAAGGACGTGTTTCCGAATAGTTGAACATAACTGGTTTGAGACCTTCATTGTTTTCATGATTCTCCTTAGTAGTGGTGCTCTGGTGAGTGAGATTAAGAAAAGGTGATACAGCACTAATTTTTAGAACATTCTAATACTGATGACTTATTAATCCTGTTTCATTGTC
This sequence comes from Hylobates moloch, assembly GCF_009828535.3. NCBI lineage: Eukaryota > Metazoa > Chordata > Mammalia > Primates > Hylobatidae > Hylobates > Hylobates moloch. The sequence goes on from NW_026652276.1 coordinate 76,609,701, forward strand.
TTAGTATCCAATGCATTTTTAATTATCCCACCTTGTATCTTCTAGACTATAGATTTACTCTATAACTCTATATTTATGGATTTACTTTTACTATGTATGTAAATATAATTTTAAGAAGTAAATCATTAATTTTTGCTTATTATTAAATAGCCCAGAAAGCGTAGCCCTTCAGCTTATTCATTAACACCAAAGGATGTGAATATTCAATTACTCATTGTTTAATAAAAAAAAAGTTATTGGAAGTCCTGAGATAGGAAATATATATTCTCTGAGTTCTTACGAATTTTATTTCTAAATGTTATTTATTATTATGATCTCTTGATGGACAGTAGTAAGTCCTTAGGGACCACTTCTCTGTTTTTTTCCAATTGTGTGCTCACTATTTTTGTGCTACTCAGGAAATAATGAAAGTTGGTAACAATAAATATTGGGCAGCATGCCCAAGAGATTCATTTAAGGATGGGTTTATCTTTATAACAAGGTGTTCACTTCAGCAGAATCAATTTATTTTTATAGGAAAATCATTTATAAAAATATAAATAAAACACACAGATAGCATTTTAGGGAAACACTAACACAAAGGAAATACCATAGATAGAAAAAGAGAGAGACAGAGAGAGAGAGAAAAACAGAGTTTGCCTGATTGAAATGCAACTCTGTTACAAGTGTCTTTAACTTTTTATAATTCTAACACAGGCATATATTTACCTGTAATTTTTCTGAAGAAAGAAATATTTTCTACATGCTACTTTAGAAGTCTTTCACCGTTGAAATGAATGCATACTTAGAAGTGAAACATCAAGAGGTTTCACTTCTATATAATAGAAGAATATATATTAGAATCTAAGTGAAAAGTAATTTCATTTAATCATTGTCACGCTGTATGTCTGTTGAGAAACAAACAATTAAAAAATAACAAACAACAACAAAAAAGCAGATGAACCCAACTATTTAGTCAAATTGGAGACTGCGAAGATCAATCACAATTTCTGCTTTACAAAAGCATAAGCTTTCATTATTGCTTCAACCTCCTTTCTATAGCAAAAAAAAAAAAAAAAAAAAGCCAATAGAAGGAAGCAAAATAAATGAAACAAAAGGAATATATAACTTCAAGTTGGGATGGCCACATCAGGATACAACATCAAGAACTATTTGCTGACTAAGTCAAATTAATTCATTGGAATCATACTTTTCTTTTTCTTCCACCAATAGTCTTTCCCCTGATTAAATACGTAAAAGACCTTTGAGAGGAAAAAAAAAAGTAACAGTAACTACTGTTTCTCTGCCCTCCTATTCTAATGAAATGTCATATGCATATATGATTAGATTTTTAAAATAGCTTATAGAGTATAATTATTTTTGAAAGCTAATAATGTGTAACATTTTCTTTATAGGCATTTGAAGATATATATATTGATCAGCGAAAGACGATTAAGACGATGTTGGAATATGCTGACAAGGTTTTCACTTACATTTTCATTCTGGAAATGCTTCTAAAATGGGTGGCATATGGCTATCAAACATATTTCACCAATGCCTGGTGTTGGCTGGACTTCTTAATTGTTGATGTAGGTATCATTCATATTTTTGTCTCTGTTCAAGGTAGCTTGTCTTATTTATATTCAAATTCTACAATAGTGAGTCTCAGACCACTATGTTATGTTGACAGACTATAATAACCACTAAACACATATACTCAATGAGAGTGTCATTTCTGGAAGACAAGGGCTAATTTAATTCTGATTTAAAATAGCATTGGGGGATGGAATCTATGGTAGTTCTCTAGTTACCTAAGAAAGCTAAAGAAAAAACAACACATCAGCAGTTTGTAGTGAAAGTAGTGAAATAGGGAACTTAAAAGGTATGCTGCTTAAATCCTTTATGTTGTGAGTCAGACAGACTCAAGTTTGTATCCCAGGACCATCACTTGTTGATTTTGTGCCACTGAGTTAGTTCCTTGGCCCCAAACTCTTGACTCCAAACTTGTACAGTATTAAAGGCACTCAATAAAAACAGTGATGCTGTTGCGTGCTACAGTCATTTAAAAAAATTCTCTTTGATCTACTCAAACTTTTTAAAGAGTAGATTTAAATAGTAGATTATATGGATTATGACTTCATTATAGGGAGTAAGGTATGCAGAGTGTAGGGAAAGACAAGTCTACTTTATGCAGCAGTGAAAGTTTTCCTAGAACGTAAACTAGATTTACGGCAAGCCCAAACAGCCCTTTATAGAATTTGTATCCCCAATGATTAATACTGCATTTACTGAAAACAAGTGACTGACTTCAAGATGTGTTAAAGTTAAGCATCATGTTTTCTATTATCAACTTGGCAAAATTTCAGCTTTAGAAAGCTATAGCAAAACTATCCTGACTTCATATTGAGTAGTTTTACCCCAAAAAGATATTATTAACCCAGCAAGACTATGAAGGTTTCTTGTGGAAGGTGTTTCTTGAGCTAAGAATCATGCATGCATTGTATCTCCTTGAACCTGAACAAAGGCAAAGCTAAGCTATTTGAAAAACTTAACAATGTTACTGTGAAATGAGCCAATTGAGAGAAATCTCAAAGGAAGAATTGCTTTATCACATCAATAAGGGAGAAAGTTTCTAATATTGAGGTTTCAAGCATTAGAAGTTACATTATATTTCAATTTCAGAATTGTTTACATTATAATTTAAATCTAAATGTAATTTAACCCTTTAAAACTTCCTGAGGTTTGTTTTTTCTATTATGTTTATTACACATCAGCTTTTTGGTGGAAGTTTTTTAGTGTCATTTTTGAAACATTTTAAGAAAATAATTTTATAGAGAATTTTGTTTATTTTCAATGTTCTGATTCTTTAATGAAGATCAGTATAGCACTCTATAAAAAGACTAATTACAGCATATCTCAAATAATTTAAGAAGTATATTAAATATGATACAATTAATACATTTTAAAAAAGAAAAGTTTACAAAAATAGTGTCCAGTATATGTGGAATTGTCCAATACTAGCCTCTTTATAACCAAATAAATTGTAATCTTCCTTGAATACAAAGTTTTGGTAAATTCCTTATTTAGAGAATTAGATACGTAATATTTTTCCTTTAGTCATGTATATTACCTACAAATGAATACAAATGAAGTACATTTATTGCTGTGTGTATTTGGTAAATATTCATTGGCCCTTTGGGGCCAGATATCATGGCAGAAGCCATAAATCAGTATAAAAAATTTTGAGGAAGTTTTGTAATGGAATTTCTTTCTAAGTTACTTATGTAAAAATAAGCAAGTGAAAATGCAAGGTATTACCAAGACAAAATATCACCTTCAAAACTGATGTAGTTCATTAATTTCTGAGAATACCAATTATGATTAGTTGAATATACTGATGCATGGTAGAAACTTCTTGCTTTTTTTAGTACAACAGCATTTTTTGTATTTTATAACTAGCTACAAGAAAAGCCTTAAATTCAACAGCAACTTAATAAAATAAAGGAAGAATAGCCAATGAATTTTTTCCAGCTTGATTTCTTCTTTTATTTTACTAATTTTTACTTTGCTTTTTTTTCTAATTATTCAGTTGATAAATTATGTGACATTTAAGGATTTTTTTCAACTAGCTTTTAATTAATGTCCTAAAAATTACATCCTTTACACCAAACTGAAAATATTTAATTTTTTAAAGGTTTACTGAAAATGTCTGAACATTTATCTTCTGAATAATTATAAGTAAAAATTATACTTGTATTATATAGCAACTACACATTGAATGATGATTCTATTTATTAATTGTTATTATTTTTGTATGTGCAGGTTTCATTGGTCAGTTTAACAGCAAATGCCTTGGGTTACTCAGAACTTGGAGCCATCAAATCTCTCAGGACACTAAGAGCTCTGAGACCTCTAAGAGCCTTATCTCGATTTGAAGGGATGAGGGTAAGAAAAATGAAAGAACCTGTGGTATTGCATATAGCCAAAATTAAACTAAATTAAATTTAGAAAAAGGAAAATCTATGCATGCAAAAGGAATGGCAAATTCTTGCAAAACTGCTACTTTATTGTCTTATCTGTTGCATATTTACTTCTAGGTGATATGCAAGAGAAATAGGCCTCTCTTGAAATGATACAATATCATTTATCTGCTGTGCTTATTTAAATGACTTTATTTCCTAATCCATCTTGGGAGTTTCCTTACAAATCTATATACAAAAAAAAGCAGATGCATTATTAAAGTACTATGTGTAATGATATAATAGTAATCTAAAGTAAATTCTATATCAGGTACTTATTCTTTGTGATGATATACTGTACTTAACAAGTTTTCCTGAAAATAATGTGAATCACACATGTGCCTCAGTATGAGTGTTAAGAAAAAAATGAAAGGAGTTGTTAAAACTTTTTGTCTGTATAATGCCAAAGTTTGCATTATTTGAATATATTCAAGGTTAGATGGTTAGATATTAAGTGTTGACTGAATTTATAAAAGTAGTAATACTAACTTAAAGATTACATACAAATCCACACCATTTTTATAACAATAAAGTAAAACACTTATAATGAACAGAAAATATAATTTTGACTCATTACTATAAGTAATTTATAAATTAACCTTAACTTGCATCTTGTTGGTCAGAGTCACACAAAATGTTATTTTATCCTTTTTAAAGACCCAATAATCATTTTCCATCATTCATAACAGATTAGAAATTTTGCCATTATTGACTTGTTATTTTCCATGCCTTTTTTTAAAGCATGAAGCATTAGTTTATAGATGTATAATATAAAAAATTAGTTCCGCTTTTTAAAAAAAAAATTACTATCAAAACAAAACACTGAATTGCGTGATTCCAATAGAAAAACATTGTTCTTTCACCTCCTAAGGTTTAGTTACTTTTATGGAAACTAAGCTGTATTGTAGACTTCCATTCACACTTTGTAGATTGTTTATAGCCTTATGTTCTCTTCTCAAGTCTTATTATAAATGTCACTTTGTAAGAACATAGGACTTGTCTTCGATTTCCCTAACATATATGAAAACTTTGTCCTCATTATCAGCAACTCAGAACAATATAATACAAGTAGTCCTCTTTTATTTCTCACAGACAGCCTCAAATTTTCACCAAAATGTTATCAGAAATTCTCTCTGGGGTATATAAAAATTAAGTCCGTTTTCCAATTAAATGTCACTTTGTTTCAGACTGGCAGTTTCAGTTCTGGAGAAAAAATGTCGTATCTGTACATTCTACTTGAAAACATGTTGCCTGAATCAAAATAATATATTTTATATGGCTTGTGAAATCTGAACAATGTTAAACATTTGAAAATATTATAAACCTTTTACATTTGACCATTTGAAAGTTTATTAAATTCATTGGTCAAGTGCTCAGATATTTCTATACATTACACTTCATTTCTATAAAAAAGTTGATCTTGTGGGTATACTTTTAATTTTCTCAGAAATAACCATATCTATAATTATTAATCAATAATGCCTTTTATATTAAAAGAGGTTCATTTTTGAAACTTGGAGTTTTAGACATAAAATCCTTATAAATGCTGATAGTGATAAAACTAATAATTTAAATGGTCAGATTTATGAATATGGCTCTATTCCTCATAATGACAGCATACACACAGCACTAAAATGACTAATCTCTTCAATACGTGTTTGGCATTGTAGAGTCAAAATAACCTTATAATTGATTCTATTTTTTATACTTCTAGTGTTTGGGTATTTTATTTTGTAAAAATATAATCACGAATGATGGTGAGATTGGATATAAGAATGATGATTATGATTGGGAAGTGAGATTTGAACATACTCAGAAACTCTCATTTAATTCTTTGCCCTAGCAGCATAAAATCACAATAGCTGCATCAAAGCGTAACTCAGGCACTCATTTTATTTTTGTTGTTCTGTTACTTTTTCAAAGCATGTGCTTTTATGCAACATTACTGAATAAAGCATGTTGTACAGTGCTTGATAAGAAGTTAGAAAGTAATGAATAAATTATCATCATGTTGCACTTTGTGTTTTGCATGTTTTATGCACATTTCTGGCTGACAGCTTTTAAACATTTATTGTATTTCAAATTTCCAGTCCAAATTTTTCAACTTGTAAAATTAAACTGAGTGAATTGATGTCGTGAATATCTAGGGTAAAATAAAATTTGTGTTTAAATTTGTTATTTTTAATTTCCTAACCTAGGAAATCTTAAATACCTTCTTTTTCAAAAGAACTCAAGTCTTAATGGATAGGGAAACGGAGAGCATCATGAACAAAAAGTAACACCAAATGTTCTGTCATATCAGATTTCTAACTAATAACAAACTATATATTTCTATTTTGTATAGGATAATCTTGCTCCAACTTGGATGGGGTGGAGCGCTGGTTCCTCCCCTGAGCCCTTTATTATGGGTACTGTATTACCCCTTTTGCTACCTTTAATCCTTGCACTGTGACTTATGTGTAGTGGGGTGAGGGAGGGATTGGGAAGGGTACTATTATTGCACTACAGTAGGGAAAATACAGTATTTACATCCTAATCCCCTCTTTTCAATTGTCTTAAATTTCATTTGAAAAAAAAAAAAGAAACCTTTGAATTTACCCTCTATGGATTTTAACCCCAATGGTTGATATCTTTATTAAGTTTCATTGAATATGATTTAGTTATGTGTATATGGAGTTATCCATTTTTGGGGAGATTACTGGATTGGTGAGGGCGGGGGACCCTGGTGTAGAATGATTATGTGAAAAAACAATTTAACTTGTTAAGCTCATGATACTGTTTGAGGCATACAGCCCCTGCCGTTTAGTACATTGGTCTGGGTCCTGAAATTTACCAGTTAGATACCATCAGTTGATTATTGATATGTATGAGCAGATACTAGGGTGCAATATTTCAGGTTTCATAAGACTGGTATTGATTGTGACCATTCTCATTTTTTATTGTGTAAGTTCATATGGGGTTATTTTCAAAATGTTAACAAGGCAAAACTATATTAAGAAATAGTTGAATAAGCACATGTGACTTGTGTTGTAAACAAAAAGTATAAAAGAATCCACTTATTTGAATTATGCAGAATAGAATACATACCTAGAAATAAAACAAAAACATCTTATCATGAGTATTAAGATAAAATTTAAGGCATAAACTCACTTCTTAGAATAAGTAACTCCCAACTAACTTTCTAGGATTTTAAAAGATATCACAGTGAAAACATACATAAACATAACTCTACATTTTATTTATTCTTAAAGTTTAAGTGTATTATACAAGAAGAAAAGTTTTTATATTTGAGAGACAGAAAAAGTCAGAATTTTTGTTTGGATCACCAATATGTCATAGCTTACAAAAATAACTGTCTTAAAACCCACAACATAATTTTTTTAGATTTTTAAGAAAAATTCTATTATTCTTCTTCATACTTAAAAATGGATGATTACGACTTTGCCCACTTTTATTTTTATTTACATAGATTTTCTTTATTTCTATTAGATAAGCACTAGAATTCATGAATAATGTTGAAGTTCAAAGTAATTAATTCAGATAAAAAGACATTTCTGCATGTATGAAAATTTCTAATGTGAATTTGCATATTAATTATCAATCCTTCATTTAGTGTAGACTTATTTTTAAAAATGCAGGTAATGAACCAGAAATAGAATTGGTTGTGCTAGAGTAGAGAAACTTTATTTGATGATGTTTGTTTTGAAAAAAAGCTTCTGAGAAGAAACAACCTCTAGTACAGTATTAATTCATTAAGATAGTTCCATTCTCAGACATCTCCTTTCATGTAGCCTGAAAGTTCAATTTGTTCTTTCCAATTTATTCAGACTAATTCTGCCTACTTTCTTCCCCCCATGAGAACCAATTACTGCAGCTTTATTGAGACTGAAAAAAGTTAATACACCTCCTTCTCTGCTGAACCAAGGAATGGCTTGGAACTCTTGGGAAAAGACAATCTTTTCTATGATCTTTCATTGTCTAATTTAATACATCATAAATATGACTATAGCTTTGTATAACAAACTCCCCAATACCGTGCCAGATGTTTTCTAAGATAATGTTCTTTTATGTTCACAAAAAAAAATAAAACTTTTATCTGGGCCAAATGTATGCCAACTTTGCAAATCACATCCTGAACTGCACTGCTACAGAGTACATGCTTGCATCATAAATTCCATAGAGTTCGTTTTACCTCTAAATCAATCCCCAGTTTCAAAGTAAACCTCTCAAACATATTACCTAAGCACAAACTTCTCCCTGTGCTCATTTCCTTAATTATCTCATCCCATATTCAGAAAAAACATTTAAAAATTATGCTTTGATCAATAAATACTAAGCTAAACTTTGCTTCATTAGTCCATTCATTTTTGTCAACCATTATTTTATTTCTATATTCAAAGCTCTCTGGTATGTTCTTTTTTTTTTTTTTTTTTTTTGAGACGGAGTCTCGCTCTGTCGCCCAGGCTGGAGTGCAGTGGCGCAATCTCGGCTCACTGCAAGCTCCGCCTCCCGGGTTCACGCCATTCTCCTGCCTCAGCCTCTCCGAGTAGCTGGGACTACAGGCGCCCGCCACCACGCCCGGCTAATTTTTTGTATTTTTAGTAGAGACGGGGTTTCACCGTGGTCTCGATCTTCTGACCTCGTGATCCACCCGCCTCGGCCTCCCAAAGTGCTGGGATTACAAGCGTGAGCCACCGCGCCCGGCCGGTATGTTCTTATATTCAAGACACTCAAGGCCCTGGAAGATTCACGAACATAGTTTTGCATCTTAAATTTATAGAAAATCTTACAATCTGTCAGGATTACACTGAACTCTAGTACAGAGTAATATGGGTACCAGATAAGTGGAGCAACTCTTCCACGTAGACTGGAAACAGCACTAAATGCTATTTATAGGATACTTTCTGAACTTAACTTGTTTTAACCTCATTTTTCTCATATGCCAAATGAGAAAACAATACTGAATTATCTGTACAGTTCTGTTCAGTACTAGAATTCTGATTCTTGAATTCAAAGGGGAAAACATTCTCTTTATTTAGGAGGCTAAACTGGGGGGCAAAGTTAGGCTCCATGAAAGAAGTGCTATTTGAACTAAAGCCTTTGAGAGGGGAAGAATATTTCAGAAGAGGAGCTATTAGACAAAGAATTTCAATGTAAATGGCATCTCAATTATCTGGCAATTATATTAGCACATGGTTATTATATTAATTGAAGTGGCATGAAGTATAGATGACCAGGGAAGTTAAAACTGGAAATATAGATTGTGGAGTGATGTGAATACCAAGGTAAGAAAAATATTTGGTAGTTACCAGAGAGCCAATAAATAACTTTCAGGTGGGACTTGGGGAAGATTAATTCATTTTACATAGATTATATGAAGGAGAAGGTTAGGAGACAGATGATAGCGCAAGTATGAAATAACAGAGGGCAGTTTTAAATGGTGACTGTGAGAATGGAAAAGAGGTGACAAAGCTGAGAAATGTTTCGAAGAAAAAATGTGAGACAGGTAATGTGAAAAGAAAATCAAGAAATAGGTATAGATAATCAGTGTTCTGCTCATACTCTAAATTGGGTGTTGAAGGCAAAATACATATTTTAATTAGTACTCGATACACACTAGAAACAGCATTGTAATCTGGATAGTGGACAAAATATTCAGAAAAGAAGAGAAATAAATAGTAACTTGATTTCAATTTCCAAGTCTCTAATCTGAAAGAAATCTATTTATCCATTTAAAATAAATTATAAAACGAGAATTTATGAAGTCCATTGTATTAATGCAGACAGTCAGATGAGATAAGGCAAAGTGTCACACATCAGCTTGGTAGTTGCATAGGCTACATCGTTTGCTTCTGCCTGGATAACTCAACCAAATTAATTTTTCATACTCATCCCCTCCACCTTTGTCATTACTGGTATTCTTATTTTCTCTGGTCCACTTATCACACTGTTTTATGTTCCCCAGAAGGCCTAGAGTTCTTTACAGACTTTAAACAGGACTCAGAAGTATAAGAAATTGGCTCATGTATTTTTTTTTCAGACAGGCAGTTAAAAAAGATTGTTCTAAAAATACACTGGCATCAAATGGCAAATAGAAGATGTTTTGACAACTACTTCCTTTGGATCAGACTGACAAGAATAATACAAGCACATAGGTGAAATTAAACTTGGCTATTAATGTCCAAGTTTGAGGCAGCTGCCCCTTATAAGCATTTTAGGGTCTGTTTTTACCTTCCCTCTTGGCCACTCCTGTGCAGCTCCAGTGGGAGGTATGGAGGAGAAAGCAAGGAAGCCATCCCTATGTTGTTTCCAAACATGAACACTCAGATTTTTAACTAGTGGTCCAGAAGTAAAGAGGGGGAAAACATCCTTCTATAGAAAAAAAAAAAAGTAGATAATAATTGAACACAGAACTTCATGTGATCACATCAGATTTGAGAACTATGTATGGCATCCCTCTTTTTCTTATTTTTCTAAGAAATTATTTCTATTATGTTTCATTTGAAATAAGTTTTTTGAATTAAACTCAGTAAATGAAACAACTGACATGACTGGAGCTTGAAATAAACGATGTGATGATCTAATGAAATACATAATGCAAATTGTCTTGCTTCTTATGCAAAAATTATTAGTCATAGCAATGCATGAATAATTAAAGACAATTATATTAGGTATTTAATAATATTCTTTATAGTTATCATCTGAATTTTTAAGTTATTTTAAAAATATATTGGTCAAATCAACTCAGGTCCAAATGTTTTAGTTTTGTTCTTTAATATATTGCCTTTTTAAAATGAGTTAAACTTCTGTATAAGCTTTTTAACTTTTCTTTTTTTCTGATAAACAACACAATTCTGACTTCATCTGGCAGCAAGTTCCTCTGATTTTCCTTTTCCTTTAACCTTTTAATGCTTCTCCCTCCCTTTTTTAAAAAAACATTTTTGTTTCATTTCTTGGTTATATTGCCTATAGTTGTTTTCCTAAGTGTATTGCTTAAGAAAAAAAATGAATTTTAAGAGTTTTTTTAAACCTTGCTTTTACATATCCTAGAATAAATAGTCTTGATAGCAAAAAAAAAATGGAAAGACCAGAGATTACTAGGGGATTTTTTTTTCTTTATTAACAGATAAGAATTCTGACTTTTCTTTTTTTCCATTTGTGTATTAGGTGGTTGTGAATGCCCTTTTAGGAGCAATTCCATCCATCATGAATGTGCTTCTGGTTTGTCTTATATTCTGGCTAATTTTCAGCATCATGGGCGTAAATTTGTTTGCTGGCAAATTCTACCACTGTATTAACACCACAACTGGTGACAGGTTTGACATCGAAGACGTGAATAATCATACAGATTGCCTAAAACTAATAGAAAGAAATGAGACTGCTCGATGGAAAAATGTGAAAGTAAACTTTGATAATGTAGGATTTGGGTATCTCTCTTTGCTTCAAGTTGTAAGTGAACATTATTTTCTCTGAATATTTTTATTGTTTGGAATAATAACAAAATAATGACATACATCTACTATTTAGTTCCTAAGAAAAAGTATATATTTCTTTCTATTCAAAAAAATTCAATTTGTTAGTACAAGTTTATGAGCCCAGATGGGTGAAAACTTTATTACATGTAAGGACTGCAGATATAGTCAGTAGTGACCAGGCCAAACAAAGACCTCTCTGTCTTTTTTCTTGTATTTTCTTTGTTTCTATGTTGCTCTTTGTTTCTATATAAACAAGTAAATTAATAAATCAGTAACTTTGCCATTTTTTATTGTGATTATAAGTCTTGTTTCACTGATCAGCTACCAAAACAGAATACACTTAACAGATAGATCATCTTCCAAAACAAATACACTTAATACACCTAATTGGATTGTAATTAATTGGTAGGGATTAACTGTTACTGAGTTCTAATATTTGGATCAAAGTTTGGGGAATGACATTTAGATTTTAGAATTAGATCCTGGCATAGTGGTGGGTGCCACTGCACTCCAGCCTGGGCAACAAAGAGCGAAACTCCATCTAAAAAAAAAAAAAAAAAAAAAGAAGAGAATTGGATCCCCATAGTGAAATGGAAATAATACCTGGAAGCAACTAGAAACAAAAATGAAGCACAAGCAGCTGTTGTCTTATCTCAAATGACCTTTCAGCACCATTATTTAAGTCTATTTTATCCTAAATATTAATGTTTTCACTATTGGGTCTCTAAGACTGGGTTTCCAAGAAAAATATAATTTATATAAAAAAAGGTGGCCCTTTAAACATTTTCATTTGATTCTGCTTCTAGCTGCAGCAGCACCACAACAAAGCAGGGAATAAAATAGAGTCCAGATTATTTGAAAACTCAGCTTAAAAAAAAAAAAGACTACAATTTCTTTCTTCCCTTGTGGTTCTACAGTGTCTTTAGGGCAGAAATCAATTTTTGCTCACCAAGGTTATGATTTCAACTGTTCAACCAGAAGACTAACTAAGCAAACAAACCAACACTGGTCAAAACCCTTTTGCAGCTCTTCCAGAGGTGTCTACTGTGATTACTTTACAAATTCTTCCCACCTTTTTGTTGGAAATTCTTATTTCTCTTCTTAACATTTTTGACCTACTCTGAATAATATTCATGCAATTAAAATAGAGATTTTTTAAATCTGGTAAGAATGGGTGGGGCATGGTGGCTCATGCCTGTAATCCCAGCTCTTTGGGAGGCCAAAGCTGGAGGATTGCTTGAGGCCAGGAGATCTAGACCAGTGGAGGCAACATAGTGAGACCCTGTCTCTAAAGACAAATAAAAATAAAAGTTAAAAAAATCTGGCAAGAATGCTTTCTTTAAAAATTGTCGACACGTGATGATATTTATTTGGGCACTTATTCTAACCCTTAACTAATGACCATACTTGTAAATATCACTAAAGCGACCACTTCCTCCATAAATTTGAGGAAAGAAAAATTAAAAATTTTAAGCAATCCTTTAAAATGTAAGCAATTCTGAAAATATAGTGATGGTCCTGCACAAAGCTATTAAATATATTCTGCCACCAAAAAAAAAAAACATCTAAAATACTGCTTCACGTTTGGCTTTTATAGAATCACCTCTCTATTGATTAGTAAGTCATTGAAATGGTCCCTTGAATCACTTTTTTCTGTTTCTATACTAAGTGTGTAATGGAATTGTTCTATCATTGACCTAAGCCACTGACATATTTAACACATCTCTCTTTCATATACAAAAGCCTTGTACTTTCTAGCTAGGAATCATTACTTTCTTTTCACTGCTGTCACCCACACCCTTGCTTAGCTTTTGTCTCATGATATCCACCACTTCATAAGGGTTAGTGTTATCAAAACAAAGATATATTGTGATACAGATGCTAAAGGCTTTGCTAGCCTCCCTCACTAGCTAAGGGATAATCCTTTTAGGCCCACAGGACTCAAAATTCATGCCCCAGGACAAATAAATTACTGTAAGTTATTAGCCTAAGTATCATACCTTCATCCTGTGAGTGCCAAGTGTCTGCTGTATTATTGTTCACATTTCTTATTCATATTAACTTACTATCTTCAAGAATTTCAGAAAGAAAATAGAATAGGGAGTTATTTCTAAATGTTTTGATCCAAAATTCTTAAAAGGATTGTATTTCTAAATGTTTTGCTCCAAAATTCTTAAAAGGATAGTTGCAATCCCGCCTTTATGTATCCCGGTACTATCCTTACATTGTTACAATAAAGAGAAATCTTAAATTTTCAATCACTTTGATCACCCTGCAGATAAATTTTAGCAGATGATCCTTAAATCTAAGTTGTAATTATTCAGCTGATAGAGCTATTGACACGTGTTGGCATTTGTAAGACTTTCTAAAAAGTGCTCCAGCAAATTTTAACACTGCTTTAAATATCATACCATAAAGAATTAAAAGTGCTTGTGAGTTGGTTATCAAGGGGGAGGATATATCAAATGGCCATTTTGTTCCATATGTGTTCTAGAAATGAAAAACCATACTAAGATACTGTCTTGGTCCAAAATCTGTGTAAAATTTGTTTTGAAATGTCTTTCAAAAATATTCCCTTTTGAAAATTGTATCAGTAAGAATATTTATTAAACATCACGTCTAAATTATTTTTACTCCAAAGTAAAACATGCGTGTCCTTCTTAATAGGCCACATTCAAAGGATGGATGGATATAATGTATGCAGCAGTTGATTCCAGAAATGTAAGTATTCCTTGTATTCTAAGTCTTTTTACAATATTGATCAGGTGGTAAAATTAATCGAATAAAGCATAAATGACAAAATGAAATGATTCTATCTTTATTTAAAATATTTGGGTAAAAGTGTGACAGGTAAAAATATTCAAGCATAGCAATGTTTATCAGAAAGATCTTACTAAGATAATTCAACACATGAATTATTTTGAAAACCAAAGTAACAAATTCATGTATTTAGTAACTAACAAATATTTTTCTTTTAAATATTTTCTATTTTGTTTCCTATTTATCCACACATTACATAATTAGTAGTAATTTTAGTGTGCAGGACCAAATTTGAAGAAATGTATGATTTATATCATTAGTTGAAATGTATAGTCACCCTCCATATTAGACAGCATGAAAAGTTATGGATATTGTTCTGTCAGCCTTAGATTACTGTGATGATTTCTTTCAAATAATCATATTTTAAACCATATAAAAGAATGTTTTTATATGATTTTAGCATTCATAAATTGACTGGAGCCTTTACTAATGTTGCAATCACTTCTGTGGCCAACAGATTCCTTTAAGTGTGTATCACCAAAGTATAAACCTGTTTTATTTGATTTCAGCCTCTTTCAGGCTCCATGACCTAAACTGAAATTCATACGCATTCCAACTTTGCTCTTCAAAACTTCATCTTTCTATTCTGAAGTCCCATCTGTTTAGTTTATCATCATAAAGAATAACCTCTGTCCCTGCAGTCTTCAACCTGATAGAGTTTGGTGTTATCTTTCTTGAAGTGCATTTCAAATAGCTTTAGTTTTATGTTAACTATCGTTTTAATAACCTCCAGAGTTGTTTTATTTCACTTTGTCACTTATATTTTGTTTTGTGTGTTTAGTTGGTTTTTAACTTTGTTGCCTTTAGGACATGAATCTGTTAAAAAACTACAGTGACCCTTTCAGTCCATTACTAAATTATAAGTAATAGCCCATTTGTTTAAAGCACAATCTAGGAATTGAATAATCAACTGAGGATTTATAAAATGGATTGCCCATTTATGTCTACTTAATCTGAAAAATTCAATGACTGTTACTTTAGGGTATAGTGCCAAACATCTGAATGAACAACTCATTTCTTATTTGCTACATTATTTCATGCATACATGAATGATTGTTTCTAAACCTAGCCTATATTTATAGTTTTAAATTTTTTATTAATAATTTTAAAATTACTAAAATTCAGTACCTTAAAAGCTTGCAAATTTAGCACATTACTGTTCAAATGGAAGAATATTATTTGTATTTATAGTTATAAAAATAGATTTTAGAATGTCATAGTAGCCATATTTTTCACATGAAAACATCCCTAAAGGCTAATTCCAGGATGTTTTTTAGAGGTAGTTGATTCAGAAAAAAAAAAATGCTGACATATTAGTAAGAATAATTTTTTCTATTGTTATGAAAAAGCACCAATGACATTTCCAGCACTAAAATGTATGGTAATATTTTACAAAATATTCCCCTTTGGTAGGTGGAACTCCAGCCTAAGTATGAAGAAAGTCTGTACATGTATCTTTACTTTGTTATTTTCATCATCTTTGGGTCCTTCTTCACCTTGAACCTGTTTATTGGTGTCATCATAGATAATTTCAACCAGCAGAAAAAGAAGATAAGTATTTCTAATATTTTCTCTCCCACTGAGATAGAAAATTATTCCTTGGAGTGTTTTCTCTGCCAAATGAGTACTTGAATTTAGAAACAAAATGGGAGTATATATTATAACTGATTTTTCCTTCCTCTTCCTCTGTCATTCACTATCCATGTATTTCCGGCTATAGAAAGCTAAGAATAACTGTGTTCCACACTCTTGTTCATAGGTTCATAAAGTTTTTCCTCCTCTTATTCATTATCAAGAAACATTTTCTATCTTTTAAAAAATAATAATTAGAATAAAACTAGAAAGCAACCGAATATGCCTCTTTCCCAAAAGCAACTTGTTATCCCTACAACTACCCATTCCCCTTGAAAATATATTCTCCAACTAATTCTTTGCAATAAATTAGGCACTGGATGTAAGCTTCTTCTAGTGTTTATTTTTATGCTTTTTTCTTTCATTGATTTATTTTATATATTCCCACTTCTTTCTCCAAGATATTTAATTATAAGCTATCCCTTTCAGTCTTGAATTGTACGACTATTATTTATCATTTATAAGACTCATTTGATTGTCCCAATTACCTATGTACATTATAGAACATATGGAAAGTAAGTAAATATCATCACTTGGAAGTAACTGTTGCCATTCACATTTTGTTTTTCTGTTCAGACTATTTCTACACATACTCTTATTGTACTTTTTATCTATAATTATAAATTCCACTTTTGACTTAACATAAGTATTTTCTCATTTTGTTAAGTCTTCATATATGCATTATCATAATTTACTTATTCATTCCCCAGTAGGTTGATAATTTAGATTGTTTTTAATCTTTAATGATTTAAATGGTACCTTGTTGAAAGTCTTCGTACAAAAAAAAAGAGCGAGAGAAAATAAGGCTTTAATTATTTCCTTAGAATAAATTCCCACAATGAAGTATTTTACTCCCCTAGAGTAATAAAACTACTCAAACTCCCAATAACAGTGTATGAACACCCATGCCACTGTTCCCTCAATGTCACCAAACATTCTGTTTTTATATTTGGTATTTAATAGGTGAAAACTGCATTTAATTTTAATTTTTATGACTTTTATCACCTTAATTGTCATGACTTTTATGTATTTTATTACATTTGAACATGTTCTTAAGTGCTCGTTGGCCATTTGTATTTCTTCCTTTATGTACTGTTGCTTCATCTCACTTGCTCAGTATGTTTGCTTTTTGTATAATGAATGAGTGCTTTCTTTCACTACAGAACATTCTCCCCTCAATTCCCTTTTCTTATTACCAGTAGTATTCTGTAGTCAATATCAGGCTACTCCATTTCACTTACTTGCCAGTGTTCCAATCTTCTATCCCTACTGGTCTGTCCCATACTTACTATGCTCTGAGCTCTGATTTATCCCTTAAATCTCTCACTAACTCATCCAGTTTTCTTTTTATCCCTTTGTTCCAATTCTTGACAGAGTTAGAGTGACTTTTTTAATGAGTAACTCCAAACTGTCTTGCAGTATACATACTCTAACTCTTTGCTACATTTAAGTAAGAAAATTATTGCCTTTAACATCATAAAGGTAGTATGTATAGTATAAGGTACCAAGTATTTATTATCTCAGTGAACCAAATTTCGCCACTCACTAAGCATAAGGTCTTGGGTAAAATACTTAACCTTTTTGAGATTTGGGGGTGTTTGTCTTCATAAGATAATAATAATAAAGTCAATTTTGAATTATTTAGGGAATTAAATATTATCATACCTAAAGAGTACTATTTTTTACATTTTAAATCCCAGATATAATTATGCTAATCAGTTGAATTTTGTATTTCTTTTTTTAGCCATCCATTTTCTATTTTAACATTGAAAAAAATGTGCAAAAGGACACAGTTTTAACCAGTTTGATTTTTCTTTTCTATACTTTGGAGGTCAAGACATCTTTATGACAGAAGAACAGAAGAAATACTACAATGCAATGAAAAAATTAGGATCAAAAAAACCGCAAAAGCCTATACCTCGACCAGGAGTAAGAAATATCAAATGATATGGGGGAAAAATATAAAAACAAAAACTTGCATGCTTGTCTCGCAAAAAAGAAAGTAGCTAGCATTTCCAGTAGGAAAAATTTCTTTCACTTTTAGAGCATCATTAGTTTGTAACTTTTATGGTAATGGTAACAACAAAAAAAATTAAGGACCAAAAAAGAAAAAGAAGAAATAGAAGATACACCCTTGACTTCAAGAGATTTAAGAGCACCCCATTAGAATCCATATTAATTGGCCAATGGACATATAGACAATGTGATGTGCACAAGAGAAAGTTAATCACACAACTCAAGAACGGTTGCCAAGTAGTATCAGGGAAAGAAGTAAACCTTGGGATGGGGCTATAAGAAATGCAATTTTCTAATATTTTAAGAAATGGATGAGGTGTTGAGTGAAATAACAGCTTACTTCTATTTTATTTTTCACTAGAGATACTAAGTGTTTTAAAGGAGGAAAGAATTCCAGTATGTACTATTCATATGTATGGCTATAGAGTTAGATATTACTAATGTCTGCAGAAGTCAGGGTCAGTAATTACAGTTTATGATGATAAATAACAATACTCATGCTTCCATGATGAAACAAACAAACTGCTATGAAAATGGACAGCTATTATCCCACACTATAAATATTTTTATGATGATGATCTGAGAGGTTTCAGTAATTTCTAGGGTGCATCAAGGAAAAAAATACTAGCAAATATTCATGTTGTGATGATTGAATATTGCCTTCCTGATTATGATGAGAAATATGTACTTTCTCCATTAAAATTTAGCACTAAGAGTAGAAATGAACCAACAATTTGTAGGAAAAATATAAGTTGGAAAATGCCATCAGAATTCCTCAGTGGCCCAAAGAAATAAGCCTGCAGATGGCCTTCAGTGACTAGCAGTGGCAGAAATGGGAAGCAGAATCACAGATCAATGACAAAGAACGTGAATTTTTTTTTTAACATAAACATATAGGAAATGTCATTCTGGTCTCATTATCCTTGTGCAGGTTCAGCATTCTGTGTCTGACAATGTTAGCCAAGGCTATTTGGTAGAAGAATATGAATATTGCCATACATGGTATTTAAATGCATAATGTTATAGATGTGTCTTGGAAATTCCAAATTCTCCTTAACAATTATTTGAGAATACAACAAGTGAAATATTAATAGTACTCTATTTTAAAATGGATGTATGGTCCAGCTGCTCATTGGAAAGTCTTGAAAAAAAATTAAATGAGTTTCTTACCTTTTCATGATCTTAAAATGTTGATATGTGTTGCATACCTCTGGAAGAAGTATACAGTGTTGAACGTTTGTTTGTTTGTTTGTTTGTTTTTATCAGAAACCCT
Source organism: Hylobates moloch (assembly GCF_009828535.3). Classification (NCBI taxonomy): domain Eukaryota; kingdom Metazoa; phylum Chordata; class Mammalia; order Primates; family Hylobatidae; genus Hylobates; species Hylobates moloch. Next base: position 76,628,915 of record NW_026652276.1, read on the forward strand.
CTTTGGACAAGGGACTGTTATTCTGAGAAATACACATTAGTAAATGGCAATTTAAATAACTAAATTTTAACAATTAATATGCTATAAATCATTCTTACAAAAATCAGGGCCAATGACTACTTTGCAAGAAACTAGAAAGTCAATTAATGCAGAAAGTACTTAATGCTAATGCACATGAGAAAACTCCTTTGTTGTTAAAAGCATTTCTATTTCTCTACAGAACAAATTTCAAGGAATGGTCTTTGACTTCGTAACCAGACAAGTTTTTGACATAAGCATCATGATTCTCATCTGTCTTAACATGGTCACAATGATGGTGGAAACAGATGACCAGAGTGAATACGTGACTACCATTTTGTCACGAATCAATCTGGTGTTCATTGTGCTGTTCACTGGAGAGTGTGTACTGAAACTCATCTCTCTACGCCATTATTATTTTACCATTGGCTGGAATATTTTTGATTTTGTGGTTGTCATTCTCTCCATTGTAGGTAAGAAATATTTAAAGTTCTTAAATTCAGTTAAATAAAAGTGAAAGTTGAAACAATCAAGATTAGATTCAAGATCATCCCAGCAATCAGAGATAATCACTGTAAATATTTTGATACATTTTATCCATGTGTGTTTGGTTTTTTAACAAAATGTCTCCTACTATATGTCAGTAGTGTTTCTTATTCTATCCATTTAGAATAATATACTTAGTGTAAATATAGTAAAACCTCATTCATTTGAACTAGAACTGTGCTATTAACTAAAATAAAAATGTTTTTGACATGTTGAGATTGAAGAACCAATACAGTATCTAGATGGTTCTGTTAACAAGACTAGAAATATAGTCTGGTACTCAGGAAAATCGCTTTAGAGAATAGACATGGAGTCACCAGCATATAGATATTAGTGGAAAGTGGTTTCAAGATAAGGAAAAGTAGGCCGGGCGCGTTGGCTCACGCCTGTAATCCTAGCACTTTGGGAGGTCGAGGCGGACGGATCACGAGGTCAGGAGATCGAGACCATCCTGGCTAACACGGTGAAACCCCGTCTCTACTAAAAATACAAAAAAATTAGCCGGGCGAGGTGGCCGGCGCCTGTAGTCCCAGCTACTTGGGAGGCTGAGGCAGGAGAATGGCGTGAACCCCGGGGGGCGGAGCCTGCAGTGAGCCGAGATGGCGCCACTGCACTCCAGCCTGGGCGACAGCGAGACTCCGTCTCAAAAAAAAAAAACAAAAACAAAACAAAACAAAAAAAACAGATAAGGAAAAGTATTGCGTAAAAAGAAAATAAAGACGAGGACTAAACATTAGCAAATGCATATAGTAGGCTCTCTGCAAGTGTCATGTAGAGATTTTCTGGACTACCTTAAAAATGGGTTTATCATAATGACGCACAAGGAAAATAAGGTGGCATGGGACATCATCAGTACTATACTTCAAAGCCTGGAACATATAACTAGCCTCATGAGCAATAGCTCATTTCATTAGACAAAACTAAAGCTCTAGTAAGAGAAAAGCATCTGTCTGTGGGCTTATTCATTCTTCCCTAAACAGGATATGATTGGTTCAATATTTTACTATCCAAAATAAGGCACCTCTGTTGGACAGATTTTTATGCCACTCCCCTCTCTGAAGAAATTAGCCTTATATCCAACTCATTGTATATAGCCTTTGATTCCCACTAATTATAATCCTTGGCTATAACTAGTGTGGCTAAGGTATAAAAGTTGTATTTTCCACGTCTCCTTCTCTCTCTCTTACACACACACACACACTCTTACACTTCGTCTTTTCAGAATGAGGCATTTAAACTTGAAGGCATTTAGTTTATTGAGCTCTTCTTTTTAACTTTACAAGTATTGTTTTTATCTAAAAAGCAAATGGAGAGACAAGCTGAAAATAAGAAGACTGAGATTACAGTGTTAGGTACAGGAGACCAAAAAGAATTGAAATACAACATTAAGTACAGGATACTAAAAAGAGCATCAACCTGGGATCCTTTTAGAAATGCACCAGAACATACATAAATGAGTATATAAAAATATTAGAGTGGAACTTAAGTAAGTACCAAGATCATGGGGAGATGAAAGTAGCATCAAAAGCTACCAATACTTTCCGATGGAAAAGGAGTAAATAGAGAATTTAGAATATGGCAATTTCAGAAAAAGTCACTGTATACACATAAACTTGTACCTATACTGTTGGGCTGCTACTGTTCGGCCAAATGTGCATTTTTAACTTACTTTCTTTTTAAATTCTGACTTGGGACTTTACATAAACTAAAAGTAGTCTATAAACATCTCTTAAAGATAAAAAAGTACTATAATCCTTACAGTTGAAATTATTGCTGAATTTCAAAATTAAGATTTATTTATAATGTATTATGTACAATTATATATATTATATATAGCTGTCATATTTAAGATAATATAACTGGGTTCAGGACTCTGAACCTTACCTTGGAGCTTTAGAAGAAACATGTTTATTTTAACGCATGATTTCTTCACTAGTTGGTATTCTCATTGTTTATTCACAGGTATGTTTCTTGCCGAGCTGATAGAAAAGTATTTCGTGTCCCCTACCCTGTTCCGAGTGATCCGTCTTGCCAGGATTGGCCGAATCCTACGTCTGATCAAAGGAGCAAAGGGGATCCGCACGCTGCTCTTTGCTTTGATGATGTCCCTTCCTGCATTGTTTAATATTGGCCTCCTGCTCTTCCTGGTCATGTTCATCTACGCCATCTTTGGGATGTCCAACTTTGCCTATGTTAAGAGGGAAGTTGGGATCGATGACATGTTCAACTTTGAGACCTTTGGCAACAGCATGATCTGCCTGTTCCAAATTACAACCTCTGCCGGCTGGGATGGATTGCTAGCACCCATTCTCAACAGTAAGCCACCCGACTGTGACCCTAATAAAGTTAACCCTGGAAGCTCAGTTAAGGGAGATTGTGGGAACCCATCTGTTGGAATTTTCTTTTTTGTCAGTTACATCATCATATCCTTCCTGGTTGTGGTGAACATGTACATCGCGGTCATCCTGGAGAACTTCAGTGTTGCTACTGAAGAAAGTGCAGAGCCCCTGAGTGAGGATGACTTTGAGATGTTCTATGAGGTTTGGGAGAAGTTTGATCCCGATGCAACTCAGTTCATGGAATTTGAAAAATTATCTCAGTTTGCAGCTGCGCTTGAACCGCCTCTCAATCTGCCACAACCAAACAAACTCCAGCTCATTGCCATGGATTTGCCCATGGTGAGTGGTGACCGGATCCACTGTCTTGATATCTTATTTGCTTTTACAAAGCGGGTTCTAGGAGAGAGTGGAGAGATGGATGCTCTACGAATACAGATGGAAGAGCGATTCATGGCTTCCAATCCTTCCAAGGTCTCCTATCAGCCAATCACTACTACTTTAAAGCGAAAACAAGAGGAAGTATCTGCTGTTATTATTCAGCGTGCTTACAGACGCCACCTTTTAAAGCGAACTGTAAAACAAGCTTCCTTTACGTATAATAAAAACAAAATCAAAGGTGGGGCTAATCTTCTTATAAAAGAAGACATGATAATTGACAGAATAAATGAAAACTCTATTACAGAAAAAACTGATCTGACCATGTCCACTGCAGCTTGTCCACCTTCCTATGACCGGGTGACAAAGCCAATTGTGGAAAAACATGAGCAAGAAGGCAAAGATGAAAAAGCCAAAGGGAAATAAATGAAAATAAATAAAAATAATTGGGTGACAAATTGTTTACAGCCTGTGAAGGTGATGTATTTTTATCAACAGGACTCCTTTAGGAGGTCAATGCCAAACTGACTGTTTTTACACAAATCTCCTTAAGGTCAGTGCCTACAATAAGACAGTGACCCCTTGTCAGCAAACTGTGACTCTGTGTAAAGGGGAGATGACCTTGACAGGAGGTTACTGTTCTCACTACCAGCTGACACTGCTGAAGATAAGATACACAATGGCTAGTCAGACTGTAGGGACCAGTTTCAAGGGGTGCAAACCTATAATTTTGGGGTTAACATGAAACACTTTAGTGTAGTAATTGTATCCACTGTTTGCATTTCAACTGCCACATTTGTCACATTTTTACGGAATCTGTTAGTGGATTCATCTTTTTGTTAATCCATGTGTTATTATATGTGACTATTTTTGTAAACGAAGTTTCTGTTGAGAAATAGGCTAAGGACCTCTATAACAGGTATGCCACCTGAGGGGTATGGCAACCACATGGCCCTCCCAGCTACACAAAGTCATGGTTTGCATGAGGGCATGCTGCACTTAGACATCATGCATGAGAAAAAGTCACAAGAAAAACAAGTTCTTAAATTTCACCCTATTTCTGGGAGGGGTAATTGGGTGATAAGTGGAGGTGCTTTGTTGATCTTGTTTTGCGAAATCCAGTCCCTAGACCAAGTAGATTGTTTGCGGATAGGCCAGTAAATCTTAGCAGGTGCAAACTTCATTCAAATGTCTGGAGTCATAAATGTTATGTTTCTTTTTGTTGTATTAAAAAAAAAAAAACCTGAAGAGTGAATATTGCCCCTCACCCTCCACCGCCAGAAGACTGAATTGACCAAAATTACTCTTTATAAATTTCTGCTTTATCCTGCACTTTGTTTAGCCATCTTCGGCTCTCAGCAAGGTTGACACTGTATATGTTAATGAAATGCTATTTATTATGTAAATAGTCATTTTACCCTGTGGTGCACGTTTGAGCAAACAAATAATGACCTAAGCACAGTATTTATTGCATCAAATATGTACCACAAGAAATGTAGAGTGCAAGCTTTACACAGGTAATAAAATGTATTCTGTACCATTTATAGATAGTTTGGATGCTATCAATGCATGTTTATATTACCATGCTGCTGTATCTGGTTTCTCTCACTGCTCAGAATCTCATTTATGAGAAACCATATGTCAGTGGTAAAGTCAAGGAAATTGTTCAACAGATCTCATTTATTTAAGTCATTAAGCAATAGTTTGCAGCACTTTAACAGCTTTTTGGTTATTTTTACATTTTAAGTGGATAACATAAGGTATATAGCCAGACTGTACAGTCACATTTAAAAAAACACACTGCTTAACCTGTTAAAAATGTGTTTAGAATTTTATAAGCAAATATAAATACTGTAAAAAGTCATTTTATTTTATTTTTCAGCATTATGTACATAAATATGAAGAGGAAATTATCTTCAGGTTGATATCACAATCACTTTTCTTACTTTCTGTCCATAGTACTTTTTCATGAAAGAAATTTGCTAAATAAGACATGAAAACAAGACTGGGTAGTTGTAGATTTCTGCTTTTTTAATTACGTTTGCCAATTTTAGATTATTTCACAATTTTAAGGAGCAAAATAGGTTCACGATTCATATCCAAATTATGCTTTGCAATTGGAAAATGGTTTAAAATGTTATTTATATTTCTGGTAGTACCTGTACTAACTGAATTGAAGGTAGTGCTTATGTTATTTTTGTTCTTTTTTTCTGACTTCGGTTTATGTTTTCATTTCTTTGGAGTAATGCTGCTCTAGATTGTTCTAAATATAATGTGGGCTTCATAATTTTTTTTCCACAAAAACAGAGTAGTCAACTTATATAGTCAACTACATCAGGACATTTTGTGTTTCTTACAGAAGCAAACCATAGGCTCCTCTTTTTCTTAAAACTACTTAGATAAACTGTATTCGTGAACTGCATGCTGGAAAATGCTACTATTATGCTAAATAATGCTAACCAACATTTAAAATGTGCAAAACTAATAAAGATTACATTTTTTATTTTATTGTTTGCCCAGTCACTTTTTGTTAACAGAATATTCTAGTGATATGGAGATTTTTTACATTACAAATTGGGGGAGAAGGGGAGCGCGCGCGCGCGCGCACACACACACACACACACACACACACACACACACACACACACACACAGAGGCATACCCAGGTTGACAAGAAAACCTAGGGTAGATATGTCACTGGAGGTAGGGGGTCATGACCTCCCAGAATTACAAGCAGCAGGTGTGTTCTCTGTTAGGATGAAGAACTGGTGTCAGAGGATAGCTAGTGATTCTAGGAGGAAGAGAAGAAGTATGGGAGCCAGAGTGATGGTGGATGACCCCTTGAGCTATGAAAAGAAACCCTTAAATCATCATTTAAAAATTTAGAATTGCTATGTGTGTAGGATACTGTGTTTGCTCCTCCAGAGCCACTCTCTATGCTTCTGCATCATTCTGTGTGTCCCAGAAGGGTGACTTCTACACACTGCAACAATGGGCTCTCCTACCTTTGAGCTCCCAATTGGTTTGGCCAACGAGAAGCACCAGTGGGAAAGCACCAGAGAGAGAAGATTGACATAGGAATATTTCTTCTCCAATTCCTTCTTTGCTGGGTTGCCCTGGGTTGGCACAGGACTCATTCCTCCCCCAAAAGTCATACTCCAATCAGACTGCCACTCATACAACTGAAGCTACTTTCTCTGGGGTCTGGTCATCACTCCTCCCCTTGCTCCTTCAGGTCTGCTGCTGCATTAAGAGTGCTTTTGTATTCCTTGCAGCCTTCTCCTAACATTGCTGACACTTTTGTAAATATCCCCTTCATGAAATTCTCCTATATGCCTCATTTCAGCATGCCATCTGTCTCCTGCCTGGCTGATACAAGGTGATTCAATAGCTCATGAATGTCAGCAGGAAGCAAAGATGTGCCATGTTTCAGCTTGGGGTCTTAATCTTGCTAACTTTTGCAGATAAAGAAAAACAGTAGCCGGAGGAACCACAATGAAGTCCAGTGCAGAATTCACAGATATCATGGAAAGGTTACTCGGGTGGTCCAGATAGTAAAATTAACAGCCTAAATAAATCTATCTAAATTTCTGAGGAATAAGAAGCCTTCCCTTGACATCAGGTGAAGCCAGAAGAGGGAATATAGCCTCAACCAGAAAAGGGACAGTAATTAAAAGTGCTTTTCCCATCCTTGTACAATGGACTGACTTTGCCTCTTCATAACATCACAATCCTAAAACAACACAACAATTAATTGAAATATTAGTAGCTGAAAAAAATTCCCATTTCCAACTAAGGTAGGTCAGAATTATAGGATAAACCCTGCAGACTTTTTATACTACCCATCCACGCCATTACTCACTGTTACCTTTCCAAATACAAAGAGAAGAACTGGTAAAACACAATCATATAAATCTCCATATTTATTTTGACAAATTTGGCATGACATTTTCTGTGCTAAAAAGTAATTATTCTTCAAAGAATGAGGAGGTCATGTCAGTAAGACACAGAAACCAACTAGAAGAGGCTTCCCACTGGCCAAATCTGAGGCAAGTTGAGCATCAAAATAAATGACAGTAAAAGATTATAATTCATTGAATAAAATAAGAATCAGCAAATACATACTGATGTAAGTAAATAAGGAAAAATACAAATCTGTTTCTTGCAGTTGAATGTTAATTAACAATTGTAGAAGAAATAATGGAGTTAGAAAATCACTATTTGGCAATCATCCTAATGACAATTGATTCATACAAGAATCATCAATGAGTATTAAAACTCACGGGGGAAAGTTTGATGAGGAATAGGATATTTATATCATCTTAAAGTATCTCTTCTCTATTAAGTAGAAAATTTAAAAAGAAGAAAGTATACATTGGAGAAACACAGCAGACAATACCTTCAAAGATGTCATCAATTATGAGACCAACTGATACTATGTGCCTCCTGATAAGATATACTGAAAGGGCGACATTACTTCTTGGTACACAGTCAAAATTTTAAAACCAGAAATCTAACCACAAGGAAAAACAAATAGAGGACACTCTATAAAATAACTGGACCGAACTCTTTAAAAATGTCAATGTCATGAAGGCAAAGAAAGGCTACAGAATTCCATGAGGTCAAAGAACTATGACAACTAAACACAATTCTGTATGGAATATCAAATTAAAAAATAACAGATAAATAATATTATTGGGAAAGCTGAATAAATTTGAATATGGACTGTTTATTAGTTATTAGTATAATACTGTTAATTTTCCTAATTTTGTTAAGACTAGTGTGCCTATTCCATGAAAATAGAAAACGTTCTTGTTCTCTGAAAATGCATGCTAAAGTATTTATGGGTGAATGCAACAATGTCTGCAGCTCATTCTTGAAATCAGTTCAAAGAAAAATGAGTTACATTTATATATATATATGTATGTATGTAAACAGACATAGATAAAAGTATAGATGTGTGTATGTCTTTAGAAAGGGGAGGATTTTTTTTGGCTGTGTGTTATTGAAGTGCCTATGTCTGCGTGTTCACACTATCATATTTTGTATGCCCTGGACTTTATAATTTCTACCTTCAAAATTAGATCTACTGTTTGTAATTAATTCAGTGTATACTGGTTTTTTAACTACTATTCTCATTTCCTAGCAGTAATCTTCCTGAAAAGTCACAGAAATGATTGCATTTGTTGTTCTTCAGAATAATCACTGTTTAATTAAAATAAGAATATTTTAGAAAAGATCTGTGGCATAGTGGTTAAGACCCCAGTATTTGACGCTAAACAGATCTGATTTGGATAACAGAAGGTGGCGCTTTGCTGTCTAAGCTGGGGACCAGACACTGTGAGTATAAATAGTAATTCCAAACACAGCTCCACAGAGCAGCACCCTTATGACAAGGTTTTCACGTGTCTATAGTTAAGCCAGAAAATTAAGAATAATGCCATAAATATTTATAAAGCTGAACATATCCAAGTTAAAGACCTTTATCCTAAAATTGTGTCTTTTAGATTATTTTCTAAAGACTAATACAATTTAACGTTTAAATGTTCTTTTGAAATGATGGTGAGAATACGTGATAATGGGTTATTGGTTTTAATATTTTATTTAGTCAAGTGGAAAATTGGCAACCTGATGTCGATCCTCCCATTTGTATTTTACTGGTGCATGAAATCCAAAAGTCTAGTAACCATTGGGATAGACAACTCTACTGCATAAGTTTGTATGTTTGTATATCTGTATCACAAAGCCCAGACACTCGAACTAGATAAACTTGTCACACTAAAGACAGCAAATATGTCTGGTAATTGCATATTCTTCATGTGTGCACTGGAATTTCTTATTATATAAGAAAATAAATGTGTTTCTAAATCACCATGAATTGGGTACGGCTGATAATACTATTCTTCCTGGCACATGGAAATATCCCACTGAGGTTGTCAATCAATATTGATTTAATCAGTATGGCAGCAAAGGCACTAGAGGAGGAAAATACTCTAGACAATCGAGTATAGATGGGAAAATTGTATCACCAAGAAATTCTTAAAATCACAAGTGGATAATTTGCAATGTCAATTGATTTTACTCAATTGCTTGAGTCCTTTATCATTCCGTTAGAACACTCCTCATATTTGCAGATAACTCAGCCCCTCACCTCAGCAAGAAACGAGGACATCATTATAAACCTCCTGAATTTCTTTCCTATCCAGTGAAAAGTATCTAAGTCCCTTTTCCCTTCCCTTTTCCTTCCCTTCCCTTTTCTTTCCTTCCATTCTCTTCCTTTTTCCTTCCCTTCCCTTTTCTTTCCTTCCATTCTCTTCCTTTTTCCTTCCTTTGTTTTTCTTACTTTACCTCCCCCTACCTTTCCCTTTCTCCCTTCCTCCCTCTCTCCCTTCCTTCCTTTCTTCCTTCAATCCGTCCTTTTATATCTTTTCAGAGATCAGTTTTTCCCATTCATTTCTACATTCTCAGATACCTTGCTCCATGACTTGTTCTACTTCTCTTGTATCTTTATTCTTTCCCTCTTGACTGATCCTTTTCGTCTGCCTTTGCATTTTCAAAATCAGTTTTTCTAATCTTAAAAAATAACTTTGCTCAACCCTGATGCATCTTTATTCCCTGTGTCATTATCTCATTATTTTTAAAGGTTAATTTCTAAAACCGGGGCACTATACTCACCACCTTCACTCTTGGTTAAAATTAAAAGAAATATAGGTCCCAGTGATATTTATGAGAAAATTTGACTGTGAATAATCTTGTTGATATAAACACTTTGGGTTTTCAAAATGTTATGCTAGCTGTTAACTTTCCCAGTAACATTATGAGGGAAGGGCTGGAAAATACAAAAGGTAGATCTAGGAACCGAGAACATTACCGCTATGGAGCCAAGCTATACATACTCTGTCTCTGATTATCATAAATACATCTCCTATGTTCAATGCTTGCTTATAAAGGCATGATGTCCGCAGAGCAATTCAATTGTTCACTGTGATGGGTTTTTTTTGTTTGTTTTCTCCTCACAGAATGCAACCTTTATTTATGAGAATATGGAGACCAGAAAGTCCCTAAAATAAATTTGTAAAAAAAAAAAATTTTAAGGATAAATTCATGAAAAAAATTGTTACAGAAAGTTTAATTTTTCCTCTAAGTTGTTATGAACTGACTACCCCTGTGTTAATTAAACTCGCCATTATGCATGTGTATATTTTGTTGGAAACCATTGTGATACAAGTCTTATTTTTATTCTTCAAGCTGTTTGAAATAAATTGTGACTCAAACAAATTCAAATACCAGCCCAATGCTGAATCTTATTCTTCCAGAGCACCTTCTCTCTCTCCTTCATGGTCTCAACCTGGCTCCTACTTCTACCACTCTAAATTAGCTAAATTTGATCTTTATTCAGTCTTCATCGTATCTGGCAGATTTTTTAGAATTCAATGGTGATGATGATCATCACCTCCCTCTTTAAATTGCATCTTACTGTGTCTTCCATAAAACTAGACTACCCTAGGCCTCTTAGTGTATCTTTGATTCTTTTGTTGTTGTTGTTGTTGTTGTTGTTGAGACAGAGTCTCAGTCTGTCGCCAGGCTGGAGTGCAGTGGCACAACCTCCTCTCACTGCGACCTCCACCTCCCTGGTTCAAGTGATTCCCCTGCCTCAGCCTCCCGAGTAGCTGGGACTACAGGCTCACGCCACCACACCCAGCTAATTTTTTGTGTTTTTTAATAGAAACGGGGTTTCACCATTTTGGCCAGGATGGTCTCGATCTCCTGACCTCGTGATCCACCCGCCCCGCCTCCCAAAGTACTGGGATTACAGGCGTAAGTCACCGTGCCTGGCCTGTATCTTTGATTCTTTGCCTTTACTCTCTATCAATATTTTCTCTCCTTTTAGATTTGTACTGCAGCAACAGCCTTTTTGCTGAGTTGGTGCTGCATCTCCACACATTTGTTGGACTTTTGTACTTGCGTATTCAGCTATCACCTTCAACTTAATATGTCCAAAACTAGTCCCTTTATAGTCTATCCCTATCAGCTATCAACAAAACTAGCTAGAAGTCAACCAGCTTTCCCCATATCTGTTATTGTTCAAGTTATCTTTCTAATTCAGCAAAAGAAATAAGAACAATTACAGGATATATTGAAGAACAAATGAGTAATGCTATGTGAGGATACAGGGAAAGGTTATATAATAGGAAAACTTTTTTTTTTTTTTTTGACACGGAGTTTCCCTCTGTCACCCAGGCTGGAGTGCAGTGGCACAATCTCGGGTCACTGCAGCTTCCACTCCCTGGGTTCAAGTGATTCTCCTGCCTCAGTCTCCCAAGTAGCTGGGATTACAGGCGCCCACCACCGCACCTGGCCAATTTTTGTGTCTTTGGTGGACATGGGGTTTCACCATGTTGGCCGGGCTGGCCTCGAACTCCTGACCTCAAGTAATCCACCCGCCTCGGCCCCCCAAAGTGCTGGGATTACAGGCGTGAGCCACCACGCCGAGCCTATAATGGGATAACTTCTGATCTGGGTTTTGAAGAATAAGGGGGGTAGGACAGCCAGGACAGCAAAAATATCAGACCAATGGCCAAAACCACAGGCTCTAGAGTCAGATTGCCTGGATTCAAATATCAGCTATACTGATATTACAAAAGTTTCTTAGCCTCTCATTGCCTCAATTTCATCATCTGTAAAAATGGTAATAATAATTCTTATGAGGACTAAAATGAGTTAACGGAAGTAAAGCTTTCAGATCAACAGTTTCAGGCATATAATTACTACATAAGTCTTTGTTCTAATGATGACAATCGAAGACACATATGAAAATGAGAAACACATGGACAGTTCAGGGCATTTTCAAGAGTTCACTGTTGCTAATGTGAAAAGTGAGCAATGACAGTGACTGAGAGACAAGCAGGACTCAGATGATAAAGGGCTTTAAATGCAGGGTGGGGGCCTTGGTGATGAAGACCCATTTAGAAATTTGTAAAAGAAGCAAAACTCGGTGAGAGCAGATTTTGACTTCAAGACAAAGGAAATATCAATGTGAATTTTATAATTGTTTTTTTCTAATTCTGGGAAAAATGACATTGGTAAAAAAAAAATAAATGTTGGTGAGGTACAGTGAAAAGCAAAGGCTTATACACTGTTGGTGGGAACATAAATTAGTACAATTTATGTACTATTTATGTACAATTTATGTTTCCTCTTTGGAAAACAGTATGGAGATTTCTCAAAGAACTAAAAGAGATCTAACATTCTATCTAGCAGTCCCCCTACTGGGTACCTACTTAAAGGAAAATAAGTTATTATATCAAAAAGACACCTGTATTTGCAGGTTTATCACAGCCCAGTTCACAATTGCAAAGATATGGAATCTACGTAAGTGTCCATCAACTGAAGAGTGGATAAAGAAAATCAGGAGTGTCCAAGGTAGACAATACAGTCATGGGTTCTTAGTTTCTATTTCTGCTTGGGTCAGTAAAGCCCCTTGCTCATCTCCCTTTTCTGCTTATCACTAGGGACAGAAACTAAAAGTCATGGCTTCAGGCTGCTAAAGTCTAAAACAAAACAAAACAGAACAACAAGAACAATAAAGTTAGGCGGGACAAGCTTGAAGACTAAATAGTAGTATTTATGGCAGAATACTACTCAGCCATAAAAATGAATGAAACATGTTTTGCAGCAACTAGGATGGAACTGGTCATTATCCTAAGTGAAGTAACTCAGGAATAGAAAACCAAATACCACATGTTCTCCCTTACAAGTGGGAGCTAAGCCATGGGTATGCAAATCCATAAAGAGTGCTATAATGGACACTGGAGATTCAGAAGTAGGGAGGGGGAGAGGGAGATGAGGAATAAAACATCACCTGTTGGGTACAATGTACATTATTCATCACTACGTCACTATACTAAAAGCTCAGACTTCACCACTATACAGTTCACCCATGCAACAAAAAAAAAACTTGTACCACTAAATCAATGGAAATAATAAATAAATAAAATAAATAACAAGCAATTGCTGAAAACAAAAAGACAAAAGAAACAGAAATCAGGGACAAAGTTTAGGAAGCTACTGGGAAAACACAAGCAATGATGAGACATAAGCCTTGAATATCTTCTTTCTTTCTACCCAGTGAAAGCAAGCCCATTCTTCAGGATTCAGAGATAGCTTCTTTGTTTCTTATTACTGGAAAAGAATTTTTTCTCTATGAATCTCTGTGGGATTCATTCAAAAGTGCCAGGGTTTGGACATGTACCCAGATACTCAAACCCAAACACTTTTGAGGGTGAAAGAGGACAATATTAATAATTGTGCTAAAACAGGCACAATCCAGGACTCTTACAGGCACATCAGGACAGAGGGTTACTAATCCACCATTATATGTATTTTGGAATGTAGGTTTCTCCCTTTTATCACCCTTACTTCTACGCTGTCACAAGAAAATACATACCATCTGCCTGATAGGCAGAAATGAACTTCTATAGTGCTTGGCATACACAAAATGATGAGTAAGTATTTAGTAAATGAGCAATTGAATTAAATTTTAGTATTGCTTTAAATAGTTTTTTTAAGTTTTTATGCCTCTAAAATCTTTTTTCTTTACTTATACAGAATATCAGAGGGCTTCCATTATATATAAGATACATAAAAGAATAAGATATCACAAAACTTACAAATGAAAATTGACCTTGGTATATTACAGTAATATTGGATACATATGACTCATATTTAAAAAAGCATATGTTACATGCATAAGAGTACATACCATACCTGTTACCTATAAAGAAATAGACATAGATGTAGATAAGTATAGATATGTTTATACACAAATATTTTCAAGATACGAGTACATAAATTGATTTTAAACTCTTTAGAATTTAAGGATTATATAGTACTCACCTCATTTTTTGTTAGGGTAAAATTATTGAGCTTGCCATTTTAAATTTGTTTATTCTTATCTTCTAAAAGGAAGTAGTGCTACTAGACCTTGTTTTCTCTTCAACATTACTTGGCCTGATTTCTATCTGCATTATTAATGTTCATCTTTCATCAAGGATGATGAAGAAATGTCTTGTTCAGCAGTATTTCTTGCAGTCATGGAAAACAAAAATTTCTAAAGGCAAACAAATTGTGCCTTTGATCAGACTTAGTCATAAGTGCAGCCATTTGCCCTACCTAAGGGAAACGTCTATTGAGTTATACTGATTGATAACCTGAGACAGGTGAAATGCTAGAGCAAAATGTAGTAACCATAAGATTGTGAATGTATAAATATGTAAGAAGGTGAGTAACAGGATTTATGGGGAATGGTTAAAGTATCTAGGAATATTTCTCTCAGAGAAGAGAATGAGGAATGACATTATTACAGCAGAGCTTCTTCTATTTATTATATGTTATGATTTGCTAGAATAAAATTCATTAGGCATTAATAGTATTAAATTTAGCATGAAACTAGTCAGGTATGTCTTAGAATTTTATGACATTCCCTTTTCACAGTAATGTAGACTTTTTTATAGCATGCACCTTAAAACTCTTCCAGCCTCCTTCACCCATCACCCAATTCCAACACTGCTTCCACATTTTTAGGTATTTATTATAACAGCACTCTCACTTTTTGGTATCAATTTCTGCCTTAGTTCATTCAGATTGCTACGACAAACACCATAGACTGGGTGGCTTAAAAACAACAGAAATTTATTTCTCAAAGTTCTGGAGGCTGGAAGTACATGATCAACGCCACAGAAGATTTGATGTCTCGTGAAGGCCTATTTCCTTGTTCGTAGACAATAATCTTCTTACTGAGTCCGCACATGACAGGAGTGAGGGAGATGTTTGGGCACTTTTATAGGGACACTAATCTTACTCATGAGGGCTCTGCTATCATACCTAATCACCTCCCTGAGATCCACCCTCAGATACCATCATATGGGAGGTTAGGATTTCAATATATGAATTCGGGGGAGATATAAACATTCAGTCCATAGAATATGGCAAATGCTATTAGCAATAAACATTCAGCCTATAGCACGTGGCAAACACTATTAGCACATTTGATGTTACTCAATTCTTTCCTATCATTTGAATTAATAAATAAAAAACATTAATTATCTGTGAACAATTATAGTTAAAAGAAGTTAACCTTATTAAGCAGTAGAGGTTTTATTTTAAAACATTCAAAGAGATTGCAAAAGATATTTCTGAAATAGAAATTAGTCTTGATTGTTGTAACAAAACAAGACTATGAAATTTACATAGTAGGAAATGAGAAGCCCAAAGATAAACACAACGAAAACTTAGTTCATATTTTTTCATGAGTTGTAAGTATATGTAAAACTAGATCAAAAACATTTACTTAATTTTTCAAACTTCCTAAGCTACTGTTTCTCAATCACTCTTTCAGAAAACCAGAAATACTGTTAGTCTAATAAAATTGCTAACACCTTGAGTTAATTATTTAACTTTGTTGAACATTGAATTCTCATTTACAAAATGAAGGATTTGAAAGATAAAATCTTTCAAGGTCCATTTTCGTTTCGAAACATTATTCTCCAGAGAGTAAAAACGATTTCTAGTGGCATAAAACAATTATCATAATTAACATAGTGAATCAAGTAAACCTCACGTTAATTTTATAGACTTTTAAGACAATATACAAAGGGTTTCTCCTGAGAAGGTATAACTTCCGTCTATGCAGTGATTTTGGTATTATAACTATGAGAGGAAAAAGGATACCAATATTACAGAAGAGCATCCAATTCTTAGGAATTTGTGGAAGATGATAGGAACCTGCCAAAGGTGATTTTCCTCTACTCTGCCCTTCAAGGCTGTACGTATGTCATCAGGAAGTTCACATTTCAGCCTCTAATTAAACTCTAAAATAGGATCTAACTCTAGATTATCCTGACAAATATAGTCTCCTTGATACTGTCTGAATAACAATTTGGAAATAAATTACTGAATTTTAAGGCCTGCCATATTCAAGTACACATCTTTTCTCTTTATACATAGTAGTTGTACCTATTTTAGTCATACATGTAACAATTTGCTACACTCACATAACCAAATCAGGATAACTGAGATATCCATCAACTTAAATGTTTACCTTTCTTTATTCTAAGGCACTCAAATTATTTCTTTTTAGCTGTTTTGAAATATGCATTCTATTAATGTTAACTATAGTCAACCTACTGATCTATTGAACATCAGGTCTTATTTCTTCTATCTAATTGTACATATGTACTCATGAATCAACCTCTCTTCATTCCTTACTTCCCTCTACCCTTCTAGCATCTGGTAACCACCAATCTACTCTCTACCCCATGAGACCCACTTTTTCAGCTCCCGCATAAGAGTAAGAACATGCAATATTTCTTTCTGTTCTTTGCTCATTTCACTTAGTATGATGATCTCCAGATCCATTTTCTTTATCGATTCATCTGTTGATAGACACTTAAGTTGATTCTGTATTCTGGCTATTGTGAATAGTGCTGAAATAAACAGGGTTGCAGATATTTTTTGATACATTTATTTCCTTTCTTTTGGATATATACTCAATGGTGGTATCACTGTATCATATGGTAGTTCCATTTGTAGTTTCTTGAAGAACTTCCATCCTGTTTTCCATAATGGCTATACTGATTTACATTCCCACCAATGGTATAAAAGGTTCTTTCTCCACATCTCGCCAGCATCTATTATTCCCTATCTTTTTTATAAAAGCCATTCTAACAGGTATGTGCCATGGTGGTTTACTGCACCCATCAACCCATCATCTAGGTTTTAAGCCCCACATGCCTTAGGTATTTGTCCTAATGCTCTCCCTCCCCTTGTCCCCAACCCCCCAACAGGCCCCGGTGTGTGAGGTTCCCCTCCCTGTGTCCACATGTTCTCATTGTTCAACTCCCACTTATCAGTGAGAACATGTGGTGTTTGGTCTTCTGTTCCTGTGTTAATTTGCTGAGAATGATGGTTTCCAGCTTCATCCATGTCCCTGCAAAGGACATGAACTCAATTCATTTTTATGGCTGCATAGTATTCCATGGAGTATATGTGCCATATTTTCTTTATCCAGTCTATCATTGATGGACATTTCGGTTGGTTCCAAGTCTTTGCTATTGTGAATAGTGCCGCAATAAACATAGCTATACATATGTCTTTATAGTAGAATGATTTATAATCCTTTGGGTATATACTTAGTAATGGGATTTCTGGGTTAAATGGTATTTCTGGTTCTAGATCCTTGAGGAATCACCACACTGTCTTCCACAATGGTTGAACCAATTTATACTCCCACCGAGAGTGTAAAAGCATTCCTATTTCTCCGCATCCTCTCCAGCATCTGTTGTTTCCTTTTTAATGATTGCCATTCTAACTGGTGTGAGATGGTATCTCATTGTGGTTTTGATTTGCATTTCTCTAATGACCACTGATGATAAGCTTTTTTTTATGTTTGTTGGCCACATAAATGTCTTCTTTCAAGAAGTGTCTATTCATATACTTTGCCCACCTTTTGATGGGGTGGTTTTTTCTTATAAATTTGTTTAAGTTCTTACTAGATTCTGGATATTAGACCTTTGTAAGATGTATAGATTGAATTTTCCCCCATTCTGTAGGTTGCTTGTTCACTATGATGACAGTTTCCTTTACTGTGCAGAAGCTCTTTAGTTTAATTAGATACTATTTGTCAATTTTGGCTTTTGTTGCCATTGCTTTTGGTGTTTTAGTCATGAAGTCTTTGCCCATGCCTATGTCCTGAATGGTATTGCCTAGGTTTTCTTCTAGGGTTTTTACGGTTTTAGGTTTTATGTTGAAATCTCTAATCCATCTCTAGTTAATTTTTGTACAAGTTGTAAGGAAGGGGTCCAGTTTCAGTTTTCTGCATATGGCTAGCCAGTTTTCCCAGCATCATTGATTAAATAGGGAATCCTTTCCCCAATGCTGGTTTTTGTCAGGTTTGTCAAAGATTAGATGGTGGTAGATGTGTGGTGTTTCTGAGGGCTCTGTTCTGTTCCATTGGTCTATATCTCTGTTTTGGTATCAGTACCATGCTGTTTTGGTTACTGCAGCCTTGTAGTATAGTTTGAAGTCAGGTAGCATGATGCCTCCAGCTTTGTTCTTTTTGCTTAGCATTGTCTTGGCTATATGGGCTCTTTTTTGGTTCCATATGAAATTTAAAGTAGTTTTTTCTAGTTCTGTGAAGAAAGTCAATGGTAGTTTGATGGTAATAGCATTGAATCTATAAATTACTTTGGGCAGTATGGCCATTTCATGATATTGATTCTTCCTATCCATGAGTATAGAATGTTTTTCCAGTTTTTTTGAGCTCTCTCTTATTTCCTTGAGCAGTGGTTTGTAGTTCTCCTTGAAGAGGTCCTTCACGTCCCTTCTAAGTTGTATTCCTAGGTATTTTATTTTCTTTGTAGCAATTGTGAATGGGAGTTCACTCATGATTTGGCTCTCTGTCTGGTCTATTATTGGTGTACAGGAATGCTTGTGATTTTTGCACATTGATTTTGTATACCGAAACTTCGCTGAAGTTGTTTATCAGCTTAAGGAGTCCTTGGGCTGAGAAGATGGGATTTTCTAAATATATAATCATGTCATCTGCAAACAGAGACAATCTGACTTCCTCTCTTCCTATTTGAATACCCTTTATTTCTTTCTCTTGCCTGATTGCCCTGGCCAGAAATTCAATACTATGGTGAATAGGGATGGTAAGAGAGGGCATCCTTGTCTTGTGCTGGTTTTCAAAGGGAATGTTTTCAGCTTTTGCCCATTCAGTATGATATTGGCTATGAAGGTTTTTCATAAATAGCTCTTATTATTTTGAGATACGTTCCATCAATACCTAGTTTATTGAGTGTTTTTAGCATGAAGCAGTGTTGAATTTTATCAAAGGCCTTTTCTGCATCTATTGAGATAATCATGTGGTTTTTGTCATTGGTTCTGTTTACGTGATGGATTATGCTTATTGATTTGCGTATGTTGAACCAGCCTTGTAACCCAGGGATGAAGCCGACTTGATCGTGGCAGATAAGCTTTTTGATGTGCTGCTGGATTTGGTTTGCCAGTATTTTATCGAAGATTTTCACATCGATATTCATAAGGGATATTGGCCTGAAATTTTCTTTTTTTGTTGTGTCTCTGCCAGGTTGGTATCAGGATGATGCTGGTCTCATAAAATGAATTAGGGAGGAGTCCTTCTTTTTCTATTGTTTGGAATACTTTCAGAAGGAATGGTACCAGCTTCTCTTTGTACCTCTGGTAGAATTTGGCTGGGAATCCATCTGGTCCTCGGCTTTTTTTTTGTTTTTTTTTTGGTTGGTAGGCTATTAATTACTACCTCAATTTCAGTACTTGTTATTGGTCTATTCAGGGATTCATTCAACATCTTCCCGGTTTAGTCTTGGGAGGGTGTATGTGTCCAGGAACTTATCCATTTCTTCTAGATTTTCTAGTTTATTTGCGTAGAGGTGTTTATAGTATTCTCTGATGGTAGTCTGTATTTCTGTGGGATCAGTGGTGATATCCCCTTTATCAATTTTTATTGTGTCTATTTGATTCTTCTCTCTTTTCTTCTTTATTAGTCTGGCTAGTGGCTTATTTTGTTAATCTTTTCAAAAAACTACCTCCTGGATTCATTGATTTTTTTTGAAGGGTTTTTTGTGTCTCTATCTCCTTCAGTTTTGCTCTGATCTTAGTTATTCCTTGTCTTCTGCTAGCTTTTTAATTTGTTTGGTCTTGCTTCTCTAGTTCTTTTAATTGTGATGTTAGGATGTCAATTTTAGATCTTTCCCACTTTCTGATGTGCTATAAATTTAGTGTTATATTTATATATATTACATTATGTATATCTACATTTATATATTTAATGTGCTATAAATTTCACTCTTAACACTGTTTTAGCTGTGTCCCAGAGATTCTTGTGCATTGTGTCTTTGTTTTCATTGGTTTCAAAGAATTTATTTATTTCTGCTTTAATTTTGTTATTTACCCAGTAGTCATCCAGGAGCAGGCTGTTCAGTTTCCATGGAGTCGTGCGGTTTTGACTGAGTTTCTTAATCCTGATGTCTAATTTGATTGCACTGTGGTCTCAGAAACAGTTTGTTATTATTTCTGTTTTTTGCATTTGCTGAGAGTGTTTTACCTCCAACCATGTGGTCTATTTTAGAATAAGTGCCATGTGCTGGGAAGAATGTATAATCCATTGATTTAGGGTGGAAAGTTCTGTAGATGTCTATTAGGTCCACTTGGTCCAAATACGAGTTCAAGTCCTGAATATAGTTGTTAATTTCCTGTCTTGTTGATCTGTCTAATATTGATAGTGGGCTGTTAAAGTCTCTCACTATTATTGTTTGGGGGATCTAAGTCTCTTTGTAGATCTCTAAGAACTTGTTTTATGAATCTGGGTGCTCCTGTATTGGGTGAATATACATTTAGGATAGTTAGCTCTTCTTGTTGCATTGATCTCTTTACCATTATGTAATGCTCTTGTCTTTTTTGATCTTTGTTGGTTTAAAGTCTGTTTTATCAGAGACTAGGATTGCAACCCCTGCTTTTTATTTTTTTTTTTCCTTTCCATTTGCTTGGTAAATATTCCTCCATCCCTTTATTTTCAGCCTATGTGTGTCTTTGCAAGTGAGATGGGTCTCCTGATGCACATGAGTCAAGACAGACGGGCCTTGACTCTATCCAAATTGCCTATCTGTGTCCTTTAATTGGGCCATTTAGCCCATTTACATTTAAGATTAATATTGTTATGTGTAAATTTAATCCTGTCATCATGATGCTATCTGTTTATTTTGCATATTTGTTCATGCAGTTTCTTCATAGTGTCGTTGGTCTTTATATTTTGGTATGTTTTTCCAGTGGCTGGTACCAGTTTTCCCTTTCCATATTTAGTGCTTTCTTCAGGAGCTCTTGTAAGGCAGGCCTGGTGGTGACAAAATCTCTCAGCATTTGCTTGTCTGTAAGTGATTTTATTTCTCCTTCACTTATGAAGCTTAGTTTGGCTGGATATGAAATTCTGGGTTGAAAATCTTTTCTTTAAGAATGTTGAATATTGGCCCCCACTCTCTTCTGGCTTGTAGGGTTTCTGCAGAGAGATTCACTGTTAGTCTGATGGGCTTCCCTTTGGAGGTAACCTGATCTTTCTCTCTAGCTGCCCTTAACATTATTTCCTTCATTTCGACCTTGGAGAATCTGATAATTATGTATCTTGGGGTTTCTCTTCTCGAGGAGTATCTTAGTGGTGTTCTCTGTATTTCCTGAATTTGAATGTTGGCCTGTCTTGTTAGGTTGGAGATGTTCTCCTGGATAATATCTTGAAGTGTGTTTGCCAAGTTGGTTCCATTCTCCCTGTCACTTTCAGTTACACTAATCAATCGTAGGTTTGGTCTTTTCACATAGTCCCATATTCCTTGGAGGCTTTGTTCACTTCTTTCCATTGTTTTTTCTCTAATCTTGTCTTCACGCTTTATTTCATAAAGTTGATCTTCCATCTCTGATATCTTTTCTTCCACTTGATCAATTTGGCTATTGATACTTGTGTATGCTTCACGAAGTTCTCATGCTGTGTTTTTCAACTCCATCAGGTCATTTATGTTCTTCTCTAAACCAGTTATTCTAGTTAGCAGTTCCTGTAACCTTTTATCAAGGTTCTCAGCTTCCTTGCATTGGGTTAGAACATGCTCCTTTAGCTCCGAGTAGTTTCTTATTACCCACCTTCTGAAGCCTACTTCTGCCAATTTGTCAAATTCATTCTCCATCCAGTTCTGTGCCCTTGCTGGAGAGGAGCTGCAATCATTTGGAGGAGAAGAGGTGTTCTGGTTTTTGGAATTTCCAGCATTTGGGGGCTGGTTTTTCCTCATCTAGTGGATTTATCTACCTTTGATCTTTGGTGCTGATCCTTTTTTTTTTTTTTTGATGTTGATGTTATTGCTTTCTGATTGTTAGTTTTCCTTTTAACAGTCAGGCCCGTCTTCTACAGGTCTGCTGGAGTTTGCTGGAGGTCCACTCCAGACCCTGTTTGTCTGGGTATCACCAGTAGAGGCTGCAGAACAGCAAAGATTGCTGCCTGCTCCTTCCTCTGGAAGCTTCATCCCAGAGGGGCACCTGCCTGATGCCAACAGGAGCTCTCCTGTATTAAGTGTCTGTAAACCCCTCCTGGGAGGTCTCTCTCAGTCAGGAGCCACAGGGGTCAGGGACCCACTTGAGGAGGCAGTCTATCCCTTAGCAGAGCTTGAGCACTGTGCTGGGAGATCTGCTGTTCTCTTCAGAGCCAGCAGGCAGGAATGTTTAAGCCTGCTGAAGCTATGCCCACAGCCATTCCTTCCCCTAGGTGCCTTGTCCCAGGGAGATAGGAGTTTTATCTATAAGCTCCTGACTGAGGCTGCTGCCTTTCTTTCAGAGATTCCCTGCCCAGTGAGGAGGAATCCAGAGAGGCAGTCTGGCCCCAGGCACTTTGCTGTGCTGTGGTGAGTTTCACACAATCTGAACTTCCCACAGTACGAACTTCCCAGTGGCTTCTTAACACTGTGAGGGGAAAACTGCCTACACAAGCCTCAGTAATGACAGACACCCCTGCCACCACCAAGCTCTATCATCCCAGGTCAACTACAGACTGCTGTGCTGGCAGTGAGAGCTGGGATCTGTGGGAGTGGGACCCGCTGAGACCACTTGGCTCCCTAGCTTCAGCTCCCTTTCCAGGGGAGTGAACAGTCCTATCTCGCTGGAGTTCCAGGTGCCACTGGGGTATGAAAAAAAAACTCCTGCAGCTAGCTCAGTGTCTGCCCAAACAGCTGCCCAGTTTTGTGCTTGAAACCCTGGGCCCTGGTGGTGTAGGCACACAAGGGAACATCCTGGTATCTGGGTTGCAAAAACCATGGGAAAAGCATAGTATCTGGGCTGGATAGTATAGTCCCTCAGGGCTTCCCTTGGCTACTGGAAGGAGTTCCTCAGACCCTTGCCCTTCCCAGGTGAGGTGATGTCCCAGCCTGCTTCTGCTCTCCCTCCATGGGCTGCACCCACTGTCTGACCAGTCCCAGTGGGATGAACTGGGTACCTTGGTTGGAAAGGCAGAAATCATCTGCCTTCTGTGTTGGTCTCGCCAGGAGCTGCAGACTGGAGCGGTTCCTATTCGGCCATCATGCCAGCTACCCTGTGTAATATTCTCTATCTTGCTTTTCATTTTTTTTTCTCTGTGATTTCATATAGCCTGTCTTTTAATTCACTGATTCTTTCCTCTGCTTAATCCATTCAGCTGTTGAGAGCCTCCAGTGAATTTTTCAGCTCAGCAGATATATTTCTCAGTTCTAAGATTTCTGCTGGCTTTTTTTTATTTCAACCTCCATGTTTAATTTCTCTGATAAATTTCTGAGTTCCTTTTCTGCGTTATCTTAGATACCAGTGAGTTTCCTTAAAACTATTATTTTGAAGTCTTGGTCAGGTATTTGATGTATTGTCATCTCATTAGGGTCAATCACTGGTTCTTTACATTGTCCATTTGTGTTGTTCATGGTTTCCTATTTCCTGTTGTTTCTTGCGGATGTATATTTACGTCTTTGCATTAAAGGATTATTTCAGTTTTCTCTGTCTGGCTTTTTTTGGTTTTAATTGGGGATGGGATGTTAACTTAGAGATTCTTCTTAAATTACCTGTTCAATATCTTACACTTTTTTCTCACTTGGTCACTTCCTCCTTTCAGGACTAGATGGCACCTTAAACTCAGGTTTGCCTTTGCACTAGCAAACAATCAGAACACTGCCCATCTGCAATGGGAGATTTGAAAGGGGATATCCTGGTCGTATAAAAAGGCTGGCTGGGGATTTGTGCTCAGGGGACCTGTGACATGTACCTCCTACAGCATGGTGCTGGTGAGAAGCCACTGTAATTTGGCATCTCCTTTGGCCTAAGTACAGAGTAGAGTTTCAAGCACTAAGAATGGTAGTTCCACCTTCTCTCCTTGTCTCTGGCCGTTCTCTCCTTCCAGACACTCACAATACTTGCTGTGGATTGAGGCATGAATAGGTCTCCTGCCAGGGAACCCAAGATGGTAGGAAAGCTGGTTGTTCATCTTGATCTCACCTTATCCAGTGCAGAAACTGTGAACCAAGGGACATTTTCTGCAAATTGGTATGGGGCAGATATTAGGAAGGGGCATTTCAGATATGAAAATTTGATTCTCTTACCATCTGCTCAAAATTTTTTTTACTTCTCTATGTCCTCAGGAACCGATATATCCTCACATTTGAATTTTTGGAAATCGCTGGTGAAATTTCAGGGCTGTATGTTTGTTTTGGCTTGTGGGGGAGGGGGAATGAAGAGTGAAAGAAACCTGTGTCTACAAAAACATTTTGGAGCAGGAAGTCTCCCAGGTACACACCTTGAGAGGTTTTCCTATACCAATATTTTGGAGACCAGGCTCTGTCTAAACCTAAGCTAATTTAGTCTCAGAAGCAGTTCTGTTCTTTAATCTTGCACATCATTGCTGTGCCCCATCCACTGTACACCTTCTCTTTAACTATATAGGAACTATAACCTTCTGTAATGCTCTATTGTACTATTGCCATCTAAAAATAGTATAATTGCAAACATTTTTCTTATGCCAGGTAAAGGCCACCTATCAGTACATTCAGATTGTTGTGTTCATTATAATATTCTCATGGTGAAGTAAGTTTGATCAATAAATAGTCTTAATACTATATTTTAAAAGTTTTACTAAAGCAGTGGCTTTCAAAGTGTGGTCCCCAGACCAACAGCAACAGCATCACATGGGAACTTGTTAAAAATTTATATTTTTGTCTCCTTCCCAGCATCTCCACTGAATTAGAACCTCTACAGGTAGAGGTCCAGCAGTCTGTGTTTTAACAAGGCTTTCAAGTGATTTTTTTAAATGTTCATTATCTTTATTATTTAATTTTTAACTTGACATATAAAATTATGTGTATTTACCATGTACGACATATTGTTTTCAAGTGTACATACATTGTGGAATTAAAAAATCTAGTAATTAACATATGCGTTACCTCACATACTTTTCATTTTTGTCGTGAGAACAATTTATTGTACAACAAGGTGACTGTAGTTAACAGTAAATCACAGTCTTGAAAAATGCTAAGAGAGTAGATGAAATGTCCTCCAAGTCATTCTGATGTATGCTCACATTTGAGAACCACTGCTTCAAAATCTTCTTTGTCTTTTGTATGAGGGAACAATGTCCCCCAGTGGCCACAAATATGTACATTATCATTTTACATAAATATGTTTGTACACTGTGTTTAAAATAATTTACAAAGAAAACTTTTATTATGTTTTTAAGTGGGCTTGAAACTCAGTTGCCAAATTTCTTCTCTTTATTCATGATTAAATCCCAAGATGACACTAGACTGCCTAGAAACTAATTCTTACTCAGTATCATGATATCTTTCTCTCTAGAAATCAACCATATCCACAGGCTTACTTGGTGTATTAGTTCATTTTCACACTGCTGATAAATACCTGAAACTGGGAACAAAAAGAGGTTTGATTGGACTTACAATTCCACATGGCTGAGGAGGCCTTAGAATCACGGTGGGAGGTGAAAGGCACTTCTTACATGGTGGCAGAAAGAGAAAAATGAGGAAGAAGCAAAAGCAAAACCCCTGATAAACCCATCAGATCTCGTGAGATTTATTCACTATCACAAGAATAGCACAGGAAACGCTGGCCCCCATGATTCAATTACCTCCCCCTGGGTCCCTCCCAAAACATGAGAGAATTCTGCGAGATATAATTCAAGTTCAGATTTGGGTGGGGACACAGCCAAACCATATCTTTCCACTCCTGACCCATCAAATCTCATGTCCTCACATTTCAAAACCAATTATGTCTTCCCAACAGTCCCCCAAAGTCTTAACTCATTTCAGCATTAACTCAAAAGTCCGCAATCCAAAGTCTCATCTGAGACAAGGCAAATCCCTTCCAACTACGAGCCTGTAAAATCAAAAGCAAGTTAGTTACTTCCTAGATACAATGGGAGTACAGGTATTGGGTAAATACAGCCATTCCAAATGGGAGAGATTGGCCAAAAGAAGTGGGTTACAGGGCCCAAGCAAGGCCGAAATCCAGTGGGGCAGTCAAATTTTAAAGCTCCGAAATGATCTCCTTTGACTTCAGGTCTCACATCCAGGTCACGCTGATTCAAGAAGTGGGTTTCCATGGCCTTGGGTAGCTCTGTCCCTGTGGCTTTGCAGGGTACAGCCTCCCTCCCGGCTGTTTTCACGGGCTGGTGTTGAGTGTCTGTGGCTTTTCCAGGTGCATGGTGCAAGCTGTTGGCAGATCTAACATTCCAGGGTCTGGAGGATGGTGGCTCTCTTCTCACACCTTCACTAGGCAGTGCCCCAGTAGGGACTCTGTATGGGACCTACAACCCCACATTTCCCTTCTGTATTGCTCTGGCAGAGGTTCTCCATAAGAGCCCCGCCCCTGCAGCAAACTTTTGCCTGGCATCCAGGTATTTCCATGCATCTTCTGAAATCTAGGCAGAGGTTCCCAAACCTCAATTCTTGACTTCTTTGTAGCCGCAGACTCAACATCACATGGAAGCTGCCAAGGATTGGGGCTTCCACCCGCTGTAGCCATAGCCTGAGCTCTACACTGACCCCTTTCAGCCACGGCTGGAATGGTTGGGACACAGGGCTCCAAGTCCCTAGGCTGCACACATATGGGGACCCTGGGCCCGGCCCACAAAACCACTCTTTCCTCCTGGGCCTCCAGGCCTCTGATGAGAGGGGCTGCTGTGAAGGTCTCTGCTATGGCCTGGAGACATTTTCCCCATGGTCTTGGGGATTAATATTAGGCTTCTGGCTACTTATGCAAATTTCTGCAGCTGGCTTGAATTTCTTCTCAGAAAATGGGTTTTTCTTTTCTACTGCATTCATCAGGCTGCAACTTTTATGCTCGGTTTCCCTTTTAAAATGAAATGCTTTTAACGGCACTGAAGTCACCTTTTGAATGCTTTGCTGATTAGAAGTTTCTTCTGCCAGATACCCTAAATCATCTCTCTCAAGTTAAAATTTCCGCAAATCTCTAGGGCAAGGGCAAAATGCCACCAATCTCTTTGCTGAAACATAACAAGAGTCATCTTTGCTTCAGTTCCCAAGAAGTTTCTCATCTCCATCTGAGACCATCCCTGGACCTTATTGTCCATGTTGCCATCAGGTTTTTGGTCCATACCGTTCAACAAGTCTCTAGGGAGTTCCAAACTTCCCCACATTTTCCTGTCTTCTTCTGAGCCCTCCAAACTGTTCCAACCTCTGCCTGTTACCCAGTTGCAAAGTCACTTCCACATTTTTGGGTATCTTTTCAGCTGTACCTCACTCTACTGGTACCAATTTACTGTATTAGTCCATTTTCACACTGCTGATAAAGACATACCCAAAACTGGGAACAAAAAGAGATTTAATTGGACTTACAGTTCCACATGGCTGGGGAGGCCTCAGAATCATGGCAGGAGGTGAAAGGTACTTCTTACATGGTGGCAGCAAGAGAAAAATGAGGAAGCAGAAGCAGAAATCCCTGATGCTCACGCCTGTAGTCCCAGCACTTTGGGAGGCTGAGGTGGGCGGATCACAAGGTCAGGAGATCGAGACCATCCTGGCTAACACGGTGAGACCCCGTCTCTACTAAAACTACAAAAAATCAGCCATGCATGGTGGCAGGTGCCTGTAGTCCCAGCTGCTCCGGAAGCTGAGGCAGGAGAATGGCGTGAACCCGGGAGGCAGCGCTTGCAGTGAGCCGAGATCGTGCCACTGCACTCCAGCCTGGGCGACAGAGCAAGACTCTGTCTCAAAAAAAAAAAAAAAATCCCTGATGAATCCATCAAATCTTCTGAGACTTATTGACTATCACGAGAATAGCATGGGAAAGATTGGCCTCCGTGATTCAATTATCTCACCCTGGGTCCCTCTCACAACATGGGGGAATTCTGGGAGATACAATTCAAGTTGAGATTTGGGTGGGGACACAGCCAAGCCATATCACTCAGTGCTCAGAAAATGGGATAAATTTCTTGACCTTTACTTCTATTACAGACTCTAGTGGACTCCCTACTGCCAAATTAAAGTGGACCCCTGAGGTTTGTGTCCTAGATTCAGCTCTCCTGGGCATACCATGCAACCATTTATCTGAGATTTTGTCTCCTCTGGGTGCACTGCTACAGACAAGCAGCTGGATCCCTAAAAATTACAGGACCTATCGGCCTTTATCCCTTTCCCAGTTTCTGGAAACTTCTCCTCCCTCTCTTGCTTCAGAGGTACTTCTCTATCTCTTCCTGCCCTCCAAGAAATGCAGATTTATTTCTTTAACAAATTTTGTCTTTTAAAGTGGTGTCCAGTAGAACTTCCTAAGAGGATAAAAATGCTATATACCTGTATTGTCCAATTCAGTAACGACTAGCCACATGTGCCCACTGAGCATTTAAAATGTGAGTAGTGCAACAAATCAGTTTTTAATTACATCTAATTTTAATGTAAATTTAAACAGCCTCATGTGGCCAGTGGCTACCTTATTGGGCTGCACAGTTTTAAAGCACAGCAGGCTTTTTCTTTTATCCTGCCTTAAAAATACAAATAGCCTGGCTATCTACTTGAAACAGAGAATGAAAAATACAGACAGCAATACAAAATAGCACTTCTAAAATGTTCTCTGGTGATGAGCATGAGGCATTCATTATACTCTGCTTCAATTTTTCTGTATGTTTTAATATTCTCAAAATAAACATTTGGAGAAAGAAACATACTGCCACAAATTAAAGCACAGTTATAAATAAATTTCTGAAGAGGGATCCTGAGGCGTGAGCTCCAGCTGTTTTCATTTTGCTAATTCCGACAAGTGGATGGGCTGATTAAGAAGGCCCAGTGCATGAGAAAGCAAGAGTTGGATAAAAAGCAAGAGCCTGGGCCGGGCACGGTGGCTCACGCCTGTAATCCCAGCACTTTGGGAGGCCAAGGCGGGAAGATCACGAGGTCAGGAGATTGAGACCATCCTGGCTAACACAGTGAAACTCCGTCTCTACTAAAAATACAAAAAAAAAAAATTAGCCGGGTGTGGTGCCGGGCACCTGTAGTCGCAGCTACTTGGGAGGCTGAGGCAGGAGAATGGTGTGAACCCGGGAGGCAGAGCTTGCGGTGAGCAGAGATCGCACCACTGCACTCCTGCCTGGACGATGGAGCCAGACTCCATCTCAAAAAAAAAAAAAAAGCAAGAGCCTGGACACCATGGAGGGGGGCAGGGGGCGGGGCGTAACAAAAAACCCTTCTCAGCTGGTAGGGGGAAACATAACCTCTGCCTCCAAGCATTACTCTGAATGGAAAGGATTCTCTTCCTGAGGGAGATGGAGTCTGGATGCTGTCATGAGAACAGAGGAATGCTGCATCAGTGTGAAGTGATACTTGGATGAGCTTCCGGCCTCTTTTCTTATATAAACAGATGTCTTAACTGGCAGATGAAGAAGTATCTAGGGCAAGCAAGTTGAAACAACAAGCTGATCAGATGCAGGAAGGGTGGCACACTTTGCCACCCCAAAATATGCCACTTTGGCGTAGTATTATTACTGAGCTAAAGAATTTGAAAAGCAGTAGATGCAAAAGGGCATGGTAGGCTCCCCTTTTCTTCCTGAAAACTGATTAAAAACTTTCATGTGAACGATGTCCTCCTTGTACCCAGAGAAAAGCAGCATTCTTCAACAGGGAGTGATAGCCAAGAGAATTCAGTATAAACAGACCTTTGAAAAATAGTTCTTATCTTCCATTTAACCTCTCCACATAAGTTAATTACTATTCTATAATTGTCTCCCTTTGTTAAACCTCATATAAAAGCATTTAGCTTTTGCTACTTCTTGGGGTCTTCATTTGCTTATGAAGGCTCCCATGTCACATAAAACTTATATTAAACACTTTGCATGCTTCTCTCTTGTTAATGTCTTACACTAAATTCATTCTCAGGATCAGCCGAAGTACCTAAGAGGGTAGAGGTAAAGTTTTTACTCTCCTACGGTTAATTCAGTGAAGCAACAACATTATGTATTGGCTACTAATAAACAGATGCTGAAATGGATGCAGGGAAGAGAGAAACCAATGAAAAAGTCAGGGAAAGGAAGATCAGTGAGAAAAATCAGATACAATGTATCCAAAGAAGATCACATATAGAGCGTAACAGAATCCACAACTTCCATTCTACTGAAGTCTCTGTCTACTCCTTTATTTTTGCAGAGGAAACATTTGGCATTAGCATATGTTTCCTCTAAAGAGTTTGATGACTACTGGGAAACACTGCTATAAACAAAGTTATCAAGAATCAAATATCAATACCCTATTTTTTCTCAAACTTAAAAGAAAAATTAGAATGGAGCATTGGTTTTCTCACATTCAAAAGGAATATGTCATGAATTTGACATTGGGTAAGATTTTTCAGATGTGAATTTGGACTTAAGACAGTAAAATCTAAAATATTGTACTGTTTATCTGAATGTCACACCAGGCAGAGGGAGGAGTTATCACTATTTCTTATTCTATCAATTAGAAAAAATGATTATTCAAAGAAGTAGAAGAAAAAACAGATGGCATCTTGTCTGAAGACATTTTGTATATCACAGTTGTAAACACTTAAATAATTCATTATTTCTATTTCGAAAGAATAGACTCTTAAATGTATCTTTCTGTGTCTTCTCTTCCTACTTTTGCATAGATAAAATGTCAAGATCTAGCCAAGAAAATCAAGAAAAAAATAACTCTCCTGGTAAGTTGCTGTCATGATATTTGAGTAGAAACATTCCCAACATCTGATAATTCAGGTAAACAGGAAATAAATGTATGGCTATCAGAAATTCTTAGTTATCAGGTATGTGAGCTGCTGAGTATTTTTAAAGAAAAACAAAGTATCATACAATAGTCTAAAAGAAGTCAATTGAAGAAATTCAGTCAAAGAATTTCCTGGACTATAACAAGTGATGTGAATTTCACTTAAACCCTAAAGCTTGGCAGAGACCACACACTTTAGGCTCTTGATGATTGCAGCTCTGAAAACAGTTATTAAAGCTGTCTTAACTGGTAATTTATTGTAATTTACTCATTCCCTTTTGTGAAGATCTGTTTAATGTTTATTTACCTTTATTAGATTTTAAGCTCCAGGATACGGGTAGGTACAAACAATTTGTTCTCTGCCATAGGACCTCATTAATTGTTTAATGAATAAATGAACAAATGATTTAACAATACATTGTTAGAACTCAGATTACATCCCCAACTTTCATCACAGTGAGTGCCATTTAGCAAAGGAACTGTAAACAGCAAATGACTGACCATTATCTTCTTCTCCATAATTTAAATGAATAAATTTAAAGAATTTTAAAGGGATAGATTATGACAAGTATCTTATTTTTTGCATTAGCAGCTAGCAGCTACTATACTTCATAACACTATTCAAAAGTGTAATACATTTGTACTATTTTATTTGGAAAAGAAAAGAGCCATAAATGGTATATGCTAGGATTCCAACCTCAGAGTGGTCAGATGGCTTGCCCCATACTTAAACAGCTGTAATCCCAGCACTTTGGGAGGCCGAGGCGGGCGGATCACAAGGTCAGGAGATCGAGACCACGGTGAAACCCCGTCTCTACTAAAAAATACAAAAAATTAGCCGGGCGTGGTGGCGGGCGCCTGTAGTCCCAGCTACTCGGAGAGGCTGAGGCAGGAGAATGGTGTGAACCCGGGAAGCGGAGCTTGCAGTGAGCCGAGATTGCGCCACTGCACTCCAGCCTGGGCGACAGAGCGAGACTCTGTCTCAAAAAAAAAAAAAAAGAAAAGAAAAAAAAAAAAAAGAAGCTTTCCTATGTCTGTGCTATGAAGCTTTCCTGTAAATGTGCTGTGAACTTTTACACAGGGCTTTTCAATTTTTGAAATACTTTCATATAATATCATCTAATCTAAACATTGACAAAGCACATGTTACAATTCCTATGTCCAATTATCCATTACACAAATATAAACTAAAGCAGAGAAAAGTTAATGACTTGACTTCCAGTAATAAAACGGCTGCATAGAAGCAAGCTGGCTTTAGTCACCCTTCTCCCACAGAAAATAAAAAACAAACATGCAGTGCCCAGAACTCAGATATGAAGATGAGACAGTTCCTGGAGCCACCAAGAAGTGAAAAAAATATAGAACGTAACAAAATCAGACTTCTACATCTCTGATGCTCCTCTCTCCATTCTGCCCAGTACCAAACAAATGGAAAAATTTTCCCCAACTCATAGTTTCTACACTAGAAAAAGTGAGACTGAGATACACAACCAGTTCTCCACCATATTGGGTTCCCAGGCAAAGACTTGTCCCTGCCTTAACCAGTGGGAAGCATCTCAAGTGCCTGAAGGGAGAAATATCCCCGAGAACAGGTAGAGACAAAGGGGAGGCAGGACTACCATCTCAGCCCTGGAAACTCTGCTCTATAATGCAAAGGAAACACCAAATCAAAAGTAGCCGCTCAGCAGGACACATCATAGGAGGTTTGTTCCACAGGTCTCCTAGGCACAAAGCCCTATTCAGCCTACCCATACTGCCAGGATATCCCCTTTGGTGCCTCCTCTATTTGGAAAAGGAAGCACTGAGATTGTTTAGTAGAGTCAAGGCAACCTGGGCTTAACGTGCCAAAGGCAGCTGAAGAGGAGGCAGTAGCCTAGCGGTAAAGAACCTTTAAGCAAATATATCCAATAAAAACCCAAACAAGCCAGACAAAGAAGACTGAAATAAATAATAAATCATTCGATGCAAAGACATAGATGTACACCCACAAAAAACAGCAGCAAAGAGGGAACCATGATTTCCCCAAAGCAAGGAACCTAACAACATAGTGATATGTGAGCTCTCTGACCAACAATTTAAAATAGCAGCTTTAAGGAAGCTCAATGATCTCCAAGTTAACACAGAAAAGGAGCTCAGAAATTTATCAGATAAATTAAACACAGGGATTAGAATCATTTAAAAAAATAAAACAAATATTGAAACTGTGAAATATATTTGCTGAATGTCAAAATTCATTAGAGGCTGTCAACAGCAGAATGGATCAAGCAGGGGAAAGAATCTGTAATCTTGAAGACAGGCTGCTGGATAATGCACAGTCAGAAGAATAAAAAGAAAAAAGAATGAAAAGCAATGAAGAACACTTACAAGACATAGAATATCACCTCAAAAAACAAAATATAAGAATTATTGGTGTTCAAGATGAATGGAGCAAGAGCAAAAAGTAGAAAGCTTGTTTAAAGAAATAATAACAGGTAACTTTCCAAAACTTCAAAAAGAAACATTCAGGTATAGGAAGGTCATAGAACACCAAACAAATCTGACCCAAATAACACTACCCCCAAAGAATATAATAATCAGATTCTCAAAGGTCAAGGACAAAGTGAGAATTCTAAAAGCAGCAAGAGAAAAGAAGTAAATAGCATATAAAAAATCCCCAATTGCTTTGGCAATAGATTTTTTTCAATGGATATCACACAGGAAAGGAAAGAGTGCACCGACATTTTCAGTGTTGAAAGAAAAAAACTGCCATTCAAGAACACCTTAATTAGCAAAGTTATCTTTCAAATATGAAGGAGAGATAAAGTCTTCCCCAAACAAGAGCTGAGAGAATTGACCACCACCAGACCCATTTTTAAAGAAATGCTAAAGGGAGTTCTTTAATCTGAAAGGAAAACAACAAAAAATTGAAGATATAAAACCTACCAGTAAAATGAAGTACATAGACAAACCCAGATTACTGTAATACTGCATGGTGTGCAATTCACTGATTCCTCTAACACAAAACCCAAAAGAAAAATCTATCAAAAGCAGTAATAGCTACAGCAACTTGTAAAGAGAGAGAGATAATATAAAAATATGTAAATTGAGATGATTAAAAGTCAAAAAGTAGGGGAATAGGGTTAAAGTGTAGATTTTTTTTCTTTCATTCTATCCTATTCTTTTTGATATAAGTAAGGTAAGTTGTCTTCTCTTTAAAATAACTTATATCTATGTTTTTTGCAAGTCTCATGATAACCACAATGCAAAAACCAATAATTCACTAAATATGAAAAGCAATGAATTAAAGCATTCTACCAGAGAAAAATTACTTAACCACAAAGGAAGAAAGTAAGAAGGGAGGAAAGGAAGGAGTTATGAAACAACCAGAAAACAAGCAACAAAATGTCAGTAGTCTTTACTTATTAACAGCATTCACTGTAAATGGACTCAATTCTCTAATTAAAAGGCATACAGTGGCTGAATAGATAAACAACCAAGACCCAACTATGTGCTGCCTACAGAAAAAAACACTTCACCTATAAATATACAGCCTGAAAGTGAAGAGATGGAAAAAGATATTACATGCAATTGGAAACCAAACAAAAAGCAGCAGTAGCTATACTTATATGAGATAAAATAACCTACGTATCAAAGACTGTAAAAGGAGACAAAAGGTCACTATATAATGATAAAGGAGTCAAGTCAGCAAGAAAATATAACAATTATAAATATCTGTGCACCAAACACTGGAACATCCAAGTATATTCAGCAAACATTAATAGATCTTAAGGGAGAAATAGATTGTAATACAATAATAGTGGGGGACTTTATCATCCCACTCTTAGAAATGAAGAGATCATTAAGAGAGAAAATCAAAAACGAAGTAATGGAGATAAACTACATACTGATAGGCCTAACTAACATTTATAGAACATTTCATCCAACTGCTACGGAATAACATTGTTTCTTTTCATTAATACATGGAACATTCACCAGAATAAACGATATCTTAAGTCACAAAACAGGTTCCAACCAATTCAAATTGTAGAAACAACCAAGCGTGATAGCTTGTGCCTATAGTCTTAGTTACTTAGGAGACCAAAGCAGAAGAAGAGAATTGGTTGAGCCCAGGAATTTGAGGTAACACTGAACTACGATTGCATAATTGTACTCCGGCCTGGGTGACAGAGTGAGACCTTGTCTCCAAAATAAATAAATAAATAAAATAAAACAAAATGTAGAAATTCTATGAAGTATCTTTTCTGACCACAGTAGAATAAAAGTAGAAATCAATTAGAGAAACCTCAGAAGCTTCATGAAATTACACAGCATGGAAATGAAACAGCATGCTCCAGAACAAACAATGGGTAAATGTAGAAATTAAGCAGAAAATTAGAAAATTTATTGAAATAAATGAAAATGGAAATATAACATACCAAAGTCTATGGAATACAGCAAAAGCAGTTCTAGGAGGGAAATTTACCACAATAAATGTCTACATCAGAAAAGTAGAGAGACTTCAAATAAACAAACTAATGATGCACCACAAGAAACAAGGAAAGCAAGAACAAATCAAACCCAAAATTAGTTGACAAAAAGAAACAATAAGGACCAGAGCAGGAAAAAATACAATTAAGACTATAAAAACAATAAAGAAGATCAACAAAATGAAAAGTTGTTTTTTTTAAAGATAAAAATCCAATAAACCTTTAGCTAGACTAGAAAAAAAAAACAGAAAAACCTAAATAAATAAAATAAAAAATGAAAAATGGAACATAACAACTGAAACCACAGAAATACAAGGAATCATTACAGACTGTCATGAAGAACTATACACCAACCTATTGGAAAATTTAAAAGAAACAGATAAATTCCTGGACACATACAACCTAGTAAGATTAAACTATGAAGAAATACAAAACTTCAACAAACCAGTATCGAGTAATGAGATAAAAGCCATGATAGGCCGGGCGCGGTGGCTCACGCTTGTAATCTCAGCACTTTGGGAGGCCGAGGCGGGCGGATCACGAGGTCAGGAGATCGAGACCACGGTGAAACCCCGTCTCTACTAAAAATACAAAAAAATTAGCCGGGCGTGGTGGCGGGCGCCTGTAGTCCCAGCTACTTGGAGAGGCTGAGGCAGGAGAATGGCGTGAACCCGGGAGGCGGAGCTTGCAGTGAGCCGAGGTTGCGCCACTGCACTCCAGCCTGGGCGACAGAGCGAGACTCCGTCTCAAAAAAAAAAAAAAAAAAAAAAAAAAAAAAGCCATGATAAAACGTCTCTCATCAAAGAAAAACCTAGGGCCTGATGGCTTCACTGCTGAATTCTACCAAACATTTAAAGAAAATGTAACATCAATTTTACTCAAACTCTTCAAAAAAAAATTGAGGAAGAGGGAATACTGTCGAACTCATTCTACAAGGCCAGCATTATACTGCTACCAAAAGCGGACAAGGATACAACAAAAAAAAGAAAAACACAGGATAATATCACTGATGAACATAGAGGCAAACATCCTCAGCAGTATACTAGTAAACTGAATTTAACCACACATTAAAAGGACCATTCACCACAATCAACTGCGATTTGCCCCAGGGATCCAAGTATGATTCAACATATGCAAACACGATACCTCCCATTAACTCGATCAAGAACAAAATTCATGTGATCACTTCAACAGACGCAAAAAAAGGCATTGGACTAAAAATAGAAAAAATTAGCTGGGCATGGTGGCAGGCGCCTGTAATCCTAGCTACTCAGGAGGCTGAGACAGGAGAATCGCTTGAACCCGGGAGGCAGAGGTTACAGTGAGCCAAGATCGTGCCACTGCACTCCAGCCTGGGCAACGAGAGTGAGACTCTGCCTCAGACAAAGAAAAAAAAAACAACGACATCTCTTTATGATAAAAACCCTCAACAAATTGGGTATGGAAGGAACATTCCTCAAAATCATAAAGGCCATATATGACAAATCCACGGCTAACACTGCTCTGAAAAGGGAAAAATTGAAGGCCTTTCCTCTAAGATTTAAAATAAGACACGGACGCCTACTTTTTTTTTGTTTGTTTTTTTTTTTTTTTTTTGAGACGGAGTCTTGCTCTGTCGCCCAGGCTGGAGTGCAGTGGCGCTATCTCGGCTCACTGCAAGCTCCGCCTCCCAGGTTCACGCCATTCTCCTACCTCAGCCTCCCAAGTAGCTGGGACTACAGACACCCGCTACCACGCCCGGCTAATTTTTTGTATTTTTAGTGGAGGCGGGGTTTCACCATGTTAGCCAGGATGGTCTCGATCTCCTGACCTCGTGATCAGCCCGCCTCAGCCTCCCAAAGTGCTGGGATTACAGGCGTGAACCACCGCGCCCAGCCAGATGCCTACTTTTACCACTTTAACGTAATACTGGAACTCCTGGCTAGAGCAATTAGGCAAGACAAAGAAATAAAGGGCATTCATACTTAAAAGGAAGAGTCAAATTAGCCCTGAACACAGATATGATCTTATATTTAGAAAATCCTAGACTCCATCAAAAAAACTGTTAGAACTGACAAATGAATTCAGTAAAGTTGCAAGATACAAAATCAATACACAAAAATCAGTAGCATTTATATATGCCAACAGCAAACAATATGAAAAGGAAATCAAGAAGCAATCACATTTACAATAGCTAAAAAAACATAAAATATCTAGAAGTCAATTTAACCAAAGATGTGAAAGATCTTTATAAGGAAAATGGTAAAACGCTGATGAACGAAACTGGAGAGGACACACAAATAAACAGGAGGATATTCCATGCTCATAGACTGGAAGAAGAATATTGTTAAAATGGCAATCCTATTCAAAGCAATTTACAGATTCAATGCAATCCTTATCAAAATAAGAATAAAATTCTTCATAGAAATTGAAAAAAAATCTTAAAATTTATCTGGAACCACAAAAGACCCCTAATAGCCAAAACAATCCTGAACAAAAAGAACAAAGCTAGAGGCATCACATTATCTCACTTCAAAATTTATGACAAAGCTATAGTACCAAAACAGCATTGTGTGGGCATAGACCATACAATGTGTACAGGACAGACACATAGACCAAGGGACCAGAACAAAGAACACAGGTGTAAAGCCATGCCTTTACAGTCAACCTATTTTTGACAAAGGCTCCAAGAACACCATGGGGAAAGGATAGTCTCTTTAATAAACGGTGCTGGGAAAACTGTGTAACCGAATGTAGAAGAATGAAACTAGGCCCCGAATTCCCACCATATACAAAAATCAAATCAAAATAAAGACTTTAAGACCTGAAACTTTGAAACTACTAGAAGAAAACATTGAGGAAATGCTCCAGGACATTGATATAGGAAAAAATTGTATGTGTAAGATCTCAACAGCATAGGCAATCAAAGCAAAAACAGATAAATGGGATTACATCAAGCTAAATATCCGCTGGACAGCAAAGGAAACAATCATCACAGTGAAGAGATAACCCATAGAATGGGAGAAAATATTTATAAGCTCTCCATCTGAGAAGAGATTAAAAACCAGAATACATAAGGAGCTCAAACCACTCAATAGGAAAAAAATATCTGATTTAAAAATGAACATAAGATCTCAACACACTTTTCTCAAAAGAAGACATACACATGCCTAACAGGGATATGAAAAATTGCTCATCACTAATAATCAGAGAAATGAAAATCAAAACTATAATGAGATATCATCTCACACCAGTTAAAATGGCTTTTGATCAACAAGACAGGCGATAACAGATGCTGGTGAGGATGTGGAGACAGGGGAACTCTCATACACTGTTGGTGGAAATATAAATTCGTACAGCCATTATGGATAACAGGATGGTGCTTCCTTAAGAAACTAAAAATAGAACTACCATATGATCCACCAATTCCACTGAGTATATATTCAAGAGAAAGAAAACCAGTATACTGAAAAAGATCTGCACTTCCATGTTTATTGCAACACTATTCACAAGAGCCAAAAAACTGAATCAACCTAAGTGCCCATCAATGAATGAATGGATAAAGAAAATTTAGTATATATGCACAATGTGATATTGTTCAGCCACAACAATGAAGTCTTGTCATTTACAGCAACATGGATGGATTTGGACGTCAGTATATTAAAGTGAAATAAGCCAAGCACAGAAAGACAAATATTGTGTGTTCTCACTGACATGTCAGAGCTAAAAAATCAATCTCATGAAAATAGGGAGTAGATTGGTAGTTGCCAGAGGACATGAAGGGTGTGGAAGTAGCAGAAAGAAGAGAAACTGATTAATGTGTACAAATATATAGTTGACAAAAGAAATAAGACCTAGTGTGAGACAGATCAGTAGGGTAAGTTTACAATATTCTATTGTGCTTTTCAAAATAGTTAGAATAATTTGAATGTTTCTAGCATAAAGGACATAAAATTAAGGTGATGAGATCCCAAGCACACTGATTAGATCTTTATAAAGTATGAATCTATATTATCACATGTAACTGAAATAATATCTATTATGCATCAATAAAATACATTTTTTTTAGACAGAGTCTCACTCTGTTACCCAGGCTAAAGTGCAGTGGTGTGTGATTTCAGCTCACTGCAACCTCCACCTCCCAGGTTCGAGTGATTCTCCTGCCTCAGCCTCCGGAGCAGCTGGGATTACATGCACCTGCCACCACGCCCAGCAAATTTTGTATTTTTAGTAGAGTTGGGGTTTCACCATGTTGGCCAGGCTGGTCTCGAACTCCTGACCTCAAGTGATCTGCCCACCTCACCCTCCCAAAGTGCTGAGATTATAGGCATGAGTCACTGCGTCCAGCCTAAAATAAGTAATTTCTTTTAAAAAAGTTAATGACTTACCCAAAGTTGCAAAGTTATTGAGGGACAGAACTCTTAACAACTCAGCAATTCTGATTTCAGTTAACCTAACTGTTCCATGATGTTGCCTCTGAGACTGAATTATGTGCTAGTTAGTTTGGATTTCATACCTTTTTAACTTCTATATATCATTTCAATTTTGTAGTAATAATGTTAAAAGAACACTTTGAGACAAATTTAGCAGAGTTTATTTGAGCAAAAAAATGATTCATGAATTGGGCAGCACTTGGAACCAGTCAAGGTTCAGAGAGGTCTACCCAGCAACTTCTTTAGGTAGTATCTACAGACAGAAAAAGGAAGGAACATACAGAAACAGCCTGATTGGTTATAGTTTGGTGTTTGCCTTATTAGAATATGTCTGAGCAGTTTGCGGCTTGTGATTGGCTGATATGATTGGCCAAAACTTTGCTATTTTAAAAACATACTCTTAGTTACATTTCAGTTTGTTTACGTATAGCTTATGGTGCAGTAGGTACGTAGGTTTCTTTAGGCCAAATTTAATTTAATTTAACAAGGCTTAAAAAGAAACAAAAGGCAAACACTCTTCTTATTCACAATTGTTGTGCAGGCTAGATTGGACGGTGGAAAACTATTGGTTTTAGCTTTGGGCTTCATCTTACTCTTTCATAAAATAAAATTGTTCAAGCTGCTAACATTATTTTCACCTCCCAAATTTAATGACATATACTTACCTCTGTTTTAGTGTATTTACTTTTACTTTGTTACCAAAACTCCCTAGTTTTCCTGAGTGTTTTTCTTTAATTTGAATATATAAAATAATACAGCTACAAGTAGATCAGTATAAGAATTGGAGGAGGAGAAAATCAAACATAGATATGACTGAAAAAAACTATCAGTGCTATAAAACTTTCTAAATACTTATGTGATCAATACTGTACTCTGGGGCCGGGCGCGGTGGCTCACGCCTGTAATCCCAGCACTT
This sequence comes from Hylobates moloch, assembly GCF_009828535.3. NCBI lineage: Eukaryota > Metazoa > Chordata > Mammalia > Primates > Hylobatidae > Hylobates > Hylobates moloch. The sequence continues at coordinate 76,669,820 of NW_026652276.1, forward strand.
TGGGAGGCCGAGGCGGGTGGATCACGAGGTCAGGAGATCGAGACCATCCTGGCTAACAGGTGAAACCCCGTCTCTACTAAAAATACAGAAAAATTAGCCGGGCGTGGTGGCGGGTGCCTGTAGTCCCAGCTACTTGGGAGGCTGAGGCAGGAGAATGGCGCGAACCTGGGAGGCGGAGCTTGCAGTGAGCCGAGATTGCGCCACTGCACTCCAGCCTGGGCGACAGAGCGAGACTCGGTCTCAAAAAAAAAAAAAAAAAAATACTGTACTCTGGAGTAGTTGGGAGTACAAGTGATTATAGGTAACAGTAATTCAGTACTTACCATACCCCTAATACTGCTCTGTGCTTTAAATATTAACTTATTTAGTCTTAACAATTTTCTGAGGTGTTAGTCTGATAATACAGCTTAAGTACACAGAGAAGTTAAGTAACTTTTCCAACTGAATAGCTAGTGAATAGTAGTATTAATGAGAGGTGACAACCTGCTAGCAGCCCTCACTCGCTCTTGGCGCCTCCTCGGCCTCGGCGTCCACTCTGGCAGCGCTTGAGGAGCCCTTCAGCCCGCCGCTGCACTGTGGGACTGGCTCTCTCTGCTTGCGGGGAGGTGTGGAGGGAGAGGCGCGGGCAGGAACCGGGGCTGCGCTTGGCGCTGGCGGGCTAGCGCGAGTTCCAGGTGGGCGCGGGCTCCGCCCGCCCCGCACTCGGAGCAGCCGGTCGGCACCGCTGGCCCGAGGCAGTGAGGGGCTTAGCACCCGAGCCAGCAGCTGCAGAAGGTGCGCCGGGACCCCAGCACTGCCAGCCTACCTCTGCCGCGCTCGAATTCTCATGGGGCCTCAGCCGCCTCCCGCGCAGCAGGGCTCCGGACCTGCAGCCCGCCATGCCATGCGCGAACCCTCCCCCCTCCCCGTGGACTCGTGCGCAGCCCAGGATCCTTGAAGGGCACCGCCCCCTGCTCCATAGTGCCCGGTCCCACTTACCGCCTAAAGGCTGAGGAGTGCGGGCGCGCGGCGCGGGACTAGCGGGCAGCTCCACTGCGACCCCGGCCAGGATCCACTAGGCGAAGCCAGCTGGGCTCCTGAGTCAGGTGGGGACCTGGAGAACTTTTATGTCTAGCTAAAGATTTGTAAATGCACCAATCAGCACCCTGTGTCTTGCTCAAGGTTTGTAAACGTACCAATCAGTGCTCTGTGTCTAGCTAATCGGGTGGGGACTTGAAGAACTTTTGTGTCTAGCTAAAGGATTGTAAATGTACCAGTCAGCACTCTGTGTCTAGCTCAAGGTTTGTAAACACACCAATCAGCACCCTGTCAAAACGGACCAATCAGCTCTCTGTAAAACAGACCAATTAGCTCTCTGTAAAATGGACCAATCAGTAGGATGTGGGTGGAGCCCGATAAGGGCATAAAAGCAGGCCACCTGAGCCAGCAGGCGCAACCCACTGGAGTTCCCTTCTGCACTGTGGAAGCTTTGTTCTTTTGCTGTTTGCAGTAACTCTTGCTGCTGCTCACTCTTTGGGGGTGTGTGCCCTTTATGAACTGTAACACTCACAGTGAGGGTCCACGGCTTCATTCTTGAAGTCAGCAAGACCAAGAACCCACCAATTCCGGACACATTAAGGTCTGAACTCCAATGACATATTTCTGGAGACGAAGATGTTAACTGCTACATTATATTATCTAGCTTTATAGTTTATCATCTGGTAGAGAACATTAAACAAAAATGCACTATAACTATAATACAAGGATTATGCAAGTGTAGTAAGTCTTATAGAGCAGGGGTCCCCATTCTGAGGGCTGCAAACCAGTGCTACACAGCAGGATGGGGTATGCAGCAGGACAGGGTACACAGCAGGAGGTGAGCTGCTGGGCAGGAAAGGGAGCGTCACCCCAAGCTTCACCTCCTTGTCAGATCAGCAAGGCATTAGATTCTCATATGAATGCAAACCCCATTATAAACTGTGCGTGTGAAGGATCTAGGCTGCATGCTTCTTAGATAAGAATCTGATGATCTGAGGTGGAATAGTTATATCCCAAAACCATCCCCCCTACCCCTGTCCATGGAAAATTTATCTTCTGTGAATTGTCTTCCACCAAAGTGGTCCCTGGTGCCAAAATGATTGGGGACTGCTGCTATAGAGCACTACGCGTTTAATGGAAACTATTGGTTATACAATGCCTATTATGTGTCAGGAAGTTTTAATATGTCTGTAAGGCATTTAGTTTCTTTAGTAAATAAGGAAAATGAGGCTTAGGGAAATTACCTCCCCAAGTCACAAAACTAGCTAGCGTAATAGGAGCTCCACCTCAGATGCAGAAGAGGGTATTCTTGCCACTACGCTGTGGTATTTTTATACCCATCCAGTTATGGTGATCCTCAAAGACTTCATGAAATTTGAAATGAACTCAGAAGAAGGAGATTTTCTCAGGTGAAGAAAGAGCTCAAAACAAAGTAGGGGAAAGCATTCCCAGAAGAAGGAATATTTGTCCCACTGAGCCGGAATAAAGGCTCCTTGAAGGGGAGGTAGAAGATAAGGCTTGAAAAGACAATGAGGTGAAGGGTCATGGATATCAGACTCAAAAGTCTGTAGCTAGTAAAAGTGAGCCGACAAAAATGTTACTGCTAAGGAACACATCGATTTTTCAGGAAAGACAAGAGTTTTTCCTGGCCTGAGATCCAAAATAAATTTCTTACATGAGATCTAATCAGGGCACAGGGCACACCAAGTCACCGTGAGTGTCAAAGCAAATCTCAGAGTACTTTTAATCTAACAAACATTTATGAAACATCAGGCTTGGTGTTTTGTGCTAAATAATTCAACCTTAGAACAAAACTCAGTGAAGAGAATACGAGGCTAAGTTAATATGACTTTAAAGATCTCCAAAAGGTAGGTTGATCATCTGTTAACCTTGATCCTGAGATATTTCCTTACAGATGAACTTTTCTCTTATAACCAAAGGTTTACAGTTCAAGATTATACACTTCATTGAGCACCCTGGTCCTGTGGTATTCTTTGCTGTATACCAAGTGCGGATTAATCCACAGCTTTGAAAATCAGACAAACAGATATCACCAGTTGTTCATCACCACAGACATTTAGCTGGACTATGAATATTGGAAAGAAAAAAAAGTTGCTCATGAAAATATGTGGTGAATTCCTTTAAAGAGAAACCAGTGAGAAATATTGCTTCACCTTAAAGCCTAGGATAGTAGCTACCTTTTTTCTCAAGACTGTCCTTACATAACCTATTGGCATGGGGGGAAAGTCAATGTTTATAAACTCCTTAAGAAACTTAAAATCTGGAAAAGGCAACTACATATCATGTCAACTAAAGTAAGATAATTAACACTAGGATCAAAATTTGGAATCCACGTGAAAGATTCTGCAAAGATCACTTAAATCTCAGACCTTATGCACTATTTTAAATATTTAAGCAGAAATAGAAAATCTTAGTCTATTATATTTCCATTTAATTTTCTGGACTTAAGAAATCTGTGTGTGACTGAGTTGCCTAATGGGTGCAAACATACACATTTGCATTGGGATTCATTTTATTCTCAGTTTAAAATCAGTAGTATCATTGAAAACAAGACACTAATGTTCTGGAAGTTTAATTTATTTGTCCCTCTTATTATCGGGGCTGGTAAAAACGAGCTAATTGAACATACATTCTAACAAAGATTGCAGCAACGCCTGCAAAGACCGGCCCAAGCGCATCGCGTTTTTGTAAAGAACGTGTGATTTTTCTGCGCCATCTTGTGGCCGTAAAACAACTTGCCCCCGTGAAAATTGACCGCTTTTTCCCGCGCCGGCAGAGCCTTGCGGAGAGCCGCACTGCGGGCATCGGCCTCCAGACAAACGTGCAGAAAATGGTGTCTTCCTTTACAACCAGTGACAGTTAACAGACTTTCCCTTCTTCGTACTCCGTTTCCTTTATTCCTTAATTCCATTTCCTCGGCCCGCCCACCCACTGTCCTCAGCCGTTTCCCAGTGTGACCTCCTTTTCCAGCTGCACCATTCGGCGGAAGCCCTTTCCCAGCCCGAACCCTCCCGGGCTGCCTTCGCAGCCCTCCCTCCGGGTCCCAGCCGCGCCTGCTCCATTACAACAAGATCCCCGCCACACAGGCCCGCCCCTCCCTCCGACAGCCAATGGCGGCGCGACCCCGCCCCTCCCGCCGGTTTCCGGGGCGCTAGCGCGCTCCGGGAGGCTGGGGGCGCTGAATTTTGCATCTTCCTTTAGACTGCGGCGAGACAACTCCCCCGAGCCCCGCGGCCCGGCCTTGGGGCAGCCATGGACTCGCAGGAATTGAAGGTGAGCGGGCGGGCGAGCGGGCGGGCGAGCGGGCGGGCGGGCGGGCGGAGTTCCTTTGCGGCCTTTTGGCCTGCGGGCGCGGATTGAGCTCGAGTGGCTTCGCTAGGCCTCTGTTTCCCTGCGGTGCCGCGGCTGCTCGGGTTGCAGGGTGGGCCTGCAGCCTGTGCTCAGGGCCGGTCTCCGCGGGCCCTGCTGGGGAAGCCCGGGTCTGCGCAGCCCGCCCGCGCGCTGTTTCTGAATTGCTGGTCCCCAGGCTATTGCTTGTGTTTACTTTTGTATCATGTTTACTAGGAAAGCTTGGGTTACCTATGACACTGCGCCTCCAGGTGCGATTTTTAAGGACTTAAGGCAAACTAGTGTCAGCTCCCACACTGGACGGTAAAAAGAGCCCAGAAAGATTATATGAAACCCATTAAAGACGTGAGACTTAAAAGTGGAGGAGTGGTTATTTTAGGGTGATGGTCTTCTCTGTTTATCACTGACTCATCCATTCAGCAAATATCAATGACGGTCAACTTAAGAAAGGCTGATATAAAACAGTTAAAGACATGAGGCTTGAAAATAAAATAACTTTTCGGATGTTGGTCTTCTCTATTCATTTGTTCACTGAATCACTCGTTCAGCAAATATTTATGAAGGGTTGTTGTATGTCCATTAGAAGCTGGAGATGGCAGTGAGCAAAACTGAACAGTTTCTGCCTTCCCAGATTTTACTGGCTAATTAATGCTGGGGAAAAACCCTAATTCAGTTGACTCAACAAATATTTATTGGATGCTTCCTATGTGTCTAACACTGTTCTAAGCACTGAAATAATAACACCAAGAAAAACTCTTCCAATCTTGGAGCTTACATTGGAGTAGGAGGAGTCAGACAACAAGTAGGTAAATGAAATGTGTATCCTGTGAGATGGTGATAATTGGATGGAGGACAATTTGGCGGTGTGGGAGGTTAGGGAATGCTGAAATGTCTTGTTTTTCTGCCTGAAGTTTTATATTATCCTCTGTTCTAGCTATCCCTCTATATCCTTAAATTTTTTCATTCCCTTAAATGTATTATTTGCACTGCCACCCAAATGAACTTTTTAATAAAAACACTTTAATGTAAAAATGGGGCTCCTCATCACTTAGACTTGAGGATCAAGTCCAAGTACTTAATATGAGGCTCTTCACCCCACCTTCGTCTCCAGCCTCATCATCCAATACGCTCTGTCTTACTTAAGCCTCCAGAGCAGGGAATGGCAAACTTTCTCAACAAAAGGCAAGATAGTACACATTTTAGACTTTATGGACCATGTGGTCTATCACATCTAATTGGCCATTGCCGTTCAAAACAGCCATAGACAGTACTTAAATGAGCATGGCTGTGTTTCAATAAAACTTTATTTATGAACAGTGAAATTTGACTTTTATGTAATTTTCACGTTATGAAATATTTTTCTTTTTTTTTCCTTGACAGCTGGAAAATATAAAAACCATTCTTAGCTCACTGGCTGTACAGACAGCCAGCCAGATATGGCCCACAGACTGTGGTTTGCCAAACCCTGCTCTAGAGTATAGAGTGGCTTTTAGTCATCTTCATCACCACTACCATTCCAGTGTACCATTGATGATTTGTTATTTGTGTTGTTGCAGTTCCTCTTCCTAACTCCTACACCTTCCTCAAGAATCATGAAAAGGAAATAGGAAGAGTGTGTATGTGTGTGGAGCGAGAATGAGGGGTTTGCAATTCAAGAGTCAGCTCTGAAATCCTCCCCAATAATCTTTCCCTTGATTTTAGTCATCTATCCTCCCCTCACACCACATCCAGTTTTCAAAGCTGTCAAAATGTTACTATCCCATATTCCCAAAGGAATTTATAAGCTCTTTTCTTACATTTACTACATTGTATTTCAGTTAGTCTTCAGATTACAGTCTCATCTGAAAAATGGAAGTTTTTTGGGGGGACAGGAACCATGTCTTACTCATCTTTCTATTCATAGTACCTAGCCCAGTGCCTGGGTACTAGTAGGCAGTCAGTAAATGTTTTGGATTGAACAACCTAACCTGAACCAAGGCAGTAGCATTAGGTATGTTTAGTGGGAGGTAGACTAGAGAAATAGAAGAACCTACTGAGTGGTTAGACTTAGAGAGACTGGGCAAATAGGAAGGGAGGATTCATGAGTAGTAGGGTAGCAGGTGGAAAATGGAAATATGAATCTGGAACATAGACAAGAGGTCTTGGCAGGACACATTTTTTTTTTATTCCATCAACATATGGGAAACAGAGGAACTTATTTTTTTCAGAATATAACTCTTATACTATGATAATTAATTTTCGCAGTGACCTGTACATTTGCATTACTAACAGCATTTTATAAATGAGCAGACTGAGGCATTGTAAGAAGGACCAGAGATTCTTTTTGCCTTTAAATTCGTGTCCTTTTTATGGTGCTATGCCACTGCCTTTCAGGAGGATTATAGATGCTTAGTGATAGTGTGCAGAAGTCAAGTAAGATATTAAACGTGTCCTTAGTTGTGGCAAAGTAAGAGGTCATTTTGCAACTTTAGGGAATGGAGCATTGGAGGAAAACTGCGCTTCACTGAAGTGTGTTGTGGGGGTCTGGAGATGGGGTATGGAGCACACTTTTAAGAAACATGGCTAAAAAGAGGTTAGGGAGCAGGGATCACAAGGAGGGAGGCAGAGTAAAATTACAGAGAACAGTCGTCTAACTGATCTAGAGAAGTACATAGACTATAGCCCTCCAGAAGCAAGAGACTATATAAAACAGAGCCGTCGGACGGGCGTGGTGGCTCACGCCTTTAATCTTAGCACTTTGGGAGGCCCAGGTGGGCAGCTCACTTGAAGTCAAGAGTTCAAGACCAGCCTGGCCAATGTGGGGAGCCCCATCGCTACTTAAAAATACAAAAATTAGCAAGGTGCGGTGGTGTGTGTCTGTAGACCCAGCTCAGGAGGCTAAGGCAGGAGAATCGCTTAAACCTAGGAGGCAGAGATTGCAGTGAGCAGAGATTGCGCCACTGCACTCCAGCCTGAGTGACAGAATCTCAAAAACAAAACAAAACAAACCAGAGCTGTCTAGACACCCTTAGATTTCAATCCTGTCACTTAGTCACCTGTATTTCTCACTGCTACTGAACAAGCCGTAGAGTCCAGGTAGGTAGATATGGGGTGGCCCAAACTGCTTTCTGGTGAATCAGGTGTATCCTAGTGATGACAGGAAAGTGTGGTTTCTGTCTTTGATGAGGTTAGCAACCAAGCCTTAGACATAACTCATTTTTCAATGGTAGACTGCACAGGCCCGTTTTTATTCAGAAGTTAGTAGGTCCTGATAGTAGTTTCGTCTTGTATATGGAAAAATATAACTTTGGAAAAAGCTTGAAGACAACCATTTTCATTGAAAAATAGTTTATTTATTCTTAACTGACAATTTATTTGTCTATTTGTCACAGAACTCGAAGCCGAGTAAGATAACATTTGATGATATGTTGAAGAATTTAATTTGTCATTACTTTGTAATGCTGTAATAAAATACTGGATATTTTAAAAAGAAGATTTTTTTTTTTTTTAAAGAAACCTATGGTCTGGTAATGGAAGCCTTTTGTCTTTTTTTCTTTTTTTTTTAGTTCCTGTTTATTGTCTGCCTTTCTGTTTTCTAAAACGTTCAAGAAAATGTGGGCACAGAAAAAAAGGTGAAAGCAGCCTCATTTCGGTGCTGTTAACAAAAACTTAGGAAAAAGGATTTAAATTATTAGAAAACATTGAATTATTTCGGTAATTTTATGATCATTCAGTTCTGCCATCCTTAGCATTGAGTTCTAACCATTAACAGTATTTTAAGAAATTTGGAAGAAAAAAGTCACATTGCCTAAATTTTACATCTAGATGTTAGAGTATTATCTGCTTCTTAGAGTATTTCAGAGCACCAGAATTCCTTTATAACATTTTTTCATTATTTCCATTTAGACTTTGATTAATTACTATTGTCAAGAGAGATATTTCCATCATGTGTTACTGGTTGCCAGTGAAGGAATTAAGAGGTATGGAAGTGATCCAGTCTTCAGGTTTTATCATGCCTATGGCACATTAATGGAAGGTACGTGTTAATCATTAAACATGTTCCATCAGTTTTAAATTCTTGCTTTGCACTAAGAACAATTTTTCATATCATAATCTTGACTTTCAGGTAAAACTCAAGAAGCTCTTCGAGAATTTGAGGCTATTAAAAATAAACAAGATGTATCACTTTGTTCTCTACTTGCACTGATATATGCCCATAAAATGAGTCCTAATCCAGGTATGATATTTAAATACAATGCTTAGGACATTTTTTCCTATTCAGTTTATTTTGATTTTTCTCAGTTACCAAGTCATTCAGTCTGATCACACTATATTATGTATTTTCTGTAGATACAATTTATACGTATGTTTATCTTCCTGACAAGGGTGTAAATTCATCAGGCACAAGAAATGTGTCTTATACTACTTTTGTGTTCCTTATATCCTCTGGCAGAGGTTTCATTAGTACATAGGGATTTTTTCAGATAAAGGGGAATGTATATTAGTAATTGTTATACAAAAAAAGGACAGCCAAAAAAACAGGTACTGTATATACATAAATTGCTCTGCAGCAGCCAGGTTTACAACTTTTGTGCAAATATACAGCCAATGCAGTTTATTTCTGTATATTAAGCTTCTTGAGAGCCTTAAAACCCTTTATGAGGGCTAGCTCTTGGGAGATATTCAGCAAATTTTTATGCAGTAGTAGGTTGACTAGATTATGACTAGATTATAGAAGGAAATTTATACATAAACCAGCCATTAAAGTTATGTAAACTGCCAGGCGCAGTGGCTCAAACCAGTAATCCCAGCAACTTGGGAGGCTGAGGTGAAGGATTACTTGAGCTCAGGAGTTCGAGGCCAGCCTGGGCAACATAGTTAGACCTCCATCTCTAAAAAAACAAAATAAAAAATAAAGTTATGTGAACTGTCTTAATGGATAGTTAACTTAATGGCGAAGACAGAAGAGTATCCAAATTATATGTAATGAAGAAGAAGTAGTGTTATATTCTTCCATATATATCCAGTAACAGCTAATAGGATTGTAAATATAGATTGTGTTTCAAAAAATTAGATAATAAAGGTCACAGACTGGTTCCTTGAATATTAGACGAGACTTTTTTCTAAAGCCAAGTATGACATACCTCTTTCATACATATGCAAATCAATACCAAGTTATTTAAAACATGTAAATATGTGCTTAATTTCTTCAAGAAACTGTGCCTAATACAGTTACAAGCTACAAAAGAATTGTAATAAGTGGTTCATGACATCAAGTTGGTAATCTAGTGGAGAAAACAAAATGTAAAAAACACCAAGATTAAATAAATTCCAACGTTTCTATTAAATAATATAAAATGAAACAAATGAGTTTGTAATTAATTGAAGTTGGTGTGCACTATTAAGCTGTAAGAGTAGGCTGAGAAGGCTTTTGAAATTTTGGAACTTAATCTGATCTTTGAAAGACTGGTAGAATTTGAATATGAAGAGTATTGGCCAGACAGGAGAAATGGATGGGCAAATACATGGAAGTGGTTCAGGATTAGACTCTTCTGTGGATCCCCTTTCTCCGTACTCCAGTGGGAGTGTGTTTAGCTAGAGCAGAGAATTTTCATGGGAGAGCTGTAGTTAGTATAAATAAAAGAAATTAGTACAAAATAATTTATTATTAGAATCAAGTTTTTATTTAATTCGTTATTTTTACCAGTGTTGATTCTGTTGGACACTGTGATTTGCAGGACACTGAAATGATGGAATCAGAAATACTGTTCAGAGGCATCTGAGTGCTAACTCCGCTTTGCACCAAGGATTATGCTGAATGGACTTGAGCTCTAGTAGGGGTCCAGATGTCTGTAAATACCACCTAGGAAAGTTCTAGATTCTTAGTATACATTCTTCCAGGGTGCTGATATAAACCCTGCTTATAAAAAGGCTGAGATCTGGCAACAGCTTTGTGCAGACAGTGTTAGAACTGATTGATTCCTCATTAGGGACGTGATGGAAATCTGAGTAGGAAAGATTTCCTGTACAGTGCCTGTTCCTGCCTGGTAGTTGTTTTTGTTTGTTTGTTTGTTTTCTTATTTCTGTTTCTGTATCATGGCTGTTTAATGAACACTTCTGAAGGGATTGTAGGGGTGGGGAGAGGAGAAAAGGGTCTTCTTGCTAAGCAATCTATAGACTTACAGAAACAGTTTTGTTAACTCATTAGATTGTACCTTGTTAATTTCACATTTAAATTTATATCATTAGAGTTGAAAGGAAGAGTCACATACCTTTCTCCTTGGTAGCCATTCCAGAAAGAGAACTGTTGGAATCACAGGCCTCAACTTAACATTTCTTCTTCCTCATTGCATGGCTGATTCTGATTCTGATTCCATTCAGGGTTTGGGTGTAATTGACTTCTGTGTCCTAAGCAGATACTTATATATATGAGAGAGAGAGAGAGAGTATAGATTTAATGTAAGTGAATAGAGTTATCTATTTAAGGGAGCAGTCAGTATTAAACTATAACAGCAATTATGCTATCTTTTTACTGACCCATAACAGTAGCTGGCATGTTTATATATTTTAGAATTGTATTTAAGAATTATTAATACTTTGAGTACCAATACTGGACCTGTTCCTATTAATTGTGGTTAGAACCATTATACATTTTTACAAGTCAAATTATTAAAAAATATTAGTATACACAGCCTTTCTATTTTGGGAATGATGTAAACTCTATAGCTGTATTGTGCATTACAGTGATCCTTAACCATATACCTCCTCTGTTGCCCAGGCTGGAGTGCAGTGGTGCAATCTAGGCTCACTGCAACCTCCGTGTCCCGGGTTCAAGCAATTCTCCCTGCCTCAACCTCCCAAGTAGCTGGGATTACAGGTGCCCGCCACCAAGCCCATCTATTTTTGTTTTTTATTTTTAGATGGGGTTTCACCATGTTGGCCAGGCTGGTCTCAAACTCTTGACCTCAGGTGATCCACCCACCTCGGCCTCCCAAAGTGCTGGGATTACAGGTGTGAGCCACCATGCCTGGCCATATACCGCTTTTTTAGCAAGTTTGAGGAACTGAATTTAAAATTTTATTTAATTCTAATTAATTTACTTTTTAAACTTAAAAATGATACTTGATTCAGTTATTAGAAAACTTATTTAGGAATAACTTGAGTCTAAAAATCTTTTCAGCCATAAGTTTTATGAAAACTACAAATTAAGTATTTTTAAATAAAATTTAACTTTTTTTTTTTCTTGAGTCGGGATCTTGCTCTGTCACCCAGGCTGGAGTGCAGTGGCGCGATCTCTGCTCACTGCAAGCTCCACCTCCCGGGTTCACGCCGTTCTCCTGCCGCAGCCTCCCCAGCAGCTGGGACTACAGGTGCACGCTGTCACGCCTGGCTAATTTTTTTTTTTGTATTTTTAGTAGAGACGGGGTTTCACCATGTTAGCCAGGATGGTCTCGATCTCCTGACCTTGTGATCCACCTGCCTTGGCCTCCCAAAGTGCTGGGATTGCAGGCGTGAGCCACCGCGCCCAGCCAAAATTTAGCGTCTTAATTGTGATATGCTGTTAGTATGAAATACCAGATTTCACAGTTAGTAAGGAAAAAGCATGCAAAATATCTCATTAATTTTTATATCAATGATGCATTGAAATTATATCTTAGATATATTGGGCTAAATAAAACTTTAAGATTAATTTTAATTGTTTCTTTCTATTTCTTTGAAAGTGCTACTAGAAAATTTTAAGTTACATATATGGCTTGCATTTTATTTCTATTAGACAGTACCACTGTAGAGAGAAGTAAATTTTTTGCCTTGTTAATTATCTGACCTATTATAAATACCTGATCCAGAATTTAATTTTTATTTAATATCATTTTCCCCTCCCAGATAGAGAAGCTATTCTGGAATCAGATGCCAGAGTGAAGGAACAACGTAAAGGAGCTGGAGAGAAAGCCTTATACCATGCAGGCTTATTTTTATGGCACATTGGTCGCCATGATAAAGCAAGGGAATATATTGACAGAATGATCAAAATGTCAGATGGTAGTAAACAGGTAGCTATTTTTCTGAGTTTAAAATAATAACATTAAAAAATGCTTATGTTACTGATATATCCAATAGTATCTGTGGTTTAGCTCTTTATTATTGTCCACTCTATTGCCACTTTGTAAATAACAGCTTTATTTTAACCCATTTATGGTTATCAATATGGTTAATAGTGTATTGTAGAATAGGAATTCTCTAAGGTTAGTTTTATGCTACTGAGTCTTCAAAGATCCCTGCCTGATTCCTTCCCTCTGTTTTTCTCTTCCTTTTTCTCCTTCCCTCCATATTTTGTTCTTTCCTTTCTCCCTCTCTCCTTACTGAACAGCTGTAGATACAAGGCTCCATTATTTGTACTGTTAATAACGCAAAGGAAAATAATACATAAACTTTGCTTTCATGAATGAATAACCCAGTAGTGGCATAGAGCACATCCCCAGCTAATATTGTGAGAAAAATGATAGATGATATGAGAGATGTGTGATTAAAGTATGCAAGAAAATAATAGCTAACATTTATTGCTTGCTTACTTTGTGCTAGGCACTGTTTTAAATTAAGGAGAGATCACACACTTAAGAGTTAAGAGAATGTGAAAGAATTTTTTTGAAGGAACTAGCATTTGAGCTAAAACCTGAAAGATGGATACAATTTCAACAGGCAAAGATTATGGAAAAGGGAAGTAGATACTCCCAAGGTGAGAAATAATAGATGGAAATGAGACATGTCACTTGAGGGTACACTGAGATACTCATATTTGATGGAACACAGGATACGTTGATAACGAGAAGGGAAGAAAAGCTTGGAGAGGTAACTTGAGACAAATTGAAGGATCTTGACTGCTAGTTAAAAATATTTGTATCTGATTTGACATGCATTGAGAGGCTATTGAAGACTTTTAATTATGGTAGTGATTTTATTAGAGTGCAAATCCAGAAGATTAATTTGACAATGGTTTCTTGGATGAAGTGGCTTGAGAATAAACTGAAATGCAGCGAAAAGAAAAAGATAGTACTTCCTTGCAGAAGGTTTTGAGGCACTACACTAAAATATTGTACAGTGAGTACAAAGTTCAAATTTTTAAATACTCACAGGACCTGTGAACTGATAATAAATAGTTTGGAAAGATAACAAGTTGTCACATATTAGGATGTCTTTGAGGCTTTAAGCCTAAAAAAATTAGAGACCAGTTAGCATAAATAAAAAATACATCAGCATAAGAAACTAATCTTAAAGGGAAGTGATCTATTTGAGTTAAGACATGCTGTATTTCTGGTGCTGGTAGAACAGTAAGATGGAGATAGCAGATGATTTTCTGGAAAAAGAAAAATTTAGAAGAGGTTTTCAGCTAGAAATATAGGCTGGGAATCATCCACACAGAGACAATAGTTAAAACCATTCAAATAATGGCACTGATTTAACACATAGCATTGGTTAAGATCCTTATTTGTATTTTCAGGTGAAATACAGGTAGGTAAATATAGTCTTAGTTAAAGGTTTATAAGTTTGTCAGTTAACCTAGATTTTTTTAATAGAAGAACACATTTCACAGTTTTTTATTTGACCTTAAAGAGAAAAATAACCAGTTTTCATCTTGTTTTCAATCCTTTATGTCTTACAACCCATTGGCCCACTAACATGTGTAAAGATAAATATCCATGAGTTCTTCAGTTTCTAATTTCTCAGGCCATCCACCTGTCATTTGAAATTCAATGGACTCATCAAAGAGGTTAAGAAGATCATTGCCAGATTATCTGAATCTTTAAGATATGTGAAGCAAGACATCTTCTGTTACTTCATCTTAGTTCATTTAGACTGTTTGTCCAAAAAGAGACAACAAATTCTCATCTATATATTGAATTTCATGTTTAAGTGTTATTAATTGTCAATTACTAGCAAAGTCTTAGAGAAAATAATGGTTTTAACAGTAATGGAATATTTGATAAGCTCCTTAATTTTAATATTGAGCTTAATAGTAATGTTAAAGGCTGAAATTTGTAGTATAGTTCCCAAGACACTAGGCTGGCAAGGGTTCAAAAGTGATTTCACTAACAGAATTTTATTGTTCATAACATATTTGATAGAGTCCTTTTTGTTATTAATTGCCAGAAAAATGACATTAGGCTCTTTCATTAACATTTATTTCTTTCATTTCTAAAAAAGTAAAAATAGAATTATTCATTTTACAGGGACATGTTTTGAAAGCATGGCTTGATATTACAAGAGGAAAAGAGCCTTACACTAAAAAAGCACTGAAGTATTTTGAAGAGGGACTCCAAGATGGGAATGATACTTTTGCTCTGCTGGGTAAGGTGAGTTGGAGTTAGGGTAAATAAATCACGTTTCAGAATGTATTCATAATATATTTGAAACCTGACAAAACCAAGTAGCTCAAAAAAGTTGATAATTTTCATGATACTGTTATCAGCTCACAGCCGTAAGGTGGACTGGCATTTGTGTAGGACAATGAGCAATACACTAGAGAAATGTATTCCCTGCCAAAGTTCCTGAATCCTGGATCAGCCATAACTGTTAATTGTTGTTGTTGTTTTGGTTCACACATTCTTTCCTCAGCATTTATTATGTGTCTTATGTATGTGAGGCATCCCTCTAGATATTAGAAACCCTGAGCAAGAGAAAACCTCTTGTTTTTATGGAGCTTATATCCTACTGATGGAGGCAGACAATAAACAAAATAAGTGAGTTATATGGTATATTAGAAGGTGATAAGTATAATGGAAAATATAGCTGGAAAAGCTAGGGCATGAACTTCCAGTTTTACATGAAGTGGTCAGAGAAAGTGACATTTGAGCAAACACATTTATGGAGGTGAGGGTTAAAGCCCTGCAGGCATCTCGGGGCAAGTATTTCAAACAGAGGAGATGAAGAGTTCAGGTACCCTAAGGTGTATTCAGGGCTAGCAAGGAGGCCAAAGTGGGTTGAGTAAAGAGAACAGAAGTGAAGGCCTGAGGAAGAAAGGTGGGATGGGGGTGAGGAGGAGTGGTGGGCCTGGCCTGTTCTGTAAGGCCTTTGGCTTCTGCCTTCAATTAGACAGGCAGCCAATACAAAGTTTTGAACAGAGAAATAACATGATGGGACATACATTTTGAGGGATGAGCAATTGACGGAGTCATTAGAACTTATTGATGGGTGGAAATATTTAAGTAGGACCCTTTCTTCAATCCCCATTGATGCTTTCTAAATGCCTTAATTTTTTTTTTTTTGACTCAGCAAAAAGAAATTATATGTTGGGAAAAATAGTCTGTTAGATAAGCAATAATTTGGAGGGATAAAAAAGAAAGGGGAGAGGATTCATGTCTTGACTTTTGTTAATGTCTCCACGTCACTTTTCCTGTCACTTTGTGTGGACAGTAAGCCTGTTGAACATCTTGTGTTCAGGCCCACTACCCTCAAGTTTTACCTAATAGCACTGCTGAAGAAATTGGCCATATACTTTTCTTGATCATTTTCCTTCTCTTAAAGAAAAGCTAGTTGATAAAAATTTGCTGTATCATCTCTTTTTAATGTACTAACTATATTTATAGCTTTATTTTTTCTGACTACGAGATACATGAACATAGTAAAACTTTTTTTCAGAAAATACAATAACATCTGAATGAGAAAATGAACATCACCATTGGAAATAACCAGTTAAACTATTATATATAATATCTCTTCATGTCAGTAAATCTACATCTACAAATTTATATCATCATTTTTAATGGTTACTTAACATTTTATTAAATTATATATACTATAATTTGCTCCTCTAGGTGCATTTGGGATTATTTTATACATAAACAATTCTGCCATAAATATCATCTATATACTTCCTTGTCGTCTTGTCCAATTATTTCCTTCAGATAATTCATAGAAGTGAAAAATGTTGAAGTAGAGGGATTTGTTTGAACTTTATTTTGCTTGTTCTTTAAAATCATATATTCTTTAACCTGAAAATTATTTCTCAAAAAAGATGCAAAATTTCTTAAAATTTTAGATGCTACTTGAAAATTTCCTGGAAACATTTTAATCTAAAAAGGTAAGTTTCCTGTTCTAAATGGAAACTATTTTATGGTATTTCTGAGAACATTTTTAAAAATTGTATCCTTTAATCATGTTTTTCAGCCATTTAAAAGTAAATTTTAAAACACAATAGCTTATATAATGTATTTGTATTATTCTGTGATGTTTTAAAATTGTTTTGACAAAAACTTACTAATTTTCTCTTTAAAAGTGATAACTGCTCCTCGTAGAAAAGTCAGTAAGTATTAAACACTCATACTCTGCCTGCTCTGCATTATGAGAACTTTGATATGAATGATCACAGTTTGAATATCACTTTTTTTCCCTTCCATTAGGCACAATGCCTTGAGATGCGCCAGAATTATTCAGGTGCCCTGGAGACTGTGAACCAGATTATTGTGAAGTTTCCGAGCTTCCTTCCTGCTTTTGTTAAGAAAATGAAATTACAACTGGCCTTGCAAGATTGGGACCAGACAGTTGAGACAGCACAAAGGTTAAGTAATAAAAGATGACACAAGTCTCTTTGGATTTGGTTATAATTTTGAGAAAAAGCGAAATCTATGTGAATTTTTTTCATAAGAGTTTTTAAATTTGATTTTTTTCAAACAGTATGGAACTGAGGAAATACTTAAAGTCATACTGCTTTTAAACATTGAATTTATTGATTTACATAAATATTTGATTCCTGTTTTAAGACAGACACTCTTTTTAGGCAAACAGGCCAATATCCCTGTGGTCATGAAGCTTATATTCAAGTGAGAGGAACCATATACTAAGCACGCCAGATAAGTATATTGTGTAGTATGTTAGAAAGTGTAAGTGCTATGGGGAAAAGATAAACCAAGAAGGAGATGGGGAGTGTTGAGGGGTTCAGTCTTATGGGATGGTCATGGAAGGCTGAGGCCTTTGAGCCATCTTCTAAAGAAGGTAAGGGAGTAAGCCATGCAGATATTTGAGAGAAGACTTTGCAGAAAGAAGGAAAAGCAAATGCAGAGTCCCTGAGGCGGGAGCACATGTTATACATGTTTGAGGAGTGGGAAGGAGTAAGAGAGGTGAGTAAGGTGTGAGGTCTGAGACAAAGGGTGGGAGTGAGCCCGTGCTAGATGGTGAAGGGTCTTGTCAGCCATATAAGGATTTGGGGTTTTCTTCTGAAGCACGAGGTTACCAGAGGGTTTTGAGCAGAGGAGTGCCATCATCTAAATTCTGTTTTAAAAGAATCACTCTGCCATGGGCGAGGAGGCAAAGGCAGAAGCAGGGAGAACCTTTTGAAAGCTGTTGCCATCATTGAGAAATGGTGGGGGCAGGCCCAGTATAGTTGTGGTGGAAGTGCTTTGAGAAGTGATTGGAATCTGGACCTGTAGCATTTTGTTTAGGAGTAAGAGAAAGAATAGTTTAAGGTGATTCCAAGGTTTTTGGCCTAAACTACCAGAATAACAGCAACAATGATGATAACTGTTGTGAAGTGTTCAGTATTCCTGGCTCATAGGAAGTGCTATTTATTCCTAGGGTAACCCTAAGAGGAAGGTACTATTAGTATTTCTGTTTTACAACTGAATGGACTAAGGTCCAAAGAGGTTAAGAAGTTTCTCCAAAGCCACACAATTACTTGGTGGTGGAGTTAGGATTCAGATCCAGAGCACTCTAGTCCCAGAGTCTGTGCTCTTACCCACTACTTGTGCTGGAGGATGGAGTTTGCTTCAGCTGGACAGGGTGATTATGGAAAAAGAAGGTTTCAGGGCGGGTAAGGAGTTTAGCTTTCAACATTGTAAGTTTGAAATGCCTACGAGAAGTCAAAGTCGAGGTGGATGTATGGTCAGGCAGCTGGATGTCTGAATCTGGAGTTCTTGTGAGAGGTCTAGGCTATAGCTAATATTTTGGAGTCACTGACACATAGATGTGATTTAAAGCCATGAGATCAAGAATAAATGTATTTGAGTCACAAATCAATAACTTTTCTAACAGATGAATTCATGTCACTTAATACTAAAGTTACAGAAAAGTAAATTTCATAGGTAATACAAATATACCTTTAAAATCAGAATGTCTTAATAGAACTTCTCATGCAAACAATAAGCAAGATCCTTTCAAGATACAAATGAAGTATAAATTGCATAGACAGTCACCTTTACTTCAGTTTGGATCAAAGTATAAAGCTTGTCTTAGAATCTTCAGAATAAGTGACTTGCAAGCATGTCTAACTTTTATTCATATCTGACAAAATATTAATGACTATCTCAGGGCCGAACATCTTGGTAACATCTTTGCTAAGATCGTCTATCATTTATTATGGAGAATTTCAGATTTATGTAAAAGCAGACAGAATAACATCATGAGGTACTCTTACCTGTTTCCTGCCCCCAGCTAATGTCACCACATGTCTAAACCCCCATTTGCTTCTTGGCTTTAATTTTCAGTTTGAAGCAAATTCAAAACTCTGCATCATTTCATTTGTAAGTATCACAAGATGTGTTGAAAAAATAGGATAATTCTTTTCCCTCTATAACATAATGGCAATATCATTATCACATATATAAAATTAAAAATAGTTTTTTAATATCAAATATCCAGTGTTCAAATTACCAGTAGTTTCAAATATTGTGTTTTTTAAATAAATTATTTTTTAATCAGGATCCAAATGAGTCTACATATTGTGATTGGTTTATATCTTTAAAGTCTCTAAGCTCCCTCCCAGTCTCTGTAAGTTCTTTCTCACTTTCTTTCTCTCTCCTTTCGTATCTCTCTCCTTCCCCTCTTCCCTCTCCCTCCCTCCTTCTTCCTGTCTTCTTTTCTATTTCCCTGTTTCCCTTCTCTTTTTCTCCTTGCCATTTTTTTAAGTTAAAGAAACCAGTGTTTTGTCCTGTAGCATTTTCCATGATCTAGATTTTGTTGTTTGTCTGCCATGGTGTAGTACAACTTGTTGCTTTATCCTCTCTATTTCCTGTAAGTTGGTAGTTGGATCTAGAGGTTTGGTTAAATTCACATTCAATTTTGTTGTTTTGGCAATTACTTCATGAGTGGTACTGTTGTCTTTCATCACAGTGACAGAATGTCTGCTTGTCTCTCTCTTTTTGTGGTATCAGCAGTTATTCATGCTCAATACCTAGGTGCTTGATTCATAGGGATTATGGTAGGGTTACATTTGAATTCTGTCATTCTTTCTTTGTTTCTTAGCTAGAAAACCTATAAAGAAAAACTTCCCCTGGTTAGTTACTGAGTGATGTGGTTCATGTAAGAAAAGTAGGAGAAGATGCTTAAGTCTTTTCCTTTATTTCCAGGTTTAAAAAAAAATGCCAAGAATTCCTT
Source organism: Hylobates moloch (assembly GCF_009828535.3). Classification (NCBI taxonomy): domain Eukaryota; kingdom Metazoa; phylum Chordata; class Mammalia; order Primates; family Hylobatidae; genus Hylobates; species Hylobates moloch. The sequence goes on from NW_026652276.1 coordinate 76,689,548, forward strand.
AGCATCCTTCATTGGTAATTGATTAGTGGCTTAGGTTTGTTTATTTTACATGGCATGGATTTAGATGAGTGCTTCTGGACATTTCAGTCGTTATAATTGCAGTCTTTTCTCTATTAGAAGCTTCTTCAAGTTGTTCTTAAGTCCTTTTGACATGATCCTAGTAGTCTTTGATAGTTACTTTGCTATTTGGTATGACAAGCTGTCCAGGCTCATTTTGTGTATTACTTCCCCAAGTAGGTATCAGTCATTTGTCCAAGGCAATCTAATCTCTTTCAGTGTGAGATGATATTTGAAGGCCACAATTTGGGCACTAATAATTTTTTGATGTATATATCTTTCAAGGTTTTTTTTCTAGGCACTGTGCGTGTGTGTGTGTGTGTGTGTGTGTGTGGTTTCTATATATTTTTAAAATATGTATATATTTTGAGGGTGTTTTAAAAATAAGAAATAGACTCATAATGTACTTTTAAACTTGTTTTTCTCTTTAAGAGAGTATTTCATAGATATCATTTTATACCTATTCACATAGATACACCAAACTGTTTTTTAATAGACAGTATTTTTAGGGTAGTTTTAGGTTCACAGCAAAATTAAACAAAAGGTACAGAGATTTCCCATATATTCCTTGCCTCCACACATAGATAATCTGCCCAGTTATCAACATCTCCCACCAGAGTGGTACATTTGTTACAGTGGATGAACTTACACCATAGTCACCCAAAGTCCGTCATTTATATTACAGTTCACTTTTGATGTTGTGCATGCTAGTGGTTTGGACAAACGTGTAATCACATGTATCCACCATTATAGTATCATACAGAATATTTCTACTGCCCTAAAAATTATCTTTATTGTGTATCCGCTATATATCCCTCCATCTCCCCAACTCCTTGCAACCACTGCTCTTTTTACTGCCTTTATAGTTTTGCCTCTTCCAGAATGTCTGTAATATGGAATAATACAATATGTAGCATTTTCAGCTTGGCTTCTTTCATTTAGTATTATGCATTTAACTTTCTTGCATGTCTTTTCATGACTTGATAGCTCATTTCTTTTTAGTACTGAATAATATTTCATTGTTTGGATGTACCACAGTTTTATCCATTGAAGGACATCTTGATTGCTTCCAAATTGTGGCATTTATGAATAAAGCTACTATAACCTTGTGCAGGTTTTTGTACAGACATCAGTTTTCAACTCCTTTGGATCAAATGCCAAGGAATATAATTCCTGAATCATACGGTAGGAGTATGTTTAGTTTTGTAAGAAACTGCCAAACTATCTTCCAAAGATGTTATACCATATTATATTCCCACCAGCAATGAACGAGAGTTTCTCTTGCTTTAAAACATCTTCATCGGCATTTGATGTTGCCAGTGTTCTGGATTTTGGCCATTCTAATAGGTTTGTAGTGGTATCTCATTGTTAATTTTAATTTGCATTTCCCTGATGACATGACGTGGAGCATTTTTAAATATGCTTATTTGCAGTCTGTATATCTTGCTTAGTTAGGTGTCTGTTAAGGTCTTTGGCTCATCTTTTAATTGATTGTTTTCTTGTTGGGTTTGAAGAGTTCTCTATATATTTTGTAAAACAATCCTTTATCAGATATATCTATGTCTGATAAATATTTTCTCCCAGTCTGTGGCTTGTCATTCACAGAGCAGAAATTTTTAATTTCAATGAAGTCCAGCTTATCAACTCTTTCTTTCATGAATTATGCCTTTTGTGTTGTATCTAAAATGTCATCATCAAACCATAGGCCATCAGATTTTCTCCTGTATTATCTTCTAGGAGTTTTATAGTTTTAAGTTTTACATTTAGCTCTGTGATCTATGTCAGATTAATTTTTGTGAAGAAGATGAGGCCTGTATCTATATTCATTTTTTTCATGTGGATGTCCAGTTTTTCCAGTGCCATTTATTGAAAAGAGTGTCTTTTCTCAATTGCATTGTCCTTGCTCTTTTGTCAAAGATAAGTTTACTATCTATGTGGGTCTATTTCTGTGATTTCTACCCTGTTCCATTGACCTGTCTGTTCGTTCACCAATACCACACTACTGTCTTGATTACTGAAGTTTTATAGTAAGTCTTGAGGTCAACTAATGTCAGACCTCTAACTTTGCTCTTTTCCTTCAGTAGTATGTTGCTATTCTGGGTTTTTTTGCTAATCTGTATAAACTTAAGGATCAGTTTGTCAGTATCCACAAAATAACTTGCTGGGATTTTGATTGGGATTGCATTGAGTTAGTTTACAGATCAAATTGGGAAGAACTAACATCTTACATTGTCTTTGCATCTATGACATGGAATATCTCTCCGTTTGTTTGGTTTTTCCTTGATTTCTTTTGTCAGAATTTAAAAATTTTCCTCAAAGAGATCTTGCACATATTTTGTTAGATCTATATGCACCTAAGTGTTTTACTTTAAGGAGTGCTAGTGTAAATGTTATTGTGTTTTTAATTTCAAATACCACTTGTTCATTGCTAGTGCATAGGAAAGCAATTGATATTATATATTAACCTCATATCCTACAATCTTGCTATAATCGCTTGTTGATTCCAGGAGTTTTTTTAATTGATTCTTTTAGATTTTCTACATAGATGTTCATGTCATCTGTAAACATCTATTTATTTCTTCCTTTCCCTAATCATTTTAAAATTGAGTAGCATTCTACGAATTGAAAATGCAAATAATTTGTTTAATCTCTCCCCACTGGTATGCACCTAAGCAGTTTTCTATTTTTCACTGTTCAGTATAGCGCAGTGTACACACACACATACACACATACCTGTTTGAGCACATGTAGGACTATATCTGCAGAGAAGTTTCCCAAAGGAGAGATTGTTGAATCCAAGATACTGTATTTGTTAGGGTAGGCTAAGCTGCTACAAAAACAGATCTAAACATATAATGATTCAGTGTAATAGAAGAATGTTTCCCCATATGTAACTGTTTTGGGTAAATGTTAGAAGTGATCAGGCAGCTTTGCTCAACGCTGTTTTTAACGGACCTAGACTCTTTCCATCTTGCAGTCCTGCCATCTCCTAAGACCTCATAACACCTGGCAGAAAGGGAAAGATAATGTAGAGAAGTCATTCCACTTTTTATTAAAGCCCAGTCCCAGAAATGGCATATATTACTTTATTTCATGTTGACCACCTCTAAATGCAAAGATATCTAGGAAGTGTTGGCTAGCCACATGCCCAAGCAAATAAGGAGAAAATGGATTTGAGGAGACAAATTGTGGTCTCTGCCTCAAGTATATAAATTTAAAATTTTGATGGGCACTGCCAAATTGCTCTCCTAGGAAATTGTACTAATTTACCCTCCTACTAGTAGTCTATTGCACGTTCCCTTACCTTATCCTCATCCTCACCAATTCTGGCCATTTTCAGTGTGTGTATTTTTTTTTTTCAAGCAATCTGAAAGAGAGGTATCTTATTTTTATTTTCATTTCTTTTATTGACATAGAACAATTTTTCATATGCTAAAACCTCTTGTTTTTCTTTGGTATATAACTGGTTCTAAATACGCTTTTTTTTTTAAGTGAGCCTATTCTCTCCTAGGTTTTCGACGGACTCTGATAATTTTTTTATTTTTATTTATTTTTATTTTTTTATTTTTTTTGAGACGGAGTCTTGCTCTGTCGCCCAGGCTGGAGTGCAGTGGCACGATCTTGGCTCACTGCAAGCTCTGCCTCCCGGGTTCACGCCATTCTCCTGCCTCAGCCTCCCGCATAGCTGGGACTACAGGCGCCCGCCATCACGCCCGGCTAGTTTTTTTTTGTATTTTTTTAGTAGAGACGGGGTTTCACCATGTTAGCCAGGATGGTCTCGAGCTCCTGACCTTGTGATCCACCCGCCTTGGCCTCCCAAAGTGCTGGGATTACAGGCTTGAGCCACCGCGCCCGGCCGATAATTTTTATCACAAGTTCTCCATCATGTTTCTTTTCTTTTTTTTTTTTTTGAGACAGAGTCTTGCTCTGTTGCCCAGACTGGAGTGCAATGGCGCAATCTTGGCTCCCTGCAACCTCCGCCTCCTGGGTTCAAGCAATTCTCATGCCTCAGCCTCCTGAGTAGCTGGGATTACAGGCACCCACCGCCACGCCCTGCTAATTTTTTGTATTTTTAGTAGAGACGGGGTTTCGCCATGTTTCTCTTATAACAGTTTTCTTGGCTCTTTTTTTGCTCTTGACTGTCATAATCAATTTACAAAATAATAAAAAAGAAACCATAGAAGATTTTGGTTTGAATTGCATTAAATGTTTAGTCATTTGTGGGGAAAAAAAATTTTCTTTCCCAAAAATGACCATTATTATATCAGGCAGCTATTGGTGTATAGCAAACAACCACAAATGTCAGGACATATAATAATAAGTATTCTTTCCTCACATTTTTGTGGGTTGTCGAAGGTCTGCTGATCTCAGGCAAGGCTTGGCTCGGCCCCGCTTCAGTTCAGATGCAGCTGGGTGAGTGTGGCACATCATTGCAGTTTGGACTGAAGAGTCCAAGCATCTCCAATAGTGTTTTCCCCTGGACTCACGACAAGTAGCAGCCACTACCCAGAGGAAATTCTTATACTGATAGCAGGTGCAAGAGAACAAGCAGAAATATGCAGTACCTCTAAAATTTAGGCTGATACACTGCTATTCCTGCCCACATTGCATTGGCCAGTATAAGAAAAATGTCCAAGTCCCTAGTCAAGAAGCAGTAGGGTACACTCCAACTTTTGTAGTTAGTTACATGGCAGAAGACACGTACTCAGGGAGGGTTGAAAAACTGGAACCAGTAATTGTGATGTGTACCACATCATCCACAATAAGAGAAGTCTAGGGCGTTACCTTTTTGCTTCAGTTCTTTTTAAAAATGTCCCTGAGAACAGTTTCATAGGAATTTTATAGCTTTTGCACGTTTCTTAAATTTATGCTTGTTATTTTTTTCTTTTTGGTTTTTGTTCCATTTATTAATAGGATTTTTAATGTAATATTTTCTCATTTGTTTTTATCACATAGGAATCTGTTGTTGTGAATAACATTAGTAGGTATTGTAATGTTTTACCCTGGTTTGCATTCCTGGAATTCCTGTAATAAGTCAGCCTGGTTAAGATGAATTATTCTTTTACTATACTGTTGTGTATGGTTAGCTAATACTTTATTTAGGATTGCCACAAGATTTAATGAGACTAGTATAATCTATTCTTATCTTTTAAAAACATATTAAAAATTAAACTCCAGAGACTTTTACTTGTTTAAATAATAAAATTGATAATTTTCACAAAGCAGATGACATTTTCTAATGAAAATTACTTATTTGAACAGTGGAATAGTGAGGCAAGCAAACCAACTTTTCATGCCCTCAAATAAAAGAAAATATATAAATTTATTGTGACATTAACTAAATTGTTTTCCTGCAGGTTGCTGCTCCAAGATAGCCAAAATGTGGAAGCACTGAGAATGCAGGCACTCTACTATGTGTGTAGGGAGGGGGATATAGAGAAGGTAAGTGGCATTGTATTATTTAAGTTTCCTATATTAAAAAATATATGTCATTACACATACACACACATACACACATGTGTGTGCACGTGCATATACATTAAAGCCTTGAAGTTCTCTTTTAGAATATACGTCATGGTAGTTTTTAGTTGATTACTAGACTATACCTTAACAAAGAGGTCAGCTTCTGAAATCTATTAGTAAAGCAAAAATATTACACAGTTAATATTACCCTTGAAAATCCCTTAAATCATTAATTATAGTATATATGGCTTTCTGTATGAAACTCCTGTGTAGTAATATATATGATTAATGTAACCAGTGATACTAGATATGAAAAAGTATGTATGCAAAATGTAATTTATAGTATATTTACAATTTAACTGAATTTGCAAAAATTAAATGGGCTTAGGATAAAATCCCATTGTACCTGATAATAAAGCACATCTGTTTCTGTAGTAGTGAACACATTGACTGTAGATTGGATCATGGAGTGCCAAACTCTAATCTGAAGGAAATAATATTAGTATAACATGTAGTATATTTGCATTGTGTTTAGTGTGGTTAAATTGGTTAATGTGACAGTGTCTGATAGATACTTCAGTAAATACTAGGAGTATCTTAGTAGGGGTAAATCTTCAGTAAATTTTCCATGCATTGAAATTACTTATACTAAGTACTGTAATGATTTTTTTATTCTAGAAAATATTTTGAATATAAACCAGTCTATATAGGCAATTGAAGGGCTGATCTCATATACTTGTAAATACATTATCATTCGTATCTCATTTGTGTCGTGAATTAACTGTTGGAGGTGGAGCTGGGCATGTGCAGTTAATGGAATATTATGGGTGTCTTTGCCTATCCAAAGGTTTCCATTCAATAACAAGTATTAAAGAAACACATTCTAAAACATATTTATAATTATTGAGTTTGTTAGAATCTTAAATATGTTTTATAACATATAATCATCCATTGGAGGAGGAGGAATTTATAAAAGCAAAGGTCTTTTAAAATACTAGTAGGGTTATGCTTTGTTAGTGTATATGTGCCTGTATTATGTTGTTTTTGCTTAGTATATTTTAAAGTTAATACCAGTTCCTTTTGTTTTAGGCTTCCACCAAGCTGGAAAACTTGGGAAATGCATTGGATGCCGTGGAACCACAGAATGCTCAACTTTTCTATAACATTACACTCGCCTTCAGCAGAACTGTGAGAGTGCCTACCATGTACCAGAGCTCTGTTATCTGTAGTAGAGGACATAAAATAAGTGGAAAAGGTGGAAGCAGGGAAGAGCATATGGCCTAGAGTGCAAATATGTATTTAAATATATGATATACTCCTAGGAAAGGCAGTTTAGAGGAGTTGTGGTTTCCAACTATAAGATGCCCTGATGGAGGCTTCATGGAGGAAATGCCACTTATTGATCTTTTAAGCATAACGAAGTGCCTTCCAAAGGAAGTAGAAGGTAGTTTATTTTCATCAGAGCATAAGATTTATGACCAGGATTGCTCTTAGCTTTTGTTTTTTAAAACTATTTTTAAAAAGTTTTAAAGTGTATAAAAGACCATTTTGGTGAAGAAAATGGTTGGTATCTTATTTTTTTAAAAACAACAGGAAAGAAGTGTTTTTATTATAAGCTCCCAGTAGAAGAAAGGTAATCAAGAATGAAATAGAAAAGGCCGGGCGCGGTGGCTCACGCTTGTAATCCCAGCGCTTTGGGAGGCCGAGGCGGGTGGATCACGGGGTCAGGAGATCGAGACCACGGTGAAACCCCGTCTCTACTAAAAATACAAAAAATTCGCCGGGCGAGGTGGCGGGCGACTGTAGTCCCAGCTACTCGGAGAGGCTGAGGCAGGAGAATAGTGTGAACCCGGGAGGCGGAGCTTGCAGTGAGCCGAGATTGCGCCACTGCCCTCCAGCCTGGGCAACAGAGCGAGACTCCGTCTCAAAAAAAAAAAGAATGAAAGAGAAAAATACAGTAGAATCTCGAAATCAATACAAGGAATGAGAATATTGAAAAGTTCATTAAACTAGGAAGGTTAAAATAATTAGCAAGCATAAAGTTGAAAGAAAAAAGGATATTGTTAAATGACATGAATATACTGAATTTTCTTATTTAAAAACAAAGATATCAGATTGTGTAAACTTTAAAGGAAGAAAACTCCCTGCTGCAACAAAAGTTTGAATTAAGGAGGTATTTACCTTTTTTGCTTACCATAGTGCTAGACACATTATTGCAATTAGTTTTTTACTAAGCTTATAAAATTATATAAGTTCAAACATTTGAATAAATATTTTACTCTTAAAGTTTGTTGTCTTGAAAAATTATGTACTTATTCTAACAAGACTGCTATTTCTTGACATTTTTTTCAAGAAGATTCTAAGGCATGAGCTCTTAAAATATTCTCACTGATGGCATAGCTAGTGTTTAGGGGGAAAACAGATCCTAGTCTTAGTTTTTTATTCAATAAGAAAAAACATACATATATTATACACACACACACACACACACACACACACACACACACACGTAACCATAAAATAATGGTTTTCTTGTTTAATCTGTAAAACAGTCATGAGACAGCTTGGAAAAGGAGTTCAAAAAAATGTTTTTGCAGTGACATCATTAGAAGTGTACTTTTCATACTAGTTATTTTGTAAAAGCATTATATTCATTAGGATATATAAGTTCTGATAGAATATAAACTCTTGATGCATTGTCTAGATAATAGGAAAGTTTTATTTTTCCTTAATTATTAATTTTTTTTCTTTTTCATCACTCCTGTGAAGTACAAATAATATATATATTTAGAAAAAATAATCCTTCAGTCTCAGTAGAAATGTTAGACTTTGAAATCTTACATCTTTTTTTTTTTCTTTTTAGTGTGGACGTAGTCAACTCCTTCTTCAAAAAATTCAAACGTTACTTGAGAGAGCTTTTAGTTTAAACCCTCAACAATCAGAATTTGCTACAGAACTTGGATACCAAATGATTTTACAAGGAAGAGTTAAAGAGGCACTGAAGTGGTATAAGACCGCCATGACACTTGATGAGACTAGTGTGTCTGCCCTAGTTGGTATGACAACTGTTTTCGTAAATATTTATAATATAGATACAAGTAGCAATTTCTTTTAACTTGCCGTTAGAGAAGAACACATGGATTTTGTGGTTTTCTAAACTTAAATTGTTCCCTACTACCCACACTCGAAAAAGTCATGTCTTTAAAAATAAAATTTTTAATTCACAAATAATATCTTGAGAGAATAGATTTTTATAACGTGGTTCCTATAAATTATGAATTCTTCAGTAAATGATTTTATAAGGTCCAAGGCTACCCATTTTGTTTTCTTTCACTCTTTTCATTTTCTTTCTGTTGTTTTTAATCTAAAACATTAAAGTATTGTGATGAGGGAAAACGTGTTTTATTAATGTTGTTATGTTAGCTTGAAGAGTGCATCCCTGAATTGGTGTGGACTTTGACTGTCTTTCTGCTGTTTGATTTTAGGATTTATCCAATGTCAGTTGATAGAAGGGCAATTACAGGATGCAGATCAGCAGCTAGAATTTTTAAATGAAATCCAGCAGTCCATTGGAAAATCTGCGGTACAGTATTTTATTTTATCAGATGGTAGATGCTAGCTGTTTATAAAATATTAAATTATTAATCAGTCTTATTGTTTTGTAATGGCTGTAAAGCACTAGTGTACACTAATTTTAATATGTAATTGCATTTATTAATTTACCTCCATTCAAAACTAAACTTTATTCTTCTGAATGATTCTAAAAGTCTATTCAAGCTAATACTTGAGTTTGAACAAATAATTGCATATCAGTAGCACATTACATGCATTTGAAATCTAAATGGAAATAAATGGCTTTATAACTAAATGGAATAATTTCTGAAAACTACTTATTTTCTAGGAATTGATCTATTTACATGCAGTTCTTGCCATGAAGAAAAATAAACGACAAGAAGAAGTTATTAATTTGTTAAATGATGTCCTGGACACTCACTTTTCACAATTAGAAGGTTTGCCTCTTGGCATACAGTATTTTGAAAAGCTAAATCCTGATTTCTTGTTAGAAATTGTTATGGAATATCTGAGCTTCTGTCCAATGCAGGTAAGTAATTATGAGACTTACTTTCAAGGATGCATTTACTTGACGTTTTATCGAAGAACTTAAAAGTTTTCTTTGATGCATTAGACTATATCGGCATCTTAAAATGGTAGTATTTGTATCTATGTTAGTTGAAATCGCTTTTAATCAGACTGTTTTTAGTAATGACTGCTGTCAACTACTGAAAGTATTGGTTTGCAAATATTCATTTGTATTTCATAAAATCTTAAAATCTTCTGTTTAAAGAAATATTAAAAGTCATCTAATTCAGACACCTACCTTATATTTGCTTCTAGTCTGTAACATCACTGTCAAGTGCCTATCCCATGTCTGGACACACTAAAATGAAGTTCTTGTCATATAACTATGATTGTTAGCTTGTGTTTCCTGTGTTAGGTCAAACTCTGCTTTTGGTTAAAAAAAAAAAAAAAAAAAAAAAAGACCATTTACTGGTCCTCCTTCTGCTCCCTAGATTGACATAGGGCAAGTCCAGTTGCTTAGAGCAAGGATCATTCCTCATGCATTAAACAGACCTTCAGATATTGGCAATTAGTTTTCATGTTCCACTAAACAACTCTAGGTTTCCAGCCATTTATGTTTTATATGAAATAGTTTTGAGAATTCTGTGTGTGAATCTGATGATATTCTTTATTTTGTCTGTGCCTCTCATTAAGTTTACTATTCCAAATGTGGATTTGACCTGCAAGAACTAGAGTAGACCTTTTCCTCCCTTATTCTGGAAGTCCATCCAACTTTCTTTTTATAAATCACATTACATTAATGACCTCTATTGAATTAACAGTTAATTAAAGACTTTCAGTCTCTTACTTGTTGTACCTTTGGACTCAAATGTAGGACTCTACATTTATTCCTATGAAATTTTATCTTTTCAGATTCATCTCATAATTCCATGTTATCATATTCCTTGTGGATCATGATTGTCACCTATTTTAGATGGATCTTTATTGTCATCTGTCATCTGCTTTATCTAGCTCTGAGATAACTATTACTATAATGTTCTTTTCCAAGCATTAACAGTTTTGAGTAGAATTGAAGATGAAACCCTATGTTGTACTACCAGAGATTTCTTTCCAAATTGATGTGGATTTATTAGTCAGCACTCTTATTACAGATAGTAAGCAGATACAGACATCCTAACTTTATTATATTCAGCTCACATTCAGCACAGGGATATCAGAGCAGGCACTATCAAGTGTTCCATTGCTGAAAGCAAACTTCTTAGCATTCTCCCTGATCTATAGCTTCAGTAACTGTGTTAACATGGGAAACAAGGAAAATGACCTTCCCTTAGGGAACCCATACAGCCTTTTCGATTATCATGTCCTTTTCTAGGCTTTCATTACCATTTATTTTTTAAACTTAAACGCTCATAGAATTGTACCTGGGATTGACCTCAGACTCCCCAGTCATAATCCATTTTCCCTTGCTTGGAAGTTGGAATACCTTTTTTTCGGTATTAATCTAGTATTCAAGATTCATTCTACAAATGTTTATAGAGTACCTAGCACTCTACTTAGAGCTGGGGAAATACCCATGTAAAACAAACTACATTCCTTTCCCCTGAGGCATGTATTCCAACAGGAGGAGACAGATAATACAATTAAGTCAATTGTATACTATGTTTAGAAAATGACAGGAGAAAATAATAGAGCATGGTGGGGTGATGGTGATTTTAGATACAGTGGTCAGGATAGGCCTCATGAAGAGGGTAAGATCTGAACAAAGACTTGAAAATAGGATATATATATATAACTGCTAGGATATGTGTATATATATATATATACACATATATATATAAAACTGCTAGGATATATATATATATATATACACACACATATATATATAGGAGTTTATATATATACTCCATATATACATATGGGAGTTTATTAAAGAATATTAACTCACACGATCACAATGTCCCACAGTAGGCTGTCTGTAAGCCAAGGAGCAAAGAAGCCAGTCCGAGTCCCAAAGCCGAAGCACTTGGAGTCCAATGTTCAAGGAAGCATCCAGCATGAGAGAAAGATGTAGACTGGGAGGCTAAGGTTAGCCTGTCTAGTCTTTTCACATTTTTCTACCTGCTTTATATTCCAGCCATGCTGGCAGCTGATTAGACACTGCCCACCCAAATTAAGGGTGGGTCTGCCTTTCTCAGCCTATTGACTCAAACGTTAATCTCCTTTGGCAACATTCTCACAGACACACCCAGGATCAAGACGTTGCATCCTTCAATACAATCATGTTGACAGTATTAACCATCACAGAACATGTGAAAATATGGTAGAGTGTTTCAGACAATGGGAGCAGCTGGTGCAGAAGCCTAAAGGGACACGAGGAGACAAATGTGGCTGGGGCAGGGTGAGGAGGAGGAGGAGAGTAGTCAGAGATGAGGTCATTCCACAGGAGACCAGCCCAGGTAGGGCCGTAGCAGTTCTTATAACTCCTTTGGCTTTAATTCTGAGTACAATGGGGTACAATGGGGAGTCACCAAAAGGCTTCCAGAATGATCCAAGTCAACATTTTAACTCAATGTTTTAATGGATTTCTCTATCAGATGTGCTGAGAATAAACTGTAGATAGAACAAGAAATAATGCATTAAGTGGTAGTTGGGTCTCTAGTTCAAATAGACATCCTATTTTCCTTTACCAGGAAATTCTGTTTTCCTTTACCAGCATGATAGAAAGTAATCAGCCTATGTGATACTGTTTTCATGGGGAAATATCAGAAAGGCAGAATTGTCTCTTTAGCTCTGTTCCTACTTCTTTGACCGTTTTATAGACATAATTTTGTTTAGAATTTTAATTGAACAAACGATATCTTAAAGGTCTGCAATAACTATTTTTTCTATGATTGCACATTGAAATTGTTTGCAGTAAAAATGATGGTTGTTCTCAACTCATTCTTAGCAGGTGACAAAGAACATTATCATAACCTCACCATCACACTTTCACTTTTTTTACTTAGGCAGAAAAAAATACATATTTTTAAACTATTTGCTCTGTATCTATTACTGTGCAAAGAAGCATAAAAGTCTTATCTTCAAGACACATAAAAACCCATAGGCCTATAAAAGAAGCAAAACTAAATATGAAACTACCAGTAGAACTGTATGGGTATTATACAGTGCTAAATTTCATTATATAGATTATATATGAATAATATAAAGAAGTTGAAGTATTCTAGGCAATAATAGTCATATTCTGATTATCTTTTTGAGCGTATATATTGTGTGTGTCAACATAAGTAATTTGTAGCACTTTCTTGTTGGTAATAATGGCTCATTATAGGAGTAATTTTCCATAAGAGGGCACAGTCCAATTGAAGATCTTTATGTGTCAGGGGGCATGGGGTGGAGAGGATCATCCTTATATAAAGAAACAGCCTTAGTAAGGCAAAGCAGGAGGAATGAACATTTTATATTTAAATTCTGATATCACATTACTAAATTGTGATTGGATGACCATTGGATAAAGGTTGGTTAGGTAGACAGCCATCATAAGAATAAGAAACAAGGGCCGGGCGCGGTGGCTCACGCTTGTAATCTCAGCACTTTGGGAGGCTGAGGCAGGCGGATCACGAGGTCAGGAGATCGAGACCACGGTGAAACCCCGTCTCTACTAAAAATACAAAAAAAATTAGCTGAGCGTGGTGGCGGGCGCCTGTAGTCCCAGCTACTCGGAGAGGCTGAGGCAGGAGAATGGCGTGAACCCGGGAGGTGGAGCTTGCAGTGAGCCGAGATTGCGCCGCTGCACTCCAGCCTGGGTGACAGAGCGAGACTCGGTCTCAAAAAAAAAAAAAAGAATAAGAAACAGTGAAAAGAATAAAGCAGTGTTCTAGTATCACTTTAATTATCATACTCATTATTAATTGAAAGGAAAACTTTGAGGGTCTAAAACATGCCAGGATGAAGAGTGGGGAATGTAAAGGTATGAGACATTAAGTTTAGCATAGTGAGTGTTCTACCTTCTGTTTACTACTGGGGGAAATCTAAATTCTTTAAAAACTGGTTTACAATAATCTAGGGGATAATGAAAGTAATTGAATTTAGCAAATCACAAGGCAGATCTAGAATTCGAACACTTACTGCCTTGACTCTGTCAGTTCTAGCAAGAAACTCTATCTCTCAGTTATCTTTCCTTTAACGGATATATTTCTCTGATAAAACTTTTGAATAGATATAACCCACTTGATATGTTATCCATTTAGTAATTGTGTAATAGTTTCATAATTATTTTGCTGAACAGGAGCCATTATTTGCATTGTCTGTTCATAGATCCCAGGGAAATAAATTAGTATTAGTTAAGTCATAATAAAGGTATTACAAAATAAGTGAAATCAAAGAAATTTTAGAAAAATGTATATAGCTTGGTTAGTTATACTAAAATTAATATATGTTCATTTTTAGCTAAATATTATTTTTACACTTATAAAATGATCTGCTGGTTTGTTTTGTTTAGCCTGCAAGTCCTGGGCAACCTCTTTGTCCACTTCTCAGGCGTTGTGTCTCAGTCCTGGAGACTGTAGTAAGAACTGTTCCAGGTCTTCTGCAAACTATCTTCCTAATAGCAAAAGTGAAATATTTGTCAGGTAGAGTATACCTTAAAAACTTTTAACCTTTTTATTCTGATGTTGATAAAAACAAGCGTAAATAAATTAAGCACTCTGTATATATAAATAGTCACATAAAATGTACATTTTGTAAATGCATAGATAAGTAATTTTAATCCAAAATAGAATTGCATAATTTACTATTTAATCCTTTAAAAATTACTATAAACTTGTGTGGCTTAAGCGAATTGCTGGGAAAATGCAGTTGTACCACTTTAAAAAAAAGTCTGTCAGAAATTACTGGAGACTGGCAATAAGAATTTACAGTCATTAATCCATGGTTGTGTTCTTACTGGTATAACCAAATGCAACATTTGCCAGATTTCAGGCCCTAATGAAAAGTACTGAGTAATTCCTGTTTAGTTTCTGTGAATAGTTATGGATAGCTTAAAATAAAAGCAACTCAGTTATAACCTTAGTTTCCTAAGGCATAGACAAATGCCTGACTTTACACATAAAAATAGACCATCATGGCTGGGTGCGGTGGCTCACACCTGTAATCCCAACAGATTGGGAGGCCAAAGCGAGCAGATTACTTGAGCCTGGGAGTTCAAGACCAGCCTGGGCAACATGGAGAAACCTCATCTCTACAAAAAAATGCAAAAATTAGCTGGGCTTGGTGGCATGTGCCTGTAGTCCCAGCTACTCAGGAGACTGAAGTGGGAGGATCACCTGAGCCCAAGGAGGTTGAGGCTGCATTGAGCCAGGATCGTGCCACTGCACTCCAGCGTCAGCGATGGGAGTGAGACCCTGTCTCATTAAAAAAAAAAAAAAACAGCTGAGCGCGGTGGCTCACGCCTGTAATCCCAGTACTTTGGGAGGCCCAGACCGGTGGATCACGAGGTCAGGAGATCGAGACCATCCTGGCCAACACGGTGAAACCCCGTCTCTACTAAAAACACAAAAAATTAGCCAGGCATGGTGGCAGGCGCCTGTAGTCCCAGCCACTGGGGAGGCTAAGGCAGGAGAATGGTATGAACCTGGGAGGTGGAGCTTGCAGTGAGCAGATCGTGCCACTGCACTCCAGCCTGGGTGACAGAGTGAGACTCTGTCTCGGAAAAAAAAAGGACCATCATATTATGCTTGTCTGTATGTACCTTTGGCAACTGAATGCTATAAAAGTAAATAACGTTTGTAAAACTGTTAAGAGCAGAAACCAACTTAAAGGTATTTTCATGAATAGTTACTTCCTGTAATATAATGGAGTGATGAGATTGTCTTTACTGCTTCTTTGGACCTCTGTTTTCTTTCTTTATTTTATTTTTTATTTCAATTTTTTATTTGTATTGGGTACAAATAGTTTTTGGATACATGGATGAATTGCATAGTGCTGAAGTCTGGAATTTTAGTGCACCTATCACGTGAGTAGTGTACATTGTACCCAATATGAAGCTTTCTATCCCACACCCTCTTCCCATCCTCCCTCTTCTAAGTCTCCAAAGTCCACTATATCACTCTGTTTGCCTTTATACCCATAGCTTAGCTACTACTTACAAGTGAGAACATACAGTATTTGGTTTTCCATTCCTTAGTTACTTCATTTAGATTAATGGCCTCCAGTTCCATCCAGGTTGCTATAAAACACATTATGTCATTATTTTTTTACAGCTGAGTAGTGTTCTGTGGTGTATATAGATCACATTTTATTTGTCTACTCATCGGTTGATGGACACTTAGGTTGGTTCCATATCTTTGCAATTATGAATTGTACTGCAAGAAACATACACATGCAGGTGACTTTTTGTTATAATGACTTCTTTTCCTTTGGGTAGATATCCAGTAGTGGGATTTCTGGATTGAATGGTAAATCTACTTTTAGTTCTTTGAGAAATCTTCATACTATTTTCCAAAGAAGTTGTACTAATTTACATTCTCACTAGCAATGTATTAAGTGTTCCCTTTGACCACATCCATGCCAACGTCTTTTTTTTTTTTTTTTTTTTTTTTTGACTTTTTAATAGTGGCTATTCTGGCTGTGGTAAGGTGGTACCTAACTATAGTTTTAATTTACATTTCCCTGATGATCAGTGACGTTGAGCATTTTTTAAAAATGTTTATGGGCCATTTGTATATCTTCTTTAGATAAATGTCTATTCATGTCATTTGCCCACTTTTTAATGGGATTTTTTTTTCTTGATGATTTGTTTGGATTCCTTATAGATTGTGGAAATTATGGACTTCTGTTTTAACTGTTAAAAAAAATTTAGATGATGTCAGAGGGTTGTTTTACCTCTAAAACATTTCAATTGTAAGAAGTGACACTAATACTTTCTGACTGAATTGTACTATTAAGCCACATGATATTTCAGCTTTTCTCCTAATTGGAAGGGGTATCACCTACTAAATAATTAGACTGGGACGTTGATTCCTATAATTTATTAAGTATTTATATTGTGAAAATTTATATAAGTCACAATCTAGTAATACTTAATTGTTAAAGTCTCTAGTCAGGAAAATTTCTTATATTAATCCCATTTTTAAGAATAACAGCCTACATAAGAATGATACAATGGACTTTGGGGACTCAGGGAAAAGGGTGGGAGGAGAGTGAGGGAGGGATAAAAGACTATACACATTGGGTACAGTGCTTGGGTGATGAGTGCACCAGAATTTCAGAAATCACCACTAAATAACTTACTCATGTAACCAAACACTGCCTGTTCCCCAAAAACCTATTTAAATAAAAAAAAAGAATAAGAAAATTTCTAGTAACCAAAAAAAAAAAAAAAAAAGAGGAAGAGCAGCCTTAAGTCATGTGAAATACTGCTAGCATGTGTCTGAATAGTAGTATTTTTGCTAAATTGCCAACTGCAATGACTTCTGACGCCAACTAGTTGGAGTTGGGTCAAACATCAAAGGTTAAGGGCACAGTCCTCCATAAAACTGCCCTGACTTCAGACACCAGCCACAGATTTGGGCACTGCTAGAGCCTCCTGTGCTTTTGACTAGCTGCAAATTTGGAGGTCCCTCAGTTTCATTAATTTACTAGAGTGAATCACAGAATTCAAGAAAGCACTAGACTTAAAACTACAGTTTTATTATAGCAACAGGATACTAACCCAAATCAGCAACAGAGAGAGATGCACAGGGTGAGGTCTGATAGGGTCCCAAATGTAAAGCTTCCGTTGTCCTCTCCCCATGGAGTCAGGAGACATCACCTTCCTGACGTGTCAATGTGTGACCATCAGAGTATTAGCAACCAAGGAAGCTCACCAAGATTTGGTGTCCCTAGCTTTTATTGGGATTTCATTAAGTAGGAATGGATTAAATCATTGGCCATATGATTGAATTCAATATCCAGTCCCCCACCGACTGATAATGTGGCTCTAAGCACCAACCCTCTAATCACAGGGTTGGTCTTTCTGGCACAGCCAGCCTCCATTCCAAGTCATATCTTTAGCATAAACTATCTAGGGGCACACCATGAGTCTCTTCATTAGGATAAACTGTCAGGGTCCATAATGAATAACACGGAAATCCCTAACATGAGGGAAATTTCAAGAGTTAGAGTCTCCTTCCAGGAACCCAAGACAAACGCCAGCCAAATGCTTTATTACACAGAATTCTGACAAAGATAGATACACAGGGCTGAAACGTCTTTCAGTTTTACTCAAGGGAAATTGGACTGCTCTTAGAAAGAATGTGATGTTGGTGTTGATCTCTGGTGACGTGGTCTATTTTCCTCAACAGTAATGACCCGCTTCTCATTTTTAACTATTTAGTATCCTTTGAAATATTTTAAATATTTAGTATCCTACCCTACATATCCATCTCCTCACCCTTAAAAGAAACAAAGATTCTCATTTCTGTTACTCATACAGTACTCATTTTCTTCAGTCTCTTAGTTGCAAACCCTAATTCTCTATGCACTTTCTCCTGTTAGTACAACCTATTTCTTCAAATTATCGCCTTAATCCTTCTCCTTCCTAAAAGAATTTTCACACAAATTTATTATGCCTAACTTTTCTTTTTTGTACCTGTGTAGTTTTGAGTGTTGGATTGTATCACAATAAATAAAGAATCTAACATTATTAATTATGCTTGACGGTTGATTGCTAAACTTTGATGCCATGTTTAGTAAGTTATTATGCTATCTCAGCCAGTTAGTTTTCTATTAATCCTCCGTCTCTGAGAAGAACGTTTTCAGTCTCAGTGCATGTCTGTTACCGGTAAGTTAAGCCTTATTTTGTTGACTGAGGCATCAGGTGAAGTTGAGGGGCATAAATGAACAGAAAATCATTTAGGCTGTCTTTTTCCCCCATTCTCCTAGCAAAGAGAAATGGGGAGTTAGCCTACTTACATCTTCTTAAGGCCCATTTATGAGGTGACTAAGTGCAGATCAGTGCAGGTTACATCATGAGAAACTTCTAAGAATCAATGCAATGTTTTCCTCAGAAGAGCCTCTTACCGCATCTATCAGCCCAAGGTCAATTCCTCGATTCCTATCACTTTAATCTTGATTATTTCCTTCTATTTTAAGACTCCCAGATATACAACTGGCATTATTTCCGTTGGTATTTAAAGGTATTTTAAATCTATAACTCGTATTTCTGAATCTCTGAAGTATATCCTTAGACCTTTTTTGTTATTTTATGTATAGTAGTAATAGAATTTTTGACCAAGAATGATTACTAGACTAATATCCTCTTTGTTAACGTAAGTGACACAACAAAATTCTAGCTATTTAAATGTTTTTGTTCTACATAATTTATTTTAATGAAATTATAAATAAAACCTTTTTTTGACGAGGAAAATAAAGGTCCATTTATTGGCCTCTCAGTAACGCCAGTGCTTGGCTCTCATCCTTTCCTGCTTTCCCTGGCTTGCTCGTTAGGATCAAGGGCTTGCCTGACTTGCAGGTGTATTCATTCATGTAGACTAGAAGGAAGCTAACTAGTGCAGATGGAATTAAACCATGGCCTATGAACAGCAAACTTTAAGTTTACAAACACTAGGGCTATCCGTCACCTAAACACTCTTCTTCCTCTTCCCTCTCAGATCTCCATTTCTTAATCATTTGAATTATAACAATGCATTGTTTTTCTTATTAGGTGATATTGAAGCAGCTTTTAATAACCTTCAGCATTGCTTAGAACACAATCCCTCTTATGCCGATGCTCATCTGCTGCTAGCTCAGGTTTACTTGTCTCAAGAAAAAGTCAAATTGTGTTCTCAGTCTCTTGAACTTTGTCTGAGCTATGATTTTAAGGTAAGTATTCCAGACTGAAGTGGATAAGACATATCACCCTCCTTGAAAGCTTACATATTTAAGTATTTTGTGTTTTAGCCTGTAGTATTTTGCTAACAGTTGCATTTTTAATGGAAAAAAAAATTGAACTCACAAGCAGTAGGAGGAAAAATTCAGGCAACTCAGGTATGGGTAAAAAACTGTGGACTTGGTGACAAAAATCCTGAGGTTAACGTCTGGTCTTTCACTTCTCTCTGAGCCTCAGTTTTCTTTTCTGTAAAACTCATTTACTAATACTCTGCTGTTACAGTGAGAATTAAATGCAATAATGAAGGTATATAAAAATGATGATCCTTATGTCAAATATTTTTATGTATAAAGATAATAATTGTCTGTTTATTTCTTGGACCTTAGTTTTTAATAACTTCTTTTTAGATTCATTGTGAAAGAACATCTTGTCATTTTGAAAGTAATTTTGTAGTTTGAGGATATAAAAACACAGTACATTTCTATCCAAGATATTATGTGTTACATCCAGTATCCACTCAACGTTAGGGAGAATCCTAGGTTCAGTTGCTTCCTGAACTACCTCAAGTCATGGAGGAGCTCTGAAAGCTTTTGCTTTGCTTCACAGGGTCATGAACCCTGTTAAGGGAGAACCCTTCAGTGAATTAGAGAATCCTAACTAAGATTTGCAGAAGGCCGGGCGCGGTGGCTCATGCCTGTAATCCCAGCACTTTGGGAGGCCAAGGCGGGCGGATCACAAGGTCAGGAGATCAAGACCATCCTGGCTAACATGGTAAAACCCCGTCTCTACTAAAAATACAAAAAAAGTAGCCAGGCGTGGTGGCGGGCGCCTGTAGTCCCAGCTACTCGGGAGGCTGAGGCAGGAGAATGGCGTGAACCTGGGAGGCAGAGCTTGCAGTGAACCGAGATCGTGCCACTGCACTCCAGCCTGGGTGACAGAGCGAGACTCCATCTCAAAAAAAAAAAAAAAAAAAAATTTGCAGAAAATATCACCTGCTTCTTATGATAGTGGTTTTCAAGACTAGTGTATGTCAGATCCTCAGTGCTGGTGCCCCACCTCTTCTGAGTCAAAATCTCTGAGGAAGGAGCACAAGCGTGAGTCTCACACGAAGCTCTGTAAGCAAATGTGCAGGCTGCCTAAGGTTGAGAACCTCAGCATCAGGAGGATTATAGACTTCCTAATCACTAGGTGGCTGCCATGTCACCTCATTCTGGGTCCTCTCCTTCCCTTTGACTTCTTTTTCCCACCTCATTTTTATCATTCTCTTATGTTTTCTGTATATACTGTTGATAGCCAACGTAAAGATGTAAGCTTCAGAACTACATATTTAGGAATAGTGTCAAAGGGGAAGGTCAATGTTTGATTAAAATGTCCTGAAACTTTTAATCTTCAAATTAAAAAAATAAAGGGGAAAAACAGAGTTTCTAGAAATCTAATAACTTCATATCAGTCCCAGAAGTGCCAGATAAAGAAATTCCTTTCCTGAAAATTCAAATAATCTCTTAGAATGTATTTGCTAGCCTTATAAACCTTGTTTGCCCTTTCTCTTCTGTCACAATAGAAATATGTAATCAACCTCTTTGTCATCTCAAAGGATGCAGGAAGAAGCAATTTTCCTGAATCTGATTTAATGTGATACATAATCAGAGGGTTAATAAGAGGGCAGAGATAGACCTCATGCATACAACCAAAGATGGACTGTTCTCAGTGATCTCATTATTTTAATGTTTGATGGATTGTAAATTATGTGTTGATGTTGTAAGCACTCCAAGGAAATATTATTAAATATTATTCTTCAGGTGAGAGACTATCCTTTATATCATTTGATAAAAGCTCAGTCACAAAAGAAAATGGGAGAAATAGCAGACGCAATTAAAACACTGCATATGGCAATGAGTTTACCAGGAATGAAAAGAATTGGAGCTTCCACAAAATCAAAAGACAGAAAAACTGAAGTTGATACAAGCCATCGTTTATCAATCTTTCTTGAATTGATAGACCTTCACCGCTTAAATGGAGAGCAGGTAGGTCAAGTTTTAATTTAAGGGCTCAGATGTGAACTTCCTTATTCTAACATATACATTAGTAGAAACTAAAAAGCTGCCCGGGCATGGTGGCTCACACCTGTAATCCCAGCACTTTGGGAGGCCGAGGCGGATGGATCATCTGAGGTCAGGAGTTCGAGACCAGCCTGGCCAATATGGTGAAACCCTGTCTCTACTAAAAATACAAAAAAATTAGCTGGACATGGTAGTGTGCGTCTGTAGTTCCAGCTGCTCGGGAGGCTGAGGCAGGAGAATCGCTTGAACCTAGGAGGCGGAGGTTGCAGTGAGCCGAGATGACGCCACTGCACTCCAGCCTGAGTGACAGAACGAGACCTCATCTCAAAAAAAAAAAAAAAGAAAAGAAAAGAAAAAAAATGAAAAGCTAAACGTATTCCCTTGACCAAGTGGTAAACTTTAGAAAAATTTATTTTTCATTACCTTGCACTAAAAATAAACTTCCTGTAAGCCCCTGAAAGGTAAACATAATTTGCTCCTGGTTGATCTTAAGTATCAGTGTGCTCATGTTGGCTACAATGGAACATAATAACATGATGTACAACCCTCTTGGTTACCGTGAATGTAATAATATAATGCAGTTATAATCCTATGGATCTCTAAAAAGATTTATACACATATACACAAACACACATTTATGCACACTCCAGAACTACTGAAATAAAAAGAAAGTACCGACCTGAAATTCTAGTAGATGAGGAAACAAAATACTTGATGAATACAGCTTTGGTAAACTCATAGGAATATTATAAAGTCAGATATTTTTAAAAATAATAATATATACAATAAGATAGAAAGTAATTCTGGGAGAATTACAACTTTGTAGAAAATGAAGAACTCAAAGTCATTTGTATCCGTTGTTTTAGGTTGCAACACTTGCTAATCACTTATTTTTCATATTTTAAGAAGGCTGTATTTCTAAATATTTGCCAAATCACAAAGAATTTCCATTTATTTATTGTATTTTTTAGTGATAAGGTCTCACTCTGTCTCCTCGGCTGGCATCCAGTGATACAATCATAGCTCACTGCAACCTAAAACTCCTGGGTCCAAGAGATTTTACCATCTCAGCCTCTCAAGTAGCTGGGCCATGCCCAGCTAGTTTTTAAAATATTTTGTAGAGGGTCTCCCTATGTTATGCAGGATGGTCTCAAACTACTGGGCTCAAGTAATCCACCCAGCTCGGCCTCCCAAAGTGCTGGGATTACAGGTGTGAGAGAATTTCTGTTTTATTAATTAACTTAAAGTACATTTAACAAGTAAGGCCAATTATACCCTATATAGTTGATTCTGAGGTACACTTAAATTACATTTTAACATTTCTGGAATTCTTATAATCTCTGAAGTTGAGATGACTCTTAAATGACATTTTAGATTCATCAAGGTACACATTTGGAAATGAGGTAGAATATTCACCCAAAGTGTAACAACAGTGTTCTGGTGGAGGGAATAATCTGCCACTTAATGAAGAGCCAGCTCTTCATTATTCAGTGCTGGGTGCTTAGTAAGTGCTCATTAATATAGTAGCAGTGACCCTCTGCAGCAGCTGCTGTTGTCCTAGTTATGAAAACATTTATCTAGCTAACAATATTTATAGGCTCATCTGATTTTGGTCATGGGTTTAGTTTTAAATTTTTGAGGTTTCAGAAAATTCTATCAATTTATTTCATAAATATTATAAATATACTAGCATTTATTCTGCATTACAAGAAAATCTCCCTTTCTAGTGTTATTTGTTCACTATTTTGGAAGAATGATATCTTAATTTCATCTTTACAGCATGAGGCAGCCAAAGTTTTACAAGATGCCATCCATGAATTTTCTGGAACATCTGAAGAAGTGCGGGTTACCATTGCTAATGCAGACCTAGCTCTTGCCCAAGGAGATATTGAGCGGGCTTTAAGCATCCTTCAAAGTGTTACAGCCGAACAGCCTTATTTTATAGAGGCCAGAGAAAAAATGGCAGATATTTATCTGAAGCACAGAAAAGATAAAATGTTATATATCACTTGTTTTAGGTAAGTAATTGTCTTAACCCATTTTATTTTGATACATTTAGCCACTAATATTAATTCCCAATTTTTTTTTAACTTTCTTTCAACTGCTTCACAAATACTTTACAGATCGTTTTCTGAATGTGGTCCTGATTCCTTCTACCACCAACTGCAATCACGCTAACCAAGTTGTTTGCTGTCCCTAAAACATAATTATGATTCCTTCAAACTGGCTTACTGTGGTTTCTCAGCTCTCCTTATCAAATATTATTTTTAGACCCTAGATCTTCCTGTTTGAGAAGGGAAATTGTACCCTGTATTTTAATAACTTAAGAGTGTCATGTAATGTAACAGTAATCTAGGGGATAGGCAGGCGTATTTATTAGTCAATATAGTAGTTGTAGAAAAAAGAAGTTATTTTAGTATGTACCATGCTAACGTGTGGATTACAGATATTTCTTGGTGAAAGAGCATGACCTTAAAAGTAAGTCACACTGATGCCACACACACACACACACACACACACACACACACACACACACACGGAGAGAGAGAAAGAGAGAGATTGCTCTTCCTCTTCCCCCCAAACAGAAGGGTAAACATAGAAGCATACACTCTATGTAAGAGAAAATTAACGTTTTTAGCTCTTGAGATCATAGTAAACTGTTGATGAAGTAATTCAGTATTGATTCATCTATGTTATATCAAACTGAAGAAGCTGCTCAGATTCTTTTAAGCGCTGAGTGATTCAGAGAAACTGAGCAGCACCACATGTTTAGACAGATGGACTGGAGTTCCTAGATTGTATTTTCTAAGGTATTTCCAAAAGATCATCACTGTCATCTCTAATGATATGAAAATAATTCAAAATAGGGTTGATTTATTTTTGATGTACTATAATGTAATAGTTAAAAGTATAGGTTTTGTTTCAGGAAGATCTGACACATCAGCTGCAACTCTTAACATCATCTGTAAAACTGGGATAATAATTCTCAAGAGTTTTTGGACCAGTTAGATGAAATACTGTATATTAAAGACTTAACACCACATTATTATTTCAATAACTTTGGTAATTTGACCTTTAGTAGTCTACATTTTCAGGTCAAATATAAGCAACAAATACTGAAATAGAAGACTTGGTATTTTTTAAGGTAACTTAATTCAGCATATAATTTATGCCATGAGTATCAGAGCTCAAGATGCATAGGGGGACAGTAAAATTTTATTCTCCCATCATTTTTTTGGTACCTTCACTCCCACATCATTTCAGAAGTAAACATAGCAAAATGTGTAAGTCCAAATAAGGAGAACTTAGATATTTACTATCTATCTGAACTCAGTTACCTGCATTTCAGAAAATGGAAAGATTCGGTGACGGAAATAACTGATCTAGCATAAACAATTTAGGTGTGGGTATGCATGAGGTTTTTATAATATTACACTGTTGGGTATATAGAGATACTCTGAAGGCTACTGGCTAACTAAAATAAGGGAGCTTATTTTTTATTTTATTTTATTTTTGGAAGAAGATACCTGTATTCAATATGCTAAGTAATGTTGGTCTGATTTCCAGAGAAATTGCTGAAAGAATGGCTAACCCTCGGTCTTTTCTTCTCCTTGGTGATGCATACATGAATATTCTAGAGGTAAAATTTCTGATGTTACTGAACTGCATTTTTTAAAACTATTTGTGATTACAACTTCTATTAAAAGGAATATTTTTTAAAATAATGTTTAATATTTGAAGATCCAGCCATCACAATAAAAGGGAGGTATCCATTTTAAAGGATAAATAAAAGGGAGATATCAATTTTAAAAAATTGATTTTTTTTTTAAAGTTGAGATCCGGTAATTCAGCACTATTTTTATTTGAAATAGAGATGAGGCCAGGCACGGTGGTTCATGCCTGTAATCCCAGCACTTTGGGAGGCCAAGGCGGGCGGATCACTTGAGGTCAAGAATTTAAGACCAGCCTGGCCAACATGGTGAAACCCCATCTCTACAAAAAATACAAAAAATTAGCCCTGCCTGTACTTCCACCTATTGGGAAGGCTGAGGCAGCAGAATTGCTTGAACCTGGGAGTTGGAGGTTGCAGTGAGCCAAGATTGCGCCACTGCACTCCAGCCTGGGTGATAGAGCAAAACTCCGTCTCAAAAAAAAAAAAAAAAAAAGTAAAGTTGGTACCAGAAGTATGTTAGGAGTCTTCTTTATACAGAAGGATAAAGGGAGCTACAGACTAAGGTGGTGTTTTCTTCAAAGGGAACCAATCCTTCAGCCCTCTATAACTGGCAGTTTAATGACTTCTGGAAATGAAAAGTCAAGATGGTATCTCTTAGTTCACATATTGTAATTTATATAGACAAGAGCACAATTAATATGGGTAGAATTATCCTAATAAATTATACCTACCCATACCTGCTCTTCTCATTTATCACCTTTTTGAAATTGTTAAAGTTCCTGTGCTTTAATATACGCCAAGTCTTATGTAGTATTCCAAATGTAGAGCTTAATTATAGAACTGTATGCCTTTAATGGGACCCAGTTATGCTATTTTTTATTGCTTATTTTTTGTGTCTGGTAATATTAGCCTGAAGAAGCCATAGTAGCATATGAGCAAGCATTAAATCAGAACCCGAAAGATGGAACATTGGCAAGCAAAATGGGCAAAGCACTTATCAAAACTCATAACTACTCAATGGTAAGTACTTTATTGTTTGAAATATGTCGCATCAAATTTATCACACCCTGTCCTCGAGAAGCTTCAGCAAGCACCGTTTGCATCTTTAATGGTTGTAAACTCCAAATTTGTATTTATGAACTGGGATTTGTGTTAAAGCCCTTCTTAGATTTATCAGATTCTTCATTGCTTCATTTTGTGATGATTATTTGGACCCTAGACTTTGCTTCATCTTGCAGCTAGAATCCTTGCTACCAAATCAATTACCATAAAGTTGCTATTCTTACATCTCTTTCATTATGTAACAAAACATGATAAATGTTCTTTCTGTTGCACCAATTTTTGCAAGCTATGCGTTTTGAATTCATTTTCTTTTAGTAAGGGAAACAGATTTTTCTTTAACTGTTATATTCTTGCTATATTCCTGGTAATTGTTGACCATATGTACAACAGCTAGCAAAATGTATGCCTTTGATAAGCTTCACTGGCCTCATAAAACTTGTAAAAAATATTCTTTGCCAAGTACCATTCTTTAGCTACTTAACATAAGAAATGTTAGTTGTTGGCCAGGTGTAGTGGCTCACGCCTGTAATCCTAACACTTTGGGAGGCCAAGACGGGTGGATCACTTGCGTTCAGGAGTTTGAAACCAGCCTGGCCAACATGGTGAAACCCCATCTCTATGAAAAAATACAAAAAATTAGCTGAGCATGGTGGTGGGCTCCTGTAATCCCAGCTACTTGGGAGTCTGAGGCAGGAGAATTGCTTGAACTTGGGAGGCAGAGGTTGCAGTGAGCTGAGATTGCATCACTGCACTCCACCCTGGGTGACGGAGTGAGACTCTGACTTGAAAAAAAAAAAAAGAAATGTTAGTTGTTTCATGTGATGATCTATTCTCTGAGAAGTATGACATACTTAATTGACAGGCAGGTATATGCCTACAATTCTTCCTGGTTATTTCTAGTTATACCAGTGCTTTAAGTCTGTAATGTGTTAAATAGCTCTGCTTGAATGCCATTCTCATTGCCTTGTTCCCTTAAATGAAATGAATTTTGTTTAGGCAATCACTTACTATGAAGCTGCTCTGAAAACTGGACAAAAGAATTATCTTTACTATGACCTGGCTGAGCTCTTATTAAAATTGAAATGGTATGACAAAGCAGAAAAAGTTCTTCAACATGCTCTGGCTCATGAACCTGGTATGAAGTCTTTCTGGTTTGAAAAAAGTCTGATAAGTCTGATCCATTTTATTTTTATATTGCATAAATATGTATTTGTATTCTCAATATTTTATTTGTGGTTGGTTATATAAATACATGTGTATTTTTTCTTTTATCAGAATGCCACTTTACTAAAATGTGATATTTTAAAATATAGTAGCAGATTTATGAAACAGTTAATTGTGTTATGGAAATATAGCTTACTTTCCAAAATAATATAAAGTTATCTTTAAATTACAGCTACCTCATATTTAAACACATTAACATTTTTGTAATCTTTACTTTTTTAAAAAGTAGCATGTTTCTTTTTTAAAATTCAAGCTCTATAAAAGAATATAATGCATAAGTCATCTGTTTCTCCTATGAATTCCATTTGCCTTGTTCTCAAATTACCTCCCTAGTAGCTTGTAATTTAATATATATTCTATATATATGTGTGTGTATATATAAGTGTAATGTGATTTTCCTGTGCAAAACTGTTAGTCTTCCTTTTATGCAATTTTTTCCACATATGTGTCCCAGATAGTTTGATGTCAGTATATCATGCATTTAATTTGCATTTCTTTGATGAGTGATAAAGTTAGGTATTATTTTGTTTATATATCTTATTCCAGGAAATTTTATTCATATTATTCTATCTACAGGCATTATAATGTTCCGTAACACCAATGAATTACTTAATTTTCTTGAAATTATTGGATGTGTAGTTTGATTTCCATTATTTTGATATTATAATCCACATTCCAATGAATATCACTGTATCATTCCTTAGTGTACATTTGCACATATTTCTTAGAGTCAGGTGCTGAGTTGAAGATTTTGTGCATGTAAAATTTGTTTGGATACTATCAAATTACCTTCTTTCAAGTTTGTAAAAATTTACTTTTTTACTTTTTTAAGATCTTTTCTTTTTTTTTTTTGAGACATAGTCTCACTCTGTTGCCCAGGCTGGAGTGCAGTGGCACGATCTCAGCTCACTGCAAGCTCTGCCGCTTGGGTTCACACCATTCTCTTGCCTCAGCCTCCCAAGTAGCTGGGACTACAGGCACCTGCCACCATGCCTGGCTAATTTTTTGTATTTTTAGTAGAGACGAGTTTTCACCGTGTTAGCCAGGACGGTCTCGATCTCCTGACCTTGTGATCCACCTGCCTCGGCCTCCCAAAGTGCTGGGATTACAGGTGTGAGCCACCACACCGGGCCTAAGATCTTTATTTTTAAATAAAATCTAGTGATTGCCCATTGCCAGAATTTAAAGATTACAGAAGGGAATAAAAGTTATATCCTCTCCCACTCTCCAGAGAAAACCATATTTAACAACTTGTATATCATCATATTCAGTCTCCCTGCCCCCATCTTTGCCTCTCATATATACACAATTATACCTACCACTTTTTTCTATCTAAATGGATTATAGTACGCCTATAATTCTGCAGTATGCATTTTTTCATTTAATAACTTCTTTCCTTGTTAGAAATATAGCTCTTCTTTATTTTTTAGCATATGTATTCTACTGTATGTTAATATCATAATTGATTTGATGAGTCTCATATTGGAATAGACATTTAGCTTGGGAAATAGTTGGAAGCAGTACTGAGATAAAATCCTTGTTTATATACATATACCTCTCTGTACTTCCTGGAATTGAATCTTGCCCTATTGTTCTTTCTTAAGGATAAAAACTTCCTGACATTATGTCATGTTAGTCATGAAAAATAAACATTTTAATTTACATTTCTTTGATGAGTGATAAGGTTAGGTATTATTTTGTTCATATATCTTATTTTCTTCTAGGAATTTTTAATTTATAGTCTTTGTCTTTAATCCTTTACCTAATATTCATGTTGTAGATATTTCCTCCCAGGCTGTCTTTTCTTTATCAGATTTGTTTATTATATCTTTGATCAAGTAGAATATTTAATGATCATATATCTGCTTTTCATGTCTTTTTTTGGCTTCTGAATTTCTTGTCACTCTCTAAAAGACCTTCCCTAATCCTAACATTATGAAAGTATTTCCATATATTTTTGTCATTTATATTGTTTTCATTTTTATGTTGAGAACTTTAATCCATGTACTTTAATCCACATACAAGTTTTACTATATAGTTTCTAACATGGATAGCCAATTTTATTTTCATGCCATTTGTGGATAAACTCCTTCATATACATTACTCTGATTATAGGAATCTTTATTTTATTCCATTGTGTATGTTTCTTTTCTTTTGCCAACAACGTGTTTAGTGTAGCTTTAAAATACATTTGAACACATCATGAGAGAAGCCCATTGTAAGTTTTCTGATATTTTCAAAATGATCTTTTAGTTTAGCTTTAATGACATTGGTGCTTAAATTCTTCTAATTATAAATGTATTTATTGTATGAAGTGTTGTTAGTTCCATAAAAATATATGCATGGATTTGTCAGATCTTCTTTTGAAACACTTGAAAGGCCTAAATGTGGATATACATTTTGAAAAGTTTGAAGGGGGAGAGAGATTCAAGTATCATATGTTTTAGTTACAATGGGTATATTATATTTATGTAACATAAATGCTTTCATTTAATATTTGCCGAGCATACCCATGACATACTTAGATGCCTTCATATATGTTTCATACATTATCTCATCAGGACTCATATTAATCTTTGAGGCAAATATAATCATACTCATTTTAAATTTAGCAATCTGAAACTCAGTGTTATTGATATGTCCAGGACTACCTAGTTGGTAAAATGGCGTGGCGTGTCATGAACTGTGCACTTGACAAATGGTGGAGGAAACATTTTTGTTAATTATCTAGAGTTCTTTTATTGTTCTTAGACACAAAACATTTGGCATTAACCAAATATTTAAATAGAACTTACCATGTACAAGAGTTTGTTTTCACTACTTTACATATTTTAACTTATTTAGTAACTTATTAGCTTTTAAAATCTTACATCCACCCTGTGAGGTAGGTACTATCATTTTTCCTGTTTTACAGATGAGAGGGAATTACAGAATGGTTAAGTACCTTGCTCAAAATTAAAGGGCTAGTAAGTGGTAAAGCCTAGATTTGAAACCAGACTGTTAAACATCAAAGTCAGTGCTCTTAACACCTGTACTTTATTGCTTATCAAATATCTATGATTTTTAAAAGAGCAATTATCTTCTTAATTGCATATAGCAACTACTCTATCTTCTAATGACTTCAGTAAACAAATTTTTATACACTTAAGAATAAAAATGGAAATTATTGTGGTGTTAAATTGTTAAAAAGCCTCTAGTTGTTAACCAGTTCTTTAACTTTTCATCCAGCCAGTTTTTATCCTAAATCTTTTCTTTTATTTTTTAATTTGGCCATTCTTCAGGCAACTGACTGAGAAAATTTTAACCATATTCACTATTTTTCAAAATCATTTTTTCTAGAGGCCAGTTTTTAAAATTCTGGAAAAATATAAAAATTTATTTAAGATGAATAATTTTTTCCATTACATTCCATTCTTTCATAGTAAATGAACTGTCAGCTCTCATGGAGGATGGACGTTGTCAAGTTCTTCTAGCAAAAGTTTATAGTAAAATGGAAAGACCTGGTGATGCAATCACTGCATTACAACAGGTAAACATACTTGTCTGTGAGTGTGGTCATGAGGTAGGAGATGGATGCAGAAGGAAATATGCCATGTATAAGAGGAAAGCAATCTTTTTGGCCGAACAGCCACAGAAAATATGTCAAAATCGAAATATTTATTGAATGCTTATGAATTATACATTTTAAATATATTATTACTACTATTATAACAATTTGGGAAGGTTGGAATTTTTTAATCCTGTTTTATAGCTGAGGAGACTTGATTGAATAACTTTTGTGAAGTCATATGAATAGTGTCATAATCAGGATTTGAACTTAGTGCTTTCTTCCTCCATTTATTTAGATCTTCTTTTTTCTCTTAATATTTTGTGGTTCTCATTGTAGAGGTTTTACACAGATTTCCTTAGGTATGTTCCCAAGTGGTTGATGTTTTTTTAATGATGATTCAGTTTCTGGTTTGCTAACAACTTCTTTATAAGCGACTTAAATGATTATCAAATATACTATCTGCATCTATCAAGATGATCGTATGTCTTTCCTCCCGTTTTTCTTTTCAAATGTGGTATATTAAATTGATTTATTTTCAAATGTTAAAACACCTTATATCTCTGAAATAAATGTCACTTTGATATGATTTTTAAAAAGATATTGCAGGAATTTAAAGATGTTTTATAATATTTTGTTCAGGATTTCTACATCTGTGTTCAACAAATTGATACTAATTCTTTTTTTCTTTTCTTTTTTTTGAGACGGAGTTTCACTCTTATTGCCCAGGCTGGAGTGTAATGGCGTGATCTCAGCTCACTGCCAGGTTGAAGCGATTCTGTTGTCTCAGCCTCCTGAGTTGCTGGGATTACAGATGCTCACCACCACGCCCAGCTAATTTTTGTATTTTTAGTATTTTTAGCAGAGACAGGGTTTCACCATGTTGGTCAGGTTGGTCTCAAACTCCTGACCTCAGCTGATCCACCTGCCACGGCCTCCCAAAGTGCTGGGATTACAGGCGTGAGCCACCGCACCTGGCTGCTAATTCTTTGATGTTTGGAATAATTCAGTGTTGCAGACCTTGAGACCTCTTTGAAGGAAAGTTTGTAATAGATTTTAGACTGATCATTTTCAAATTGCTTCTTATATCAATTTGGATTTTTTTAAGTAGTCAGTTTATTGTAAAATTTATTAACATAAACTTGTTTATTGTATCTTTTCTTTTGAATGTCTACAAATGCAGTGAAAAAGGTCCCCTTTTACAAACCTGGTATTAGTAATTTTTTCTTCTTTAATAATCAGTTATGCTAGGGGTTATCTTAATATTTTCAAAGGGTCAACTTTTGCCTTTTCTGGCTTCATTTAATGTTTTAACCTCATAATTAATTTCTTCTACACTCTTTAGGTTTGGTTTACTAATTTTTTTTTTTTTTAGCCTCTTGAAATAGTATGTTAGGTAATGGATTTCGAGCTTTTGTTATTTTCCTATTCATTTGAAGCAGTAAATTTCTCTCTCAACACTGGTTTGTCAGCATTCCACAAGTTTATTATTATTTAGTGTAAAACGTTTCCTCATTTTCACTTTGATTGCTTCTTTGACCGGTGGGTTATTTTAAAGTGTAACATTCAATTTTTATAGAGTTCTGATTTGCTTGTTATCTTTTTGATACTGACTTCTATTACACTTCTGCTGTGCCAAGACATACTTTGAATGATTCAGTCCTTTGCAATTTGTTGAAGCTTGCTTTACATCCTACATTATAATCAATTTTGGTAAAGATTCCATGTGGACTTGAAATAATGTGTTTCTAGCATTACTGTAACCACAATTACTTTTGCACCAGCCTAATAAATACTTAGTTCAACCGTATGTCAATTAGGTCAGATTTGTTGACTGATTTCTGTACATCTTCCCTGTTCTTAGGGTTTGGTCGTTATTTGTTTGTTTGCTTGGTTTTGGTCTATTTGTATGAGAGGGGTGTTAAAGTCTTCCAGTGTGATTGTGGATTTCTTTTTTTTCCATTTAATTCTATGTATTTTTGTTTCATTTATTTAGAAAATACATTATTGAATTATCCAGATTTAGAATTACAATATCTTCCTGGTGAATTAAGTTATTTAAAATAATAAAATGGCCTTCTTCATTTCTAGTAATGCTTCTTGCTTTGAAATCTCCTTTGTCTTGTGTTAATATAGCTAACTCCAGTTTCCTTTTAGTACTTGCATGGTATATCTCCTGCATTCTTTTACTTTCAATTTTACGTGTCCTTATGTTTAAGATCTGTCAGCATATAATTTTTTCTTGACAATCTTAATCTATTATAAATTTTTTAACATTTAATATAATTATGAATTATATTTGGATTTGGATTTGCCATCTTACAATTTATTTTTTTCTGAATTTTCTTGACTTTTATCTGAGTTAAATTATTCTTATTCCACTTTCCCCTCTTATTACTGTGTTATTTATACCTCCTTTTATTATTTTTCAGTGTTAGCTACAACACCCATTTCTTCTTATTCAAATTCTATTTTTCTATCTTTGCCTTTTCCATTATTGTTGTCATGCATTTTAAATTAGTTGTTTGAAACTTTGTTTATAGGGAACACAATGTGATATATTTTATTTCAGTATCAGACACTGGAAGATTTTTAAAGAA
Source organism: Hylobates moloch (assembly GCF_009828535.3). Classification (NCBI taxonomy): domain Eukaryota; kingdom Metazoa; phylum Chordata; class Mammalia; order Primates; family Hylobatidae; genus Hylobates; species Hylobates moloch. Next base: position 76,723,179 of record NW_026652276.1, read on the forward strand.
ATCTTCTAGGTTCTCCATCTCATTTAAGCGATTTTGCCTATCTGCCCTGTCTATTATGTGTTGATTTTGCAGCTTACTTCTGAGAGGGATGATCTTACTTCCCAAGTTCCCTGGAGGCACTTTACTGTTCCCTAGATAGGATCCATAATATTGGTTTGTTTTGCAGTTGTCTAGTTTCTGGATATAAAAGTGAAATCATCACTTACCTTCTTAATACTTTATATTTTTTTAAAAAGACCTCCATTATTTTTATCTCATTCTATTTATTCTGTGTCTGTGAGCTCCTGTGATATGTTAGAATCAACAGGTCTATGAGGTAAGCAAACAGTTTATGTATTACTCTGCTCATTTTCCCACAGAGAGTATTTGTCCAAGATTATACAGCTGATTACTAGAAGAGTTTGAAGTGGAATGCAGATGCCTCAGTCCTAACCCTTTGTGCTTTCCAGGATACTGTACTAGTCACCTTTTGACTTGCTTCTCGTGTACCCAGAAGAGTTCTGCATTCCGCAAATAATTTATAGTGTTTTGGTTTTGAGATTTAACTGACGGGTGTGTGTGCACGTGTGTGTGCATGCATGTGCGTTCATACCCAAGTTTCAGTAGACAGTCCCAAAATTTTTTTGTTCCAGTTGTGAATGAATTGAGCTTGGATTATTAGATTTCTGTGATATCTATCTAAGTTTATGATATCATTAAAATATGTAATCTTAATATTAATATCTTATCCTTAATTGTTGGTACATTTTAGCTCTTATTTTCTGAATCACATGATAGAAAATTGCACCCAGCCCTAGGTTAGTTACCAGAAGCTACAAAGAAAGTGTAATCTTTGGTAAATGTAGACTTTTAAAACATTTTAGAAATAAATTTAGCTTAGTTCATTCCTTTATGAATATCATTAGTCCCAGTCACCATGGTCACATGAGCCCCTGTGTTATAAAAGCAGACATATGAAGCAACATCAAAAAACAGCATGCCATGGCTAGACAATACCAGCACCCCAAACTGTAATCAGTTTATGTTAGATCCCAGGGATTATTCATCTTTAATAAGGTTTGAAGAATTATAACATTCTTCCCAATGATGACATGCTGTATATTCTGAATGACAAAGAGACAAATCTTAAGATGCAATTCAAACAGAAACCATAAGTGGAGTCAAAGTTTTTGATATTTTCTGTTCATTTATTCAGCAACCATTTATTGAGCTTAATTCTCCACATTATGTAACTTAGGGGTTCCATCCTAGTGTTTTTGCAAAGTTGCTAAACATTTTTGGCAGTGACAGAAATGGTAAATTTAGGGAAATAAGTCTTAGGAATTTTGCTTTCTAAATATTTCAGACTTTTCCAATAACTCCACATTTCCGTAGCCCTCTCTGTCATCTTTTAGCTGACTCCATCGTTATTTCTTGCTTACGGTCCTGAAGTAGCCTCCTGATTGATCCCAGTCTCATTTCCCTCTAGTCAGTTCTTCACAGTGACACCAGGGTGATGGTTCCCAAAGGCAACCTGATCCTGTCATGCCAATGCCTAAAAACATGGTGTAGTAGCTTCCCGTGGGCTCTAGGATAAAATGTAGATTATTTAACAGGCTTACCTGTTGTATCTTTCCAGCCATTTCTTCTTCTAATTATTTGATCAAGCAGTGTATCCCTCATTCTCTTTCCTTCACACATGATTCCTAATGCCTATGAGCCATTCCATCTCTTCATCCCATCTCTTTTTCCCCAACTCACCAGAGTGTAACTACTAACCATTCTTTAATTCTCACCTGACTTCCAAGACTGAATTAGATTTTCTATTATGTACTCCCATGGTAACAGCATTTTCCACTTAACTTGTTGGAAAAGGGACAGCTGTCCTCAGGGAGCAGTTTGCCAGGGGGCTCTGTCGCCAACATTTGTTCCACTTTCTCTTTCATTTTTACTTTCTTTCTTACACTTGCAATCCAGAGTCCAGATGTAAAACGGTATAGGGCCATAAGTGATGGGACATCTTTAACAAAATTCTTGGAGGCCGCTACCTGGAAACTTGTGTCCTTGGGATGGTACCCTTACCCCTGAGGTGCTAGGGATGGGCCCCGGGGTCTTTCCCTGCTTTCTACTTTCCTAATGGCTAAGTGATGTCAGAGGAGGACATCTCGATGTGTAGAGGTACAAGAATTGAGGGATGCAAGGATGCCTTCCTGCAAGACAGAGATCATCCTATCTAAACCAATTGTTTTCAGGTTTTTTACTAGGAGCACATGCATGAGTGTGTATATATGTGTATAGCTATGTAAAAACATGAACAGATGTATGCATGTGTATAATCCAAAACACACAAAGGTACATATACTGACATACTGAAACACATATTAATATAACCAAAATAAAAATTTCATGAGACAGTATTAATGTTAACCACATGCTATATACTTATATTTTTCTTTCATTTGCAAAAGAATGCTGTTACGACTCTAAACCTCTGGCTTGAGAAAAAAAAAGAAAACCTGTTTCAAAGCAATTGTTAGCTAACATTTTGACAAGACTCCCCAGAAGGGTGCCCTGTGTGTAGCATTATATATTCCATGTGGTAGGCATTTACTATTTGTTAAATGAATGCATTCACTAGTGAATCATTATGTGTAGCTGAAACATAAATTTTATTTTTGAAGACCTAAAACATGGGAGTTCTTACCATTTATTAAAGGAGATCTCAATGTTCTAGAAACCAGATGGATGGGTGGAAAGGCTGATATTCTTCCAATATAACAATCTACTCTACATTCTTACCCTGAGGAAGGCCCCACCTCTTTGTATTTGTTTCACGGTTGTATTTCCTCCTTAGTGAACTTCCTATATACATGCTTGTAACAGTGGGAAAAGACTCAGTAATTCCATAAGTGTTTTGTTGGAAAGATAACATGCATGCTGGCTCATCTGCAAACAAGGGATGCTTGAGATCTCAATAAGACATTTTCTTTGAATCAGGCTTTTTTAGATCAAGGGTTCATAATGTTTAAATAAATCTGTAAAATTATGCTGTGTGTGAGTTATGGAGAATTTAATTTCCTTTATTTTTTTTTATTCCCTTTTATACTGATTTTTTCTAGGCTCGAGAATTACAAGCTCGGGTACTAAAACGTGTTCAGATGGAACAGCCAGATGCAGTTCCTGCACAGAAACATTTAGCAGCTGAAATTTGTGCAGAGATTGCAAAACATTCTGTTGCTCAGCGAGACTATGAAAAAGCAATTAAGTTTTATAGAGAGGCGCTGGTTCACTGTGAAACAAATAATAAGGTCAGTACCTTTATAAAATTTTAAGTACCTTTTATTCCAGATGTCTTCTAATTTCCTCAGATGTAAAATTTTTACCAGCTTATTTTAAAAGAAGATGTAGGCAGGGTGCAGTGGCTCATGCCTATAATCCCAGCCCTTTGGGAGGCCAAGGCATGTGGATCATCTGAGGTCAGGAGTTTGAGACCAGCCTGACCAACATGGGGAAACCTTGTCTTTACTGAAAATACAAAAATCAGCTAGCGTGGTGGGGGGTGCCTCCTGTAATCCCAGCTACTTGGGAGGCTGAGGCAGGAGAATCGCTTGAACCTGGGAGGCGGAGAGGTTGCAGTGACCCAAGATCGCGCCACTGCACTCCAGCCTGGGCAACAGAGAGAGACTCCATCTCAAAAAATAAAATAAAAAAATAGAAGATTTAAAAAGAAATGTAACAAAAATACAAGTTAAAAGATTAATATTATTCCTCAAAAACTTTCAAAATCTTACATGATGCCTTACATTAAGAATATTAGAGTTTAAGGCTGGATGCAGTGGCTCATGCCTATAATCCCAGCACTTTGAGAGGCCAAGGCAGGCAGATCACTTGAGTCCAGAAGTTCAAGACCAGCCTAGGCAGCATGGGTAAACCCCAGTCTACTAAAAAATACAAAAATTAGCCAGGCATGGTGGCATGTACCTGTAGTCCCAGCTCCTCAGGGTGCTGAGGCAGGAGGATCACCTGAGCCCAGAAGGTCAAGGCTGCAGTTAACCATGATGATGCCACTGTACTACAGCCTGGATAACAAAGCAATACCCTGTCTCAAAAAAAAAAAAAGAAAGAAAGAAAGAAAAAAGAACATTACAATTTATTTATTTATTTATTTTTATTTATTTATTTATTTTTTGAGACAGAGTCTCGCTCTGTCACCCAGGCTAGAGTGCAGTGGCGCAATCTCGGCTCACTGCAAGCTCCGCCTCCCGGGTTCACACCATTCTCCTGCCTCAGCCTCTCCGAGTAGCCGGGACTACAGGCGCCCGCCACCACGCCCTGCTAATTTTTTTGTATTTTTAGTAGAGACGGGGTTTCACCGTCGTCTCGATCTCCTGACCTCATGATCCGCCCGCCTCAGCCTCCCAAAGTGCTGGGATTACAAGCGTGAGCCACTGCGCCCGGCAGAACATTACAATTTAAAAACTGTAATGGAACATGTGATATCAAGCAACCTGCAAATTGTTTTAATATTTGTTTTTAATTATGAAAATAATTTAAATAATTTTCAAATTTATTTTATCAATTAAATTTTAATTTATCAAAATAAATTAATTTTAAAATGATTTAAAATAATTTCTCAATCACAAATACCTGGATTTAGATAATTCAATTCCTTTTACTAAACAGCTGTTGTACACTCTGTATTTCAATTGGCGTTTAGTACTAAGGATGCAAAAATGGCTGGGTTCAATCTATGACCTCATATAGCACAGTGGGAGAATAAATGTAAAGATAGTTTTGGTGTAGCACACTTACATATATGACTGGTTATATAAAAACTAAAATGTTTTTACTCTGTCAAGATCTGAGAGGATTTGGAGAGATTATTAATTTTTGAAAATAATTAATGGCTAAACTTAAGTAAGTGATCGTGTACAAAAGACAACTATCCTCTAGAATTTAATGACTAGTTTGAACATTTTTATTACTATAATTTTTTCAGATAAAGGGCAAAAACAACCTTTAGCAAGGCATAACCAAACAGATACCTTTTTCAGTGGTGGCTAAAGGAGTTGGAATCCTACTTTTAAATCTGAGGCATACCTTAGAGATTATCTGCTTGAAGCTTTTTATTTTACAAATGAGAAAGCAGGTTAAGAGAGGTAGAAGGGACCTGACTTGGCCCTGTCATGGAGGAGCTGGGACTAGAATCCAGTCTCCTGGTTTTAAGACCAGTGTTCTTTTCACAATGCATTATGTCTCTCTAGTTTTGAAGTGAGTTACTACCTGTTTCTCTTTTTTTTTTTTTTCTAGTGTAAGAGAAAATAGAGATGGGTATACATACAGTTTTTTTGTCTATTATACTTGGCATTTTTATTGCAATGACTTTTGGTCAACTAAAGTTTAATCTGTGCCCACGTATTTTCCTCATTGACTTTTTATTCTATACAGTGTCTGATGAATCTAGCCTTTTGCTCTACAGATTATGTTGGAACTGGCACGATTATACCTGGCACAAGATGACCCTGATTCCTGCCTGCGGCAGTGTGCTCTACTGCTTCAGAGTGACCAGGATAATGAAGCTGCTACCATGGTCAGTCCAAGGAACTTCAGTACAATAAAAGCAGTTGTGTTTTATAAGTTTTAAATTTTACCCCATGGAACTACTACTAGATGATGAGGCATGGCTCACGTTGGCTTTTGGAAGAAATAACATTTTTCTAACATTACTACATTTTACCAATAAAGACTCAGAATCATTAGGATTTTATTTATAAGAAAGATAAACCTAGGTCAGGCTTTTACATGCCTTTTGGGTCTAGTTATTTTTTATTTATGCCTAAGGGGATGCTTGGTCAGGTGGAGTTCATGTGGTAACACTAATTTAATTTGCTAAGAACTAACTTTTAAGTACCTAGGAATGCTGGACAAATTTAAGAGTTTGGGTGGAATTTTTGGAGTTACAGGGGAAAAAAAACAACGTCATATTATCAGTCTAAGATGGTCTGTTTTGAATAGAGTTTTTTATTTTTTCTTATTTTTATGTGGGCTAAAATATTTGTTAGCTTTGCAGACAGCTACATGGATGACATTTTGTGAGGTTTATTTAAAGTTATTGTGGTTAAAAAATATATGAAATCTGCATTTTTAAACACATAATAAGAAAAATATCATTAGGTCTTGCTCATTTTTAATTTTTCAAAATAGTTATGATTTAAATTTTGTTTTGTTTTTGAATCTTCTCATTATTATTTTAGTCAGGTCCACTGAGGTATCTTTTCTACAACAGCACATAGAGTATGCAATTCCTTTCAAATTTCTGTTTTTAAAACAATTGCTAGAAACATATTTTTTGCTAAAAATACAATTTTGCAAGCAGAGCAATCCGTTTCACATCCTTGATTATCTTCTGTTACACTGATCTGCAAGTTATTCTGCACAAGGTGGGCTTGAATCTTAAATGCCTCCTTTTTATAAAATGCTGCCCCCTCCTCATGTTTATCATCTATATTTTTCTAGTGCTAAATCTTGACTGGAAGAATATGTTGTGTAAAATACATGACATTATTTTTAGAACCAACTTTTATCTTTATAGATGATGGCTGATCTCATGTTCAGAAAACAAGACTATGAACAAGCAGTGTTTCATTTACAGCAGCTTTTAGAACGTAAGCCAGGTAAATACCTACTGATTGTATTTTTTGAGTGCAGTCACCCCTCCCTTTCTCCTTTTTCTTCTGTTTAGTGGTTATGCCCTCGGGCAAACTCTGTCCCTAGTTGAATCAGACTGTCTGCTTATTCCACACATGGGCTTGAGTAGCTGAAATGGCTATAAGGAAATTGCAACACTGTTGACTGGTCTCACTTTAAATTATGAGCACAAACCTGGTAATCCTACTGTATTCCAAGAATGAATTCATTGATTGTAACTACTTTTCCCACTTTCTCCTGTCTTCTCAAACCTCCAACACCCTTGCCCCATTTCTTGCCCACAGTTAAAAGCCTTGCCACCTACTTCACTAAGAATATTTGTACCCGGAAGAGAACTTCTCCATTCTTTGTCACCAAATTTACCCACCCCTCAGCCTTTGTCCTCCCCAGGCCTATGATCCCGCCTGTGGCCAGCTTCTCACCTAAAAAAGGGCTTTACTCTTACAGGTCTCTCTCTTGAATTATCATTTTTTTCTAATCAGCTTATAACTGTGCTGACATCTTCCTGCTGTAAATAAATCAGTCAATAAAAATCAACTCTTAACTCTCATCCCCTCCCAATTACTATGTCCTTCCTCAGTTCTTCTCGACAACAAATTTTCTGTGAAGGATTTTCAAACATGCTGTGTTCACTTTGTCTCATCCACTGCTGCACCCCAGGGAAGTCACTTCTGCAATGTGGTCGGTGACCCCCATACTGCCAGATCAGATTCAGTTCTCAGTTCTCTGCCGACTTGACCTGTCATCATATTTGGCACAGTTTATCCCCCTCCACAATGAAAGACTTTCTTCATTTATCTCTGAGATCCTAAACTCACTCAGTTCTTCTTTTGCCCCATTGCCTGCTGTTTCAGTCTCCTTTGTTGGAGTTCTCTTCTCTGTATGACGTTTAAATATTAGAACACTCGTAGCTTCAGTTCCTGAACCTCCTTTCTTTTTATATATTCACCCCCTAGGTGACTTTGTCCAGGTGCATGGCTTTATATCCCATGTATGTGCAGATGTGTCCTAAACACTTATCTGCAGCCCTTACTCATGTACACCTCTGCCTCTTTGCATTCCCACTCAGATGTCTAGGAATATTTCAAGCTTAACATGTCCAAAATAGAACACCTGATGTTTCCCTCGCCTCTAAGTTTGCTCCACCCCCACCTCTCACCTCAGTGACTGGCATCACAGCTCACTGTTATGCCGGCCCAGACCTCACAGTTAACCTTTGTCTTATCTTTCTCTCATATATCACCTCCAGTCTATCAGCAAATCCTTGTTAGTGCTACATTCAAAGTATACCTAGAATGCCATCACTTTTTACCACCTCTGTTACTGCCACCCTGGTCTAAGCCATTGCCATCTTCCACGTAGATTATTGCAGCATCATCATAACTCATCTGTGTTTCCATCCCTAGCCTATGAAGAATTTAGAAATGCTTTCACTGAAAATGGCAGAGATACCCCTGAAAATTCTAGGCTAAAAATCACGGCTTTTAATTTTCTCTCTGTAAAAGAAATCTAAAAGTACACTGTGTAGGGACTGGCATGGCGGTTCCACAGTATCATCAGGAAACCAGAGCCTTCTCTCTTTTTGTTCTACGTCATTACCCTGACTTGCCTGAGCATCACCTCATGGTTCAAGATGACCACCGCAGTGCTGGGCATTGATGTTCCAGGGCCCAGATGGGGAAGATGGGTGCAGAGCTGGGCAGAAGGGCTTCCCAACCAGCAAATCGTCATTTTATTAAAAACAAAACAGACAAACAAACAAAAGCCCTTTTTTTGTAGTATCACCTCCGTGGCTGCAAAAGAAGGTGGGAAATGTTATCTTTTAGCTGAATCTAATACCCTCTAGAATAAAATCAGAATTCTGATAGTAAAGAAGAAAGGGACAACAGAAACTAGGTAGGCAAAAGCCCAAGCCAGTTACAGCCTTGAGCCTTTTTGTTTGCTGTTTCCACTTCCCGGAATATGCTGCTCCCAAAGGTCTATCTGGCTGCCGCCTCATTTTCTTTTGTGCCTTTGCTCTGGTGCTCTTCTTCCTTAGAATGCCCTTCCCTCACTGGCCTACATCAAGTAGCACCACTTCTTGCTCTCTGTCCCTTTATCCTGTTTTCTGTTCAGTTGGATTTTTGGGGTTTGGCTTTAGGATTTTTGGGTGTTGTGTAGCCCTTGTGAAACAAAACCAAAAAACTATAAATCATAGAATGGAAGCATCAAGTGACCAGAAACGTTGCCCTTCACTGCTGTGTTTCCAGAATTTAGAAGAATATCTGGCCTAGTTAGTACTCAACAAATACTGGGTGGAAAGAAGAGTGAGGGAGAAAGGAAGAAAGGGAAGCAGGGATGGAGGGAGGAGAGGAAAGAGGAAAAGAAGAAAGAGAGGTGGGAATTGTTTGACTAATACATGACTGTATGTTACTACCTGTGTTACTAAAAAGAGTTTGAAATGGCAGAGGAAGTCCTAGAGCTGTGTTTCAGTTCTTCTAAACCCCACCACCTTCATCTCAGGCTGATGCCCTAGGCAGTCAGAGCTGCCTGGTTAGAGCCTCAGAGACATAGAGGTGGCAATCCTTTAAGCAGGGCAACTCAAAGAACTAGATATGCTCTACAGGCTACCTCTAGTAATGCTTTTAATAAAAAGGTGTTTGAATTTAGAGAACATCAGTTTGTACTTAGAAATAAATTATCCCTAGTGAGCACAAAAATTGAAAGGAGAAAATATGGTCTGTTTTTTACAGTAATATCAACATTTTCTCTTTATTATTTTTACTATTTAATTTTTTTAATTAAATAAATTAAATTTGTTTAATTTTGGGACTACCACAGGCCATTTCATTTGTTTTTTGCCCTATCTATTCCAGAGTATACTCAGATGTTATTTAAAAGAATGCTGTGAATTACTTGACCATCTCACCTCTTCCACTCACTCTGGGTCCAAAATATGGGCTCATCTTGCCACCCACATTGCCCAAACCTACTTTTATTTTCTTCAGGCCTGTGTCGTTTTTTTCCCTGCCATTTCTACCTTGTGTTCCACACTGTTTTCTCTTATTCCTCTTCTCTAAACTACCGTTTAAAAGTAATATACATAATATTTTCATTCTATCTCAGGCTGTTCCCATTTCACAGTCTTTCCCTTTGAGACAATGATCTAACTTTATTTCTTTAAAAAACAGACTTCTTCCATTGTGAATATTTTTAAGTCATTAAAAGTATTACAGTTTTCTAGGATTTAAAGAATCTCACACATTATAGTTTTCTAAGATTTGAAGAAGTCTTCATGTGTCTTGTGGGTTTTGTTTCACATAAGTTTCTGTTACTTGGCAGCAGCCTTTTTCCCAAAAAATTGGCTTAGTAGACTGGCTGCTTTGGACTGTTTGTAAACAAATATAAAAGCAATTTTTTAATAAATACAATATAAGGATCTTGTACTCCAGCAACACCAAATGACATACAACCATGCTTCCAAGTCTTTGCTTGGGTTTTTTCCTTTTGCCTAAAATGAACTTTAGCTTCCTTATCCCTTTTCTCTTTCCAAACACATAATCTAAAATATATCCCTCTTGGGGGAAAATGAAACGGTAAATCTGCATCCCACTACCACCACCTACATTAAAAAATGTCTTATGTGATGCTGGGTAGCATGACCAACCATCCTAGATTTGCCTCGGAGCGAAGGATTTTCCTGGATGCAGGACTTCCCATGCTAACAGAAAGTCACAGGCAAACTGGGATGAGTTGGTAACCCTAATCCTCGGTTACTTTGTCCATACATCTTTATTACTCACAGTATTTTACTAAAAATATTTATGTGCATATTTGTGTTCTTTATTACACTGTAGACTCCTCGAGTTCAGGGATCACACCATATTCCCAATATCAGACAAAATGCCACGCACATGGATGTGGCAACATAGGTGTTTATTGGTTGACTAGATCAGTGAATGACTGTAAAACACCAAGTCAATTAAAAATACAGCAGGAGAATCGCTTGAACCTGGGAGGTGGAGGTTGCGGTGAGCCAAGATCACGCCACTGCACTCCAGCCTCGGTGACAGAGTGAGACTCGGTCTCAAAAACAACCACAAAATTTTAAGTAAATTTTTATTGTCTATGTGATATTTTTAATCTTAAGAGTTTTTAATCTTGTGTTGTATGCTTTATTCTTACATACTTATCCACAGATCTATTTTGTTGGAATTACTCTGAAACATGCATCTCCGTTCATTTTATGCGTACACTATTGGTTATCCTCAGTAACTCATCTTGTACTTTAGATTAAGGCTCTATTTTAGCTTATTTCAGAAATGTACCGTACAAATTTGACCTAATTTAAGTAGTTGAAAAATTCCTCTTCTAGATCTAATTACTGCTCTCATGAGAGATTGCCCCTTTTCTCTCTCAGAATCTTCAGATCGCCTTGAGCTTTCCGCTTCCTTCATACTAACTAATTGGTTAACGTGTCTCCTCAGTTCTGTTTGCTTGGTAGCTAGCTAACACATCCAGTCTGTCGTATCCTAACCCACTGCTCTAGTGAAGACCCTTATCACCTCTCATCTGAACTAGTGCAGATTCCCAACTCATCTTCCAGCCTCTAGGTTCTGGCTGCTCCAGGTCATCATAGGACTAGCATATCAGTTCTAAAAATCAAAAGCTATCCCTTTGCTTAAAATTTAAGTTAGTGCTTCAGGATAAAGTCTAAAATCATGGCATTATTTTAATAATAATATGGCCGCAAATTATTTGACCATTTATATTTCTTATCCTTCTTCCTCCACTTCAGTAATATCAAAGTTACCAACACTCCCCACACTGTTCTCTGCTTCCCTCTTGGCGCATGCCTTCCGCTACTTGGAGTGCCTTTGTCTGTCTAGTAAGATCTTCCTCCTGGGCCGGGCGCGGTGGCTCACGCTTGTAATCCCAGCACTTTGGGAGGCCGAGGCGGGCGGACCACGAGGTCAGGAGATTGAGACCACAGTGAAACCCCGTCTCTACTAAAAATACAAAAAATTAGCCGGGCGCGGTGGCGGGCGCCTGTAGTCCCAGCTACTCGGAGAGGCTGAGGCAGGAGAATGGCGTGAACCTGGGAGGCGGAGCTTGCAGTGAGCCGAGACTGCGCCACTGCACTCCAGCCTGGGCGACAGAGCAAGACTCTGTCTCAAAAAAAAAAAAAAAAGATCTTCCTCCTATCCTTGAGGCTGCTCAAAGGTCAACTCCTATGTGAAATTTCCCAACTCCTCCAGGCAAAGTTAAGAATTCTGTGTTTTGTCATACCATACCATAGCACTGCATGCTTGCCACATCTCATCACCCTATAACTATTTTGATATCTTCCTACTATTCATCAATAAAGATAGACCAGCTAAGTTTTTTAGAAGGTAATATACATTTTAGTTTTTAATGGATTTCTTAAGTGCAGAAATTTGCCTTCTGTCAAATGTCATGGTTAACCAAAAGACAAGTGAATGTAATTTAATCTGTTACTGGTAATTATAACTTGAACTAATAATGAATACATTCCAATAGTATATAAGAAATATTCAAGAAATTGCCTTCCCAATGTTGACAATACTAGCAGTATCATGCAAAAAAAATTTAATCCGAAATTTTAACCTTTAGTTCTTGCTTAATACAATATAGCTTCCAGATGCTGTGGCTTTCTTATGGGGTAGTTATTCTATTTCTTATCAAAATTTTTGGAAGTATAAATATTATTAATAACATTTGTAATTTATAAATATTTTTCATGCCTTTATTTCTGTAGCACTTCTACAGTCAATATTATAATCCTATTTTAAGAAAATAAGTATATTGGACTCAAAGAATTTGAGTAATTTGTTTGAATTCACATAGCTAAAGGACAAGACCAATATTTGAGTTGTCTTTTTCTGAAACCATATTCTTATTGTGCCCTTTTTAGTGATGCTAAAAGGTGTGATGAACAAAATCTCTGGACCCAAGATTGTGTGTCAAGGGGACAAATGATACTATCAACCTGTATTAGTTTGACATCCTGTAATTAAGTAGATACAGTGTTTCCAAAAATTCTTTTTTTAAAGAATATTTTGTATTGTGGTGAGACATATATAACACAAAATTCATCATCTTAACCATTTTTAAGTGTATCGTTCAGTGGCATTAAATGCATTCACATTGTTGTGTAAGTCGTCACCGTTATCCATCTCCAAAACGTTTTTACCATTCCAAACTGAAGTCTGTACACCAGTTCCTCATTCCTCTTCCCGGAGCCCCTGGCAACCATCATTCTTTCTGTGTTGATGAATTTATTCTAGGCACCTCATGTAAGCTGTATCACACAGCATTTGTCCTTTTGTGTCTGGCGTATTTCACTTAGTATAATGTCTTCACAGTTCATCCATGTTGCAGTGTATGTCAAAATTTTCTTCTTTTTTATGGCTGACATATAATATACAATATTTCTTTACATGTACATACTACATTTTGATTATCTATTCAAACACAATGGACATGTGGGTTCTTTCCACTTTTTCTGTCTATTGTGAAGGTTGCTGCTATAAACGTTGGTGTACAAATACCTGTTTGAGTCTCTGCTTTTAATCTTTTGGGTATATACTCAGGAAAGTTGCTGAATTACATGGTGTCATCTCTTTTCAAATAGCAAAATAGAGTCAAGGATAAATAGCTTTAAAACAAGCTTTTTTGTTTGTGTGTTTTAATTCTAGAAATTCAACCTAAGAACATGTTCAGAATAACTTATTTAAGGGTTTTTACAAGTCCCCTACAAATCCCTAGTCCTGTGCTAACTGAAACTTGAGCACACAAACATCTAAAAGACACCACTATAAAGAAATAAATAATGTGAATCATCAGTAAGTAGGCCCTTATGCAACCATTAAAAATCATGTTTTAGAAGATTATTTAATGACAATTGGGAAATGTTTACTGTTTAATGTTCATCAAAATCAACATTAAAACCAATCAAAACCAATGAAAATCAAAACCCCAATGTGACTCCAGTTTTGTATATATTTAAATATCGATTTTGTGTGAATATAAAAGAAATACATATCTTTGCTTATATTTATATATAGGTTGGTTTTCAAATATGTGAAAGAAAGCACACTAAAATGTGCTAATCTCTAGCTGGAAATATGGTGATTTTTTTTCTTTGTACTCTATGTATATATTTTCCTTATTTTCTATAGTGTCTATGCATTATTTTTACAATCCTAAAAAAGATTTATTAAATTATTCTCAAAGCTTAGTTTGTTAGTGATAAGAGAGAACTAGATAGAATTGGAAGAAGGCTTTCTAGGAACCTGCCAGGAAATTATACCTGAGATCAAAGGAATGAATGAATGAATGAATGAATTTTTTTTAGAAGAAGGTGAAACAGGATTAAAATATGGGGACTAATATGCTAAGGTTCTATATGATAAGCTAGCATATGGTATGTTAGCTACATGTACATATCAAAGAGAGACTGGAGAAAACTTCCTTATTGCCCACCCCATACATTATTTGTCAATTGTACTGTTCCCAAGTCCTTCCTAGCAACAGTATGTAGGAGAGGGGTTCTCAGAGACTGACAGTGAACTTGCCCTGTGCAATTAAATCGGTATTCCTGAACTACACAGTTGAAAGTCTAGATTACCTAGGTAGGGGCTGTTTCTCTAAGGTTTTGGTCCCCCAAACAATAGAAAAGTTACAAGAAATATGCATTTTTCTAGATTTGCCTATGTAGACACTGTGACCAGCCTAGCCCAAACTATATTATTTAGTAGATCATCTAGTTGGCCATACAGCCTCTTTAGGGACTTATACCCTGAGGCATTTTTTATTTATATTTAAAATGTACTTTATATGAAGTAAATTATACTCTAATGAAGTAGAATTATAAGCAACAAAGGAAACAGTATAAAATGTTGCCCATATCTGAAGTATTATTTGTTTCTAGATAATTATATGACATTATCTCGTTTGATTGATCTCCTAAGAAGATGTGGAAAACTCGAGGATGTCCCAAGATTTTTCTCAATGGCTGAGAAACGTAACTCCAGAGCAAAATTGGAACCAGGATTTCAGTATTGTAAAGGACTGTATCTTTGGTAAATCCATTGACAAATAAATGCTACATGATTTTTTTCCCATTGTAAATCAAGTAGAATAAGCTTTTCTTTGTAGTAAAAAAAATGTACATTTCAAAATAATTCAACCGTTTTATTTACCAGACAGATTATAAACTAATATAAATTTTATAGTCAGTGATTGAAATAAATAATTCTGTTAAACATCTAACAAGGTACACTGGAGAACCAAATGATGCCCTTCGACATTTTAATAAAGCTCGGAAAGATCGTGACTGGGGCCAAAATGCCCTTTATAATATGATAGAAATCTGTTTGAATCCAGATAATGAAACTATTGGAGGTGAAGTATTTGAAAACCTGGATGGAGACCTGGGGTGAGTTATTTGACATACTTTCCTTTTTTAAAAAACACTTGTTGGAGATAATAAACAGGGATACTATACAAAAGAACTAAATTTAAGATAGCAATAATGAAAGGTCAGATGAATAAATTAAATAAATAGGCATTTCATTGCCTGTTTCAGAGAATAGTTATTTTAGCAAATTGAATAGTTATTCAATAGAATAGTTATTGCTAATGTAACTATTCTCTGAAACAGGCATGAAATGCTTTTAGGTTTCCTAAATAATAATAGACATGCTAGGAAGACACTCCCCTAATTGTAGAATTTGACAACTGTAGCAAAAATTATCCACACAATAATAGTAACTACTTAACAAATGGTAGGCCGGGCGCGGTGGCACACGCTTGTAATCCCAGCACTTTGGGAGGCCGAGGTGGGCAGATCATGAGGTCAGGAGATCGAGACCACAGTGAAACCCCGTCTCTACTAAAAATACAAAAAAATTAGTCAGGCGTGGTGGCAGGCGCCTGTAGTCCCAGCTACTCGGAGAGGCTGAGGCAGGAGAATGGCGTGAACCCGGGAGGTGGAGCTTGCAGTGAGCCGAGATTGTGCCACTGCACTCCAGCCTGGGTGACAGAGCGAGACTCTGTCTCAAAAAAAAAAAAAAAAACCAAATGGTAGTTTTTTTCCAGACCCTGTCCTCTATACTTTCTACGCACTATCTCATTTGTTTTCTACAACAGTATTGCAGAATAAGCTGAGTCAACTTGTTTAATGTGATAGTAATGATGGAGGCAAGATTTAGACTGAGTCCTGACTGCTGTTAGTGTGGTATACTGCTAGTCAATGGTTATTTATCAACCTGCATTAGTAGCTTGTCCTCTCTTCAGATTCAGGCAAGCTATGTGGGGAATGTATTAGGACATAAAGGGAATATAAGAGGTAGTTCCTGCCTTCAGGAGTGTTTAATTTACTTAAGAGGCAAGACAACACCTGAAACCTTTCAATCTGCAACTAAACATAAATGGATTTAAATAGATATTAAGTATTGTCAGAGTTCATTAGGAATCATAGCAGTGCATAGTATTCAGGAGAAGATGCATGGAGGAGCTGGAGAAAATTAGCGGTAGATTGCCGAGAGATTTCAACAACAGATTTTAACGCTTGGATTACCGAGACCAGTTAGAGTAGGGAAGTGGCATGTTTATAGTTGTTTTAGGAAGGTTGAGGTAACATTACTGTTATGGAACTATAAGCTATTCAAATGGAAATCCTCTGCAGGCAATTCAAAATACAAAACCAAAACTCAGAGAGGTCACAGCTAGGGATAGAGATTTGGGAGACATCTGCAGAGTGCATAGTTGGAACTCCATGAATGGTCTCTTTGTGAGTGGTAGGATGAAGTAACAAAAATCTGAGAACTAAATGTTAAGCTTGCTAACATTTAAGGGGTCTGGAGGAGGAAGGAAGGTCAGAAAAGGGCAATCAGCATGGTGGAAAGAGAGAACTAAAGCCGTGTAGTATTACAGAAGCCAAAGGAGAAGAACTTTGAAATGGTAGTCAACAGCGTGTCATGTTTTAGGCAAGATAAGCCTAAGGCCTGAGAAGACGACCAGTGGCTTTAGTGATTGGACTTTGAGTGTTTAATTTCCTTTTATTAATTGATTTATGTATATTTATGTGTGTGTGTGTGTGTGTGTGTGTGTGTATAAAATAAGAAAATTGCTATTAAATATTCAAATTGCACTTGAAATTACTTTTTGATACATATATAATTTCTGAGAGTCTGATAGGCAATGTGGTGAGGAGAACAGAGTAATTTTATATGTCTGATAAACTTAGATTCAGGTCTTAGGTTTACCACTTATTAGCTGTGTGACCTTTAGAAAAGTACTTTACCTGTTCGAGCCTCAGTTTTCCTGTGTGTAAAATGGATTAAACATAGAATGAAATAATACAGTATTTGTCACTTTTTTTATTTCCTTTCACTTTTTGAATAGATATATGTTAATTTTATGATTCTACTTATAGTTTTATATTTGCTGGAATGCACACATTTACAACATGTAGATATTGTCCAACTTTTGTCTTCATTCTAGAGGAAATTAATGCTTAATGGTGTTTTACTGAGTCCATATTAATTTTGTTTAAAATGCATTGTAACTGTGCTTCGCTTTGTATTAGAAGAGAATGAGTGACATTCTTCACAAAAGATTCCTTTTAAATGAGTGACAAAAAGAGTATAAAGAGTGCCCAGAGCTTTTGTGTACAAAAGCTGATTCTAATCTCAATGAATTGTATCATGAGTAAGAGACAGAAGTAATTTATTTTTAATTATATACAGTAATTCAACTGAGAAGCAAGAATCTGTGCAATTGGCAGTAAGAACAGCAGAAAAACTTCTTAAGGAACTAAAACCTCAGACTGTTCAGGGTCACGTACAGCTTCGCATAATGGAAAACTATTGCTTAATGGCTACCAAACAGAAATCTAATATTGAACAAGCATTAAATACCTTCACTGAAATAGCAGCATCTGAGGTTAGTGGATTTCCTTTTTCAGCTTCATATGCTATTTTTATTTGGTGGTATAGAAACATATATTTTGATTAGTTGTTTATTTTCTGAAGATTGACTTAATTACCTAACTTTTATTAAAAATTAGGTATATAATTGGGCATACACAATGTCCCCTTCTTGGCAGAAGAGACAATGTTACTGTTTTGTTGTGTTGTTGATATATTTCTCTCTACTGGAATGTTAAATTCTAGAGAAACGGAATTCTTCAAAAGTACATAAGTTAATTCTCAAGGGAGCCACTTTATCCCCTGGAGAATTTCTGTGTTGTAGATGTAGCCAAGATTAACTAACTAAGTGGAAATAAACACCTGGCTGCCCTGATATCTTACTTCTTCACTTACATGAACTTGGAATTTTTCCAGCTATATAGCTCCATGAGATCAATACTGACAGCTTATAATTTAGTCATACAAATAATGATATTCTTTAGCAACACTGAAATAACCTCCTGCAATCTTTTCATATTTGTTATTTTCATAGTATTATTTTACAAAATCAGAGGCTTTCTTCTCTTCTCACTGTGCTTGAATCCACCTTTTTTCCTTTTTTTCTGAGTCGGAGTTTTGCTCTTGTCGCCCAGGCTGGAGTGCAATGGCGCGATCTCAGCTCACTGCAACCTCCGCCTCCCAGGTTCAGGCAATTCTCCTGCCTCAGCCTCCGGAGTATCTGGGATTATAAGCACCTGCCACCATGCCTGGCTGTTTTTTGTATTTTTATTAGAGAAGGGGTTTCGCCATGTTGGCTAGGCTGGTCTCAAACTCCTGACTCAGGTGATCCGCCTACCTCAGCCTCTTCCACCTTTTTTTTCTTACTCTCTAGGTACTGTTTTTCCTCCCCTCACACAGCACTTTATTTGTTCAATTGCTTGATACTAAGAAAGGAATTCTAGATACCCTCCCATCAGCAGTTGGTAATAGTTAACTTCTAAGCATACTCATTGGATTTCATGTTTGTTCTTCCATTCAGTGATGCTGTAGGCCACCGGAAACTCATTTTATGTCTCTCAGAGGACATACAGAATTTTGCTGTGATTTCTTGTGATTCAGTGGTCACAGTGGCAGCAATAAACTACCCAAAGTCCCGGACAGTGATCTCTTTCCCCTCACCTTTCAGGGCCCTGGAGGAGATTGAGATGTCAGGGGTTTGGGAGACCTGCAACTCTTGTTGTGGCTTGGGTACAAGTATCCTAGATGGCAGCTTTATTACCGCACTTGGAATAAAACAGCAGGACAGCATGGCAGCAGCAACCCTCCAAAGCAAGGCCCTTCTGCAGACATTGAAGTAATGTGCTCAGGGGTCATGCTCTGTTGAATTGGCTTCGTGGAGCAGATGGATGACAGCTGCTGAATGAAGGCAGAGCAGAAGTAGGGCAATCATGTACATCTAAGAGAATCTCTAGGAACATGAGGAAGCACAGTCTCATGTCAGGTGCCATAGCTACCGAATGCTGTGATGTGCTATTCTATCTCATAACAATGAGAAAGTTTATTTTGACTAAATCTGTTATCCCTACTGTGAAGTTTAAGAGAGAAAAAAAGCCAAAAGCAGTGATGATATTACAGCTATTTCCTAGAAAGACTATGCCTGTTTTCTGTTGATAAGACTGCATTATTTTTTTAAATCATCCTTACATATGTGGTTAGTAAAATACTATCTTCAGATCTGTTTACTAACCATATTATTCAAAAGATAATGGTATATGAGCTGAAGTTTCATAAGCATCAAATTTTATCTCACATTTTTTTTCTTTTAACTTCTAGGCTGCATGTATTCAATATAATGAATATTCATTAAGCAGCCAGCGAGTGCTAAGCATAGTGGGAAACACAAAGATAAATAATGTATGGTCCCTTTTTTCAAGTTTCCCATAGTCTACGGAAGACAAGACAAGCATACTGACTATGATGACTTAATACAAAGCAAAATGTGTTACATTCCATACTAGAATTGCAAATAAAAATGCTGTAGGAGACAGTATAAGGAGAGTTGGGAGACCCTTTTGTAAAGAAGGTATGATTTAAGAAAAAATAGGATTTAAGAAACAGGTATGATTGAAGAACCAAGAAAAATTGCATTTTAACAGGCAGAAATGAAGACAATGTGTTTCAGAGGAAGAGGAAAATGTGAACAAAGTCAGGGAGGCAGAAAAACACAGGGTATGTTCACAATCCTATGTGTCATTCAGAGGGACTGAAAAA
Source organism: Hylobates moloch (assembly GCF_009828535.3). Taxonomy (NCBI): domain Eukaryota; kingdom Metazoa; phylum Chordata; class Mammalia; order Primates; family Hylobatidae; genus Hylobates; species Hylobates moloch. The sequence continues at coordinate 76,743,053 of NW_026652276.1, forward strand.
GAGGTATGTGACAGGAAATCATGGAAGAAATGCTGGAAGATATGTTAAGCCCAAGCTAAAGTGTTTCGACTTGCTTTCATTGCATCACCTTGAACCATAAAGATGAGATGTTTATAATACAGCTGTATTGTCCACATCCGAGTCTTGTCCTTTGCAATCTAAAGTTACTGCAATTTAGAGTTACTGAGAGACAGACAGAGAAGCTGGCTGTAGGTCTTAGGATGTCTGCACCAGAAAAAAAGACGTAATACAGGGATTAGAACTCAGGTTTGCTTTTAGAAACTGTTCTTCAGTTCACTCAGGAGTGATCAAGTTGTGAAAAACCGATACGTTCTAGTCAAACTCAAAGTATAAGAGGTTATTTTTAATTGTGTAGTATAGGGGGAATGTGGGACCTTTTCGTAGGACCCTCCTCCTCTTAGGCTGTGCTAGGACCTGGCTGACAAATGCATAGCAGGCCTCTGTTTTCTCTCCTCTCCTGGCCCACCTGAGGTGGGCTGGGGTGGGGAGAGGGTGAGCCTCAGTAATTGGTAACATCCCACACTTCTTCATAATCTACAACCAATTGGTTGGATTTGACACTCAAACCATTTTGCCACCCCTTACCTAGAGGAACAGATTATATCTTGGAAGCTTATTGACAGATATAGAATTTGAGGCAAGGAAGTTTTTATATTTCTAAAAGCTGTTTTTATAAAACCCTGATGTATTGCCCTTCTCTATTCCAGAGTTATTTTTTACTTCCAAAGATCAGTTGGACATTGAACATTTTACCACTCTCCTTTTGCATATTCCTTATGAGTTACCCAAATTTGCTATCTTACAGTATACTTTTATTATAGTAATGGTATCACCATTCCTCAGTCATAATTTCTTACCCTTTGTTTTTGTTTTTATTTTGAGACAGTGTCTCATTCTGTCTTCCATGCTGGAGTGCAGTGGCACGATCGTAACTCACTGTGGCCTTGAACTCCCAGGCTCAAGAGATCCTCCCACTTCAGCCTCCTGAGTAGCTGGGACTACAGGGGCCGGCCACCACACTCAGCTAGTTTTTCTTGTTTATTTTTAGTTGAGGCAAGGCCTCGCTATGCACTAGCCTCAGCCTTCCGAAGTGCTTCGATTACAGACGTGAGCTGCCCGCCTGGACCCTTTATTTGTATGTTAAGCTGAGGCTTCTTTCTTTATAAATGCATCATAATCCCTCTGCTGAAATTTAAGAAGCATCCTACCTTAATCAGAAACATACACGTTATTGCTTATGAAAGTTAGTTGTCTGGGTAGATTACTAATGGCCTCCATTTTATATGAGTTCTCATTAACCTGTTGGTTTCACAGAGTGACATTCTCTGACTTCAAACTCTATCCAAAAGAATATCATATAGATTGTTTCAGGAAGCTGCAGACTCCAAATCTAAAAGCATATTTTAAGGCATTAGTTTATTTCGTATACTTTCCAAGTGGTTAATTAATTATATGCCTTATTTTTAACATTTTGTTATTCAAACGTTCTTGGGAGAAGAGGTTTTTGGATAAAAGGAGAAGGGAGGGGGAAAAAAGCAATAGAAGTCATAATGGGTAAGGACCATCATCTGCAGGTAAATTGTTACTCGTCTTTGACAGTTGAAAGAACTAAGGAGCCTGAATGTTAAATCTGAAATACGAACTGCCCAATAAGGATTTTACTGAAATAGAGTTTTATTTTTTCTGTTTCTATACAAAACTAAAACATGACTGTTTGAATCCCATTAAAGATGAAGTCTCACTAATTCTTGGAATTGTGTGCATATGGCATCTGAATAGTTGTCATTATCTTTAATTATCTTGACCACACAGTGCTTGACCAAGTTTCTTCACAGTAGCTTGAGGGTACTTGATGTGTTAAATAATAACCTGTAATCACAGTTATCTGTAATGGAGCTAGAAATAGAATCCACAAACTAGTTCTTATGTAGCATTTTCTGCTTTCTGTATGTTTTTGGGGCATTTATGTTTGTGCATCTTGTGGTCTAAAATTTTATTTTCTTATAGAAGGAGCATATCCCAGCACTCTTGGGAATGGCAACGGCTTATATGGTCTTGAAACAGACTCCACGAGCCAGAAACCAGCTGAAGCGTATTGCGAAAATGAATTGGAATGCTATTGATGCTGAAGAGTTTGAGAAGAGTTGGCTGCTACTTGCTGATATTTACATTCAATCAGCAAAATATGACATGGCAGAAGAACTGTTAAAACGGTGCCTGCGTCATAATAGAGTAGGTGATTGAAGAGTAAAAAATAATTATTGACCTTTGTTGCATAAGCTTTCCATATAGATATTGTTGAGTGTTAGTCCATTTCCAAAGATTGCTGTGTGATTTTTGAAAATTAAATGTTTATTCTTACCACAATCAGGAAACAAGCATTAATAATAAGAAAAAAGCCATTTGTCCTTTAAAGTTTAAAAAAAAAAAAGATTTATGCAATTTCAAGTTTCAGCTGTAGTGATGCCCTACTTAACGGAAAGTGTTTTTGGAATGTCAAACGCTTGCCTGTGATTATCCATCTCATCCCAGAACTAATGAAAATTGCAGAAGAACGTTAATTGCGGACGTCTGTCCCTCCCATTAAGAAATACTCTTGATGAATTTACTGCAGCTGCATGTCATTTTCTCATTATTAGAATATTATGCATAATATATTTTGTGGGAGAAAATCTTTTCAGCTTTTAATTTCATTTGTTTAATAAAAATTCCTTGTATTTAGGTATAAATTGAATATTATAAAGTCCTTAGAATTTAAGGCTTTTTACTAACATTTTGATGTTTAATTACAAAAGATGTTGTTATAGCAGTTCTTTAAAGTTAAGATTTAATTTTTTGTTGAGAAATAATTGCACACAACTTAGAAATGATATTTATCTTCATATATTCATATCAATTACTTCAAAATCTTAATCACAGTAAATCTGTTTTATTCTCATTGAGCGAGTTAGATTACAAATGGACCATTTATTTTTTAAAGAGGAATTGTGATTATCTAGTACTATTAAGATACTTTCCTAGGAACTTAAGAGCCTGAAAGATCCAAGCATAACAATTTATGAACTATTTTAGATGATTAGTTACATAAATTTTATGTTAAATTGGCTTTGAAAAGCAGAATGCTCATTAATAGGCTTTGAAAATCTAAACTGCTGAATAGTTTACCCTTCTATATCTAGTCTAGGATTAACCAAGATTGCATGAGAATTTCAGTGCACACAGAATTTCAGTTTGCCAGAATGCTGATAAGAATACATTGCATGGTTGAACATGATGGCTGCTTTAGAAGCTTCATTCAGCCCTGCTGGTTGAATATGTTGATATTGAAAGCATGATGTTTAAGAACTAAAGCTTAGGAACCTTGAATTACATAATTTAAAAAATGGAAGTCATCCATATCTGGGGCAGGAAATGTACAAGATGACACTAGACTGTCTTGCCATACCAGATGATGAAGGAAACTATCCATGATGATTATAGAGTTTGTGTGAAAGATCTAGGGGCCAACTGGAAGACACCTCCAGTAGCCGAAGTTGGGATGCTTTAAGTATCGATAAGAATGATAACTGCAATATATTGAAATACATAAAATCTGTTTAAATCCATGACTTCTCAAAGATCCAAATAGAAAAAACAAAACAAAAAACCTAATTAGTAACTACTACAGTATGCTAGTGAACTGACTGCTATTTCTAAAGCTTGCAAATAAATATCCTGCCTTTTCTGTACAGAATTGGTTAACCAAATAGTCAATGAGACATTTCTCATCATAGACATTTTCCAGCTAATAAATGAAGAAAGACTGATAGGCTATCACCATTTTTCAACCCTGATAAATTTATGTATGGATGTAACATCACAAAAAGAGGGAGAATCAGACATTCTGTGCCTCCCAATAGAAGAACATACATCTATGGCAGGGCTAGGGTTGGGATGAGACAAGTGAAACCCTTAGTAATCAAGATAAATAATAATTTAATGCAGCTGTGCTGAGCTTTATTGGAGCCTGAATCAAAAGGGAATATGTGCATTTCTATATTCATATTTTTATGTTTTTTAAAAAATGGGTAATTGGTAATGGTTTTAATGAAAATATTACTGGTGAGATTTCTTCCATTAAAGTGAGAAAAGTAAAATGATAAGAAATTAAGTTTAGGTATAAATAAGATGTTCAATCTTAAATGTGATTTTTAATATATACTTTCAGATTCTTCAATATTTTTAAACTCATACTGTGGAAAAAAATTACAATTAAGAAATATACAAAAACATGCATCCATGTTTTTATGCCTCAGTCTCCAGTGTGGCTTATCATAGCACTGATGTTTGAAGTAGATTCACCTCTCTCCTCCAGAATCAAAATTGAATCCAAACCTCTAGATCTAATTACAACTTCCAGAAAATGTCAGTGACATAGGAATATATTATATAAACACCACAAGGATGCAGTCAACTAAATCTGCGTTGTGAGAAACTCGGGATAAATATTCTTGTTTCTATTATATTTAATTTCAAGAAAAGAGACACAGAGAGACAGACATACGGAAGGGAAACCTCTAGATCAAAAGAGACTAGATCAAAACATTGACCAGTTACAATGTTTGGTCCTTACTTCAGTCCTCAATCTAACAAAAACAAATTATATTGAGACAAAATTTAGACAGTACTGGATATTTGGTGCTACTAAGGAGTCGTTAACATTTTAGGTGTGATAAAATTGTGGTTCTGTTTAAATAACGTCTTTTTCTTTTAGAGATGCACACTAACACATTTAGACTTAGTTGATATAATATCTGAGGATTTTTTCTGGTAATACAGAAGGGTAGGTTTGTGAGATAGAGGTGAAACAGTATTAGTCACAAAATAATTGTTGAAGATAAGGGTTCATGGAGTTCATTATGCTCTTATCTCTGTATTTGTATGTGTTTAAATTACTCATAATAGTGTACATGTGCTTGTGTAAAATACAAATGCCCTGTTGTATATTTCTGATTCTGTAAAGAAAATCCTGATTCTGCAGATTTGTGATGGAGACTTGCCATCAGAATCATTTATTAAGTTCAGTAAAAAATGTGATTGCCTAGCCAAGGTTAAAAACCATTGTTTGATTTGTCATTTAAATGGGTTGATATGATTGACCTCTATAGTCACAGACATCCCATAAAATCTTAGTGATATCAAGTTTAATATATTGATGTCTCCCATTTTTCTTCAGTCTTGCTGCAAAGCTTATGAATATATGGGATACATTATGGAAAAAGAGCAAGCATATACAGATGCTGCCTTGAACTATGAGATGGCATGGAAATATAGCAATCGGACAAATCCGGCAGTAGGTGAGTTTGGCAATCACCTAGATTTTTCACAGAAAAATTATGTTTTATTTATTAATTTTCATTTAAATGCATTTGATTTTTTTCAAAACAAAATAAACATTTAGTAAATTTTCATTGTCAACCTTTCTGAAAGGAGAATAAGTTTTATATTCATAATATATTATTAGCTACTAATAGTTCAGTTTCTTGAGTTCCAAACTTGTCCTCAGTCACTTAATGTACATCTAGTCTAATTCTGCCCCTTCTCTTCCTTCTAAAAGGAGGAGATATTTTGAAATTGGGAATGCCATGGAAAAAGATGTTTCCATTGCCAAGTAAGTTAGGAAAATGTTGCATTAAATTGAATTACACAGGTTTCTTTACTTCTCAAAGCCTTTAAACACTAATGTATATTGCAGTGGATATCACAGAGGGGCCATGTTTCCCACAATTATTTGACCATGGGACATTTTTTTTTTCTCCTGAGCATCTAGAAACATCATCCAGTCCCAGTGTTTTGCAGGCTGTTCATTTGAGTAATGCTAGTCTACAGTGTCCCTAACAGAGGTGGCATCAGAATGTATGTCATGACCAACCTCTCTGCTCATACGAGGGAGCTCATCCTCATGTTTGTGTACTCTTTCTTTGTATTGGGTTGAAATATGCCTCCTTGAAACTGCCCAAGTCTGTTTTCCGGAGCAACTTAAAGAATGCCTCCCTCTTACAGATCATGACCCTTTAAATTGCAGTCTTCAGTCCTGTGTCCTAGGGCTTCTCTTCAAGCCATCTGCAGTTACTTGCCCATTCTTCCTAAGATTGGATTCCGAGTCTCTCATCTTCCTTGTTGCTATCTCCTGGAATCTCTAAAATAGTGTTTCCCAAACTGTCCTTTGGAACAGTTGGGGAGATTTTAATAATTTTTTTTTTTTTTAATTAAAAAGAATGGAGTGTGAAGGTGGTAGGTGCCATGGCCATGTAAGTTTGGAAAGTGCTGTTTTATTTTTCCATGCCCCTCTGACCTGTTGTACCATAAATGAACAACCTCTCAAATATGATTTGGCTTGTTATAAGTATAATTAAGCTATTTTTTTCTTTTGATTAGGCAATTTGTAGTTGTTAATTCAGCCTAAGATGGCATCAGTCTTTTCAGCAGCCATGTCACAGTGTGAATTCGATTTTGATTTGCAGTCAAATGAGTCACCCTCATACTAACTACTGTCAGCTCAGGTCTTCCCTCATCTTTTAGTTTCCTAGAGTCTGTTCTCATACTATACTAGACTTGTGCAAAGCACAAGAACTAATGATTTTTGTAGTATTTTTTATCCTAAGGTGTGATATATCTTTCAGAATAAAGTCACCTGCTAAAGTGAAGTCCTTAAATATCCTTAAAATATTAGTTTTGACACTTTACTCCACAGAAGGAATGCACATAGAAGTTAAATTATTTATATATTCCATTCCTTGGAAGACCTCAGCAAATAAAGAGATTCCAAATGACTAGTTCTTTCATTGTGTCATCATTGTATTTTATAGATTATTTTATCAGTTCCTCCAACTTTGCTTTGGTTATCATTTCTTTCTAAGGCTCTCCATTAATTCCTCAATTTCATCCTTAAGATTGTCATTGCATCTAACACCCTCAACCTGCCTGGCCAAATAAACAATGCATTTCACTTTTTCAGTTGTCAGAAAACCCTTAAAATCATGCTCATGGCCAGGCGCAGTGGCTCACGCCTGTAATCCCAACACTTTGGGAGGCCGAGGTGGGCGAATCACCTGAGGTCAGGAGTTCGAGACTAGCCTGGCCAACATGGTGAAACTCCATCTCTACTAAAAATACAAAAATTAGCCGGGCATGGTGGCAGGCGCCTGTAATCCCAGCAACTCAGGAGGCTGAGGCAGGAGAATTGCTTGAACCCAGGAGATGGAGGTTGCAGTGAGCCAAGATCGCACCACTGCACTGCAGCCTGGTTGACAGAGTGAAACTCTGTCTCAAAAAAAAAAAAAAAAAAAAATCATTCTCTTACTCTTTCCATAGAATTCAGGGTTGAATATTGTAACTATGAGAGGCACCAGGATGAATAATGAATGGATAATTTGCTTGACTGCAGTAATCATTTATAAATAAATAAATATATATACTCACATATATACACACCCACATCATTTTGTATACCTTAAATATATACGAGGAAAAAAAGAAAAGAAACACACTAGGAACAACTGAGATCCAGTGAGAGAAGAAACTATTCATGTTTCCCCCTTCATACCCATTCTCAGGTTCCATGACAGTCATTAGACTGTGTACAATGTTTGCGTTCTCTCGCTGTCTCTCCTGATTGCATATAGTTGAGTTCTAATAAGTTTGACAGGTGTAGTGCAGCTGCAGTGCACATTTCCTTTCCCCCTTTTAGCTCTTTATTTCCTCTGTGAAATTTTTGTACTAGGTCATGTATCAAGTTTCTTCCAGTGTTAAAATTCTGTGATTATAATATAGTGAATGTTTATATTTTAAAAATGCTAATTATTTTGTGGTATTCTAAGGTTTTAAAAGCCATTTCACAAGTATTTTATATGATTTTTAAGATTATACTAAGAGTTAGAGGGAGGAGTTGTTATTCCTGTTTTAGTGATGAGGAAACCTGAAAATGACAGCTCAAGCCACTTGTGTAAGATCCCGAAGCTAGTCAGGATGCCACAAACCAAAACTGAAATCTTGACTAGTTCCCATGTAAGTATGTTTGGCATGACATCTTAAAAACTGCTTTTCTTTTTGAATGTCACAAACGCTTTTGGTTCATTTTAGAATTTGTTGGTAAGACATTAAGTTTACCTCTAAAATCTGAGCTGTGAGATTCTGCCATAGGCCCTGCACACGTGTGCATGTGTGTGTGTGTAGAGATGTATATATACACACATATATAGACATACATATATATACACACACACATATATAAACATACATATATATGTGTGTATATATATATATATATGCAGTCATGTGTCGCTTAACAATGGAAATATTCCGAGATATGCATCGTTAGACAATTCATCATTATGTGAACATCTTAGAGTATACTTACACAAACCTAGGTGGTAGATCCTACTACACACCTAGGCTATCTGGTGTAGCCTATAGCTCCTAGGCTGCACACCTGTACAGCATGTTACTGTCCTGAATGCTATAAGCAATGTGTGTATGTAAACATAGAAAAGGTACAGCAAAAATACAGTATTAAAATCTTTGGGACCACCATCATGTATGTGATCTGTTGTTAATGAAACATCATCATGCAGTGCCTGACTATATATAAAATAGTGTAAATTTTAGATCATTTCTATTTCTTTCTTTTTACTACCATCTGATAATGTGAGCCAGTAATTCTTTTCAAACATTTAAAATTTTAAACATTTGTTTTGGTACTTTTATTAGAGCCCAAGAGCACTATTCACTTTTCTTATTTCGTATTTTTAAGAGGTAGAGTGAGATATTTATTATTACACATTATTTTACATTGCATTATATCTTGTTTACTGAGTGCACAGCTGCTGTTACTTTTCTTGTCTTCTTAGTTTTCTCATTTTTATAGCATGTTACAGGAGAACAACATCCATTAAGAGGAATGTCTTAAACATTCTTCTAATTGTTGATAGTAGAAGTGTGGCATTTCACTATCAGTAATTATGATAATTATTACCAGTCATTGATGACAAATCTGCCTTCCTCTGTGTCCTTCTCCTATGTGCTCTGTCTTCTCACCATACTCCAAGTTCATTAACTCCCTATGTGTCCTACCAATGGCCTTAATCCATGCAGTTTCCTCTGTCTGAGAGTGTCTTTGATTCCCACCCTAGCCTAGTTTATGCCTCATTCTTCAGATTTCAGACATCTCTTGATACCCTCTTCTTCCCCGATTCAGGTTCTTTATGGTAACTCACTTGGCCTGGATCTTTCTTTCATAACATTTATCTCAGTTTTGAAATTGTTCATTTACTCATGCAATTATTTAAAAATGTACTTTTTCTCCTAATAGAATGCAAACCTCATAACTGTAGGCATCAGTTTGCCTGTGTAAGTGCTAAATAAATCTGTACTGTATAAATGAATGGCTGTGTTTACTGCCCTGTGATGAGTTTTTACTATAACTTGAAATAAATGAGACTTTTCTAGTAAGTTATAGAAACCACACTTGTAGGATGGCAGCTTTCTAACCGATCAGTGTATTCCTGTGATCCTTTTTTCCAACTCCACTTTATTTTCTTCTTACACTTCTTCTGTGTCACTCTGCCTTCTGTTATCACACAACTTCTCTGTATAGTGTAGTTTAGTTGTTCATTCACCAGCCTCCCTTACAAATTCTCTAGTGAGTAAGCAAAGAGAGGAGGAGGCAAGGAAAAGTAATAGTAGCAGTGTACTCCATCATTCTGTTTTATGGTTTTTGTCTTAACAGGATACAAACTGGCATTTAATTACTTAAAAGCAAAAAGATATGTGGATTCAATTGACATATGTCACCAGGTAAACACTTAAATTTAGATTTCTTAAAATTTTTCAGATGCACAATTTCCTACTTTTTTAAATCTCCAGATGTATGTGAGTAGAAGTAGAGGATACATTATTTTAGTTAAATGATTTATCAAGTATGTTTAGGGAGATTATCAGTGTTCAAAATTTAGAAAATGATGTTCACCTAAATAAAAAACATGTTTTTACTTTGAGATCAAATAATAAAATGTTTATGTCAATTTAAAGACAAAGACCACTGAAGGGTACATATTAAACAATAAACCATAGAATATTTACATGTATGGAAAGGAGTAGGATTAAAGAGGTGGAGTAAAAGAGACTTACTTTAAAAAAAAAAAAAGACAAAGAACAGTGGGAGAAACATGTTAAATAAAATTTAGTCTTTAAGTTAGAAGATATTTGAAGACAGTATAGATTCTCCAGATCATTGTTCTGATTAGAAGTTCTTGTGAATGTGTCTGAATCTGGTTATTAGAGAATTCAGATTGATCAATTAGAGATAAAAAGAAATTCTATTAGAAGTCATTCAATTACATTCTGTAATTCATCCCTTACTAAATGATCACCTACTAAAATGACAAATATTTAAATTATGGTTTTAGAATTTGCAGAGTCTCTTTATGTACACATTGTCCCATTGATATTCCATATAAGACATTCTATTAAACATTGTAAGGACCTCCAAGAAAAGTTCCTTAGAAAAGAATTATGTAATGTCCCTTATCCCACACAGTGATCTGTTAGCATCATTACAGTAAATACTTGGCCTTAGTAATTGCTGTTGATTACTGAGTCTCTGTAAAGCAGTATTTCAGTCAGGTTAGGGTTGTGTGTTAATGTAAGGCTATATATTAGGATCATTTTTGGAGTTATTAAAAAAAAAAAAACCAGCATCTCCCCACTCTTAAGACTCAGTAGATCTGGAAATATGTATGTCTAAGATCATTTCAGGTAAAGCTAATGTGTGCTGCCGTATAAAAGTCACTCTCTAAGGGTTTATCAAATATTATGAATGAAAAGCTAAATTATAAAAATATTTTAAATCATTGATACATAATTGTTTTATACAACTCATCTGTTAGGTAAGCAATTATATTTGTTATATTTTCTACATTTGATATTTGCATTCTATTGTTCTCATCTAACTACCATTAATATAAAGAGTCATCATGTTACATTTAAAATGCCACCATTAAAAAGTGTTATAGCTGTTGTAGTATTAGCACAAGGAAATCTTAACTGTAATGCTCATTTCTAGTAAGTTTTGTAACTCCGTAGTTTTTGATCATTAGTTACAAGTTTTTGTGGGTTCTTTATTTGTTTTGCAGGTTCTTGAAGCACATCCAACTTACCCAAAAATCAGAAAGGATATACTTGATAAGGCCCGTGCATCTTTAAGACCTTGAAAATAATTTTAACTTAGGTGTTGGTTTAACAGGAAATGAAAAAAATCTAACTTTCAGTTCTTCCTGTTCAAAACAGGTTTGAGCTCAGTGGTTTGTTATTAGAAGTATACCCTTTTTTCTCCAGCAGAGGTTGCTGCTGTACATCAAGAGAAGTACTATGTGAAATTGGTGTTTCCTAATGCAGTTGAATGAGAGCTGGTCTGTTTGACTCTGTTTTGATTAGGTACAGATTTGGTGACTCTGTGGTAAAGACTATAATTATTTCTATAAAGAATATTTTGTTAAAATCTAGGTAATTAAATACCCTGTATCTTTCCTAAGGAATATTGTTTATTTCAGAAAATATATTTAAAATGCATTGTTCTCTTTTAAAGTGTTTTTGTTATATTCTTTTTTTTTTTTAAGACAGAGTCTTGATCTGCCGCCCAGGCTGGAGTGCAGTGGCACGATCTTGGCTCACTGCAACCTCCACCTCCTGGGTTCACGCGATTCTCCTGCTCCAGCCTCCCCAGTAGCTGGGACTAAAGGCATGTGCCATCACACCCGGCTAATTTTTTGTATTTTTAATAGAGACGGGATTTCACCATGTTAGCCAGGATGGGCTTGATCTCCTGACCTTGTGATCCGCCTGCCTCGGCCTCCCAAAGTGCTGGGATTACAGGCGTGAGCCACCGCACCCAGCCTGTTTTTGTTGTATTCTGTGTTGTTTCAAAGATTGGAATAAATCTCCCTGTAAATAACTCATGAAAAAGACAATATATATATTTTAAATATATATTTTAATAAAGGTTTTATAAATATGTGGTTTATATTCTTCTAGGAACTCAAAAGATGTGGTAAGTTTTGCAAAATCAGGGTAAGCTCCCCCTGCATTCTGTAATGTTAATGGGTGTTGCTATAGTACAGAAAATGTAACTTTCATTAAAAAATCTTTTTTAGAAAAGGATAAAGAGTGTGTGTTTTCCCCTTCCTTTCTTGAGCTCATTCTTCCTGCTTTCAAGGCCATTGTGGTCTTAAGAAGTAATCAGGATCTGAAATCTCAATTTAAATAGGTCCCTTATTAGGGATATTTAACCTTAGCCTGGAAAACTTGGTCTGCAGGTGTAATTTCAGACACTGTAACATTTGATGGTAAAGGGTGACCAAATACTTTTAGTCAGCAGAGAGTCACAAAGGCAACGGTTTACCCAGCTCTGTCTTAACAGCACCCTGGCATAGAAGCTTTCACTCTCTTACACTAAATTTAACCTAGTCTAAACTTAATCGTTAGCATTATTTTTAATTTCTCATCTACATCTTTTTCAGTTTTCCTTAAAATTTTACTAAACACAGTCCTCAATTTTATTTGCATTTACAATAAACAGTATTTATAAGTCATTTGCTGCTTTTTATTAAATGTCCTGTTTGTTTTGAACTCCATTCTCTTGTTTCTGATCATTTCTCCCATTTTTCAAAATCCTTTTAATTTCAATTGTTATAAAATTCCAATTATTCCTCTTTTCACTTAGCAAAACAGTTTTTTGTGGTTTTTTTTTTTTTGAGACAGTCTCACTCTGTAGCCCAGGCTGCAGTGCAGTAGTGCAATGTTCACCCACTGCAACCTCCACCTCCTGGGTTCAAGCAGTTCTGCATCAGCTTCCTGAGTAGCTGGGACTACAGGCACACGCCACCACTCCTGGCTAATTTTTGTATCTGTAGTAGAGATGGGGTTTCACCATGTTGGCCAGGCTGGTCTCGAACTTCTGGCCTCAAGTGATCTGGCCGCCTTGTCACCTAGCTTTTGGCATTTCATAGAAATGTTTAATAATAGAATTTATAAGTCATTTCATATATGTTAAAATACTTTTATATTTCTTACGTTTGATCTTCACAGACCTAAAATGCCAGCATTATTATCCCTGCTTTACAAATCTGGAATCGTGAAACATTACCTCTTTTTCTTTAATTCAGGTGGAGAAATATCTTTCAGCCTGAGTGGACATTTTTAAGGACAATGCTATGGACTGAATGTTTGTGTCCCCCAAACTTCATATGTTGACATCCTAATCTTTAATGTGATAGTATTGGGAAGTGAAGCTTTAGGAAATAATTAGGTCATAAGGCCGAAGCCCTTGTAAGTGGGATTAGTGCCCTTATAAAGAGGATCCCAGAGAGTTCTCTAGCTATCTTTCTACCGTGTGAGGACACAGTAAGAAGTCAACTATTTGCAACCCAAAAGAGGGTCCTCACCAGAACCTGGTGGTGCAGGAACCGTGATCTCAGACTTCCAGCCTCCAGAACTGTGACAAATAGATTTCTTGTTGGTAAGCCCACCAGTTTATGATATTTTATTATTGCAGCTGGAGCTGACTCAGGCAGAAATCACATTAACAGAATGCCGTTAGTAGTTCCAATGAACTTGCATCATGGGATGCTAGAATCATGGAAATTGGATAGGGAAATAGAGCATCTGTTCTCTCAGCAAGACATATCCAAATCAGTTTTCCTATCTGTAAGAGGAAAGGAAGGTTTTGTTTTTGTTTCTTAAGCAGCCGTTTATTTTGTGCCTGCCATTTTTTAGATGCTATTTTAGGGACTTTCCTTACTTTATGTCTTTTAATTTTCAGTCAACTATTAAGAGAAATAATATTCCCACTTTTCAGATAAGAAAGATGAGACCTGGACTAAATGATTTGCCCAGGGTCACAGAGGAAAGTGTCAGAACCTGAATTCCATACTGACTCAGTCAACTTCAAAGCCTCTGCCTGATTTATTATATTAAGATGCCTTCTATAACTAAGATATAATGTTTCTATAAGAAAAAGTGATCTTGTCTACATCTGGCTAGCAGAAGAAACTGATCGGTGTATCACAGAGATAGCTAAATAATGAAGAACAAGATGGACTGAGTGGAATGAACAGCTGTTACAAATGTAGAAACTATCAAAGAGCAGTCTAATTGAGGAGCAGTATACTGTAGCAGTCAAGAGCATGGATCTGAAATCAGACCAGCCTGGATTTAAGTTTTGGTTCTACCATTACCTAGATGTTTCATCTTTCTCCAAGTTACACACTCTCAGCCTCAGTTTTCTCACCCGTAAACAAGCATATAAGGATAATAACCTGTCTCAGGTTGTAAGGATTAAAGGGAACTTATATAAAACCTATAATGAATCTGACTCACTAGGGTCTTAATAAATAGTAGCTCCTCTTATAAGCAGAACAGGGCCAAGTAGTAATTGCAACTGAGAAGAGAAAATGCAGTTCAAAGCAAGATGAAAAGGATGAGTTAAGTCCCCTAGAGAGCTCAGCCCTACAGGATTCGAGATTCTCATTCATTCATACCTTCCCTCCCTTCTCATTTTTCTTCTTCAACTACTTCCCTCTTTTCCTCTCTACCCACCAAACATTATGCTAGACTCCACATGCAGCATCTCATTTTGTCCATCCACCTTGAGCTTGCTTTTGCCCTGCTCTCCTCGGTGTAGAATTCTCTTCCTCTTGTCCCTCCCTTCACCCCCGCTTCCTGTCTCTGAGCTTCCTTGTCCAGGTTTGCTCCCTCTTTCCATCAGGTATCACTTTATCACCACCTCCTCAAAGAGGCCGTGTTCATGTCCAGGCCCACAATCTCAAGTAGCCATCCTGTGATTCTGTATATTATCCTTTTTAAACTCTATGCAGCACTTACTACCTCTGATGTTTTTCTTCTTTAAGGATTTGATTGCCTCATGTGACAAGCCCAAGATCTGTGACAGTTGGAGCTCAAACTAGGCAGTCTTGATTCCACACTGCTCTGAACTAGTATTTGAAGGAACTAATGGCCATGACATGTTAAATGAAAGTTTGGGGACTTACACTCAGGATGGAAGCGGGGGGACACAACAGAAATGAAAGAATTTTCTGTAGATCTGGCATCTGGACACCTGCCCCCCTCATGGTAAGGACACAGTTGTAAGTTTAATGTACTTTTGACCTTAATTCAGCTAGTATGGTGAACTGGGTCCCAAGAGGAAATAGCTTTCTTCCCCAGAAGTCAAGAACCTGGAGCAAATCTGGAAGGCTTTTATGCATGGACAGCTGAGGAAGCAGGTTGAACTTTGCACTAGAGTGGAAGTAGATAATGGAATCACTATGGAAACCAAAAGACCAATTAAGAATCTGACAGGAGCTATCCTGGTTTGCGACTGGAGATGACAAGTGAATAGCTTTAAAATAGGATCATATAACAGCGTTCATGCTGACAGATTTTTTTAGATGCAAGGTTTGCAAAGGTGCAAGGACACCACCACATTCAGACGCTGCTTGTCAAAGTGTAGCACAGCCTTCCTGAAGGGAATAACTTTAAACAGCAAAATAAACAGCAAAAAGCAAGTTTGAGAAGACTGTTCTCTAAAAACAGCACAAAATAAGAGTCTGTCGTTTAACCAAGTGATCCCACATAGAGAAATTTATCACAGGAAATATTCTGAAATTTTCTCAAAGGTTTCCAATTTTAAAAATTGTAACAGTGAATTTTTTGCTGCTTTTTGTTATCAAAACATCCAACATGAGGTTGTCAAATATGTAAGATTTGACCAATAATATAGTACTAGGTAGTCATTTATGTATTTAAATTTTTTGACTCATGGGAGGCCGAGGCATGCGGATTGCCTGAGCTTTGGAGTTCGCGACCAGCCTGGGCAACACGGTGAAACCTCGTCTCTACTAAAATACAAAAAATTAGCTGGGCATAGTGGTGTGCGCCTGTAGTGCCAGCTACTCGGGAGGCTGATGCAGGAGAATTGCTTGAACCTGGGAGGTGGAGGGTGCAGTGAACCGAGATCACACCACTGCACTCCAGCCTGGGCAACAGCGAGACTCCATCTAAAAAAAAAATTTTTTTTTGAAAGATTTTAACTGCTAAAATGCTCACAAAATAAGTGAATAAAGAGGAAAATGTAACTGTTCAAATAATAATATATCCATTTACCAAAAATATAGATGCATATAAGAATACACAAAACTAGATGAAACTAACATAGTTATATCTGAGTGATGAAATATTTATTTACCATTGTAAAAGTTAAATGGAATTAATGTATATTCTACACTAAAAAAAAAAGATTTTGTTTTTTAGAGAACAGCCTTCTCAAACTTGCTTTTTGCTGTGTAAAGTTATTTTTCTGAACACAGATGAAGAGAAAAAGCTAAACAAAAGCTGACATTTCAACTCTCAGTACCACACTTTACTATTAATTGTTAATGCAAAATGCAATCTATATTAGTTCAATGGCCAGCGATAGAGATTCAGGAAGTGGAAGATAGAAAAAAAAAGCCAGAAAGTAGTAGTAGGAGTGGTAACAGAAGTGGTGCTAGAACGTAAGAGTTCCAGAGAGGATGTGTAAGAGCATAGTCCTGCAATTACATAAAGAATTGAGAGCAAACCCAGTCCTCTGTAATTGTAGTCCATTATTCCAGTAACAGAGTTTTAATGATGATTCTACCAAATATAATAAATTAGAAGCCAGTGGAAATATCTGAAATCCTGCAGAGCCTCCACATGTGGTCCTGCAGTGTGTGCACTGCACAGAGTGACCCAGCCAAGGGCACAGGAGATGGAGGCAGAAATCCTC
The DNA here is from genome assembly GCF_009828535.3 of Hylobates moloch. Classification (NCBI taxonomy): domain Eukaryota; kingdom Metazoa; phylum Chordata; class Mammalia; order Primates; family Hylobatidae; genus Hylobates; species Hylobates moloch. Next base: position 76,759,914 of record NW_026652276.1, read on the forward strand.
CAAGTCTTACCACTCTGCAACTGCATCTCCATGCAGGAGGACTCTCTTTTCTAATTTGAATACAACTTTCTCATAGGCTAGTGGAGCCCTGCGAATGGAAGGAGAGGAACTAGAGTCAGTATAGAAAAGTTTTTAGAAATAAGGCTAAGGGTGAAAAGTGATGTGTCTATAAGGGTGTGAGAAGTCTGTCTTTTAAGATAAGAGCTACTTGGGCATCTATGGAGAAAAAAAAAAAGCCAGTAAATATTGAAGGTACAAGAAAGAGAGGAGGGGAAAACCTGAATAGAAAAATGATGGTATCCAGGGGTTGCACAATTTTTGCAAGGGGAGTGAAGGAACAAATGAACTGCAGAAAGAGTCACCGATATAAAGGCGGCTTCAGGAGCCGTTATGCTAATTGGCTCCAGTAGTTTTATAATCAATAAAACAGTCTTTGAGCTAAGGGCAATACCACTCCTTCATATGCACAGGATCTTAGACCTCTGTTTTCTTTGGACTCTGAGGTATTTTTCACTTATTTCCAGGTTCCTGGTTGTGGTTGTTGGAATTCTGCCTGCCAGATTAGAGGGGAGTTACTGTAACATGATAAATCCCAGTTATGATAAGAAATGTGCTACCCACCTTCTAATGCCCCTCTTAAGAACCAGATGTTTTCTAGAAAAACGTTTCACTCTGCAATCTGCCTTACAGTGCACATCAATGAATCCGGCACAATGCCCATAAAAGCAATCTGATCCCATAAATGAGGGATGTGGAGTAATGAGCAGGTTCTAAATATCTTACTTCCGAGTGGTATAACATGAGACTCGATGGCAATCCTTAAACCAGGCTGCTTTCAAATTGTATGTATGTTATATTTATCTTCCTTCAAACAAATTCTTTTGGCAATGTAAAAGAAATCCTGTTTTTTTTTTTGTTTTGTTTTGTTTTGTTTTAAGGGGGTATTTTAAGAAGGTAATTACTATTTCCATTTTCACCAAAAGCAGCCTAGTTTTATTTTTAATGGGTAAATGATGTAAGAACCTTAAAAAACCACTTGAAACACAGGACAGAGCTGCAAAATGTTCAGTAGTATCCTCACTTATTTCGGGTCAGGGCAATAGGTCCTTTTGCATAGTTACAGATTAAACTTTCTTTGAAAAACACACTAAGCTTAAGAACTTTGAGGAAAAAGAATGCACTAAAACGCTAAGCAGTTACAAAAATGCTCTTTTCATACAGTTTAATATGTGAAGTTGCTCTAGTAAATAAATAAAAACTCCTCCCTTACATAGTTTCCTGAAGAATTTTTTTGTCCAATTTTTCACATTGACTTAAGTTACAAATTGCAGAGGATAGATTGAGGGGGACTCTGGGTGGGCGCAAGCGCAGGATATTGAGAAATTGCAAGGCCAAAGTTAAAATGATTGAATACATACCATGTGAAGAGTCAAGGTGAGGCAACGGGACAAATGACGTGTCTAGATTCTGATGTCACTTACTTGTGTTAAACACAGAAATCTACTGCTTTTTATAAAATGTACGTGCTGGGTGGTGGTTTTTGTAGATTTTTTTAAATGCCCAATATTCATTATTCAAGTTTCAATAAAAATGATTTTGTTTCTACAAAAAGGAAACAATTTTTTAATTTTTTATTTGGAAAAAAAATTAAACGTACAGAAAATTGCATGAGTAAGATTGCAAAGACCATGTATATGAAGGTAAACATTAAAATATTGCTAATATTTAAAACCATTTGCTTTATCATTTGTGCTTTCTGTGTGAGTATAAGAATTTTATATATACATTTACACTCACACATATGTATACACACATATATAAATATGATGTTTTTTTTTTGTTTTTTTTTTTTTTTTTTGAGACGGAGTCTCGCTCTGTCACCCAGGCTGGAGTGCGGTGGCGCGATCTCGGCTCACTGCAAGCTCCACCTTCCGGGTTCATGCCATTCTCCTGCCTCAGCCTCTCCAAGTAGCTGGGACTACAGGCGCCCGCCACCACGCCCGGCTAATTTTTTGTATTTTTAGTAGAGACGGGGTTTCACCGTGGTCTCGATCTCCTGACCTCGTGATCCGCCCGCCTCGGCCTCCCAAAGTGCTGGGATTACAAGCGTGAGCCACCGCGCCCGGCCAAATATGATGTTTTTTTTCTGAAGATTCTGAAAGTAAGTCACAAGCATCGTACACATCCTTGTACCCCTAAGTACTTCAGTGGTCTGTATTTCCTAAGAATATGGATACACTCCTATATAATCAAACTGTAGTTATCAACTTCAGTAAATTTAACATGGATACCATACTTTAATCCACGTCATTTACCACCAATTGATCCAATAAAGTCCTTTTTTTCCTGCAGTCAAGATCCACTCTGGAATCAGACATTGCATTTACTTGTCATGTCTCTTTATTGTTGCTTAATCTGGAGCATATCCACAGCCTTTCTCTCTTTTACAATATAGACATTTTTTAAAGAAAATGTCCCTCACCCTCACTTCTTTTGTAGTAGAATGTTCTTCATTTAGGGTTCGTCTGATATTTCATCATGATTCAATTTGAGCTAAACATCCCTGGCCATAATGCTATATAAGTAGTATGTCCTCAGGGTATCAAATATGGCAGCACATATTTATCTGCCCTCACTTGTGAATTAATTTTGATTACTCCTTCAAATTTCTCCACTACATAGTTATATTTTTTTCTTGCAACTAATAAGCAATCTGTGAGGAGACACTTGTAGATCAAATATCCTGCTCCTCTTCAAAACTTTCCACTAGATTGATCATGATTCTTGCCTAGTCCCATCTTTACTGTGATAGTAATAAAGGCTCCACATGTACCCGGAAGTTAGTACTCAGCGTTTTACCATAAGCAAGAGCCCTGCCTTTGCTTATTTATTGTTGTTTTTGCTTTTCATTTTTATCCATTATTTAATATAGGACAGTAGGGGACTCTGGAGTTTAAACAAACTATCACATAGTGAGGACTGAGAGTTGAGCTTATTTTTTTTCCTCCTGGATAAAATAATTTTATCCATTGTTTAATATAGAAGGAGAGTAGGGGATTCTGGAGCTTAAACTAGCACATGGCAAGGATTCAGATTTGAGCTTTTTGTTGTTGTTAAAAATATTTAACATCATACAGTCTTATGAAATTCTATTTTTTCAATATTTCATCATTTATTAATGTCATTAATTATTTTGGTGCTCAAATTATTTCAGATTTGTCCAGCAGGAGCCTCTTCAGGCTGGTTCCTGTGTCCTTGTGACATGCTCTCATTGTTTTTTTGAGCACTTTCTTACTTTCTATCATAACAAGGTGTCTCAGGCTCAACTTCTGATTTCCCTACCTCAAGCTTGGAATCAGCCATTTCTCTGAGGAGCCCTGGTTCCTTTTATTGGGAATGGTGTTAGAGATAAAGATCCAAGTGCTAAGTCTGCTCATTGCTACTAGGGTGTAATTGCTTCTAGATACTTTCAGAAGATGGAAAACATATGCATGCATACATACATATGCATATACAGACATATACTCATAGACACACATATAGACACACAGATGTTTGCATGAATACTGTGCATACACACAGTCTCACATACACTGACATCTAGTTCTTATTTGTATGACCCTTTTCCAGAGTATGATGCTGGATCCTAACAATCTCAACCTATTTGTCCATTTCTTCAACCTTATAATCTACCTAAAATGGTTTCAGACTTGATTCACCCAAAAACAAGTCTACAAAATCTACAAAAAGAGTTCAGAATTTGTTTTCAGTCTCCCACCTCCCACAATGCCACCAACTTTGGTCGATTTTTAATTTATTGTTGATAAATTTAACAACCTATCCTAAAATGTTACCAGAACCATTTCCCAGTAGTATGACATATTTTAAAAATCAAATTAGGCCAGGCACAATGGTTCACATCCCAGGACTTTGGGAGGCTGAGCCAGATGGATCATCTGAGGTCAGGAGTTTGAGACCAGACTGGCCAACATAGCAAAACCCCATCTCTACTAAAAATACAAAAATTAGCTTGGCATGGTGGTGGGCGCCTGTAATCCCAGCTACTCAGGAGGCTGAGGCAGGAGAATCATTGCTTGAATCCGGGAGGTGGAGGTTGCAGTGAGCTGAGATCGCGCCATTGCTCTCCAGCCTGGGCAACAAGAGCAAAACTTGTCTTAAAAAAAAAAAAAAAAAGCCTAAATTATTTATTGCTGATAAGAGTGTGTGCTCTGTTTCATGGATCAGCTTTGCAATTTCCTTCCAAATATTCATCTACTTGCAAAATAAATGCCATCCCTTCCCATGCCAACCATATTGATGATGTAGTGGCAGGAAGGAGAGTAGGGGACTCTGGAGCTTAAACAAACCATCACATGGTAAAGATTGAGAGTTGAGCTTTTTGTTAAAAATATGTTGTAGATCTACATTATTATAAACTGATTTTTCTGTTTGACCTTAAGTATTTTCAGCACTTTTACTGTGATAGGTTAACTGTCAGCCATAAACATTTCTAAAGAAATAGGAAAATTTTCTTCCTATATTATTCAAAATACAAGTTTCTGGTTTATAGCAACTAATACTGTTTTTCCTCTCAACCTGCCATTTCCAACTGCTACATTTTCTCATTGAGTGAATCCTGGTCTTCACTTGAAAAAGTTAGATTTATATCCTCTATTCTTTATTTTTGTATTTATATTTTATTTCTATTTTCTTGAGTCCTACAGTCTCATAAAATCGTTTTGAATAGCAGAGCTGCAGAGCTGATGGGGAGGTCAGCTATGTTAATTCCACAGCGCCCCAGTCTTCGGTGTGAGGTTGCCTAGCAACCCATCTCTCAGGCCTCCTTTGTGGATGAGAGAAGAGAAAGCAATTCTTCTATACACTCTCAAGCCGAGATGATTTTTATAAAGTGAAAAACCTTTCGCAAAGGGTCTAACACAACCCCTGCTTCTCCTCCTCTGCCCACTGTACACTTCACATATGATGAGAGAAATATTCCATCCTTTTAAGCTTTAGATCTGATACAGATATAAAGCGGAGCTAGACACTGTATGGTCAAACAGTGGAAGTGACCTGTATCTTCATGTTAAATTGAGACACATTAATTAAACCACTCGTCTTCCCTTTTCTCTTCTATGAAAGCATAGTTTCCCCTCAAGTTCTAAAAGCCAGTTATGTTAAATGAAACTGCAACTGCCTGCTGAGCATCAGTTACCATAACGATGAGAGCCAGGAGTGATGTTTTTCTCCTTAGGCACAGGATGACTGAAATGTGTTCAACCAGGGGATTCAAGCAGCCTGCTGACTAGAAACAGGCATCTGGGAAGAGCCTGCTTGGTTGCTTTTTCTCCACACTCATTTGAAAAAATAACTAACCCCTCTGCTATTCCCTTAAAGCTGTTGCCTTTTTAGAACCAAACTTCAGTGGGTGGCAGAAGTGCCCTACTACCTTAAGCATACAGGAGAAGGGGGAGCAATGATGCATGCTAGTGAAAACCACACGAACAGCTGAGAGGGCATGCGAACAGTGCAGAGAAGATGCACTGCCCTTTCAGATGTCTCTGAAAATACAGAGTACCACATGGATTTTCCACATTGTGAAAATACTTAGGTACATTTTTTTGAAACATTTATAATCCTATTACCTTATTTTCCAGGCAGATGATGTTATTCACAAGAATATTGTGGTTCCAGTGGATAATAGTTTATGGAGGGTTGTTGTAAGTTAAAATAAGTATAAGGAAAAATGCTTTGTGGTATTCTCGTTTGCCTCTAATAATGGCTGAGAAGAGAGAGGCAGGGTAGCACAATGGGCTTTGGAGTCAAATAACCTGGGTTGACCTCCTCTGCCATTTAACAGTGTGATTTGGGGCAAGTTCCATAAGCTGTCTAGGTCTCACTTTCCTAATTTTTACAAAGAAACTAAAAAGAGTATTGTTAACAGTGTGAAGTAAGAAAATATACATAAAGCACCTGATTGAAACACTGATGACTGTTACAATCAATTTGGCTTAATTGACCACTCAGTACTAATTGAACATCTGGTACATGCCCATGCTTGATGTGAGAAGAGTACTGAGGTCCCAGCCAAAAAGAGGGCAGCTAAGTTTGGGGACTGCAACTGCAGGTTATCTACCTTTCTGATGCTTCAGAAAGGTTTGGTATGTCATCCTCACCAATGTTCTATCCATAGTGACAGTGACATGATACTCCTTGTGCGTCTACCTCCATGACCAGTTCACAGGGAAAACTCTTACTGCTGTTTCTTAACTAAATTTTGCTTTTCTACCTGAACTGTCATTACCAGCACGCTCAGTCATCACACCCTCATTAGACTGGACATCTGCCTCCATGGAGAATATGTGAATACCTCTGAATGTACTTCCTGGAGGAGCTGCCAAACTATTTCCAGCAATGGCAAATCAGAATGTATGTGAATTCCCAAAGTGCCTTCCCTGGACATTCTTTTCTAGCAACAGTATACCTTCTGGTGACTTTCTAACAAAACAATTACATAATTCCTGGAAAGCATATACTTTTAAAATTTTAGATCATTGAATCTAACCCTTTCATTTTAGAGATAAAAAGGGAGCTCAGGAACATTGATTAAATTGCCCAATTCATTTTTATGTATGCATTTATTTATATATATGTATACAGCCAAAAATAATATCATATAAATATATACATGTACCTACACACACGTGTATTCATATATAAATACACACATGTAAAGAGAAGGAATCAGTTATACAAATACATAATTTTTTTTCAGGTTGTCTGAAAGTATACTCCAAGTTCCCCCAAGCTAGAGACCATTATTATCAGTGATTGCTCTATAATTTGCAAGTAGCAGAAACCAACTTAGGATGGCCTGAGTTATATGTAAGTCTTCAAGTTGGCACTGGAGCTGAAAGGTGGGAAGGATTGGAACCAGGGACTGGAATATGGGCAAGACTCTATGCCTTTCCTCTGATACTTTCTGCATGTTGGTGTTCACTCAACTATCCATCCATTTAGGAATCCCAGCCATTTGACACATATTCACTGAAGACCTATTCTATGCCAGGCACTGTGCCAGGCAGAGGGAAAGCCCTCATATAGGGCAGACCTGGTCTTCTCCATTAGATCCTGTGAAACTTATTGGCTTTCATTCTCTCTTGCCACTGCCATGTAAGTAGTAGCTTTTGCCTTCCACCATGATTATGAGGCCTCCCCAGCCATGTGGAACTATGAGTTTGTTAAACCTCTTGTATTAGTCTGTTTTCATGCTGATGATAAAAGACATAAACCTGAGACTGGACCATTTACAGAAAAAAAGAGTTTAGTGGGACTTACAGTTCCACATGCCTGGGGAGGCCTCACAATCATGGTGGAAGCCAAGGAGCAGCAAGTCAAATCCTACATGGATGGCAGCAGACAAAAAGAGAGAGCTTGTGCAGGAAATTCCTCCTTATAATACCGTCAGATATTATGAGACTTATTTGCTATCACAAGAACAGCACTCAGATATTATGAGACTTATTCACTATCACAAGAATAGCACCTGCCCCCATGATCCAGTTACCTCCCACTGAGTTCCTCCTACAACACGTGGGAATTCAAGATGAGATTTGGGTGGGGACATAGCCAAACCATATCACCTCTTTTTCTTCCCAGTCTCAGGTATGTCTTTAACAGCAGCAGGAATACAGACTAATACAGTAAATTGGAACCAATATAGTGGGGCACTGCTGAAAAGATACCCAAAAACATGGAAGCAACTTTGGAACTGGGTAACAGGCAGAGGTTGGAGCAGTTTGGAGGGCTCAAAAGAAGCCAGAACAATGTGGGAAAGTTTGGAACTCCCTAGAGACTTGTTGAATGGCTTTGCCCAAAATGCTGATAGCAATATGGACAATAAAGTCTAGGCTAAGGTGGTCTCAAATGGAGATGAGGAACTTGTTGGGAACTGGAGCAAAGGTGACTCTTGTTATGTTTTAGCAAAGTGGCTGGCAGCATATTGCCTCTGCCCTAGAGATTTGTGGAACTTTGAACTTGAGAGAGATGATTTAGGGAATCCGGTGGAAGAAATTTCTAAGCAGCAAAGCACTCAAGAGGTGACTTGGGTGCTGTTAAAGGCATTCAGTTTTATAAAGAAAACAGAGCATAAAATTAAGAAATTTGCAGCCTGACAAGGTGATAGAAAAGAAAATCCCATTTTCTGAGGAGAAATTTAAGCTGGCTGAGGAAGTTTGCATAAGTAATGAGGAGCTGAATGTGAATCATTGCCAAGACAATGAGGAAAATGTCTCCAGTGCATGTCAGAAGTCTTCAAGGTAGCCCCTCCCATCACAGACCTGGAGGCCTAGGAGGGAAAAATGGTTTCATTGGCTGGGCCCAGTGTCCCTCTGCTGTGTGTAGTCTAAGGACTTAGTGCCCTGTGTCCCAGCCACTCCAGCCATGACTAAAAGGGGCCAAGGTAGAGCTCAGGCTGTGGCTTCAGAGGGTGCAAGCCCCAAGCCTTGGCATCTTTCACGTGGAGTTGAGCCTGTGAGTGCACAGAAGTCAAGAATTGGAATTTGGGAACCTCCACCTAGATTTTAGAGGAAGTACGGAAATGCCTGGATGTCCAGGAAGAAGTTTTGCTTCAGGGACAAACCTCATGGAGAACCTCTGGTAGGGTAGTGTGGAAGGCAAATGTGAGGTGGAAGCCCCCACACAGAGTCCCCACTAAGGTGCTACCTAGTGGAGTTATGAGAAAAGAGTCTCCATCCTCCAGACCCCAGAATGGAAGATCCACTGACAGCTTGCACTGTGCACCTGGAACAGTCACAGACACTCATCACCAGCCCATGAAAGCAGCCAGAAAGGACGCTGTACCATGGGAACCCACTTCTTGCATCAGCATAACCTGGATGTGAGATAAGGAGTCAAAGCAGATTATTTTGGAGCTTTAAGATTTAACTGCCCTGCTGGATTTTGGACTTGCATGGGGCCTGTAGCCCCTTCGTTTTGCCCAATTTCTCCCATTTGGAATGGCTGTATTTACCCAATGCCTGTACCTCCATTTTATCTAGCAAGTAACTAACTTGCTCTTGATTTTACAGGCTTATAGGCAGAAGGGACTTGCCTTGTCTCAGGTGAGACTTTGGACTGTAGACTTTTAAAAGCATTAGTGCTGAAATGAGTTAAGACTGTGGGGGACTGTTGGGAAGGCATGATTGTTTTTGACATGTAAGGACATGAGATTTGGGAGGGGCAAGGGGCAGAGTGATATGGTTTGGCTGTGTCCCCACCCAAATATCATATTGAATTCCCACATGTTGTGGGAGGGACCCTGTGGGAGGTACTTGAATCATGGGGGCAGGTGTTTCCCCTGCTGTTCTCATGATAGTGAATACATCTCACAGGATCTGATGATTTTATAAGGGGAGTTTCCTTGTGCAAGCTCTGTTTGCCTGCTGCCATCCATGTAAGACGTGACTTGCTCCTCCTTGGCTTCCACCATGATTGTGAGGCCTTCCTAGCCATGTGGAACTGTGAGTCCATTAAACCTCTTTTTCTTTATAAATTATCCAATCTTGGTTATCTTTATTAGCAGCATGAAAATGGACTAATACACTAGTTCTCACAGATGTTTCACTACTCCCATGTTGTAAGTTTGGCCACATGCAGAGAATGATGTGTAGTTTCTTAGTCCCCAGCCCCCACCACAAATCTGGCCAGGAAGGAGGCCACCAGGTGACACAGGTTACCCAGGCCCACATCTATGGATAAGAAGGTTGCTGGGCAGACAGCCTGAAGGCTCCACTACAGTGTGTTATCTGATCCTTTTGCACTTCTCCCTCCACAGTATTTAGTCCAATTTTTTTTTTTTTACTCACTCAAGTGCTAGCTTTTTTGAACACCTACATTTAAAAAGCCATAACTTTTAGTTAAACAATGTAGAAAATTACTGGACTTGCACTGATAAAGAATTTGCAACATGGTAAATTATTTGTTCAAAATCGTAATTCTCCCATCTGTTTTATTTCTCCAAATGTCCAAGAAACCCAAACCAGGACAGTGCCAAGGGCTGTACCACCCTAGTGGTACCACCACTAAGTATCACCACAGCTAAACTAAGAGTTTAGTTGGACCTGTGCTGCTGAGAGTATCAGTGAGTTGACAGCTGCCCAGGCTTGCGCTTTTCCAAATCATGGAAGAAGCAGCCATAAAGAGCTGGGCTCATCAAAATTGAGTATAAGCAGTTCTCAAAGGCCATGTTAATATACAAGACCATTGACCTTTGTATTCCTTCTTTATGTGCTAGGTGGCCCTTATATTTATACATTTTAAAATTCTTATATAAAAAGAGCCATTAACCATTGTCCCAGCTCATGTAAAAGATGGAGAGTTGCTGGGAAGGTATCAAATCAGTTTGGCTCCAGTTAGCCCCAAGGATTCTTCATTAGGCCACGCTACTAAGTTTCTCGGACTTTAATCCCATTTTCTTGGGCTCACATATATCCTGGGGTATTGTGAGGTAAGAATAAGTCAGTCAGGAACCAAACAAAATTCAAAGAAATGTATAGGCATCATGATATGGTTTGGCTCTGTGTCCCCACCCAAATCTCATCTCAAATTATAATCCCCACATATCGAGGGAGGGACCTGTTGGGAGGTGATTGAATCATGGGGGTGGTTTCCCCCAGGCTATTCTTGTGATAGTGAGGGAGTTCTCACAATATCTGGTTGTTTGATAAGTGTCTGGCATTTCCCCTGCTTGCTTGCTCTCTCTCCTGCTGCCTTGTGAAGGAGGTAGCTTACTTCCCCTTTGCCTTCCACCATGATTGTAAATTTTGAAGACCCCCTGGCCGTGCAGAACTTTCAGTGAATTAAACCTCTTTTCACTATAAATTACCCAGTCTTGGGTATCTTTATAGCAATGTTATAACAGACTAATATTAATACATATCACTTCTTTAGGGAAGTCAGCAAACAAGATGCTAACTGATGGAGTGAAATCCCCAGGAGATGCAGAAGGCAAGTGCAGCTAACTGAGGCCTCAGGGGCAGGAGATGCCCATCGTGATGAGAGCTATGGCTTTCTCCAGTGATGATTCTGCTTCTATGAGGTCACTAGCAGTAGAACCATATCTTGCTGGCATACACTTGGGGTAAGAATATCATTGGCAAAGTTGCTTAAGATCCAATCCGCTTAACTACAACTACCTCCCCCTTCCCTATTTTCTTCATCTTCCTACTCATATACACATGGTACTTTCCTCTCCCTTTTTCTAGTTCATCCCCCTGGGAGAACTGCTTTCTTGCCTAGAGTGAAACCCTACTCTCTTGTTTATGTTCAACATATTTTGTTGATGCTCCAAATTCTCTTGTTCTGGCTTCTAGCCAAGGCATTTTGTCCTCTTCCTTACAACTAATGTAAAAAAAAAAAAAAAAAAAAATCCTTGAACTTCAACATTTTTTATAATAAACCTTAGTGATCCATCAGACCCAAATGTCTAATCAACAAAAAGAATTTAAAAACATTAACTTTTGCTCAAATACAAGAAGAGCTTAAACTCCAGACTCTTCTAGCACAGCAAGGAAAGAGAAACAACAGTACAGCTGGTTCCATATTAAAAAAATAGGAATGTTCATCTCCTTCCATAATTCAAAAAATACTACAGAAGAATCAGGAAAGTAAAAATTGTGCTTGTATAAAGAGTTCCTGGATTGTGCTGGCTTCCTATATCAATCATTTCTCTCCTGCTTTCCTGTAGAGGGCCCCGCCCCTCCTGGACTTCCATCTGTCATCAGGAGAACATGACCATCTGGAGTCAGTACAGATCATCAATCCTTCCACATATACAAGGTTCATTTTAAATTTTTAAAAATATAGTGCAACTGAGAAGTCTTCATTAAATTGCTCTGATTGTCCTACCTGTTTTCTGTTAGGGATCCATTACATCTCAGAGCCACATGGGTGATGCCATAATACCAGGGCTGAAACACTGCTTTGGGGGTCTGTTACTTTCCTATTGCTGCTATAAAAAATTGCCACAAACTATGTGGCTTCAAACATCACAAATTTATTTTCTTACACTTCTGGAGGTCAGATGTTCAAAATGGGTCTTAGAGCTAAGACCAAGGGGCAATAGAGCTCCCTTCCTTCTGCAAGCTCTAGGGAAGGCTCTGTTCCTTGACTTTTCCGGCTTCTAAGGCCTGCCTGCATTCTTTGTCTCATGATCACATCACTATGACCTCTACTTCTGTCATCACGTTTCCTTCCCTAACTTTCCTGCCTCCCTCTCTCCCTAATAAGGACCCTTGTGATTATATTTGGGCCTACACGGATAATGCAGCATATACTCAAGATCCCTAACTTAATCACATCTGCAAAGTTCCTTTTGCCGTGTAAGTTAACACATTCACAGGTTTTAGGGATTAGGATGTGGACATCTTCAGTGGGCGTGGAGGCATTATTCTGCTGACCACAGGGTCTGATATAATCAGAGGCCCACTTCCTAGAAATCAGAGAACCTGATTTCTAGTCTGCAATTAAGAAATTCAATTACGACAGTGCATAGGGATTGTTGGTATTTCTGTTTTACGTTTGTCTTATTAGACTGTAGCCACAAATTCTGGCCCCAGCCTATAGAATGTTATAATGAGAAGCACTGGCTTTAAAGTCTTACTAACTTGACTAGGATTTGTTTGTTTGTTTGTTTGTTTTAGACAGGGTCTTGCTCTGTCACCCAGGGTGACAGAGTGGGGTGCAGTGGCGTGATCATGGCTCACTGCAGCCTCGACCTCCCAGGCTCAAGTGATCCCCACATCTCAGCCCCATAAGGAGCTGGGACTACAGGCGTGCACCCACCAGACCCAGCTAATTTTTTTATTGTTTGAAGAGATAGGGTCTCACTATGTTGCCCAGGCTGGTCTTGAACTCCTGGGCTCCAACAATCCTCCCACCTCAGCCTCCCAGTGCTGAGATTACCCTCATGAGCCACTGTGCCTGGTCTCACCTGGGTTTTCATCTCATAAGAACTCTGAGAGCTTGGGCAAGTTCCTCACTTTCTGTGAACTTCAGTTTTGACCTCTCTTCTCTGGGGAGGTCTTAGAGGAAACAGACTCAGAGACTCGCCTGCAGGATACTCTTGGGAATAATGCTGGTAAGGGAGAGAGAAAAGCAGGACTGGACTGCAATAAAGTCACAAGGAAGGCTTCAGCTGATCCCAAAGGGACTATGCTGATGGGATGGCCTCCCATGGCCTCCCTTTAAGGCAAAGGAGACAGACATTGGTTTCCCCTGAGTCAATCTGCCAGGATTGGGACTACATAAGAAGAGTGAGACACTTGCCTTGAGGACAAAATTTAGAGGGCATCAAAAAGCTCAGTAGACAAGATAAATAATATTTTAATGCATTATTATTTTGCAAACCTAAATTACTGCAAAAGTCAGTCTTTATTTAAAAATTTCAGTATTTTGTTCAGGGCGAACTTTTGCATTGGTTTGTATTTTTTAAATAATGCTTTAAAATAGAGAGTGTTTTGGGGAGCCCATATTGGAGCCTCAAGCAAAGAGAAAAATCAGTCATATTGATTATATCTTTATTTAAAATTGTGATATTTTGATAATTACAGAAACTTTGCATTTTTTTATTTTTAAAATATTACATTAAAATATTGTTTATTTTGTACTGAGTTTTTGGCTCCTGTTTAAATTTAGCACTAAAGGCCAGTTTTTCACCCTAGTCCTGGCCCCGCATTGTACACAGGCTGCCCCACTCTCTCTTCAGGGGGAAATATAGTCTTAATCCAAGGCCAATGCTTGGAGAGGGGATTAGCTATGAGCCATTAGCAGCCAATACTCCTGGCATGTGGGGAAATGAGTGCCTTGATTTTGAATAGGGGCATGGTGCCTACCATAGTATCCACTGTGATACTATGATGTCTACCTATAATGAGATTGTTTTGTCATATAGTCATTCACTCATTGGGATAGTAAGATTGTCATGAGGGACATAAAGACTTATGTGAGAGGAACTTCAAGAAGCCTGACTGGAGGCATCTGACACTTACCTCCTCCACAGACAAGAACCAAAATAGCAAGTACATAAACAAACTTCGAATAGAGCGTCTAAGAGAGAATACTGGAATTCAACAGAGAAGGAACAGGAAGCACCTGAGGCATGGAAGGAGCAGGAAGGGAGGCAGTCAGCTCAGCTGGGATCAGCTGGGAGCTCATAGAGGCTCCCTAGTTCAGGAAAAGGGTAAGCAGTAGATACCCACCTTTCCATATTCCCAACATGGACTCCTGAGACCCTAGCCATGGGAGACCCCATCACAGGCTCTGAGAATAACACAGGGACCTGTCTAGAGATGACACAAAGGCATTGCTCTACAGTGGGAGTTCATAATGGTCCAACACACCCACCAAGTCCTAAGCAGATTCACCCTGGGGCCATTTTGAGAGCCTAGAACCCACTGGAGGTTGCATCCTGCCCTGGGGCCCAAGAGCCCCTGCACCTTCACAACCCTGGAGCCCCACTGACACCATTCTGTGTCCACCCAGAGAGCCGTAGCAGCAATAACACCAGTCAGACTCAGCAGAATGGCAGGGTCTCCAGCACTCCAGCACACACAGTGCCCTGTATGCCAGGTAAACGGTGGTGCAGCACCCTAGGGAGGCTCTCCCAGGACAAAGAAAGCCAAAGCACATACTCTCTATGGCCAGAGAACCACCCACCTGGGACAACTACCACATATAATGACCTTGCCCCCAGCAGCAGGGCTGCTGCAATCACACTCTGAGGACAGACTCTCTTATCACCAGCCACAGCCACTATTGCTGCCACCAGAAGCCAAAACACATGCAGCTGGTCACGACTCCATCTACCAAGCAGCAGGGCTGCCATCACGCATTTGCACATTTCCTGAGAACTAGTTTTCCCTGCTGCTACTACAGCTGATATACCACTGCCACTGCCATTGGGGACTAAAACATCGCTCCTCCCACACAGCCTAAGAACTGCCCGCCTGTGGCTATAGTTACTGTCAGAAACTCTGCATCTACCCCAACAGCAGGACTGCAGCATACTTGGACATACCCTAATGGCAGGCTTTCCCTGCCTACCACCCCTGTTGTAGCAGACTCCCAAGCTCTCTACTGGGAGCCTGAGTGTCACTCCACTCTGCCCACCACAGCAAGGGCCTGATTACATTCCTGGGGTCCCTGGAAACAGGCCTACCTGGCCTGGCACTCCCCCCACTCCAGTGCCCTAGAACACTGTCTAGGGGCTTATCTCACCCTGTCCACCACCACTGGCATCTGTGCAGTCCTCCTAGGGCTGCTACGACCACAGCAGCACCCACTACACATACTACCTAGGGAACGAGGGACTGACCTACCCAGCTCATTGTAGGTATCACTGACACCAATGTGTGTCACTTCAGAGCCCAAGGATTGTCTTGCCATTACTGCTGCCATCCCCCACATCACACATGTTATCCAGGGACCAAGGACCCACTCGCCTGACTGACCCACCACTACCACTGCAGCACCTGAGCCACCTGGAGACCTAAATATTGGCCTGTTTCAACCCACTAACACTGGTGACTGCATACGCCAACTGGGAACCCGAGGCCAGGCATACTTGGTCTACTGCTGCCATGACTGGGATCTGATGACTGGCCTGCCTGTAATCCTCATCCTCAATAAAACCTCACCATAGCCTCCACTAACAACAACAACCTAAGCCACTGAGGAAATCACAGACACAACTGATGCTGTTTACAGCTGAATAAATCATATGGAGACTACACTACTGCATGCACCCAGAATCAAAGCTAGTGTCCTACCCAACCAACAGCATAGATGTATCTTCAGGAAAAATCCCTTCCCTTGTAAAAGCCAAAAAAAATTGGAAGAAGTGACTGTTACACTGGAGGTACAGTAATCAACATAAAAACACAAGAAACCAATCCAGGCAACATAGCAAAGCCTTGTCTTTGCTAAAAATAAAAATAAAATGTTAGCCAGGAATGGCAACACACTGCAGGCTATAGTCCTAAATACTTGGCAGGTTGAGGCAGGCTTGAGAGTAGGAACTTGAGTTCATAGTGAGCTATGATTGCAAACAGAAAATAATTGAAAGAAATCAGAAAAACAATTCAGGATGTGAGTGAGAAATTCACCAGAAATAGATATAATAAAAAAGAACAAACCAGAAGTCCTGGAAAGAAAGAATTCAATGAATGAAATTTTAAAAATTCATCCAAGAGCTTCAACAAGAGATCAAACAAAAGCAAAAATCTCAGAACCTGAAGACAAGTCTTTAGAAATTGCCCAGTCAGATTTTTTAAAAAGAAGAAAAGAGAATAAAAAAGAATGAACAAATCTTGTGACATAAGAACACCATAACACAACTAAATACATGAATTTTGGGTGTTCCAGAAGGTGAAGAGACCAAATACATAGAAAACCTATTTAACAAAATACTAGCTGAAAACTTCCCAAGTCTAGCAAGAGATTTAGACATACAGATATGGGACGTTTATAATCCCTAAATAGATATAAGTCAAAAAAGTTATTCCCCGCCAGGCGCGGTGGCTCACGCTTGTAATCCCAGCACTTTGGGAGGCCGAGGCGGGCGGATCGCGAGGTCAGCAGATCGAGACCATGGTGAAACCCCGTCTCTACTAAAAATACAAACAAAAATTAGCCAGGCGTGGCGGCGGGCGCCTGTAGTCCCAGCTACTCGGAGAGGCTGAGGCAGGAGAATGGCCGGAACCCGGGAGGCAGAGCTTGCGGTGAGCTGAGATCGCGCCACTGCACTCCAGCCTGGGCGACAGAAAAAAAAAAAAAAAAAAAAGTTATTCCCCAAGGCATATTAAGGTAAAAATCAAAACCAAAGAGAATTCTAAAAACAGTAAGAGAAAAGTGTTTAGTCCCATATAAGGGAACCTCTGTCAGACTAACTGGGGATTTTTAAAAATACATATAGCAAAAACATTACAGGTCAGGAGACAATAGGATGATATATTCAAAGTGATTAAAAAAAAAAAACTGTCAGCCCAGAATACAATACCCAGCCAAGTTGCCCTTCATAAATGAAAGAAAAATAAAATCTTTCCCAAACAAGCAGAAACTGAGGGAATTCATCACTGCTAGACCAGAGCTACAAGAAATGATCAAGAGCATTCTATACCTGGAAACAAAAGAATGATATCTACCATCATGAAAACACATGAAAGTATAAAACTCACTGGTAAAGCAAACCCACAAATAAGGAAGAGAAAGAACCCAAATGTTATCACTACAGAAAAACACCAAACCACAATGATAAACAACAAAAGAGAAAGAAAGAAAGGAAAAAACAAAGGAAAAAGATAGAAAATAACCAGAAGATAATTAACAAAATGACAAGGAAAAGTCCACACTTATTAATAATAACCTTGAATGTGAACAAATTAAATTTTCCACTTAAAATGTGTAGACTAGCTAAATATAATAGATTTTTTAAAACATGACTCAACTATATGCTACCTATAAGAAACTCATTTTACCTATAAAGACATATATAGACTAAAAGTAAAGGGATGGAAAAAGACATTCCATACAAATGGAAAACAAAAAAACAAGCAGAAGTAGCTATACTTATATCAATATCATATAAAACAGAATTTAAGTCAAAAACAGTAAAAATAGATAAAGAAGGTCATTAAAACATAATAAAGGGATCAATTCAGCAAGAAGATTTAAAAATTCTAAATATATATCACCCAACATTGGTATATATAAATTAAATATTATTAGACCTAAAGGCAGAGATAGACTCCAATATAATAATAGTTTTAGACTTTAACACCCCATTATCAGCATTAGACAAATGATCTATACAAGAATCAATAAAGAAACACTGGATTTAATTCGCAATTTAGACCAAATGCACCTAATCAACATCAACAGAACATTTTATTCAACTACAGTAGATACACGTTCTTCTCATCAGCATATAAGACATTCTCCACAAAAGACCATATGTTAGGCTACAAAACAAGTCCCAATAAATTCTTAAAAATTGAAATCATACTCAGCATCTTCTTAGACTGTGGTGGAATAAAACTAGAAATCAATAACAATAGGAACTTTGGAAACTGTACAAATATATGAAAATTGATATGCTCTCAGCAACCGTTAGGTGAATGAAAAAATTAAGAAGGAAATTAAAAAAGAAATTTTTGAAACGAAAAATGGAAACATGACATACCAAAACCTGTGGGATACAGCAAAAACAGTGCTAAGAGGGAAGTTTATAGCAATAAATGCCTATATCAATAAAGTAAAAAAATAACAAATTAACAAACCAATAATATACCTAGGAGAACTAGAAAAACGAGAGCAAACCAAACTCAAAATTAGCAGAGGAAAAGAAATAATAAAGATAGGGCAAAACTAAATGAAATAAAGACAAAATAATTAAGACAAAGGATCAACAAAATGATAAGCTGATTTTTCTAAAAGATAAATAAAATGGATAAACTGCTAACCAACCCAGCCAAGAAAAGAATTTGCAAATAAACACAATCAGAAATGAAAAAGGCGACATTACAACTGATACCACAAGAACACAGAATACCATCAGATACTATTATAAACACCTATACAACAGACTGAAAAACATAGAGGAAATGGATGTATTCCTGGACATATATAACCTACCAAGAATGAATCAGGAATAAATAGAAAACCTGAGAAGACTAATAACAAATAACAAGATTGAATCAGTAACAAAAAGTCTCCTAACAAAAAAAAGTCCAGAATCAGATGGCTTCACTGCCAAATTCTACCAAACTTACACAGAAGAATTAACACTAATTGTTATCAAAATATTCCAAGAAATTGAAGAGGAGGGAATTCTTCCCAACTCATTTTACAAGGCCAGCATTACTCTGATACACAAACCAGACAAGGGCACAATAAAAAAAGAAAACTACACATCACTATACATGGTGAATATAGATGCAAAAATCTTCAACAAAATACTAGCAAACCAAATCCAGTAGCCCATCAAAAATATAATACAAGTGGGATTTATCCCAGAGATGCAATGGTGATTCAACGTATGCAAATCAATAAATGTGACACAGCACACCACCAGAATGAAGGACAAAAACCATGTGATAACCTCAATAAATGCAGAAAAAGCATTTGATAAAGTCCAACAATCCTTCATAATAAGAACTCTCAACAAACTAGGCATACCAGAAGCATACCTGAACATAATAAAGTCCATAAATAACAAACCCTCAATTAGCATCATAATAAATGGGGAAAGACTGCAAGCATTTCCTCAAAGAACTGGAACAAAACAAGAATGCCCACTTTCATCACTCATATTCAGCATATTACTGGAAGTCTTAGCCAGAGCAATCAAGCAAAGAAAAGAAAGAGAAGCCTTCCAAATTGGAAAGGAGGAAGTCAAATTGATCCTCTTTGCTGATGACATAAAACTGTTAGATATGATAAGTAAATTTAGAAAGTTGCAAGATACAAAGTCAACATAAAAAAAAATCAGTAGCATCTTTACATATCAGTAATGATATAGCTGAAAAAGAAATCAAGCAGGCAATCCCACTTACAATAAATCCCATTTACAATAAACTAAATGCAGGAATAAATTTAATCAAAGATGTGAAAGATCTCTATAAGAAAAACTACAAAATACTGATGAAAGAAATTAGAGAGGACACAAAACAAATGGAAAGTCACCCCATGCTCATGGATTGGAAGAATTAATATTGTTAAAATGACCGCATAACCCAAATCAATTTACAGATTCAATGCAATCCCTATTAAGATATCAATGTTATTTTTAAGTAGAATAGAAAAAACAACTCTAAAATTGTTACAGAACAAAAAAACAGCTCTAATGGCCAAAGCAATACTGACAAAAAAAAACAAAGCTGGACATATCACATTACCTGACTTCAAAATATATTACAAGGCTATAGTAATCAAAACAGCATGGTATCGGTACAAAAACAGACACAGGCCAATGGAACAAATAGAGAACCCAAGGCTAGGCATGGTAGCTCACATCTGTAATCCCAGCATTTTGGGAGGCCAAGGTGGGAGGATTGCTTGAGTCCAGGAGTTCAAAAACAGTCTGGGCAACATGGCAAGACCCCAGGTCTAAAAAAAAAAAAAAAAAAAAAAAAAGCCAGGCATGTAGTCTGCTTCTGTAATCTCAGCTACTTGGGAGGTTGAGGCAGGAGGATTACTTGGGCCCAAGAGGTTGAGGCTGCAGTGAAACATGATTGTGCGACAGAGCAAAACTTTGTCTCAAAAACAAAAACAAACAAAAAACAAAAAATAGAGAACCCAGAAATAAACCCACATTTTTATAGCCAACTGATTTTCAACAAAGGCTCCAAGAACACACACTGGGGAAAGGATATCCACTCCAGTACGTGGTGCTGGTGAAACTGGATCTTCATATGCAGAAGAATAAAACTAGATAGCTATCTCTCATCATATAAAAATATCAATTCAAAATGGATTAAAGTCCTAAAAATAAGACCCAAAACTATAAAACTACTAGGAGAAAACATAGGGGAAACACCACAGGATATTGGCCTAGGCATAGATTTTATGGCTAAGATCTCAAAAGTGCAGGCAACAAAAACAAGAATAGAGATGGGACTATGTTAAACTAAAAATCTTCTGCACAGCAAAGGAGATCATCAATAGAGTGAAGAGACAACCTGTTGAATAGGATAAAATATTTGCAAATTATTCATCTGATAGAAACTAATATCCAGAATATGCAAGGAACTCAAACAACTCAACAGCCAAAAAAACCTAATAATCCTATTAAAATATGGGCAAAGTACATAAATAGACATTTGTCTAAAGAAGACATACAAATGGCCAACAGTTGTATTTTAAAAATGTTCAGTATTTCTAATCATCAGTGAAAGGCAAATCAAAACCACAATGAGACATCATCTTACCCCAGTTAGAAGGACTATTAATAAGAATAAAAAAATAACAGATGTTAGTGAGGATGCAGAGAAAAAGGAGCTTTTATACACTGTTGATGGGAATGTAAATTAGTACAGCCACTATGAAAAATATCATGGAGATTTCTCAAAAATCATACTATCCAGCAATCCCATTGCTGTGTATTTATCCATAAGAAAGGAAATCACATCAAAGGGATACCTGCACTCACATGTTTATTGCAGCACTATTCACAAAAGCAAAGATATAGAATCAACCTGAGTGTCCACTATTGGATGACTGGATAAAGAAAATTTGTATATATACGCGATGTAATACTATTCACCTTTCATTAAGAAAGAATGAAATCTAGGCATTTGCAGCAACATGGATGGAACTGGAGGTCACCATATTAAGTGAAATAAGCCAAGCACAGAAAGACAAATATTGCATGTTTTCGCTTGTATGTGGGAGCTAAAAAAGTGGATCTCATAGAGGCACAGAGTGAAATATTAGGTTGGTACAAAAGTAATTGCAGTTTTTGCCATTTAAAAGTAATGTTAAAAGTAATAGTTACCAATTGGCAAGAATGTGTGTGTGTGGGTGGGTAGAGGAATGGATGGGCATAAATTGGTACAAACATACAGTTAAGTAGAAGGAATAAATTCTAATGTTTGATAGCAGAGTAGGATGTCTATAGTTAGCAGCAGTGTATTGTATATATATCAAAACAACTAGAAGAGAAGGCTAGAAATGTTCTCAACACATAGAAATGACAAATACTCAAGGTGCTGGACACCCTAAATTCTCTGACTTGATCATCACACATTCTATGTATGTAACAAAATACCACATGTACTGCATAAAAATGTACAAATAATATATATTAATTACAAAAAAAATCGTGTGGCTACCAAAACTCATTATTTCAGGTGCTAGCAAATGTAGTCACAACCAAGACTAGGCTTGAACTCTTCCTTTCAGCTTCCTGACAGCCAAGTTAACAGAGTGAAAGGTCAGATAATTTACTTAGACCTGAGGCTGCCATTAATATTGTCAACAAATTGCTTTGATCTACAGCTCAGTAGCTTTGGTTAGAATTGCTAAGCAAATAAGCCAAAGTGAAATTTTGTTCTATCCCATGGCCTATCTAGTACCTTAACCCCAGACAACCTTCTTACATGGTGATCACAACCAAGCTGGTGGATGGGCATAAATCTTTTATTGCTACCAGAAAAAAAAATCAAAGTGCAAGCTCTATCAAATGTAAGTGAATGCCCATGATGTGTCTAGCATCTATACACTGTGTTCTAGAAGTGTGTTAATTTGGCTTAAAGAAAAACTATAAATTCTTTGTCTTCATTCAGAAATCAGTAATTCTCAAAAGGGAAGTTAGTTTATAACCCCTAGGAAGATCAGTGATTCTCAAAAGGTGGTACGGTTTATAACCTCTAGGGGTCACATCAGAATCTCCTGAGGAAAATGCTGAAAACTATGCAATCCCTTCTCAACTTTCCCCTAGAGAGAGATTCTAACAACATTGTCTCCTATGAAAGATTTTGTGATTACTGTCATGAATCACTATTATTGATGGGAGAAAAAGTTTATATCAGGTATATTGAGATGCAAAAGGAAAAGAATCACTGTTATAAGCCGAAATTGTTAATAGAAGTGCACATGAAACAAAACAGCAGCAAGATATTACACAATTAGTTGACATGTATAGTGACATTTTTGCCAGATTATACAGAAGAAAATATAACTGTAGTTTTTTCATGAGCCAAATTTCAATAATAGCTATTAAATGGTATTTAAAATGCATCATTTATAGAAATGACCTTTTTCAGAAGAACTGGAAAATTTTAATTCATATATACTAGCTGAAGGAAAGAAACGTACTTGCTTATATTTCAATAAGCCCTCTCTGCATTGAGAAAAGAATGTTGTTGACTACCTTTTGTTTCTTGGCTCGATACTAGTTCTCTAGCTTTCTTCTTTTTTTTGTTTTCTTTTTTTTAAATACACAATTCTTACTAATGCAAACCTCACATTGACTCAGACGAAAGAGGCAACAGAATTTCTGGACACCATGTACCCTTTAGATAATGTACCTCAACAATGATTCAGTTTCTTTTTCTAATTTTGCAGATCATTTAACAAAGTGTACAGCTGAAAATGGTTTGTGTAAGTGGTTTTTCATCTGTGAGCTTATTATATTTCCTTTGAAAATTGTTCTTTGTGATTTCAACATCTTCTGGGGGTAGGGTGGTGACATTTTATATATATAATATGTATTTTTTTCCTCTCTCTCTCTCTCTGTATGCCTTTTAAATCCAACAGTCACTTCTCTTTCCTCGTGATAATCACTTCTTTTATGGACTGAAAGCACTTTGTGCTTTTTCCTCTGTAATCCTAGTTGATTATACAGTATCTTCATTGTTGCTCGGTGTATAAGTCTTCGAGGTTTCGGCTGCACTGTCCAAATCATGATGAGCTTCAACCATGGCCACTGACGAAACCTCAGGCATTTCGGCTGGTATTTTGAACAAATTTATTTACTGCCTTTATTATAATGTTGTCGGACAGTTGTGCATCTAGATGATCTGATGGAGTTTACACTTCAGAGTCACTGGGAATGCCAAAGATTTATTTGCCTCTCATTCATTAAGAAGAAAAAAGAAAGAAAATGTAACTAATTGAAGAGTCTGGATGACAATTATCTTTTTGTGAGTATTTTCTCCTCGATCTCCTCCTAATTTAAACCAATATAATCCTTAACAAATGCTCATTCACATTTCCCAGGTATTTGTTTTGTTTTTTTTTTTAAAACACCTAACTCCTATACATAAAGGGGAAGAAAATATAAAAATTTTTTAAACCCTGGAAGAACTTCTAAGTCCTAGAATATTAAAGGAAAGTTGCAGATAAGTTAACCTCACAAGTATGCTACTAAATTGAGATAAATTACAAAAGGAATTATTACAATATGGATTCACTTCTGACCTTTAAGGTGGAAAGTATAAGAATGAAATTCATAAGTTTCATGAATTGTACATGTTTTAATTATTGTTGTATTATGCTTTAAAAGTATCTTTCCACTGGACATTCTTAAATCAAGGTAAAAATTACATTAAAATTGTAGTTGCCATTATATTTCTTCTCATTTATATGTATATGTATATCAGAAAAAAATTTTATGTATTTGTATATTTCTTTTTACATTTGCCATCACTGAAAAGAAAAGTTTTTATAATATCACAGAATACATCAAGAGTAGACTATTTTATTTCTGCCACTGGTAAACTTGATTATTTTCAATAGTTTTCTTCATTGAAAATTGCCATCTATCACTTGTTGGTGATCTTTATCTGAATGTTACTATTCAGAAATATAACCAAAACTTTGTCACTTTTGAAGGAATGAAATTCTTTTTGGGGAAACTATCTATTACATGTAAATTTGTGATATAATGTTATTTGTGGCTTGAGAGTATAATGAAGATGTTAGATTTACACAGAAATATTTTCTCAGTATGACATCAGGGTTGACAGTACATCATTATTTAATAATATTAAAGAAATACAGGCACAAATTAGAAGATAATTTTCTCATTTTTAAAATTCTTTTCATGAAAATAACCTGTGAACCCTTGAAAAAAATATTTGTTTTAATACTGATTTAAGACATTATATTGGATTATGTGCGATTATAGGAGCCCAGCATATTGCAATTCATGCTTTTTTGAGCTTTTAAGTGTTGCTATTCTTGTGTGCCCTCTGGGCTTACATGTTCAAAATTATTCATGTGACATTCAGGCTGTTCTGAGGGTCATTTGATGAAATTGTTGGTGCATCCCATGGTGCAGGGCCCAAACCACCCAATCTGTCTTTAACAATTGCACTTCTGCAAAGAGGCATGATGGTCGATGCTGGGAGGCTCTTAAATTGAGAGAACAGAGACCAATTCAGAAATACTTTTGCCACTGAGTTTGTGTAACCAGCTTGGATAGCCAGATACATCTTCTTCTTTTTTTATTCTTAAAAATCAGATAACAATATTTACTAGTTAAGGCTATTTTAAGGATTAAGGGAAGGGAAATGGTGATCTGCTATTTATAGAGTATCGACTATGAATAGGGCATTGTATTTGGTGTTTGGAAAGCTCTGTTTGCAGGTCACACTTTAGGTACTGTTGGTTATGTTAATAGCTCAACTTCAGAGACCTTCTAACAAAAAGTTGGTTACTGTAATTTTATTACAATTCCACTGACAAGTGTGGAGACATAGCCCCATTCACGAGGTTTACTCTTTGCAACTGGAGAGTAGCATTCTAATGAGAAAAGAGGCTGAGAAGTTATTCAGACCTCTTCAGATGAAGAAATGTTTGTACCTTCCAATGCTAAATTTGCTGTTGCTATAACAAGAACTAAATAAGATTCAGATTTTGTCAGTCTCTGAATATTTTGGAGTTAG
The DNA here is from genome assembly GCF_009828535.3 of Hylobates moloch. NCBI lineage: Eukaryota > Metazoa > Chordata > Mammalia > Primates > Hylobatidae > Hylobates > Hylobates moloch. Next base: position 76,785,359 of record NW_026652276.1, read on the forward strand.
CCAAAGAGGAAAACAAAAACACCTTTTTTTAACTCATTGGTAAAATTCAGGAGCTGCAAAATAAAATAGGTACTACTAAAATTCTATCTGTTGCTTTTGGTTGATCACCTTGTAGAAAGAAATGAACTATGAACCCCAAATGGAACACATATATCTATTAGTAGGCAGATAAATCCAAATAAAAACCATGACAATTTATTTAAAATAATTTTGAACAGAAAGGACTCCCTACTCTGGGTACCACAAAGTTCTTAGAACTTCCCCTGGATCCCCTGGATAACTGAGATTGGTACACATACCCTAAAGTAAATAGCAAGTAACTTCTCTACATGGTTGTCACAAAACCCATGGACTTTTATATATAGATATATATAGATAGATATATGCATATGTATTTATATATATATATAAGCATATATTTTACATATATAGACAGATAGATATATGCGCGCGCACACACACACACACACACAGAGGAAAGGATATGATCATGATAGGCATGAGGATGGCCAAGGGAGGGTGTAACATCTAAAAAAAATCATGGTAAAAAGAAGTAAAAGAAAACAGAAAACAGAGAGAAAATGTACCAAGAAGAGGCAAATTGAATTTGTAAACATGTGGAAGTTCAGGGCTATTCGCATCGTGCCAAGTCCTCACATTCCAGTGACCCTTGCAGACATTACTGTTATAGCACATTAATTGTTATGGATACTTGGATATTCTATGCCAAAAGTATATAGTTAATTTCTAATCACCGCAAACAATAAATGATTCTACTGAAAACATTTAGATTTTTTTAAAAAGGGAAATGAACTAAAAAAAGTAGTCATCAGGTTAAGTGATGAATCACATAAAATAAACTGTAATTCTTAAAAAGTGTAGATAAATGAAGTTATTTCTTATTTAGCCTATTTTTTCTTTATCCTTCATCTATCTTATCAAAATGGATAAAATCACTTTCAGCCAAATTATAACATTTATTGTAGGACGTATTACCTCAAATTTGTAGCCAAGGGTAAATATTGTATTTAAGGTAAAGATGTGTATCTTAGGTTTTCTGTTTTGTTTTGATTGTTTTCATTTTTTGGTTTACTTATTTACTCATTTATTAATGTATCATTTCTAACTTCCTGAAACACTGGATTGAAAATGTGTTCTGGACCCTATGTCTAAAAATGTTAAAGTTGTGTGATTATTTGGAGGAGGATTATGTTAGCTTTTCCTAGTATTTCCTTCCTTATGAAATCAGGTTGACCAGGACAAAAGAACAATTCCATTGGTGCATTCTGCCTTGCAGAGCAAGGTGTTCACAGGAACCTGTGTGTGCAGGTCACAAAGCCCTTGAATGGTGAGTGAATGAGTGGGATTGACAGTGGAACTCTGGCTGAAAGATTCTTTTTGCTATTTATACATAGAGTAACGATCTACCACGAGATTGTTCTGCTCAAAGGCAATGATTTTGTCAAACAGATTCTCTTCCATTAAGATAAGACTAATGAACAAATTCTAACACTGGCCAAAATATTTGCCATCGTGTTTTCTCCAAGTACAAATCTAAGAAATTAATTATCTTTAGAAAAAATTTTCCTCTGCTCCCCACAGAATTTCAGACCACATTTTCCTGGTGTGGCTTCCTTTCTCAATAAAATGTTGGGTACATACTTTTGTAGATTCAAATATCCAAGGTCAGCATAAGCTCTTTAGCCAGTAACAATAGAGCTTCATTCCACAACAGTTTTAGTTGTCTTTGGGGATACCTCAAGTGCTGAGAGATGAGTTAGTCACACTCTGTAGTTAATAATGTTCAATCATTAGCTGTCTGGTCAGTCCTCTCTCTTCTTTTCCTTCATAATATTTTTTCAGTTCATTCTTGATCTCATTTCCATTTCCCTTTCCCCCACAAGCAGCCATTCTAATGAGCTTGATATATGTCATTGAATGTATAAATATCTTTGAAAAATACATAAACTCATTATATGCATGCATGTTTTAATTTAGATAAGTGATATTGTGCAGTAGATTTCATTCTCTGCCATACTTTTTATTTACTCAACATGCTTTTTTTTTTTTTTTTTTTTTGAGATGGAGTCTCGCTCTGTCACCCAGGCTAGAGTGCAATGGCACAATCTCAGCTCGCTGCAACCTCCGCTTCCTGGGTTTAAGCCATTCTCCTGCCTCAGCCTCCCAAGTAGCTAGGATTACAGGCGCCGCCACCATGCCAGGCTAATTTTTTGTATTTTCAGTAGAGACGGGGTTTCACTATGTTGGCCAGGCTGGTCTCGAACTCCTGACCTTGTGATCTGCTTGCCTCAGCCTCCCAAAGTGCTGGGATTACAGGCGTGAGCCACTGCACCCAGCTCAACATGCTATTTTTAAGATGATGCTATACGTACTAATTCATTGCTACTAACCATTGCATATTATTCCATAGTGTGCATTGAATACATTTTATTTATCTGTACCCTAATAATAGAACTTGTTTGACACCAGCTCCTAGCTCTCACAAAATACATGGGAGACCTTATCATTGGATCTAGGGTACACCCACAAATTTCTCCAAACATTGCTAACTGACCTCATCAGTCCTAGATTCCCACTAACCTTGTACAAAGGCTCCAAGTCTCACTGTCCCCCCAACACCTAGTATTATTGAAAATTATAATTTTTACAAACCTGATGGGTATAAAGGGATATCTCATTTAAATTTGTGTTTTTCTAGTTATTAGTGAGGGTGACCATTTTACCAAACATTGTTAACCATTTGAAGTTCTCTTCTATTAATTGTGTTTTCAAATCTTTTCCAAATATTTAAATTTGTTTTACCTTATAGCATATTTACAGTTTTTTAATGTAAAATGATTGGAAAAAATTAGGATGGTTACCTATCTAGCAGCATCTTTCGGCTTAGAAGATGGCATAGAAGTTGGAATTAGATTACTTGGGAAATTTTTCAGATCATGAGGACTATTAAATATGGGTTTAAATCACAGTTTTATAACTTAATTGTTGGGTGAATTAGAGCAAGATACTTTTTCTTTGTGTGTCTCTGGCTGGCTGTGTGTGTGTGTGTGTGTGTGTGTGTGTAAAATGGGGGAAATAATTGTGACTTATTGTAAGGGCTTGCTATTTTCTATAAGATGACTTATATAAAGTTTGCAGTATAGCACATGGACAACTGCAGGTGTTCCATAAAAATTAGTTTCTTCCTATTCTGTATGACCTATATATATATGAGGAACTCAGTAAATAAAAGCTCACAGTATTGATGTCACCATCATCATCATCATTATTTGGAAGTATTTAGGAAAAGCCTTACCTGAAGATGAGTATAGACCGCCCGTCTTCTTAAGATCTTGCCCAGTCCTATGTATTCATAGAATTCACTCACACAAATTTGCCTTAGTGGTGATGAGTTATCAGATTTCTTATATTCCCTTGAAGCCCTGGTAAATTGCTGACGTTTGTCATTTTCTTAAAATCTTGTAATTTCTTCAGATATTTTCTGTACTGATTTGAAAATCACCAAATTAAACCTAAAAAAAATCCATACAATTTAACTAAGGCCATATTCCTTCCATCTTTTCTTTCTCCTTCCTTCTCTCTTCCTTTCTTCATTTTTCTTTTCTTTCCTTCCTTTTCCTTCCTTCTTTCTTTCTTTCTTTTCTTTCTTTCTTCTCCTTTCTTCTTTCTCTCTTTCTTTTTCTTTCCTTTCTTTCCTTCTTTTTCTTCCTTCCTTCCTTCTTTCTTTCTTTCTTTCTTTTTCTTTCTGTCTTTCTTTCTTTTTCTTTCTTTCTTTCTTTCTTTCTTTCTTTTTCTTTCTTTCTTTTCTTTCTTTCTTTGATGGAGTCTCACTTTGTTGCCCAGGCTGGAGTGCAGTGGCACGATCTTCACTCACTGCAACCTCCACCCCCCAGGTTCAAGCGATTCTCCTGCCTCCACCTCCTGAGTAGCTGGGATTACAGGTGCCTGCCACCGTGCCCGGCTAATTTTTGTATTTTTAGTTGTGACGGGGTTTCACCATGTTAGCCAGGATGGTCTCGATCTCCTGACCTCGTGATCTGCCCATCTTGGCCTCCCAAAGTGCTGGGATTACAGGCATGAGCCACTGCGCCCAGCTCTTTCTTTCCTTCTTTCTTTCTCCTTTCTTTCTTTCTTTCTTTCTTTCTCTTTTTCTTTTTCTTTCTTTCTTTCTTTCTTTCTTTCTTTCTTTCTTTCTTTCTTTCTTTCTTTCTTTCTCTTTTTCTTTCTTTCTTTCTTTCTTTATTTCTTTCTTTCCTTCTTTCTTTCTTTTTCTTTCTTTCCTTCTTTTTCTTTCTTTCTTTTTGGTTTTTCTTTCTTTCTTTCTCTTTCTCCTTCCTTCCTTCCTCCCTTCCTTCTTTCTCTCTTTCTCTCTTTCTTTTGACTATTTTTATAGCTTATTTATAACCAAACACCTTGTATTACTTACCTTTGCTGTTTAATAAATTACGCCCAAACTTACTATCTTAAAACAAAACACTTTTATTATCTCACACTTTCTGTGAGTCAGGAGACTGGGCATGGCGTGGTTGAGTCCTTTGCTTATTGTCTCACCAGTCTTTAAGCCAGGTGTCAACTGGGCTGAATTCTCATCTGGAGGCTTAACTAAGGAGGAATCTGCTTCGAAGCTCATTCAGATTATTGGCAGAATTCACTTCCTTGCAATTGTAGGACTGAGGGCTCTGGCTTCTTGCTGGGTGTTGACTGGAGGTTACCCTCAGCTCCTAGAGGCCACCCTCAGTGCCCAAAGGCCACCTGCAGTTCCTCATCACACAGGCTTTCCTAACATGGCTGCTATTGTAACTTCATCAAGCCAGTAAGGAGAGTCTCTAGAGCAGTCTGCTAGCAAGGTAGAATCTTATATAAATGTAACATAGAGAGTGACACCTGATGACCTTTGCCATATTTCATTGGGTAGAAGCAAGTCACAGGAGCTTCTGGCCACATTCAATGGGAAGGAATTACCCAAAGATGTGAACACCAGGAGGCAGAAATCTTGGAGCATTTCTGCCACATGACTCAAACACCACCATCTGCAAGTAGACAAACAAAGACAAAGACAGGAGACTGCTGAATAGTATTATGCTCTGTCATAGTTATTTAGAAATCTTAAAATTTGTGAATCAGGTAACTCTTCAGTTCTTTTCATTTAGTTCTGCTTCTGTCTCTTATTCCTTAACATTCACTTGCTATTCCATTTTTCATATCAATTTCTATATGAGTCCCTCCCTCCATCTCCGCTTCCTTCCTTCTTCCTTTTTCTGCAAATGCATATTTATCCCCCTTTATATTTGCAAACACTATTTTAAGTACTGGGGATACAATGATGAAAAAGATGCCCAGTCAGTCTTAATCTTCACAGAGCTTATAATTAACTAGGGAATCAAAATTATATAGACAATCCCAAGATATTGTCACAAACAGGATCACAGAGAAAGCCCAAAGTGATGATCGGGCTACCCCACCCGGGAGGGAACTCAACCCATTCTAGAGGGGAAAAAAGACTTCTCAGCGAATGTGACCTCAAAATTCTAGTTAAAAACGTAGTATAGTAATGAAGTGGTAGAATGTGGAAATCTATATTGAGGACTAAACATTAATGATCTAAAGAGCAAGAAGCCTTTATTTTCACATGCTTGCTTGAAATTGTAGCTTAAACCTCAATCAATAAGTACATGTAGTTCTACTGATGCATTAGTAAAAAAAAAAAAGTATAAAAAAACCCAATGAAGATTATATTGTAATATCATTTAATAAAAATTATTATTAGCTATCTAAACTTGGGCAAACTCTTTACTTTTTGTATTAGGCCATTCTTGTGCTGCTATGAAGAAATATCCGAGACTGGGTAATTTATAAAATAAGTTTGGCTCACAGTTCTGCAAGCTGTACAAGAAGAATAGCAGCATCTGCTTCTGGGGTGGCCTCAGGAAGCTTCCAATCATGGCAGAAAGCAAGGCCAGGTGTGGTGGTGGCTCATGCCTGTAATCCCAGCCCGTCGAGAGGCCAAGTGGGGGCAGATCGCTTGGCACAAAATTTAGAGACTAGCCTGGGAAACATGGCAAAACCCCATCTCTACGAAAAAATACAAAAATCATCTGGGTATGGTGGTGCATGGCACAAAATTTAGAGACCAGCTTGGGAAACAAGGCAAAACCCCATCTCTACAAAAAAAAAATACAAAAATCACCTGGGCATGGTGGTGCATGCCTATGGTTTCATGTACTTGGGAGGCTAAGGTGAGAGAATTGCTTAAGCCTGGCAACTCAAGGCTACAGTGAGCTATGATTGCACTATTGCATTCCAGCCTGAGTTACAGAGTGAGACCTTGTCTCAAAAAGAAGTCAAGGGGGAGTAGGCACATCATGAGGCAAAAACAGAAACAAAAGAAAGAGAGTTGAGGTGTGAAGGAGGTGCCACACACTTTTAAACTACGTGATCTCAGTGTTAACTCAGAGCTCACTTATCACCAAGGGGATGGCCCAAGCCATTCATGAGGAATCTGCCCCCATGATCCAAACACCTCCCACCAGGCTCCACCTCTAACACTGGGGATTACAATTCAACATGAGATTTAGGTAGGGACAAATATTCAAACTATCTCACTTCTCTATGCTTCAGGTCCCTTATCAACAAAATGGGTGGGTATTAGTCATTTCTAAGGCATTTAACTAGTTCAAAACTCCATAAATCTATGAATCTGTAGGGTGTGAGAATGGCATGTTATGCTAACAAGAATGTTGCTCTTGGACGACACTTTAGCTGAGATCCAAACCTAGGTCTCTCCTCCAGTCAAGGTAAGGCCTCCCTCTACTAGCAAGACCTTTGTGTGAATTATCAAAAGGCGCTGCCTCCTCAAGGATGCATCACTGAAAGGCATCCCTTCTGCAAGGCACAGGGCTTTTCAAGAGCTGTGAGGGTTGGATTTTAGGCACCCCAGATGCTCACATGCAGAGCAGAAAAAAAGTACATGATGGTTCCGAGATCAATGTTATTTCTGATCTAGTTGTGACATTTAAAGTTCTGGCTTCATGAGAAATGAGAGATGTTCTGGCAGAGGTGTAGGCAATGATTTGTCCATGGTCACTACCAACCTTATATACATATAAATTCCTGAACACTGCAGTTTAGGAAAGGAGGTCCTCTTGGATTTTAACAATATTTTCCTTGGCACTTAACATTTTTGTAGGCAGAATTGTGTGTTTGCATTTAAAAAAATCTATTTTAGTTTTCTCTTTAGCCAGTCTTTTTTCAGGCTTTGGTATAATTATACTTAAGATGTTTTGGGCACAGCAAAATGATCAGATTTACAATGCACAGACCACTGTCTATTGAGGTAGATTTACCATTCACCACTTCTGGGTAAGGGCTCCTGTCACAGCCCCTCCTCTGCTGCGGAGCTGACAGACTGCATTTATTGCTTTTCCTGGGATCCCAGACACCCCTCTTCCCTTCTCCTAGGGACTTGCTACTACCCACGGCTCAGCCTGTGACTCATCTCCCTAGAGTAGGTTGCACCACTGGCTGTCTGGTGGCTATTCAAGAGTCATTATTTATACCTGTTTAAATCCCCACTGGTCTCAAAGGCTCAGAGGAGGTGAGTCCCACCCAGCAGATGTCTTTCTTTTAGATAGAATTAACTTAGGCTTTTAAATGCCCTAGAAGCTAAATACCTTCTTTGCTGCCTCACTAACTGACAGATGGATGGATTGTATTTTTTGTTCAATTTTGGCACTGTACTAGGTCGCCATGGGCTGGGCAGATCCTGAAGAGAACCAACTTGAGTCTGACAGTCCTTCCAGAACATGGCACCCACCTCCACCATATAACACAGCCAAGTACGTCCTTAAAATGAAAATATAAAATGGGAATATTATATATAAATGTACATATTGGGCAATTAAATAAAATAAGCCACCTCTCTGACAACAGAAATTTATTGAGAGTGAGCTTAGAGAGATAGTCATCTTTAATCATCACTATCATCAGTATCATAATGGCTAATATTTATTTATCAATCATTTACAATCTGCCAAACATTTGCTAAGCATTTTTCTGAATTACCTAATTTAATCCTAGCTAAGTTGCTATTTTATTTTGAGGGCAGTCTCCTTTATTTTACAAACAATTTTCCAATAATTAATTAGTAAAAATATTTAAATGACTCTGTATATGGTGTTTAAAATGGGATTGTTGAATATGTATATACATGGAAAGATGCCCAGGAGACATTTTAAATTGGGAAATGAACAAATCAAAAAAGCTGTTGCAAAAGATTTTCTTTTCAACAACTTTGAACTTTCTGCAAAAAAAAAGATTTTTTTTTCATTTGGAAATAGAAAATTATATTTTACATGTGTATATCCCGTTATATAACAATGTTATTTACATACAAGGAATAATTGGTTACATTGTAATATGGTTAATTCTAAAGAATGGGATGGAAAAGAAGGAAGGAGGTAAACTCTCTTCTTTCACTTTACTCACGCCCCTATAATTTATTTTTAACAACAAACATTATATTGATTTTTGTAATAGAGAACTTTTTAAGGTAAAAGTAAATGAATAAAAGATGTCATAGCCTCATCAAGTTCTAAGCATTTTCTTTATACCACCCAAATGAGTGTTTCATCTAAGCTCTGAAGCATCAATGTAATGGCAAGCCTATAAACATTCACAGTTGACAAAAGTTAAGTAAACCTAACAAAAGCAAAGAAGTCTGTATCAATCTATTTTTAATTGACCTAAATATAGATTGATCATAGTAGAGCATGCTGGCACTTAGCCAGTTCCTGTAATAATTTAATAGTGATGATGATAATTATAACCAACATTTATACAGTGATTCTCAGATTTACAGATTAAAAAGCAAGCTCACTTATAGGTTTCATCTGACCCTTATAGTGACCTCTTTAAGGAGATATTTTATGCTAGTAATAAAAGTAGTCCTAAATTAAGCACCTGCATTCCCAGGTGCCAAGCACTGTACAAAGTGGACTACATATGCCATCCCATTTAATCCTCAAAAAGATGCTACAGATTAAGCATGTGTTAGGTTCAGCAGCAAGTTGGAGAAAATAAGTAACAACAATGGCTCAAAAAAATAGAAATGCATTTCTTTCTTCTCTAAAACCCTGGGCTTTGGTGGTGATTCCATGATCAGGAGAGACCCAAGGCTCTGCTCTTGTTCTACTGTACTCAACACAGTTTACATTTCATGGTTCAAGATGACTTCTCTAGCTCCACCCATCATGTCTGAATTCTAGCCATAAGGAAGAAAATAGCATTCTCCCTCGTTTTTTAAAAGGATACTTCCTGGAAATTACAGACACCACTTTTGTTTTGACCTCGTGTCCAGAATTTAACCACATAAACACATCTAGCTGCAAGAAAGGGCTGAAAACATGGACTTTTTTCTGGGCATCTGTGTCTAGCTAACTTTTGGTGATTATTTACTGATGAAGAAGGGAAGAATGGATATTGGGATATTGGGATAAAACTAGCAGGGTCAGACATAATATATTATTATTCTCATTCTACAAGTGAGAAGCTAATGAATATATCCAGCGTTACAAAGCTAGTAAGTGATAGGGTTAAGTTTGTTTGACTCTGAAGTTGATCTCTTTCCACCGTAGTAGACTGTCTCTTACACTGTTAGTTGATCTATTTCCTAAGATAGTTAGAATTCAGCTAATCAGATATAAAACACTTTTTAAAGAAAAGGCCAACTATCAAAATTTTGTTTTTGGCCTGGGTACCTATTTGCTACACCAGCTAGTGGGCTTACCAGAAATAAGCAGATACCCCATACATGTGTAATTTTGGTTAATACATAGTTTAAAACTAGAAGTTTCTAAAATAAATTATAATCTTCCCATCTAATAGCTGTAAATGTGACATTCGGTAAAGAATAATAAGGAAATCTTTGGATAAAGAGGAATGACATCTCTATACCCATCAAGACTGGCTTATATCTCAACTTAAGAAAGTCTTTTATGTAAGATTGCAATAAATCAGATAGGGCGCTGGAATGACACTTGTTTAATGATGATTGCAATAACAATGTAATACAGTTATGTAATTAATAGATGCTAAACGCTATGTGTCCAAGAGTTTTATGCTGTAACAGAAGTAAAGGAGATTTGTGTGTGGCTACAACTGTGCTGTCTATTGAGCACTTGAAATGTGGCTGGTCCAAATTGCGATGTGCTCTAAGTGTAAAATACACACAGGATTTTGAAGACTTCGTATAAAAATAAGAATGTAAAGTAACTCTATAGTTTTTATGTTAATTACATGTTGAAGTGATATTTTAGATATATTGGGTTAAATAAAACATAATATTAACTTTATTTTCACCTGTTTCTTTTTACTTTTTGAATGTAACTACTAGAAAAATTTAAATTACATATATGTAGTTTGCATGAGAAGCTCATGTGATATATGCTTTTTGAACAATGATGGTCTACACAAAGAGAAGCAAAGGAGAAGACAAGGACAGAGGGTCTTCACCATTGTTCAAGAAGAAAAAAAAAGTTCTCACTGTGGAGTGTCTTGAATCTCTCAGTCACTAGAGAGGGGACCTTGTTTCTGGGTTGCAGTACTTCAACAGGATTTCTAAAAATTTATTTCAGGCTCTCTGAAAATTCATCCCATTCCCTTTTAAAGAACTCACCCTCAGGAGGGAAGGAAGGAGTTGAGGCAGAGAAATTTCCAATAACTAATTTGGTTTCCCAGATCTTCCAATAGAGGAAGGAGTGTCTAGGGGAAGCAAATAATGCCTTGTGGTTATTGGAAAGAATATGCCCCACTGGAAGTAAATGCATTGATCTTGAATCAATTATAGCACTTTTCACTGCAAATAATAGAAAAACTGGCTTAAGCAATGAGGAAACATATTGTCTCAACTCTGAGTCCAGAGATAAAGCAGGCTTCTGCTCCATTTTTCTGCAGTTTCTCAGGCTCTGCTTTTCTGGGTATATTGGCTTTCTTTTCAAATTATTTTTAATAACATAATGAATTTGTGGCTTCATTTCTTCTTATTATTCTGTTTAATTTTTACCACACTCTTCGTCATTAAAACTTTCCAAAAAATAATCACACAAACTATTTTGCAGGCTTTTGTTAGCCTTTATTTATCTATTCATGTAGTGAATATATTTCTTGAGCACCTACAATGTGCCAGACATAACACAATTCTTGTTCTTAAGGAGTTTGCCATCTCTCATTAGATAAAATAGACAAGTACACACAAATCATATCTCAAGTTTGTCAAAATGATAAGGTTCTTCAGTAGACTTACAGTTACCTAGATTCAAGTCCAAAATTTTGTCTTTGAAATCCAGTGGCCAAATTGAGTGGAAGAACCAGCCTGGTCAGTCCAAGCCATTCCTGAGAAGGGACTTGTATCAGCAGGTTTTTCTGTTCTTCAGTCCGTGCTTTGGATCCTTCAATGACTAATGCTTGTGGAACTGTATGATGAATCTTGCCAAATATCTTTGTCAAAGAAAGAGAGTAAGGCTTTAATTTTCTGTGAAATTCTGTTTTTCTTTTTGCCCAGGTGAAACACTAAAGAGGCTCTGTAAGGCATGACTCTGAAGAAGGCCACTATCTTTTACTGCCGTGACACCATTTCTCAGAAGACATCCCATGGGCCCTGAGTGGTCAGGAGTCCAGAGAAAAACAGTCAAGCCCTCCTTTAATAGTAAAATTTTTGTCTGACCCTCTCAAATGGCTATTTAGATCTCTTGCAAATTGAACCAGAAGGTCTTTGGTTCAAGTTCCTGACTTAGCAATTTTGGATGTGTTATCTCACATGCCATGATCAGGTTCTTTGTGGAAGTTCTCTCTTTAATTCTTCTTGAAATAGGTTTCGTTTTGTTTTGTTTTTTTAAATGCCTATTTGAAATCTGAGGAAACAAAAACTCAGAAAGTGACTGGGTCCTTGACTTCCCAGCTCTTTACTACAGTCACCGGGGGACACAGTGACCCCATCCCTAATCGCTTCTTCAAGAGGTGCAAGTGACCCAGGAATTCCCCTGCCATTGCACAATGAACTTTCCATACCTTTATTGGCAATTCAGTTGTGGGGAGGAAATCAAGGCTTTCCAAAACATTATCAGGAGACAAAAATGAAGCCCCATCTGCATTTGAATTTTCCAGTTTCTCAGTGTCAGGCATTGAATTGTCATGGTTTGGCTCCCACTCGTTTTCTGCTTCAACGCTCAACAAGAAGACATGGAAGTGCAGCACCACCTAGAATTCACTTGGTAAATATTGTTGAAAGAATGAATGAATGAATGAATGAATGAGCCCAGGTTTTCTCATCCTAGAGATTGCTATGAACTTCTGTCTTTAAAGATTGGTTTAATTTCAGGCCCATCTCAGAAAGAATAACCAGTTGGTGTGATGAAAAGTTTTTACATATGGGGTTTCATTCTAGAGCTCTTATTACATTTCATTACCATTCTCCAGAGCAGACTTTCTTTTTTCTTTTTTTTTGAGACAGAGTCTCGCTCAGTCTTCCGGGAGTGGCGCGATCTCCGCTCACTGCAAGCTCCGCCTCCCAGGTTCATACCATTCTCCTGCCTCAGCAGAGCAGACAATTTTAACCGAGGATTAGGAGAGCTCAGAATATCTTTAGCATGCCTCGATTTTCCCACACTTTTGACTAAGATACAGGAAAGAAAACAAAAAGTAGGGAGAATGACTAGCGAACTCTTAATTCTTCAGGTTGGAAAGAAATGCATTTCCTGTGAGTTGGAGAAGGTCCTTCCGTTCTTTGCAGGTGAGTGGACAGCAGAAGCATTTTTCTTGGTATTCTAAGTAGAAGTGGCCCTGGAAGCCACTGAATTTTGGTTTTCACCAGTCAACTGAATTTGGTTGTGTTATGGGAAGTGGACCGCTAATCACGAGTGCCTCTCCTGGGATATGCCATAAAATCCTCCCACTCCATTTCCTGGCACTATAAGCCCCTTGTTTTGACAAATAGATCTTACCTCGTGATACAGATAATTGTTCCAATTTATGCATAATGTTTTTAGTGGTAAATTCATAACACACTATGTAGTGCTTAGAGCAGTGTATTGATAACACACACATACATATGTGTAGCTAAAGACTAATAACTTTCTATTTTGTCACTTACAACAATTTGCACTCATTAATGATTTTTTTCCCAATATTTATGATCCGGAGGTAGAGTCATTACAAATAAAGTGAGGGACCTATGGCAAGAGAGGGTTTGCTTTTCCCCAAACTACTCTCTATCATACCCCCTGACATCCTATCTCTATCTCCCTTCCCTAATCTGAAAAAAAGAAAACCACAAAATCTCTCCTAAAGATGTTTGTCAATGATTAAAATTCTACCATCAATGGCATATATTCCTTTGATAGACTGCATCTCTTAATGGTATATAAATTGCTCTGGAAAAAGGTTAACGTTGTGATGCTGTTTAGCCTTTCATGTTGACGGCGAAGAATGCATAGATCATGAAGCTGCTAAATAAATCTTCACAGTGGTTTGGTGGTAGGTGAGACTGCACCAGGCAATTTTGAGTATCATGGGAAATTTTTGTCTACTGAACATTGTGGGCAGGCTTGGCACTCAGATTGTGCTTCTTGCTTTTTGCTCATGGCTGTGGAAGAATAGAAAAGTGTTACATAATCATGAAAAGCACTTGGAACGACTCCTGGTACTATCAGCTTTGTTGAAATTTGTACTGACTTGAGTTATGTTAACTAAAGTCTAATTGTTTAAACATTTATTATCAGAAGGTATTTCTGATAATGTTTATACAATCAAGAAGTGGCAAAGTTGGCCTAAGAAGCCTAATGTATCTGATTCTAGATACAAACCTTATTGTTTTGGGATCATATACATTAGGCTTCTTAGGCCAACTTTGCCACTTCTTGATTGTATAAACTTCGACTCTCAGAGCCTCATTTTCAGTTAAAGTCTATTTAAGTCAAGAGTAGTCTCTCTTTAACCACAGTTTCACTATCTGCAGTTTCAGTTAGCCCTCGTCAACCTGATAATATTAAATGGAAAATTCCAGAAATAAACAATTCTTAAGTTTTAAATTTTGTACCCTTCTGAGTAGCGTGATGAAATCTCGTGCTGTCCTGCTCTGTCCTCCCTGAGACATGAGTCCTCCCTTTGTCCAGATCCTGCACGCTGTACACACTACTCACCTATTACTCACTTAGTATCCGTCTTGATTATCAGATTGACTGTCCTGGCAGCCCAGCGCTTGGACTCAAGTAACCTTTTTTACTTAATAATGGCTCCAAAGTGCAAGAGGAGGGATACTAGCAATTTGAATATGCCAAAAAGAAGCCGTTAGTTGCTTCCTTTAAGTGAAAAGATAAAAGTTGTCAACTTTAGGAAGGAAAAGAATCATATGCTGAGATTGCTAAGATGTTCTATCTGTGAAATTGTGAAGAAGGAAAAGAAATTTCTGCCGGTTTGGTTGTCACATCGCAAATTGCAGAGATTACAGCCACAGTGCATGCTAAGTGCTTGGTTAAATGGAAAAGGCATTAAACTTGTGAGTGGAAGACATGAACAGAAGTGTATTCCAATTGATGGCCATCAGGTGTGGTACTCTTCTAGGTTTCAGGTATCCACTGGGGTCTTGGAACTTATCCCCCATGGATTAGCGGGGGACTATTGTACCTATTTTGTGATATTAGTATCATATATTGTATAGTACTTTATAGTATTACATATTAAGTAAGATAATGTGTGGTGGTTATTTAACACAGTGTAGATTTACTTAAATAATAAGGGTAACAATGATGATAATGATGATGATAGATGGGACTTTAACAGATGCATGTCAAGGTTTTACTCTTTTCAGTTGCTGTATTAGTATTAAAAGAAAACCTCTTAGGTTCCTAAGTGAAGACATTTTTGATGACGTGGTAATAGAATTTTTGAACATTAATGTTTTTTGACATGATAAGTCCAAATCTATACCTATTCCCAAGGCCCAACCTGGATCTATTATTACTAAAGATATTAATACATGCTTTGAGTTATTTGCAATATAAGTAAGTCATATGCTACATATCGTCCTACCTCTTTCCTTGACAGTCTGTGAGCTCCTTGAGTTCCATCCTGCGTACTTTTTAGACTGTGCTTCCGTTTTGACTTCAATCATTTTCATAGAATCAACCTACAGTGATTCCTTACCCTGTATCCATCCATATACCCAACTACCTATGGTTATCTCCATCTGAATGCCCCTCCCCAGCCCACCTTACCTTCTCGGAGCCTTAAGAATTTGGTTTAGGTATCACCTCTTCTAGAAACCTTGCCTTTCATATATAGTTCAAGAGCTCCTCTTCTGAGTACTTACACATTACATTACATACTTTATGTAACATGACTAGTTGGCAACACACATGCTTGATATATAATTAGTATATCATGAATAGTTAAAGTCACTTGGTCCTTTCAACCATTTCTATTTTCACACACATATGCTCCACTTACCTTATTTATATTGAACACGTCTTACAGATTATTATCTATGCTTAATGCATCTTCTGAGCTTCACCCATCCTGTTTGTTTTCTTGCCTTCTACAGCCGAATTAATTACTTGCAAATACACATTACAGATTATGTATTTTTATCATTCAATACCACCAATTTGAAATATTATCTCTTCTTGAAATTTACCCTTGACAGTTTACCCTTTGAACCTAATCCAGGTATTAAAGATTTCTAATTTAAAGGAAAAAAATTTGTTCCTTTAAGTCTCAAGGTGATTTACAGAAGTCAAGTTAAATGGCACCTACTTAACTACTTAAACCTCTCTGAGCTTTAGTTTTCTCTGTCATAAAAATAAGATTTTATATCAGATACATGTGAATGCTGCCATTTCAGCCTCAGGGGCACAGGGGGATGTTCACGTTTGGATGGTTTAGCAGATCATATGGAGTGAGTATCTCTCAGGTCTAAGGATGGGTGGAGAGGGTTGAATATCTAAATCAGTACAGTGAAAAATACCCTATAAGGCTGGACATGGCAACTCATGCCTGTAATCCCAGCACTTTGGGAAGGTGAGGAAGGAGGGTCGCTGAGTCCAGGAGTTTGAGATCACCCTAGAAACATAGTGAGACCCCAAAATTTAAAATTTTTTAAATTAAAAAAATTAGCCAGACATGGTGGCAGGCACCTGTCATCCTAGCTACTTGGGAGGCTAAGGTGGGAGGATCCTTTGAGCCCAGGAGTTTGAAGCTGCAGTGAGCTATGGTTGTATCACTGCACTCCAGCCTGGGTGACAGAGCAAGACCCTATCTCCAAAAAAGTAAAATACCCTATAACACAGAAAGAAATGCTTGCTGCCATGTGGAGTTGCTTTCAAACCTTTAGTGCAGTAGGCCTAGCCATGCCTTTTCCATAACCAGTTAGTAAGTAAGTGACCTGCTGCTGCATAAGGTGACCAACCATTCTGGTTTGCCCAGGAGTCTCCTGGTGTTAAGAGTGAAAATTCTGCAACCTGGGAAACCTCTCAGTCTAGGGCAAATCAGGATGGTTGCTGAACCTATTTCTTAGTCTCTTTAAGCATCAGTTTCCTCAAATATAGAGGGGGAGATATAGACATATCCATCACAGCAGTTACAAGGGCTAAAAGAAGTAATGAGAGTAGAGTGCTTAACAACAATGCTTTTACTATGAAGGCCATGAATATCATGTTTCTCAACCACCAATCTAGTCTGGAGTTTCATCATCTCTGGGTAAACTTGTGCTTATTTTTGTTTTATTTTACTTTATCTCATTTTTCATGGAAACACATGTAAACTGTCAGAGAATGGCAAATGGTTCCTCCTAAAACTGCTGGTTCTTAACAAATTTAAAGGATGGATTTTCCTCCTCTGCATGTTATTACATGCAGCATTTGACTGCTAAGGGTTAAGGTTCCTCCTGTGTGTGGTGTTCATAGTTTCAAATCTTCGGTGCATAGGCTTAGTCATGCCTTTCCCACAACCAATTAGTAACTAAGTAACTTATGCAGATCATAGTTTCAGTCAATATCTCCCAGGCAACTTATTAGCTTCCCGTAGTTCACTGTAAATCAGAATAGGCAAAATTTTCCCTACTAACCAAATATGATGTTCAACCTAAACTTAGAGTTTCGAAACATTTCAAACAAATGCAGAGTAAAATGTTCGGTAAGTGTAGCCAGATTTGACAATTACATTTTGAATGGCTGATTACATGTTTTAGAGCTGTTTACATTTAAGTGTTTCAATTTGGATGCTTAGTTACCTTCTCCCCTGTGAGATCACTTTGACTACTCCCTGCATTTAGCCTTCCTTGTAGCAATGAGTTCTTTGGAGGAAGTCAAATCTCATTCTTGGTGGCAGAAAGAAAGTGAGCAGTGAAATGTAAACAAAGTCTCTTGACTTGACAAGATGTTCAAAATCCAAAATCCCTCTTCACAGTGTAATTGCTGTTGACACAGTTTAAACATATATACTCTTAACAATCATGTTGCACCTCATTTAATGCTGAATTATTTTCCTCTATAAATCAAGCTGCAACATTTGTGGGCATCTATTTTCAAAGGATTGTTTTAACTTTGGAGAAGACTTCACTGGAACTTTCATCTCACTTTCTTTTCCCTAAATTTGAGACACTTTTGAATTTGCAAAGTAAACTGTTTTCTGAAATTCTATTTCTGGCATAGGAATGTATTTAGATGACAGAGGGAACTGATGAGATGTGAAGAGAAAAAGAGGGTTATTAATCCAGGTAACAGTTATATTGTGCTTGTCGTAGGTAATTTATCATTATGTGTTATCTCAACTCTTAGAAAACGGGATTATTATGCCTTAGAGGGGCATCGTCTCCAACACTCCGATTTACCTTCAGCTGTGTTTGGATGACCTGTCTTAAACTTCAAGGAAAGATTAACACTTTAAAATATCTATAGAGAATCAAACAAGGATATTGTCTAGTAGATTTCAAAGGAATAGAGATTGACAGGCTGTTCCTAGATGGGAAGGGAAACTTACAAGTCACAAGATCTGATACTAGGTGGGGCTCTTGCTCATTCTAGGGCTTATTCTTCTCTGCATCATTTGTCTATTGTTACATGACTTGGTGGCACAAATCAATAGCAATCACTTCCTGTTATTATGACTTCTCATGGTTTTGAGTGCTGACTGGACTCAGCGAGGTGGTTCTTATTGGATTATCTCATATGGCTGCAGGCAGTGATTGCAACATCTGGTGCTCCTTGATCACCACTCTCTATCATGAGGTCTTTCCAGCACTGCAGATATGGGGTGTTAGATTCCCACATGGCTCTTCAGGAGTTCAAAGGCACACAGAGAGTTTCCAATCTACTTCTTAGTTCCTCATTATTAAATATGAACACACAGCCAAGGATCATCAGGCATTTGAGGAAAATGTCTAACACAAATGATAAAGAGTAAAATAAAACAGAAAAAAAGGAACTTGGAGGAAATGGATATAATAACATATCATATGGGCTTCCTTTTTTCCAGTTACTGTTCTGAGTGCCAAGTACATTTTGCTGTCATTTGTACCTCACAATAATGCCATGCATTATTGTGTACTCTTATTGTTTCTATTTTACTGAGACTACTGATGAGCAGGGTTTAGATAACTTGCCCAAGGTCATAGGCACAGTCAGTGGTGGTACTGATTGACATTTAAACTGGATTCAGAGTCTAAATTTCCAGCCAGTACACCATATACTAGAAACCATTCATGGAGTAACAGGAAAAGTTTCTGTAAGTAATATCCCCAGAAACAAAAGTAGATTTTGCACCCATGAAAAAGAACAGAATGCTATCTAAAAGAAATAAATTTTTTAAAAGCTCTTTAAATTTTAAAAAAATACAGTAGCACAAATAAAAACAGAAGAATTTAACCACAAAATTTGAGAAAATCTTTCAGAAACTAAAATAAAAATCAAAGAGATGAAAAACAGTATAGAAAAGACAAGAATCAGAGGTTTCACATCCAATTAACCCATTTATGCAGGAGGTTGCAAATTTTTTTGTGTGAAAAATCAGACCTTGATGATGACCTTGGGTGGTAAGATATAAATAACTCTCACAAGCTTAGTGTTCCAATAATGGAACACTAGGCATAAATGGATTAATAGGAGTTTCACAAACAGGAAAGAGATATAACAGAGGGGATAGCATTATCAAGGAAATCATAGTATAAACATTTTTGGTACTGAAGGACACATTCTCAGATTGAAAAGGCTGATTAAGAACCTAACACAATGAATGAGGAAAGACCCACATCAAGCAAGGCTTATCATCAGGAAGCTGGAGATAAAGAAAAGACCTTAAAAGTCTCCCAGAGAGAAAAATCAGTTCTCATTACAAGGATTGAGAATCCGGATCAGATTCCACTGAACCTCTCAACAGCAGCATGGGCCCCATTCCAGTCGGAGCACTGCCTTCAACATTCTGAGGGAAAATGAGTTCCAACCTTGAATTTGGCACTGTGCCAAGCCACAATCAAGCATGAGAACAGAATAAAGATATTCTTGACATGTAATACCTCAATATATTTACCTCTCAAGTCCTCTTTCTCAAGAGGCTGTTTAACTATTTGCTTCTTCAAAATGAGAGGGTAAATGAAAAAGAGGAGGACATGAAATATAAACTATACAGGGCTGATTAAAAATGAGAAGGAATGGGAATACTCAGAAAAAAACAGATGAAATTTCTAGTACCACAGCAGTTCAGGCTACAAAATCATTTTTGGTAAAGACTTGCAAGGGGAATAAAATTAGCCATTTGAGAGTAGGATGAACTAAGGAATCTCTGGAAAAATTCTTCTAGAGAGACAGTCTTGGGAATCTGTGTCTATTTTATAGGCAAAACACAGCAACATTTGCTCTTTGCTGGTTATCCCTCACTCACAGAAGAAACCTTATTTGAAACATAGGAAAAATAATGAAAATGAAAATAAAGTTATGTCTTCAAATCACATGTCAAGGCTGCTCTTCACTAAATATTGAGCTTTATTATCATTTGAATGAAGAGATACAGTTAGGAATAATAGATTATCTGCAGTAGACCAGAGAAGCAAAAGGACAGACAGCCCCAGGAGGACTGTCTCCACAAAAGGAGAAGTACTACTGATAGTTCACCTAATGTGTCTGATTTTACTGAGAGTTTAGCAGCAGTATCAGAAAATTTGAGATTGCGTAAATGACAGGCATATAGGAAACGAAGAAAACAGAACAGTGCATGACTATTTTAAAGTCTAGGAATAATGGAAATTAATATGAGAGAAGAAATGTAAATTACAAAACATGGCATCTTTCAGCTGTGAGTGGTAGACACAGTGACATCAATGGAAATATTAAATATTAATTTAACCCCAAAGTCTGTTATAGAGTAAGAAGATGGAAGGAGGGACATGTATTTGTGGTGTGTGGTGAGAAGCGTGCATCAGAGTGCTTAATCTTCATTTCTCATACAGGGAAATCATTCATTAATGATATCTAAAATTGAAAAGTCAATAAAGTGGGCAGGTAGTTTAGAAATTCAGAAGTACACATAAACAAATCAAGTCTGGAAGATCCTGCTTTTGAAGTGGGGCAATGTGACAGGCAAGCTACTTTTATTAAAAGCTCTCTGAGTGCTATTTTACTTTATAAAAGCATGTATCTGTACATTACTCTGATAAAATTAAAAATTAAATAGAACCGAAGCTCCAATGAAATAACATTTATCAAACATTTATCAGTACTCCTACCTGTATCTATGATTGTGACTAGAAACTAAGAGCTGTTGCCCTGCTTGGTATGACTATGGATTGAACAGAAAACATCCTGTTGCAAGAAGCCCGTATTCCCTTTTATGGAACAGATTTCTTTCCACTGAAGCACTGAAAGACACTTTTAAATTGCTCTTGTTACCTGGATTAGTAACACACTGGTCTACCGTCAGTCATTAATTTTCAAAATAGATCATCAGTTAAAAGAGCATCATTTAGGAGTGCCTTGAGGAAACAAAGTCAAAGGCTAAAGCATTCAGAGGGTAGAGAGTGAGGTAAATCTGGTCCTTGGAGCCCCACCTAGAAGTTCTGTCTGCAGGGACAGAGCTGAACAAGAAGGGGAGAGGCTTCAGGCTGAGGTATAGCAGTGTCAGCTGGAAAAGTTGGGCACCAGAGAAAGTGTGGGGGAAGATTGGACAGTAGTATTTGAAATAATACATTTTTCTATTTCATGGGTTTGCCATGGGCTTGTTTTGCAAAATTAAAGACCTCTATGGTTTTATCCATTTAACAGACACATTTGGATTTAAATGTCTGTAGAAGTATAAGAATCATCTTTATTTGCTTTGGAAAAACTTCAAAACAATAACTTCTTTTTCTATATGTAGTGTCTTCTAAAGATATTTGTTAACCTGATCTAAACAAGAAGATCCTGATACAAACAGAAGTGTGAGGGGGGAAAAGGACAATGCATTTTTTTAACTATAGTAGGAAAGGGAAGACTTGTTTTTATAGCCTACTGAAAAAATTATTAACATTATATTTGAAAATAAATTTAAGCAATGTCTCTTGTTACTTTCTAATCTCCTGAGTGAAACAGTAACCTTCCAGCTCATTCATACTAACTTCTGAGTTTCTCTCCGACAATTAACTGTAGGTTCACAAGATTGTTCTCTCAGCAACTTCTTTGGATTGGTGCCTAACTTCATGTAACACATACCTTTTTTATTGTTATGAATTCAGCATCTCTAAGCTGTACCATTTTTCTATCTTCTCATAGACTTTTTTTTAAGAAATATATCCAGTATCATCCTCATCTCTTAATCCTCTATTCCTCCTAGTCACTTCCTTTACCCAAAATCTCCTTCCAAATAACCTTTATATAAAGTAGAAACTACCTTTAAGGATATTAAAACCATTGGTTTTAACATTGTTGAAGGGGAAGTTAAGAATACATTTCAAACATTTTAAATATCTGTAGTTAGTAGCCTTTGGGAATAAAACCTAAAGAGATAATCAGAGAAACACACATTGGTATTTGCTATAGTGTTATTTAAAATTGAATTGAAATTACTTAAATATTCATCAATAGTGGATTGGTAAAATATGTAAAATAGAATCTAATACGATGCAGCACTTTAAGTGGTGTGTTGGAGATCTCTCTAATCATCTACTTATATTTATATATTTTAAAGAGTATATTGTTAATTTTAAAAGAGTATGGTATTATAGAGGAAATAAAATATGTCTTCTACCTTCTTGTGGTCTCTGACTGGACCTAAAAGTCAAATTGACATAGATAGATGAATAGGAGAAAAGCACATATGTTTTATTAGAATGGTACATGTGCATGGGAATCCTCACAGGAAAATGAAACCATGAAGAGGTGACCAGAGCAGAAAGCATATGTACCTTTTGGACAAAGAAATGATGAATTTGTGAAGAAATGACAAGACAAAGTGGTTTGGGCTAGGGGCAGTTAATTGTGGGGAAGTGATAAAACATAAAGTGGGGAAAACTAGTGGACAATAAGAGTTATTTTAGTAAATGTGTGTATACAGATTCATTTTAGTGTTGATTCCCAGTCTCTGCTGATAAGGATGTTCTTCACTTTTTGATACAAGGAAGGCACCTTTTTCATAGGGAATTTTACGGCCTGTTTTTAAATAGAAAAGGGGCGGTCAGAAAGCCCTTCTAATACCTACTGTCTTCTAAGTGTCTTTTTTTTTTTTTTTTTTTTTGAGACAGGATCTCACTCTATCACCCAGGCTGGAGTGCGGAGGTGTAATAGCTCACTGGAGCCTCCACCTCCTGGGTTCAAGCAATTCTCCAGCCTCAGCCTCTCAAGTAGCTGGGACTACAGGTGAGTGCCACCACTCCTGGCTAATTTTTGTGTTTTTTCTGGTAGAGATGGGGTTTCGCCATGTTAGTCAGGCTGGTCTGAACTCCTGACCTCAAGTCATCACCTATCTTGGCCTCCCAGAGTGATGCGATTAAAGGCGTGAGCCACCATGCCCAGCCCCAAGTGTCTTTAAATCAAAATAATCAGTATGCCAAAGGGACATATTTTGGGGTGGAATGTCCTGAACTCCTTCAGTATTATCCCATTTGTTTTAAAAAATGTGTATGCCTAACGTCTATCCATATATATGTCTATCCATATAAATGTCTATCCGTATAAATGTCTACCCATATAAATGTCTAAAAGAATGTTCATGAACATTTTCATAGTGGTATTCTTTGGGTACCTAGAAATATAGGTGGGTTGCATTGGGTTTAAACAATTTTTTAATGAATTCTCCTATTTTGTTTTGCTACAGGTAGGCATTTTTTTAATCAGAAAGAAAGAATAAGTTATTTTCATTTAAAAATACATATGGAAAATTAATACTCTGTAAGTTCCCTACAGATCATTTCAATAAAGAGTTTACCCTATTCTTGATATATCTGAATTAATTATTTGGTAAAAATAGCTAAACAGCTTTCAAATCATAAAGCGATAGTCTTGGAAGCAGCTCCAAGATATTGCCGTGATCTTTGAGCAAGATAATAATTAAGTTAAATATTTTATATATTTTTCTATGGGGATATATTTAGGGGCAGTGTTGGGAGTATAATTAAAAGGCCAACCATAAATCTTAAATGGAAACAGCAATGCCTTTTGGGCAGAGGCAGTAACTGCTTTCATACACTGAGTGAATATCACTAATGAGAACATTTTATTACATGTGCACAATGGAAGTCAAAATCTCACTGTTCCATGAACACATTGTGAAATAGAGTATGCCGACTTGCCAGAAACCCTGGGAATACAAATGTGAGTTTTAAGTTTCTTAAGACAAAAGTGCAAAAGTTTTGACTGTACCATACACATACTTTCTGCTCATCAGCGGAAGTTAGCACAACTTGATTAGAAAAATTGACCAGAGAGAAATTGGAATATCTAGAACCTAAAGAAAGGTTGTAATCACCTGCAAGGCTCAAACTCATTGAAATACAAATGAAGTGGATTTCTCAGAGCTTCCAGAGTCCCTCATGTTAGTTCCTAGTTTTATCCAGTTTCCTTGCCCGGCAGTAAGTATGGATTGCTTTTGTAAAAATTTTTACTTTTATACTAATTGTTACTGCTCTTATTAGTGAGGACAAGTAGCTTGGATTAGGTCCAATTTAAGGTCTGTGGGAATTAGTTTGGTTTCCTTCCAGAACAAGCCAATGAAAATAACTGGTTCCATTCATTTATTAGTCCAGAAAAACAGAGCCAGTTTTATTCTGGGCATAATGCTTATCTGTGTGACTGACCTGCACTGAAGCAGAGAGGAAGACAGAAACCATGAAAGGCAGAAACTGAAAAGTTGGCCTCTTTTCCCAAGAGCTAATTGTGTTCCAGAGCAAAGAGAAATATTACGCAGAGGAGCTGATGTTAAGAGCAGTAGGCTCTCCGGTGTTTTGACCTTTGATAGGGAAAGGTCAAAGTAATTACTGATTAAAATAATTTTACAGTGTATTCTGCAAGAACAGTTTTTCTTAGTTTGTACTCAGCTTAAAGATACACAGGAATGCAAACGAAATTACTCACTAAGGCACTACTCCCTATTTGAAAACAATACTTCTCTCTTTCCCAAACTGTGTGAAACATACTTCCTTTCAAAATTAGATTACCACTTTCTTTTATTTTGAGATCTTTAAAATAATTCTACAAGTTCTTGAACTACTCAGAAATGAACTTGTAATAAAATCAAGATTGGGAAATACTGGTTTATTAATTTGGGCATTAATTTCATGATTGCATATTACTTAGCCTCTAACTAGCCACTATGGAATTGACCAAAAATGGCTTACCTCCAGTAGTTATTCTTTCTTTAATTAAATAATTTTTAATAAAAATATATTAGCATGGTAAAAATCACATAATACAAAGGACAGGCAATGAAAAGTGTGCTTGCTGCATAGTCCAGATTCCCATCCAGAAATAATCACTATTTGTACTTTCTTGCTGATCTTTTCAGAAATGTTCCATGCATACATAGCATTCATGTGTACTAAATAAATATACAAAGCACAGATAAATATTTATGTCTCACAAATGGAAATCTTCCTTATACCTATTCTATGCTTTTCTTTCTCTCTTTCTTTTGTTTGTATTTGTGTTTTAATTTAAAAACATGTCCTGGAGATCATTCCAAATAAACTCATATAGATCTATATTATTCTTTCTAATGACTGAATAATATTAATTATATGGATATGTCATAAATTAACTAGTTCTCTATTGAAGGATAGTTGGGCTGTTACCTGCTTTTTTCCCCTACAAACAATGCTTCAAAAACAATAAACATTCAGATATATATGTCTTTGCACATATGTATAAATATGCATAAGTAGAATAAAATTCCAGAAGTGAAATTGCTCGGTCAAAGTCTCTCTGCTTCATTTTAAAAGCTCCCTGGGTAATAAATTTGAAAAAATTTTGTCTTCATTGGAATAACTTCACAATGAAAATATTAAAAAGCCAAGAAGCTCACGGTATAAGATAGAAACAGTGATGGGCATTGATTTAAAGTCAATAACATACTCATTTTTGCATGTTCAGTGCGTTTTAAAAAATCAGCATATCGATGCAGCTAAACCAAAGAGAAAGGTTCGCCACAAACTTATGCCCCTTTAAAACACATGCAACTTTCAGTTCCTGAAAAAATTTGCCACCAAGTTGTGAAGAAGATACCTTCTAGAGCATTTAAAATTAAATTCTCTACTAATTCAGTTGAGATCTGCAAGTCTCTATTGCCTGCCCACTCTTTACTAAGCCCACATAAACTGAAAAAAAAAAAAAAAAGGATTCTCTACCATCCGTGTACTGTAGGGACATGGGAGTGAGAGAAAGCAACTGAACAAAGAGTTTAATGAAAGAGCCCTATTTTGGGCCTAGTTTCACTGTAACTTGGAAAATTATTTATCACATTTCTGATATAACTGTGTTTCATATGAGATGATTTCTATTATATCACTTATCATGGGACAAAGCTCTGTTATGCAACAGGTGATATAAGGAAAGTCATATTTCTCTAGCACATTGTAGGTATCAATAAACGTATTTTGAAGGAAAAAAGGAAGGAGGAAGGTAAGGACAAAAGGACACAAAAAACAAAAACAGTCTCCAGCATGCATCATCCAAAAATGTTTCCTTCAGGTCTTATTCATCTTTGTGTCTCCATTGCTCATGTGATGTCCCCAAGTACACATCTTCCATCTCTCTTGACTGCTTTGCTTTTTCTGTAAAGCGCACACACACACACACACACACACACACACACACACACACACACACTTTTTGCCCTTTCATGCTTCTATGCCTTTGCAACCATTGTTGGTTTCATCAGGAATGCCTTCCCTGCACTAATCCACCCAGCAATAGTCTACCTAATCTTGCATTGCTGACTCAATGATCATTACCACTCCTTCCAATCTGGAAGGTACACCCATGTCTTCCTCTAGGATCGCATGCTCCTAGGGGATATCTCTTCATTTTTTGAAGAGATGGGGTCCTGCTATCATGCCCAGGCCATGATGAGGAGGCCATGTCTCTATTATAGTTTTTTTTTCTTCCTGATCCCTTATTCTTCTGAACTATCAATTGGACATATCTGATCTTTCTTGCAATATTTATTACATACCATCTTTATTATGATTACTTGTGAATGTCACTTATGACAAGGCTATAATTTCTTTCATGTCTTCCCTAAAAATACAAGGAACATTTATATTTCTTACAATGTTTAGCACAGTGCACTATAATAAAAAAATAGCATCTACTATCCAGGTAATATGGTAATTTAATGGCTTATATTGTATCACTAAACACTTGGTAATAATAGCAAATGGTTATAGGGTTTACCATGTGTAGTCACTTATTAAAGTACTTTATATCATTGACCTATCTGTTTAATTTACAATTACTGAGAGGTCAGTTTGCTATTATCATTTCTATTTTCAGATGTGGAAAGTGAGGTAATGATAAATTCAATAATTTGCCCAAGTTTAATAGCTAAATGTTAGCACCAGACTTCAAACTGAGGCAGTTTGGCTTCAGAGTCCATGCTCTAAGTCATTATACAAGACTGCCTCGAGGCCTGAGGAGATGTATACCTCAACGCTTTGGGCTAAACATCACAATTCCTATTTTAGAGTGGAGGCTTAGAGAAGCAAAATAACTTATTCACAGTCACCACAGCTCATTGGTGAAGATGGGTTCAAAATTATTTTTAACTCTCAAATCCATACATTTTCTACCGCCTATGCTTCCACTGGAATCAAAGTTCTACTTCTCCCTTAGGCATGCCTCAAGTCGCGGTTTGTATTTTTCAGCAGAAGTTTTTGCCTGCCCAGCATCTGTTTCCCCCAAGCACACTGTTATTTCTTCAAGGATCTATCCCCTCTCACTCTCAGTCCACAGAGGCAGCATAAGATTTCTATTGCCCTTATGTTTACATATCTTCTAGCCAGAGGATTTGAAGCTCCTGAGAACACGGATTCCTCCCAACTTCCTCCTTGTCCTCCTTCCTTCCTTCTCCTCCTCCTTCTTCTCCTTCATTAAGGTGAATCTTATGCATGATACATAGTAGGAGTTGAAAATATTCATTGAATGAATTGCTTGCATATGGTACTTGCTCACTCAGTGTTTGTGGGATTGAACTGTTTGTCAAATTCCATAGCAAATAAAATGGAGCTCACCAAAATGTTAGAATGTCAGTAGGCAGAGAGAGAGATTAAGTATCATATATGCCCCAGGAATCCTCTACTTCCTTGTACCATTCAAGGACAAGAGTATTTGAGGCACTGGAGGTTTCCGAGGCAGTTTTTATGGGAGGGACCATGTAGAATACTTAAGCATAATCTAACCTGTTAGTCATAAGGGAGTGACCATACTGACAGATTCCTTGTCTTAAAGGGGGGAAAAACCCAACATTCTCTGGATAGAGCAGTAAAGGGATTATGATACCTGTCTCAATGGCAAAAGTAAAGTAATTCCTATGCAGTCTTGGACTGAATCAGATTAAGACATTTAGAGTTTCTAAATAGTAAAGAAGATTACAATGTCCATCCACCTTCTACCCTTCCAAAAATATAGTTAAACAAAGAAACCAAACAAAACAAACTCTAAGCCAAAAAAAAATATAACAAAGTCCTGTGAAATTCCAATTTTTTCCACTGATAACTTTTTTAAAAAGCATCATATATCTATTTTCTTCCCCAAAAAAATGTTTATAGGAGACTTCCCTGCTGTGTCCTAAATACGTTCTTGAATTTTCTTTTGCATAGTTTTGTGCTGCCTCTAAGATGAAAAGCAATGGTGATGTAAGTGCTGCCACAGTCATGAAAAGGTAGCCTCTCAGATTATGTCCTCTGTTGCTGTACAGTGACCCTGACTTCAGACTTACTGGTCTACATAGATTGTCTATTTCTAGAATACTATTCTATTCTATTCAATACTATAACAGACATTCACTTTTCTTGTTCAAAAACCACCAGTTATTTCCCATTATCCACAACAATATTGCCCTGAGTATTTTCTGAAGAAAGCAGTCGTAATCTTCCTACTATTCCTAATTTTACACTGCATCTGCAATACAGAAAAACTGCTTTGAGGTCGCTCATGTATGGGCCACTCTATCTCATTCATTGGGGATATCATATTACACTTATTATCATATAAAGGCCCTAATAGGTAGAGAAGGTGAACACAATGATAATATTGGAGTCCCAAACATTTGGCTTTGAGATACCATATTTATCAGGGAATCAGATAGAAATGAAGAACGCCAGTGTAAATGAGGAAGTTAGACAAGATGCAAATAATTGTATTACCATTATTCTTAGTACCACACTCTAGTTCCTGCTTCTAATTAAAGAACATCGTATTTCAATCAGTTTGTGTCCACACTGCTGAGCCTAGTTTAGGATGATTGTATTTTTGACTCTGCATAACATAAAATTGTAGGAGTGGAGGTGAAAAAGTTCAAGGGAGAGGGGTATGAAAAAGGAAGTGTTTACCAAGAGAAAATTTAGCCTAGGTCTGCATTACTTCCTTGTGCAGCCATTGATACTTCTCGTTTTGCTGGTTTTAGTCTAAGTTTTCCATTTTATGTCTCTATTTGCTGAAAGACAACAAGAGGAAGGCTGGGCCTGGAAAAGAATTGGCCCACAAAATAGTTTTAATAAAGGCTAATATTTTGAGTGCTTACAATTTGCAGTCACAGTGCTAAGACTTTGATCATCTGACTAAACCCAGTGCTCATGATGTAGGCACTATTGTTAACCTAAGTTTACAAATGAGGGAATAGAAGCTTAGATTGGTTAAGAAAAAAATAAAACTAACCAAGGCACACAGCTGTACTTTAATCACTATTCTAAAATGACAAATGAACGATGTGAGTATAATAACCTGAGATGAGACAATGGCTGAGTAAAAAGCATCTTGGTCTAGGAATAAAAGGGCTCAGTTTTTCATCTGCCTCGATTATGGGGTTATTGTGAAAGGTCAGCTAATGTCTCTTTTAAGGCCTCTGTAAATGTACATGAACCAAACAAACACAGTGCATTACTCTAGTACACATAAGACAGAATGGTTTGAGAATTAGGAAAATCCCATCAGAGAACTAAAATTGATGGAGTTCACGCTTAATATTAGAGGGAGAAAGATGGCTATATGACTGTGTGATTAGGTATTCTGATGTTTAGGAAGTTGGGGCAGACAGAGGAGGATGGGCCCAAGGTGCTTTATAGGAAAGCCGAAAAGCAAAAGAGGAAATACCAAGTGAGGATGAGTAGGTGTTGGCTAGCATGGCATGGAGATGTTTAGATTAAAAAAAAAAAAAAAAAAAAAAGGAAAAAGCAGCAGAAGGAGACAGAGACACCTAAAGCCCAATTCCAAACTAGAGAAACAAGGAAGTGGATTTTTCTCTGGCTGCTGGATTGTCTATGTTTGCCACTGTGGCTGCTGAAACAAATGCTAACCTACTTGGTCTTCTGCATATTTGTTTTGTGGATGCATGGGCCATCTAGGTTCCATCTATGGGCTTCGCTTGCTTTGCTTTTCTTTCCTCTCTTTCTCTCTTTCTTCCTTTCTTTCTTTCCTCTCCTCTCCTTCCTCCCTCTCCCTTCCCTTCCCTTCCCTTCCCTTCCCTTCCCTTCCCTTCCCTTCCCTTCCCTTCCCTTCCCTTCCCTTCCCTTCCCTTCCCTTCCCTCCCCTCCCCTCCCCTCCCCTCCCTTCCCCTCCTTCCCTTCCTTCCTTCCTTCCTTTGTTCTTTCCCTCCCTCCCTCCCTCCTTGGAAGCTCATGAAGTTGAATTTGAGATTTTTGCCAAATATCTTAAACCAGTGGTCTTCAAATTTAGTAAGCTTTGGAATCCCTGGGATTTGTTTGCCAGATTTAGCAATTAAAAGTACAGGATACTCCACTTATTTTGAATTTCAGATAAATAATAAATAATTTTTTAGTGTAAGTATGTTCCAAATATTGCATGGGACAGACATACTTATACTAAAAATTATTCATTGTTTATCTGAAATTCAAATTTAACTGGATGTCCCATAATTTATCTGGCAGCCCTAGCTGGGGGAAGCTTGTTAAAATACAGATTTACTAGTTTCATCTTCTAACTCTGTGAGTTAGTCTGAAATGGAGCCACGTGGGCCTCCAGGTGATTCCAGTGCAGCCTGTTCTTGGACAACACCTTGAGAGATACTGGTCAAGCTCGGATGATGCTGACTCGAGGATGAAACATTTCAGAAGGAGAGAAGGACACCTGGGAGAGAGGAGGGAGCAATGCATAACCATGGTAAACCCAGGGATGCTAGAGGACCTGGTCCTTGAGTAAGACCAGAAATAGCTCTGAGTGCTAGGACCCCAGTATGGTAACAAAAGAAGACATTGATTGAGCCCCACTGTTGTCATTTAATCCTCTCAACAACCACATGAGAAAGATAAATCTTATTATCTGTATCTCATTAGATGAGGAAATAAGAGCTCAGGATTAATTAACTTGTCAAAAGTCGTATAGGTAGTACTGAGTGGAATCAGGGTTTGATCCAAGACTGGTTATTTCCAAAGTCCACATTCTGAGCCAGTCCTCTGAAAAAATAGTAGGCTTGAGGAGTTTTGTCCATACAGCTATGTATATATATTGCTAAGTTACCTAAAGTATAGTCAGGGATGTGACATTTGCCCTCTGGAAGTGCTCAAACATCTCTACATTCTAATATACAACAGGCAAAGTGCCTGGGCATTTGTGAAAAGCCTAAAGATTTAAGCTACAAAATATTTGGAGACTGATTAGTTGAGATATTGTTTAAGGAAAGCTTTTTTTGTCTAGAAGGCTCAGCCACATTGCCAAACCCATCATCCTAAAGGAAAGTATGTCAAGCGACCACTTCCTCTGGAAAACAGACCAACAATTCTCTCACCAGTTGACTCGAGACAGCTGAAAAGGCTCAGAAGAAAATGTCAGATAAGACCACTAGATACAGGGAACAGGTCAGTGGAGGAATTGGAGCCAATTAGACTAGAAGAAAGACAGCTCGAAGAAAACATGGCTAAGGATTCCTAACATTTGTAGAGCTGGTAAAGAGAAAAGACAATGGGGAAGGAGAGATATGACTTGGAAAAGGATTTGACTCAGTAACTATGTGGTACATTGCACTGTTATTCCAGATATTTATTGCTGTTCTCTGGGTTGTCTTGCTCCTGGCCCTGTCCTTCTCTGTGGGATGATTCATGTGATGCATGTTGGCTAATGATATATGGAAGCACTAATGGCCAGTATACAATCCTCCAGGACCTCTTTTCCTCTGCCATGAGATCAGAAATGTCCCAGGGAGGGGCTTCTCCCTCAGCCAGGATCCCAGATGGATATCAATATATACTGGAGCCAAGCTGATTTGATAGGCACATAATGTTAGCAAAAAAAAAAAAAAAGAAAAAGAAAGCCTCTGTTGTATTAGAACTGGCACTTTAGGGCTGTTTGTTACTGCAGAACAGCTTAGCTATCCTGACTGGTGAAATAAGAAAGCACGCTGTAAAGTCGAAGTTGTCTAAGCATGGAAAGGACTACTTGAGGAATTGTTAGTTTCCACGGACTGGAAGTACTCGATATAGCTATACTACCAGTTTGGAGGATGTTAAAGAAAAACAAAAACAAAAACAAAAAAATGTCCTGGGGAGAGGTGGGTTGAAATTTTGGCTGAGTAGTTGGATCTTAATCTCTTTTCCATACCTGAGAGTCTATGCTTATGCTGTGTTGATGGAAGATAAAAGTAGGTACAAACTGAACAAGACAAATTGTGTGGATCCATGCTTTCAACTCACTTGAAGAAGAGGAACACAGTGACATTAGGGTAGATTAGTATGAATTTGTGGTTACTGAAACATATATTTGTTTGAGAACAGGCTTCTGCAATGTAACTAAAAGGAGAGCTAAATATTTATATGGTTTGAGATTAACCATAAAAGACCTTCAGGGGAGGATTAGAACACAAGAATAGCTAGGGAAAGTGCAATTTGGTCACTACCATGAGCCTCTCCCCAGAACGCTGCTAACTGTTAGTTGTGCAGTGCCAAGCCACACACTTGGCCAGAGATCAGAGAAGACAGGGTCACAGGGTGGGATACCACCATTCCATCAGATCCACAGTGCCCAGAGAAATATCTGGATAGTATTCATTCTCTTCTTCTCTCTCCTCTTTCCTGTTTATTCCCTTCATAATCCTGAGCTTTCACCCCTTCTTCCCTTTCATTCACCTCTCACTCTTAACTTCATCTCTCTTAATAATCTGATGTCTCATTATTTTCTCATCTGTCAATGATCTGACCTTGTTCCCATTGATTCATCCACATAAGTCACCAGTGAGAAAGCTAGGAATGAAAAAGCATAAAAACAAAGCAGAATTATAAGAGGGAAGATTTTATTCATAAAATGAATTAATCAGCATCTAGTGGTATGTGCATTATGTGCAAGCATGGCTTGGGAAGAAAAAGAGATCTTGTCCAAACTTCAGCTCCACTGCTTATGCCCTGGGTGGCCTTGAATGAATTTCTTAGCCTCTCAGTGTTCTTAGTTTTCTAACACTTAAGATGAGGCTAATAACTACCTAGCAGTGTTGTTGTGAAGATTAGATAAAGTACGTTATACCATTATTACATAATAGGCACCAGATAAAAGGTTGCTATTATAGATTACGTAACATTTTAGTTCAATTTGGATCTGTGTTCACCACTTCTTATTTCAGCTTAGATGCATTAAAAGCTGGGACCATTTTCTGTTGGTATTTTTTCAATGTCTACAATTTTGCTGGGCATAGGAAGGTTTAATAAGTATTCTAATACATGGAGCAAAAATTGACTTCTGGGAATATTCTATATTATTTTTAACATATAAACAAATAATGGTCTAAACGCTTATCTTCCCCAAAATTTATATGTTGAAGCCCTAACCTCTAGTGTGATGGTATTTGAATGTGGAACCTTTGGGGGGTGCTCAGGTTTAGATCAGGACATGAGGGCGAAGTCCCCATGATGGAATTAGTGTCCTTATAAGAAGGGAAGAGAGGCAGGAGAACTGTTTCTACGCCATGCAAGAACACAGCAAAGGCACTAAGAGGAGATCATTTAAACCACCTAGTGCATCATATTTTGCTATAGTAGCCTAAACTGACCAAGAATATGTATATTTATAATCTCTTTCTAGTTTTGTGTTCAGTAGCATCCCCATATTAGAAAAATTGAGTGAAATTTGGGGATACTGCCTTAGTGTATAGAATTTGTAGTGTCAAAGATTTTTCTTATGATCTGAGTCCTATACACAAAGAAGAGAACAGGCACAATCCCAGCCTTTAAGAATTTTACATTCAAATGAACTAGGGCATTTAGGCAGATCCTTTCTGTCCCCTACCAAATATTCATTCCTCTGTGTCCTTTGCTACTAGAATTTAAGATTTTGTTTGAATTGTCAATATGCCTTTTCCTAGGCAATGTCTCACAATGGTGCCAAAAATGAGAATCTTGTTTTCTGCTTTTCCACTCTTTGAAATTTGTGGCCTTGAGATGTCAGGAGGAGTTGCTAAGAGAGCTTCCTGGAAAGCTTTTGCTTTTCTGACAAAAGGAGACAGATACAGCTAGCAGCCCCTCCCTCCATCCTGCCGTCGCTCGAGCATTCAAGTATTACTGGGCAATAGCAGCCATTTTGTGACCCTGATATGACACCCACCGGGAAGGAAACCCAACACGTTGAAGATAGTGAACAGAAGTATAAAAAGACAAGACAGTGATTGATTATAGTGTTGAATAACTGAAAGAAAGGCAGCAACCACCTACTTCTTGACTTGTTACGTGAGAAAATAAACCTGACACTATGTTATATATTTCAAATCATAGCCAAATACATTTTCAATAAATACCAGATAAAAGGATAATGTATAGCAGAATTTCTGCTGCTGTGAAATTTCAGGACAAGTAAACAATAGGGTGAAATATCATTTGCATGGAAACAATGAAAAACGGGAACGTTTTTCTGAGATGCTTTTTCTTTTGTTGTTGTTATTTGTTTTTGAGATAGAGTCTCATTGTGTCACCCAGTTTGGAGTGCAGTGGTCCCATCTTGGTTCACTGCAGCCTCTGCCTCCCAGGTTCAAGCAATTCTCCTCCCTCAGCCTCCCAGGTAGCTGAGATTACAGGCATGCACCACCATGCCTGTCTAATTTTTGTATTTTTAGTGGAGATGGGGTTTCACCATGTAGGCCAGGCTGGTCTAGAACTCCTGACCTCAAGTGATCTGCTTGCCTCCGCCTCCCAAAGTGCTGGGATTACAGGAATAAGCCACGGCACCAGCCCTGAGAAGCTTTTTCTATTATAAGGACACAATTTATGTGAGCAAATATAGTCTTCACCCTGCTAAGAAATGGTAAGAGTGATATTTTATTTAAAAAATTTTGATTTTCAATATTTAGAATATTCTTAAAGTAGATATATTAGGGAACATGAAACTTTATATTTTAATCCTAAAAGGAGAAGAAAAAATGTAATACATACATTTCAAAACATAAACAGGGAATGCTGGATGGATATGGCTATCTGATGATGAAAGAAAGTTATTTTAGGGACAATTTTTATAGTAAATATTAGTTATGTGCTGTTGGCAATTAACACATACAGTTTTTACCAGCTGTCGCCACATTTGTCAATATCATGTGTTGCAATGCTTAAAGGAAACGAAGCATCAATATATTATATTTAAATTTTTTTTTAATTAGGCTGTAGTCTGATTTCTAATTTCTAACTAGTCATCCCCTTACCCTCATATCAGTTTATGTCCCCCTGCTAATTTGATTGTTTTGGAATGCTTACCTTACTGCTAATATCTACTGGGACATTATTTACCTCAGGATTAATTCAGTGATCTTCCATACGTTTTTAGTTTCATAAATCTCTGAGTTTTATGTTTCTGTGAAAAACCTTTAATACAAGCAGGTCTTACCTACAATTTTTTTTTCATGCAAGTGTTTGATTATAGTTGGGCAGTTTGTATACCTTTCTTGTTGACTTCTTTTAAAATTGGCCTTCCTGTATTTGTAATACTTCTTTGGTCATTACAAAGTTTTCCAACACAACACTTTGTGCCTTGCTATGCTCAGAGGGATCAGAGCCAAGTACAGATGTACCAAAGACATTTCTTTAACATGTTTATCTATCTAGTTACAGTAGCAGTTTAGACTGTGCAACTAACTGACATTTAAATGTGTTAGTCTTTCTGAAATTTGTCCCACAGAGTTATGACATAGAAGGATATGCATTAAATGATCAAATAGCAACCTTAATAGTAATTGAAATGAATTTTCTAAATTACCTTTAAATGATATTAATAAATGATTTAATAGTAATAGAATCTAAAATTATTCTAAAATAAAATATTTACTTTAAAAAAAGGTAATAGAGGAAATGTAAACCAAACCATCAAAGTCTTTTCTACTCAGAGGCTTTGCTTCTGTTTCATGCAGGGCCATCACATTGTTAGTCATAGTGAAAATTAGCCTCTTTCTCCCCATCAACTTGTAGGATCTATGAGGGCAGGAAATGGACTGGTCTTGTTCACCTCAATATTCCCATCATCTATCACAGTGCCAGGCACATACTGACACCCCACAAATAGTTTTTGAATGAATGATGTCATTCCTTACTTCAAAACTTCAATGGTTCCCCATTGTTTAATAATTTGGTACAAATTCATCAAAGAGTATAAAGAGTGCCCAGTCTCTAGGCACTTTTTATACATGCCCTGTCCCAGCCCAGCCAGAATAAAACAAGTCATGCCTACAACATACCTTAAGCTTTTTGGCTGTAAAGCATGCTTTGTGCAAATTCCTGATTTTCCACTTCACTCTTCCCCAAAAGATTCACCTTACCTTCATTATAAAGACTCTTTGTCCCACTTAGCCAACAGGATTTCTTTCTTGCCAGAATATGTTTCTTATGGCTATTGAAATATTTTGCTTGTGATTATAAGTATCTTTGTTAATGTCTTATCCCCTCCATCTACATTGTAAGCTCCTTGAGGAAAGGGTGAATGAGTCCTTACTTTACTTCCCATGGCATAGTGTATACAGCAGGCATTTCATTCAGGCATGAGTGTATGTACTGGGTGCTTATATATGTTTGGACCATCAGAGTTCATACATATGAGAAGAAAGGTACTAATGAAAGACATATCTTATTAGAGTTGCATAGTATAGTAAGCACATAGCTTCTACATCAGCTGGCATGAGCTGAATCCTCACTCTGCTGCTCACTAGCTTTGTTGCCTTGGGTAATTCACACAAATCTTCTAAAACTCAATCTCCTCATCTGCAACATGATAGTAATATTACCTACCTGAAAAAGCTTTTGTACAAATTAGAGTATGTAAAATTATTGGTACATATAATAAGCAATCATTAATATTCCATTGCTATTTTTATTATTATTTGAGGTATGATTTTTGATTTTTTTAATGGTGGATGCTTGCTTTGTGATATTGGATTGTAGATTAGAAAAGCATCTCTGTGCTGAGTATTTCTCCATCAACAAAGCAATAACAATAGCCAAATAATTTAGGGCCCAATATATTTTGCTTAGAAAACTCAGAAAATTTTTGCAATTCTCGATTTAATTTGCAGTATAAACCTATGATATGTTTCTTATCATAGTACTTACTGCCCAATAATTTCTCATTAGGTTAATATCAATGATTGCTCATACATACACTAGGTTACTTATTTAGTATTGAGAAAGCATATTAGTGAGTGCACTGCACCACTAAAATGAACACATAATGAAGTACCTAAACCACTTTATCTTAAATGCAAGATAGAGTCTTACAGATTTCTGGTTCTCATGGAAGACCATCAGGGGCCCACACATTAAAAACAGCAGAGTGCAAGAGCTGGGAGGGTACCACTCTAGAAAAATTTTAAAATAATATTACCATTTGCTTGATTCTAATTTAAGTAATTTGGAGTTCTTATAACGTTGGTAAATTTTGAAAAGTAGGATATTTACACAAAGAGAGTATAAAAGAAATAATTTTTTGGAATTTTGCAATGCATTTCTTTTAAGGGACATCACATTCTTATAGGCCTTCACTGATTAAAGAAACTTTATTAGATATAAGTGAGAAGCATGTGCTTCTGGTAGTATTGTATCTAGAGGATTTTAGTTAAGTCAAGTCTGAACTTTTACAGCATTTGAAATATGCTTAGTTGGATAGTTAATGGATCCTCTTCAACTTAAAGTAGATGATTGTTATAAGAGAAAAAATGTACAAAAAGAGTTACAGAGTAGACAAAAATATCTTAAATTCTTTTCCAGTGTTCCAATTCTGATGATTTTTAGGAGTTATAGCTGAAGAAATATCGTTCATCCCTAAAATTGGTTTCTTGCATAACACATTATTTTGAATGTCACCAGTCAGCCCTTGGGCTTCTTTAAAAGACCGAAGACCAAGATTGAAAATAAAGTGAATGCACATTTTAGCCCTATAAATGAAGACATCAGAAGTGTAATAGAAGGCATATGAAAGATAAATACATTTGTTTTTCCATCTGTTAAGATAAAACTGGCCGGGCGCGGTGGCTCACGCCTGTAATCCCAGCACTTTGGGAGGCCAAGACGGGTGGATCACGAGGTCAGGAGATTGAGACCATCCTGGCTAACATGGTGAAACCCCGTCTGTACTAAAAATACAAAAAAATTAGCCGGGCATGGTGGCGGGTGCCTGTAGTCCCAGCTACTCGGGAGGCTGAGGCAGGAGAATGGCATGAACCCGGGAGGCGGAGCTTGCAGTGAGCCGAGATCACGCCACTGCACTCCAGCCTGGGCTACAAAAAAAAAAAAAAAAAAAAAAAAAAAAGATACAACTAAAACATTTTTTCCGTTTTTTTCCTTAATATTTTGTTTCCTGGCAACAAATGACAAAAATTCCCAATCAACCACATCTTTCACAATTCTAGGTTTTCTGAAAAGCCAGCACTAACACTATTATTTAGATTTTTAGTATATAAAGTCATTTTCAGAAAAGGAGTTATGTATATTAAAAGGATATATCTATATATCGTGTATGTGTGTGTGCCTGTGTGTGTGTGAGAGAGAGATAAATTAGTAAAAAAGCATGCCATTAAAACCATAAGGGTGTGTTATATAAGCACTTTGGAAAATAATTGGCATTATCTGGTAAATTTGCTGCTACCCAGCAATTTCACTGTTAGTTATTTTTCCAAGAGAAGCTCTTTCACATGCTCTTTAACCAGAAGGAGAGTATAAAAACGTTCTTAGCAGCACTATTTGTAATCTCTCTCACACATACACATGCACCTGGAGATTTTTCAAATGTTCATCAAGAGCAGAATGGATTAACATAATACGGTGTGAAAGTTAATTACGGCTACATGCAACAACATGTACGAATCTCATGTACCCAATTTTGGGCAAAAAAATCAAGTAGCAAAATAATATCCATACACTTCATTAATATACAAAGCTGTAAAAAGCATGAAATTAACCAGTATTTTGTTTAGGCATATGCAGTAAACCTCTAAAGAAAAACAAGAAACTGATTGAACACAAAATTCAAAATCAGGAGGGGACAGGATCTGAGAGGGTTCCATGATAGATACAAAAATATTATTTTTCTTTAAGTAAGTAGTAGGTACATAGTTGTTTATTGTATTATGATTCCTTATGTATTGCATGTATTTAGTAAGTGTTCCTTTGAAACTGCTCAATATTTGGTAAAAGTATAAAACAAAGGGTGCTAATATTTATTGCCATTATTCTATCTAAGCAAAATATTTTAAAAGTAATATAATCCTTCAGTCTTTCATAACTCATCCACTTGTGTGTGGTCTGGAACATTATTTCATGATTTCTATGATATTATGGCAGTGTTTAATTGCTGTTTAAAAAAAAAGATAAGATGGCAAAACTGGTAAGACCAGTTCATCGTGGTCTGTGAGGCTGCAAAAAGTCAAATTCCATAAAGCAAACTGACAGGCTGTCTCAGGTCTATTGTGTTTCACAATATGCAGAAAAGAAAAGTTACTATGAAATTACTTTTATAATTGAGATATTATAAAATATTTTTATTTATGAGGATTCTCTTCTTATTTTGATCAACCCTTTCATGAAATAATTTCATATACTTTTAGAATGACTCTTTAAATGCCTCTGAAATTCCACATATCTAGTGGTTTGTATGTATTTCAATACAATTAAATGATAAAACTTACAGTTCTAGTTTTGATGTTAAATTTACTGTATCTTCTCATTTCACACTTTTGCTTCTGTCAAGAAATTGCTTTAGTTAAGAATCATTGGTCCAAAGTCTTTCACTCTCAACTAAAGTTTGTGGAGAGACTTAAAGGAGAGACCCTTATTTTTACATCAACGTATCAATTTGGAAGAATTTTATTTATTTTTTCTAGTTATAATTTAATGGACCAAATTACACTATTAATATTATAAATAATTACTTTGGATCATTTTTAAAATGATCCAAATCATTTTGGATATGTTTTAAAAATAACACGTACAGCTGAGTGTGATAGGCTCATGCATGTAATTCCAGCACTTTGGGAGGCCAAGGCCAGCAGATTGCTTGAGGCCAGGAGTTCGAGACTAGCCTGGGCGACATTTAGTAGAAACACTGTCTGTACTAAAAATACAAAAATTAGCTGGGCATAGTGGCCACTTGGGAGGCAGGAGAATTGCTTGAACTCAGAAGGCAAGAGGTTGCTGTGAACCAAGATCACACCACTGCACTCCAGCCTGGGCAACAGAGTGAGACTCTATCTCAAAATAAATAAATAGAAATAAAAATACCACATACCAAGTTATTATACAATTATACCAAAATTGTTACAATTTTTTAAAGAAACCTCATTATACTTAAAGTTATAAAGTACCCAAATGAACAATGTTCCCATTCTTAAATGAAGCATTGTGTCAACCCAGTTTTGTACTCCCTTTTTCCTCTGAGTTATCTAGAGTTTCCTGTGTTCCTCAATGTTTTGATTATAGAAATCAGTGTGTTTGCTTTTTGGTATGACACTGTTTCATAGCATCTTATATTTGAAAGAATCTCTACATGAAGTGAAATTAACAATTTTGGCTTTATTATATTTGAAAATATTGTAAAATTTATACATGAAAACAAAGCCTTCTATTGCTCAATACTTCCACATGTTAGTCCTATATGAATGGAACAAAAACTGGGACAGTAGAAATTGTTTATGAATGCCAAAGGGCAAGCTAACGATGACAAATTATTCACTCTTGGATTCAAGGTAAAATTATTTTACAATTTCTATGATGTAGTTTATAGAGCATGGGTTTTTGAGTCTGGCAGACCTGCTTTTACATTTCAGCTCTTTAGCTATGCATCTTTGAGCTTGTCACTGAGGTCTTCTCACCTGTTACGTAGGGTTTTCCGGAGACTAAACGAGATGATGTAGGAATAATTCCTGGCACAGAGTTAATACTCAGTAAATGTCCTCCCAGCTCCCACATCCCAGCTCAAAGTGGGGAGTAAGATTTCCTCAGTGTAAGAATGTCAGGCCATTGCAAAGGACAACAAGCTACTTCCTTATCATCCAAAGCACTTTCCAGTGTTTTATGTGCAATAAACCACAGACCTCTGGAACCCTGCCCTGTTGTCTCCTCCCACACACTTCATAGATGTTTTCCTATGCACCTCCTGTATCCTTGGAGTTTAGGACAAGGGAGAGAAATAGTTGTCTCAGGGAATAGAAAAACTTACAGTGAAGGAAGGAGATGGAAATTAACAAGCGTCATCATCATCATCAGAAAAAGATTTTATAAAACTTAAGTTGTGAATAACATGCTTCCTACATGAAATGTCAAAATAATAGAAAAATGATAGAAAAATGCTATCATGCAGTTTTCTAAGGTAAAAGACCAAAGGAAAACCTACTGAGGCAGAACATTCAGCAGGTATTTCCTTTGTATCAATTTTGTGCAATAATTATCACTGTGGAAGGCTTTATAGTGGGTGCCAGTTTCTGAAGACAGAACCAGGTGTATAAGAAACTTAATCTAACATTATTTTCCTATGTCTATACCTAAGGGTATTTTTTCCCTTAAATCCCTGTTATACCATGTGACAATAGCTAAATCTCAGTAAAATCAGGGACTTTTCCTTTTTCACTGGAGATGCAGCTAACTCCATGGATCCTATCTAGCATAAGATATGGGATGGGAGTGGTAGGATGCATTTGTTTGAGAAAATTAGGCCATCGCAGGTATCCAGGCTTTCATGTTCTGACACTACACCCTGGTCCCAATGTCAGTGGCTGAAGACGATGGGCCCTTTGACTATGGCCTACATGGTTTATTTTTGTTTTGTATCATTACACAAGGCTTAAGTTTTACTAGTTCTTTGTGTTTCATCTAATATAATGACTTTTTAAAAATAAAGGACCAGATAGTAAATGTTTTAGGCTTTGTGTACCATATGATCTCTGTCACAACTACCCAACTCTGCTATTGTAGTGTCAAAGCAGCCATAGACAATAGGTAAATGTATGGGTTTGCCTCTCTTCCAATAAAAACTAATTTACAAAAACGTATGCATCTAAACCATTCTCACCTGCACCGAAAAACCGCTTTTGGGCTCTCTGCATCTTCCTGGGGTACATGAGGGCTGTGGGACTGCTTAAGGCCTGTCTGCCTCAAGACCCTCTTTAGAAATGTTTTCTGTTGTTACTTAACATTGGGCAAGGGATAACTCTGGAGTCTTACCAATCTCCAAGGTAGGGCCTTTGAGCCTAGCTTCACTTTTGTTGGTGAGTCCTCTCACCAGTCTGGTTTCAAAGGTCAAGACGCAGTACTAAACATCTTACTCTATGTAAATGGCGGTCCATGTAGTTGTGCAATATGGTATTCCAGCATGGTGAGAGGCTACAGAGCTTTTTCTCAGGTACGTTGTCAATATCCACCTCCGACCCACGATCTTACCCCTGACTCTCTTCTCCTTTCTCCAATCTGCACCAATATAATCAAGATTTGAGGTGGAAATAGAAAACTGGCTCAGACTGAGAACATATTCTTCAAAATATATGATTTTTGGCATGGTTTTGTACAGAGTCCTTCAAGGCTTAGACTTCTAAAATTCCAATACATTCGAGCTTTTGCATCTCAAAAGCTTTCTCGGTATGAACAGGAAGAGTACAAAGGATGTACAAATGCAAAAAAGTGCTTATGTTCATGTTAAGAGACCAAACTTAGGTGAAACAGTTAAAACACTCTCTCAAAACTTACTGGCTGAAGACAACAACAAATTAGTATTTCTCATGATTCTGTGGGTTGACCAGGTGATTCTTCTGCTGGTATTTGCTTGGGTCCATCACCGGGTTGCATTGAGCTGGCAAGTGGCTAGGGGCTGTGCTCAGTGAGAGCATCTGGGAAGCTGAGCCTCTTGCTCCACATGGCCTTTCACCCCCGACTTCTTCATGGTGTGGTGATCTCAGGGCAACATTCCAAGGGAGTGAAAGCAGAAAGTGAAAAATCTCTTTAAGACTTAGATCTGGAAGTCACGCAACATCACTTCCACCATATTTGACTGGTCAAAGAAAGTCGCACAGCTACTCTAGATTAAAAGGTGAAGAAGCGGACTTTACCTTTGATGAGAAGAGCAGCCAGTCACATTCCAAAATGGCATGCCTATTGGAGAGGGAGAAATTTGTAGCCGTGTTTTACAATTCAATACCAACTTTCTGTGAATCAAATACATAATGGATCTTCATGAAGGCTATGATTTTTACTAGAAAGTTTAGATAGTTATGCCAAACCTGTACAGAGTTTGCAGTGGGAAGAGAAGGAGAGACAAAGAAATTGGATGTTGCTCCTGGTTTAGCTTCTCCACTCCCTGTACATTCTCAGGAGTGAAGCCACTTCTTTAAATCTTGGGGGGAATGTATCCCCAAAGATTCTCCTTGGGCGTTCAGAAGATGTCCCACATGGATGACTTTTTTTTGCCTTCTACTCTTCCCCTGTCCGCCTTTAAAAAAATCATTTTCTAAGCCCTTTAACCCCTTCCCTAGTACAATATCCCCATCCTCACTCCCTTTTTATATGTTATACACTAACTCTTCCAATAGAAACAAACTTCCTTCTCTTGCAGTGACTTGACTTTTTGTATGCAACCCCAAATGTCAGCTGCCTGTCAGGGACTCCTGTCCCTGAAGCTTTGCAGAAGGGAGAAAGGGAATGTGATCTTAGGGTCTGCTGACTTACTTGGGAATGGAGAATTGGCACATTCTGATTTTGTGATTGGATGTAGAAAAGGAGTATGGTGATGGGATTCTACTTTGGGCAGCAAATGCCTTTTCTCCTGGTAAATAAAAGGTAAAATATATAAATATACAGAAAAAGTATAATTTCCTTCAAAATTCCCCTTCTAACATGCATACAAATTATTTCTGTTTTTACCTTAATAACCAAATGCTATTTCTTTTGGCCTGTTACCTCAAACCTAATATGCTAAAAGAGCATCCTCATCCTCTACGGCTTGAATGCCTTAACAAATTATTATAACTTATCTGGCAACAAATTATATCAAACCCAGGTAGCATCTCTCTGCAACTCTCCCTTTGTGTTATCGGAGTCAAGAGAGAGGTGATGACCAAGGGAGGAAGGAAATTTACTTTATGCCAATGCATTGGAATTAAGAAATATCAAGGTGATTTGAACTGATCCAGGAGGATTGTGTTAGTCTTGTTCTTATGCTGCTAATAAAGACATACCCAAGACTGGGTAACTTATAAAGGAAAAAGGTTTAATTGACTCACAGTTCCATATGGCTGGGGAGGCCTCACAATCATGGCAGAAGGTGAATGAGGAGCCAAGTCACGTCTTACATGGTGGCAGGTAAGAAGAACTTGTGTAGGGGAACTCCAATTTATAAAACCATCAGATCTTATGAGACTTATTCACTACCACAAGAGCAGTATGAGGGAAACCACCACCATGATTCAATTATCTCTACCTGGTCCAATCCTTGACATGTGGGGATTATTATAATTCAAGGTGAGATTTGGGTGGGGACACAGCCAAACCATATCAAGGCTCCATGGGAGACTAGGGTCTTCAGTTGGGCTGGAGGGGATTTGGAGAGGGGGAAGAAAATCATATC
Organism: Hylobates moloch; assembly: GCF_009828535.3. NCBI lineage: Eukaryota > Metazoa > Chordata > Mammalia > Primates > Hylobatidae > Hylobates > Hylobates moloch. Next base: position 76,830,112 of record NW_026652276.1, read on the forward strand.
AGAAGATACAAAGATTTTCACAGGTGGGAAACTGACTGTCGTATGATCAGAGGAAAATAAGAGATCTGAGTTTTTAAAAATAAGTGGGGTATTCTATTTCCATATTTCTAAAATTATAAGGTGTTCATTGAAAAGAACATTCTTTGTATGAAGGTCTGGTAGCTAGAATTAATATTCTTATTTTTCTTACCAATAGAAAATTGTAAATTGTTAATACATATTCTACCTCTTGTCTTTGTGATATGATGCCGCTAATGATATTGTCATAGTTTAGGATCTGGATAATTGACACAAGGTGGCTTAATAAAAGTCGGGGCTGGGCATGGTGGCTCCTGCCTATAAGCCCAGCACTACAGTAGGCTGAAGGAGGAGGATTACTTGAGTCTAGGAGTTCGAGAACAGCCTGTAAGACCTCATCTCTCCAAAAAATAAAAAATAAAATAAAATAAAATAAAAGCCAGACACGATGAAACATGCCTGTGGTCCCAGCTATTCAGGAGACTGAGGTGGAGGGATCACTTGAGCCTGGGAGGTTGAGGCTGCAGTGAGCCATGATTGCACCACTGTGATCCAGCCTGGGCAACAGAACAAGACCCTGTCTCAAAAGACAAAAATATCCCTGGCCTGGTGGCTCATGCGTGTAATCCCAGCACTTTGGGAGGCTGAGACAGGAGGATTGCTTGAGTTCAGGAGTTCAATTGCAGCCTGGGCAACATAGTGAAACCCCCATCTCTATATAAAAAAAAAAACAAAATAAAAGTCAATTAGAAGAAAATCATAATAAATGTTTCAACAGATGAAGAGTATGATCATTATAGCACTGCTTGCAATAGCAAAATTTGGGAGCAATCTTCATTGTCCAACAGTAAGTGACAGATTAAATAAATCCTTACAAAGGGATATCAGGCAGCCATTAAAATAATACTTTAAAATAAATTTATTGACATTTAATTATATGTTAAGTAGAAAACTCTGGCTACAAAACAAGTCCCCAGAATGATCTAGTTTTTATTTTACAAACCTGTCTCTGTATCCCTTTATGTTCCCCATTCCATGCCATGCCTCCTGCCAACTTTTTCAATTAAAAAAATCTGGAAAGATACATGATAGAAAGGGTCTGATAGCACTGATTCATCTTGGTATAAGGAATTCTGAGTATTTCAAATCTAATTTCTTTGCATTTATGTGTATTTTCTGATTTCTCTGTAAGGAATATTAATTTCTTTTCAATTTAAAGAAACATGTTACAGAAAAACAGAAATCAATTTAGGAAAAGAGTGATGAGGGATACCCAAGTAGATCACTGCGGTCAACATCATGCAAGACTATCACCATAGTTTACCACAAAATATTCTTTGGTGCTACTGTCAGAATTTAGAGCCAGTTAGTTTGAATATTATTCTGACTCAGCATGACATTTCTTTTTGCTCTTATGCTAATGCTTAAAAGCTTGAAACAATGCACTCTATTCAATACATTTCATCAAATATTTATTGAGTGCCTACTATGTGCCAAGTACTAAGAATACAAGATTAGCAAGACATAGTTTTGTTGTAATCTAAGTCAACCATAGTATGTGTACCACTTTGAAAATCTGAGATGATTGTTCTGAGATTCTACAGGGGGAAGAATCATATAAAACAATGTCCAAAAAAGTTCATACTAAAATAACCTATTTATATTTTCACTGTTTTAACTCTTGCAATATTTTAAACACAATGTAGAATTATGTTGAATCATTATTTAAAAAATACCCACATATTTGTGGCTCTTCACTGTGATACCACCTCTATTCTCTGCTTGAATCAATAACATTTCAACACTTTTACTGCTTTAAGAAGAAATTATTCCAATCTGTTCAGTCTTTGAGCCAAATCTCTCAGTCTGACTTTGAGATCCTCACTAAAAACTCTAGTTCCTTCATGAGGCAAAACTGTTTCTAGAGTATGTTTCAAAGCAAAGTTGTGTAACCAACAATTAAACAATTAACAAACTAAAATAGTCTAAAGTTAAGCTTAGTAACTTTACACACTTACTTATTACATTATATATTACAATTATTTTTTATGAAATAAAATTTGATCAGTTAAATAATTTCAGTTTCTTCATTTTTGTTGTCCCATTAATTATTATTGCTATATCCAGAAGGTTTTATTTATTTATTTATTTGCCCAATTCTCTTGGCACGGAGTTTATATGAATCAGAATGTAAAGAAGGCTGGAGATCATCTTGTACTACTATTTTGTTTTGTGGAAGAGAATATTTAAGCCAGATGTAAAGTAATTCGTAGGAGTGTAAGTTGTTTTGCATAGTGTCTTTTGAAATGTAGGTATGTGAAAGCTGGTAGCTATTGTTCTTAGAACTTTTTAATTCAGATTACCAGTCTAGTGTTCTTAATTGCCTTGGAGTATTTCTCCTTACTGTTGGATAAAACCATTCTTTAGATCTGTAAATTGCTCAAGACACTAGGTGTATTTTTTTATGGTACTTGATGGGTCAATTTATTCATTTAACACATATTTATTAAGTACCTACTAAGTGCCAGGTGCTGGTCTTGGCATTAATTTAAATGTTAACAGAAAGTATTAAGGAGTGAGTATTGTTTCAAATCCATACAAATGAGCATTTTGTGGCTAGCCGTGTGTGTGTGTGTGTGTGTGTGTATGGAATAAGTATGTGTGTGTGTGTGTGTGTGAGAGAGAATGTTTGTTTCCTTCCTGTGTAAAATCTGCCCAGTTTTCTATCTTAACTGTCATTATATATCAAACATATACTATTAAAATTAGCTTATTTCTGAAGCATGTCTACACTAAGGTTCCTAGGTTTTATTTTATGATGAAATGCTAATTTCTCTTTATGAAACAAAGTGTTTATTTCATAATTTTGAATAGGATGGTACTTTCAAAAACCTGCATCTGATTAGATTTGGGCATTAAATATTTCAATATGTTAATATTTTTTTCTTGGGCCTGCGGCATTTTAATTTTATTGTGACATAGAAAATTTTTTATTAATATTAAGACTTTGCTTTCAGAATGCTATGAAATAGTACAAGCAATGTTGTGTAAAATAGTACAGGTGGAGCATCCCTAATCTACAGATCCAAAATCTGAAATGTTCCAAAATTCAAAACTTTTTGAGCACCAACATGACACCACAAGTTGAAAATTCCACACATAAGTACTTTACACAAACTTTGTTTCATGCATAAAATTATTTACAATGTTTTATAAAATTACCTTAAGGCTATGTGTATAAGGTGTATATGAAACATAAATGGATTTTGTGTTTAGACTTGGGTCTCATCCCCAAAATATCTCTCTCTGTCTCTCACTCTCTTTCTCTCTCTCTATATATATGACACTCAACGTGCACAAGTAATGCCACACTCAGAAAAACTGCTTCCTTCTTTAAATTGTCTGTCTCCATTGTAAAACTGACAGTCAAATTTTAGTAACTCCTGATCTTTTTTATGTTTCTTCTGTTCTTTTTGGACTCCTCATCCAGCATTTTGATCCTGTTTGCTGGCTCTCTCTTTTAATAGGTCTACCCTAGCTTCTCTTTTTAGTTGTTATTTGACGTTACTAGTCTTGCTGTCAATGCATCTCAGTCCTTGGATTCCAGATTGCTATTCTATATCCATCTGCTCTGTCCTGATTTGTCAGTGAAAAGTGTTGCTCTTCGCCTGGTGGGACATCAAAACTCTGACAATCTTTGGCTCTTCATTCAGAGATGAGTGGTGCGTGAAAAAGGGTACAGGTTTCTTGGTTATACATTTAGGATACCTTACAAATTTTCCAAAGACTAACATTAACCTCCGGTTAGGGGTAAACGACAAAGTGGCACAACGAGGAAGAAGAAGAAGGAGAAAGAGAAGGAGAAGAGAATTTGAGTAGTTGGTATTTTCAGTTCTGGACCTGGACCTAAGGAAAAACATTACCAAGTTAGTGTATCAGTACACACAAGTCTCCTGAACTATTTTTTTGTTTGTTTGTTTTTGGAGGGAAGGGGAGCTTGGCAATTGCTTGTAGGTACTGATATTAAAATGTTGCAAATACATAAAGGTTCCTTGGTGCTTGCAAAATAACCATGACATGTAAAGCAAGCAAAGAACTACCTAGTTTACTAAAGTCTTAAACCCTAACTCATAGATGTCCTAGTATAAAATAGTACTATGGATGCTAAAACCAATGTCTTAGACTAGTCAAATACTAAACATACACTTGTTGATACTATACTAACCTGTATTTTAAACCTTATTTTTAGGTCACGCATAGCACTAATAAAACAGTAAATAAGCACCATAAGAGCGTGTCAAAATGTAGGAGGAAGGCCACAACTAAACTTCATAGTAAAACCTGCCACCATGTGATTAAACACGACACCAAAAAGTTTTTAGCTAGTTTTCTATTTATATCCCTAGATATCTTTGGGATAGGGCCAAAGAAATGAGTTCATAGAAAGGTATAAAGGCCATTTTAAGTCCTGGTTTTGGGTGTGTCAATGTTTGTTACAGCAGCAGAAGGAAGGCTGAAACAGAAAGTTGTGTCATAAATGGAACAAATACTGTTTAACAATTTTTTTTTGTCTTAAAAACAGCAAAACCCACCATCTTCCTGGAGTCTGCGTTGTTCCCTTCCAGAATAGATGTTGAGCTTTTAAACAAACCTACAGTAGAAGCAAGCCCTCTCCAGGAAATCCCAATCTCTTTCCAAACAGGGACAGCAAAGGTTCTCTCTGTTGTGGCTGTTTTTCCCTCTCCTCTGGGAATTGGTTTGCCTTCTGAGAGCATCCCAGGAAGGGGAGGTGCGCCCCAAATTGGCGAGGCTCTGCCAAATACCAAAAGCTCTTCTTTGGAAGAAGACTCCTCCTTTGGACGTGAGGCGCCCCTACCAGAGCGCCCGCGTACAGAAACGGAAACCACTAGCTGCGCTGAAGTGAGTCAAGTGATGAAATCAAGACTACACGGGAAGGAAGCTCACGAAACCTAACTGGTGACAGAAGCTGCTGAACCCTGTCCGAGGAAACCACATGAGCCAGCAGTTGCTGCCCTCCCGAAGTGGTCCTCGGAGGCAGCGCACCCCTTCATTTTGGCGAACCGAAGAGGAAGGGAGGAAACGTGTGGGGGAAATCTAGAACTTCTGGTTCTCCAAGGACCCAGCAGACTGTGTTCTGGCTACAAGGTGATCTCTTGTCACCAGGCCAGTGCAGGATTCCTCCAATGTAGATGGGCCGGGAGCCACAACTTGCGCGGAGCAGCAGCCTCGCCGACCGCTCAGAGAGAAGCCGCGCGACAGCCAGGCTTGGCCGGGACGGCGCCCCCACCCTGCGTGCGCGGTCCAAGGTTCTCACCTGGAGCGCTCAGGTAGGGCTGGGGCGGGGCCGGAGGCTGGCGCGCAGGCGCGGGAGCGGGGCCTCGCCCCTGTCGACGTCGCAGCTGGAGCTCACCTGGGAGACTCCAAGTGGAAGCCGAGCCTCGGTTCTGCCTCTCCAGGCAACGCGGGAGGCCCAGCGGGAAGGCAGGCGGCGGCGGCGGAGGAGGAGCTCTACTGAGCCGCGACTGTAGCGACCGCAACCGGAGTCGCAGCCGCCGCCACCTGCACCTGGCGCCCAGCCCACATCTAGCGCCTGCCCGGCCGCCGCTTCCCGCCACTCTGCCCTGCCCACCGCCAGGTAAGCCGGCGACAGGCGGAGGGAGACGCGGTACCGCGGGCTGCGTTAGAACAGGCGGGAGGACGGCCCCAGGGGTTCACGTGTTGGGGACAGGGCTACAGTCCAGGTGGCCGGTTGGAGACGGTCTCGAGAGCAGTGTTTCGGTTGCCCCTGGAGAGACCCCGAAAGGGGCGCCCTGGGCCAGGGGGCAGGTGGCGCCCCGGGGGGGAGCCCAGTCACACCCTCTCGCCCACGGTGCCCCCGCCAGTCCCTATGGGGCGGCCCCTGAGGAGCTGGACCGAGACCGAAGACCTGGTGGCCCCGGACTTGCCCTTGGGAGGGTCGCAGCGTGGGGACCCTGAGAGGAAGGGCCCGGCCGGAGGCGGGCGCACTTCCACTCCGGCTAGCAGGTTGCCTGTCTCCTCCAGCCTCTCTGCCCGAGAGGACATCCCGCGACAGCGAAGGGCATGGCTTTGCCAGGCAACTTTCCCAGCCGGGGACCCCAAACAGTTCTAGGCTGCAAACCGCGGCCGCCGAGCCATTTAAACGGTTTCCGAGTGGTTTAGAAAGGGCTCTGTGGCCGGGACGCAGACACCCCTCTCTCTGTTTCGACTCTGCACTTTTCCGGGTGCGCTCTCCAAGCCAGAGTTGGACCCACTTTCCTGATCAATAGAGAAGAGTTCTTTTCTTCCGTGGCGGGAAGAAATCCAACTGCCACGCACCAACCACTCACCATCTCGTTAGAGGACCTGTTGACTTAAGGACCTGTATATCGCGGCTGTGGTTTGCCTGTGGCATATGACTCAAAGGTTCAAAAAAACATCGTTTCAGGATCCTGCCACGTCTAAGCTTGGGTGTGCCAGGCCCAAATTCCTTTCCCTGCCTAATTAGGCTTTTCTGAAGCCTAAGAATTGAGGGTGAAACTGGCGCTTACCTTAGACTTTTATTTCCTTCTCTTTCCAACTCATCAAAGAAACTATTTCTGTTTTAAGAACCCCATCGAGTTACCAACATTTCCGATTCTTGAAAACGTTAACATAACTTGCTATAGAAGTTGCACTACATAATGAAGACATTTACAGTCAAATTCTATAGCTAAAAAATATTAAAGTGACAGCATTTTAATTAGAAAATCTCTGCTTGTGGGAAAATCTGTTGCTTCTTTTATTGTATATATTTTTCTTTGCGTTTGTGGCTAAAATCCATGAGGTTAAAGTCACACCCTGCCATTAGATTCTTTTTTTTAATTTAACTTTTAATATCTGAAGTCTAGCGCACATGTTACTTTCCAAGCAATTCGTACCAAGAATCTTTCTTTATATATTGCTTTAGCCAACATTTTTACGTAGAAGTTTCTGATAATAATAACAATTCCACTAGATTTGTTTTGTTCTATCTCCACACATTTTAAAAATATATTTTAAATTGCACGTTTTACTTAAAATGCCTTATGCAACATGTAGTGGTTTTTTTTTTCTTCTTCTTTTTAAGGTTAGATGGAAATCTAAAAGCCAACCACAGCATAACATGACATAATTATTAATTCAACCATGACTTTTCTACATTTCTTAAAAGACTCTCACCTGACCTCTTAATCTTGTCTCCATACAGAGAAATAAATGTGCTAAATACTGTTTAAATATGAGATATAGGAGTTGTTCCCTGAATTTTGAATATTAGTCTTCATTACTTACTGGGCAGACGTTTTCAGACTGTCTTTCCTCTTAACTTCTAGTGAGAAATGTAACATGTTTTCATTAGCTGAGTAACGGTGTGACAATCTATCTGTTAAATAGGAAAAATAATATTTTCTTAGATTAAGATAACAAAGCCTTAAAAACAATCAGGAGTATCTCCCAGCCCTAGCATTCTCGGGATCCCTTTCTCAGTTTGGAGATTCAATAGTCAAACCATCCATTTGTGAAAAATTGAAGTCAAGAGAGGTGTTCTAACTTCATTTCACTCAGAGATGGCATGATCATTCCAGTGGCTTGACTCATGACTCCTGTATCTTAACTTTCCACCACCCACATCCTCACTTATCATAAGATGTTTATCTTTTTTCTTTCATATAATTTGTAAGGCCTTTGTAGTTATAGAATAGTCCATTGCTCTTTCTTCAGCTCTGATTGACCCTCATTTCTACTTGTCCAAATGATGCCTGACTTCATGGAGACTACCCAGTGAAGGCATCATGCTCCTCTCATTGTGGAATAACATGCATATTGATGATGCCATGTCAGTTGAGATTTTTAGTTCCTTCTTGGTATTTCCAAGCCACAGTTAATTTTTTAAGTCAATGTGGATAACATTATTTAGTCTTCTGATCTTTTTATTATATTGGCTTAAAACATATTTTATGAGGCAGCTACCCAGTGCCTTTCATCCATTTGCAACACTCCAGATTTTTGGTTTCAAGCACACTTCCTTAACACTAAGTTTCTTTAAACTTTTTTTTCCTTTTACTGCAATCCTCAATAACTAATTTATTCTCTGCCTCAACTCTGTAAATTCCAATGTGAGTGTATATAAATGAAACAAGTTTTATTAATATAAAACAGTGCTTAACCTTACAACATGGATGTTCTTTATTATTTTATTTTTAAAAATATTGGTCTAAACAATTAGACTGCTTTATGACCACGAAAGTACTGGAGCCCGCAATGTGAAAATAGCACTATTCTGTTGAATTTTTGTTTTTTTAAAGGCTGATTTTTTCTACCAGCTTTTTTTCTCTGTCTCATACATGCATATACACACACACAAACACACACACACACGTACACACCCACTCACGTGAAAGAAAATAAATTATTTCTTAAAAACTTTACTGTAATCCTAATTAAACATGTATTTTAGGGCTTGAGGCTCCAGGGCCTTGGTGCTAGATTAAATCTTTCAAATCTTAAGAACTGTATGAAACCTTGTTCATTATACATATTTTGTGTTAAATGGGTTCTCATCATGCTGTAGTGTATTTGGGAACAGGAAAAACTAGAAATATTTTTTTCTGAGGGGATTTTGATGATAAGAATTCAGTGAAATTTTGAGGAGAAACATTCTGTCCAGCTCTATTCTAAACTCTTAAAGTTTTATGACTGAGTTAGAGTTCTGGGTGGAGTCTGAAAATTTATTAGAGAAAACATAGCCAGTTTATTATTTGGTTTATATTCTGTTAATATTTAATGCTTTTCTTTTTTTACTATGAAACAAGTGTAAGAGACAAATTATAGGAATTATACTCCTCCTCTCCACCAAAAGACTACATTGAGAGATTAAAATAGATCTCTAAATGATTTGTAGGAATGTAGTCTTGGAAGCTCTGATTGGATAACTAAGCCTTCCATAGACACTTTCAATTTTAACCTGCCTTTGCATTCTTGGTGGGTGAAATATTTCTCCTAAGGAAAATATTATCATATTTAGGATTTTAGAAATGATCAGTGCCTGAATCATCTTCACATGTATTCAGTTCTCTAGTCCATCAAGTGTAAAAATATGTTTGGAATGATAGATACTTTATAGATATAAAATCCTATTGAAAAGGAAGGTATTTTCAATTACCTGTTCAATTATGCATTTTGTTAGTATCAAAATAATTCATACTATGTAATTTGGGTGAAATTTAACACAACTCATATTCACTCAGGGGGAAAACTGAATTCAAATCAATTCCAGCAGTGGCAAGAGACAAAAGTACATTCACTTATTGCAAAGCAAAGACAAGTAGGACTCTGAATTCTAGGTCATTAGAGACTACTGACAATTGTATGACACTTCGTTGGATCATTCTCAGAGCTGGGCTCTTATTTTTGGCACTAAAGAGAGAATATTCCCCCAAGTACACCTTTTCCCTATAATTGTTTCAGTTTCAAACTGTCCAAACTAATTTTCTTTTCTATATGATTGCCTATTAGACATCTCTAACATTTCTTCATCACTGGAGATTATATATGTTCAAACCAGAACCTTCATCTCATCAAAAAACAAACAAATGAACAAACAACCTGCTCACTTTCTGTATTCTATCTATAGATAGTAGTACATTGTACCATTTCTTATCTATAATTCAAAAATCAGCCTCTGAAAACAAAGCAAAACAAAATTTAACTCATTTGTTAGCAAAACTTGAACTCAGTTGGAGCAAAGCCTGAGTGAACTGTCAGGAGGCTATTGTGATTGTGTATCCAACTTAGTGGATTATGTCTAGCTGCAGAAATAGTGCTGTTTGATTACATAATACTGCCCAGGCCCTGCTGGGGTACACTCTTACATTGAGTATGTAAACCATATCACCTTTCTAACATCCAAAAAAATCTGATTTTTTTTTTTTTATGAGACAAGGTCTCACTGTGTTGCCCAGGCTGATCTTGAACTCCTGGACTCAAGTGATCCTTCTGTGTCAACCTTCCAAGTAGCTGAGACTACAGGCTGTCAAATCCTAAATTTTGAAACACATTTTGCTGCAGAGACTTGAGGGAGTGAATCATAGATATGTACCACCATCCAGGTGCCATACCACAAATCCAGAGGTAATTTTAAACTCTTTTTCTTAGCCTCTACAACTGCTATGGTCTGAATGTTTGTGTTTTTCCAAAATTCATATGTTGAAATCAAATCCAATGTGTTGGTATTAGGAGTAGGGTCTTTGGGAGGTGGTTAGGTCATGAGGGCCTTGGCCTCGTGTGTTTTTATAAAAGATAACGTCCTTATGAAATAGAACTGAGAAGGCTTGTTAGCCTTTTGCCCTTCCTCCATGTGAGGATACATAGGAGGCCATCTATGAGGGATGTGCCCTCGCCAGAGATTGAATCTGCCAGCAGCTTGATCTTGGACTTCCCAGCTTTCCGGCTGTGAGTGGTATATTTGTGTTGTTTAAATTACCCAGTCTAAGGTATTTTGTTATAGCATGAACTAAGACAACAACCATTAGAACACTGAATCCACTTAACATTTTATACCTTTCTCCCAGCCATAAATTCTTCTTTCACTTCTACTGCTCTGGTTTAGGGTCTTAACTTAACATCTCTTAACTAAGGTATCATAGCTGCCTCCTACCTGGTATCTCAAGAGATAGTGTTGTCATCCTCAAGTCCATCATCTGGAGGATGAGGATGATCTTTTTAGAAATGTAAATTCTCTCTCTCACTTAAAATCCTTCAACAATTTTCTGTTGCTTACAGGATGGAACCCACAGTCGTTAAAATGGTCCCATGGGATCTGATACTTGCTTAACTCTGGGTTGATACTCCATAAGCTGAAATTTTATTTCCCAGCAACAGAGTTCTTGTTTTTTTTCTTGTGTGCTTTTCTTTTGCACTTCCCACTGCAGAGAGTGCCTTTCCTTCTACCTTTACCTCTATCTATAGCTCTTAATGGCTCTTAAAACTCAAATGAAGGTCTTGCCTCATTTGGGAAACTGTGTCCCCTCACCCACACCTCCACATATACCTGAGCAGGGTGAGGTGTCCTGTGTATACTTCTATTATTTGCTTGACACGATATAAATGTAGTCTGCTTTTGCTCTTGTCTGTGTATACACACACACACACACCCCTTTTGGACTATTTGCAAAACATGCAAAATTTCTCTTTCCATTAAGCTTTTTGTGGAATAAAAATTTTGGAGTAGAAGTGTCACAGAAAGGGGAGAGGCATCGGCAGGCAATATAAGTCAATCTGCCTTTTTTTTTTTAGATGGTGTCTCGCTCTATTGCCCAGGCTGGAGTGCAGTGGTGTGATCTTGGGTCACTGCAAGCTCCACCTCCTAGGTTCATGCCATTCTCCTGCCTCAGCCTCCCAAGTAGCCGGGACGACAGGTGCCTGGCTAATTTTGTTGTAATTTTAATAGAGCCGGGGTTTCACCGTGTTAGCCGGGTTGGTCTTGATCTCCTGACTTGGTAAATCTCCCGCCTCGGCCTCCCAAAGTGCTGGGATTATTAGGTGTGAGCCACCGCGTCTGGCCCAATCTGCCTTTTTAATGGGAAGTAACCAAAGAAACTGGGGAGTAGCGAACTTGTTTCACTGACTTAGTTCATTTAATTTGGATTGCTGTTACTTCCATCTTATTACTTTGAATTCTATTTTATTTTGGGGCCTTTTGGTTCTGTTCCAAGATCTCGGGGTTTTATCATTTAAAAGTGAAAAGTTAACTTTGTAATTGAAATGTCTTGCAGCTTTTGCTTATACATATTCCACAATTGAGTATATTATTATTGTTGAGGAGCTTAAAGGGAGCAGCTTTTACTTAAAAAATATAATTGAGTTAGACTAGACCAAAACCCTCTCCCAAACAAAGAAAAACAAAAATAAAATGGGGCAAAAGATTTCTTGGAATTAGCAGTCCTCCTTTAATCTCTTTCTGGCTAGTCCTATGCCAAGTTCTGTAAGTTTTACCTTCTAAATATTCCTCAAATCCATCTACTTTTATTCATTCCTATCTCTGTCATCATCTCTTGCCTGGACGTTTGCCATGGCCTCCCTGTTTGTCTATCTGAGCTCATTCTGGCTTCTTGCTTGTTGGTTCCTCACCCTGCACCCAGAGTGATCTTTTCAAAATATGTGGTTATGTTATACCCTGCATAAAGCCCTTCATGGCCCTTAAGATAAGGCAAACTCCTTAACATGCCCAAAGGCCTGGCATGATTTGGCTCCCATCAAACATATAGCACACTCATCATTGCTCCAGCTCCACCAATCTTTATATTGCTCTGTTCCTTCTGCCTCTAGGTCTTTGCAAGTGGTCTTCCTGGCCTGGAAGGCTCTTCCCTCCCCTTTTGGCCTAACTACTTAACATGCAGTCTTCAAATTCCAGTGTGAGCTCCCACTTTTTCATCACTAACTGTAACTTGGAATTTTTCAACAGTCTCACCACATCCTTCCCGCTAACTATGGTTTAGAGTGAAGACTGTAGCCTAAAGAAATAAAGTCCTATTTAGTACCTGGGAGCATTAACTTATAAAAACAAAAACAGACATTAATATATGACCCATATTTTTAAAAATAGATTTTAGTTATTAATGCCTTTATATTTTTATCAAGTAATAATAGTTTATATTTATTCTCATAATAAGTACTGGTCCTTATTTACTATTGAACACTTACATGGCAGGCATATTTTAAGCAATTTACATGAGTTTACTTGTTTAGTCTTCAAAGCAACCCTAAGAGGTGCATGCTATTTTCCTCCCTATTTTAAAGATAGGAAAATTGAGAGATTAAGTAGTTTGCCTCTATTTACAAGGTTAGTGAAAGATTAGAGCTAAGACTCACTCAAGTCCAAGCAGTACAATTCCAAATCCTGCACAGTTCGCCTTCTGTTTCCATGAGTTCTGTGTCCATAAATTCAAACAACCTTAGATTGAAAATATTCAGGAAAAAAGTAATGTAGCAATAAAAAATAATATAAAAAAGCACAGTATAACAACTATTTACACAATATTTACATTGAATTAGGCATTATAAGTAATCTAGAGATGATTTAATATAATTGGGATGATGTGCATAGGTTAAATCCAAATACTACATCATTTTATAAAAGTGACTTGAACATCTGCAGATGCTGGTATCCACGGGGATTATGGAACTAGTCTCCTGCAGATACCAGGACATGACTGTACATTTATCCTACTTGCATGTAAATAAAATAAAATAGGGTTATTAAAAGACTTCCAACAACAATAAAAATCCAGTCAACTCTGCCCCTCCTTTCTCATCTTCCTAGTCCTGTTGCCTAAAAGCAACTACTTTCATTTATTTAAATGTTTCTTCTGGCTCTTACCTTTTCAAATAATATGCTTATTCTGCTGTTTCTTAATGTATCAATATTTGGCAATATCTACTGACTTCCCATTATGGTAGATAAATATTTAGCTCTTTCATACACAGCCACCTCTACTTTCCCTACTTGACCTCCTAATATAATTCTCACATTGTTTGTTTGCATTTTAGTATTTATTTACTGTGACTACATAGATATTGTTTACTACTGAGTCAAGCAAGCATATTATGAGTAGGATTCCTTACTTGTAAAATATTTTTTTTAATCCTAGAAGTAATAATGATCTCATTTAAGAAAACACTTGGCTTAGTGTTTCCATATATCTATTGGAGTACAATTTCTATGTACTCTAACATCTTTTCAGCTTGGTTTTCCATATAGTCTAACATAACAGATTTATTGGTCCCTTACTGGAGCAATCTGTCCTCTTGTCCCCGTTTGGACTGTTGCTCTCTAGGCCTGTTCCATGGTGGTTGTTTGGAATTTCTTTTTGCTGACATCTCTGATAGAGCCTCTGTTCCTTAGATACTATGACTTTTGTTTTTTTATTCACACCCTCATTTGGATGAAACACATATCCACCACTAGCTTCCTGAAAAATGGTGCATGGAATTAAGAAATGTGAGATACTGCATGTCTAAAACTCTTTATTCTACCTTCACATATTTTCCTTTCTGTTTTATTTAATTCTTAAAAATGTGTTAGTAGTTGCAGTTGTTTGAAGTCTTTTAGAATTTGAAGTCTTTTAGAATTTCTAGAGCAGGGGTTAGCAAACTATAGTTCTTAGACCAAATTTGATCCACTACCTGTTTTTGAAAACAAAGTTTAATTGGAATGCAGCTATGATCATTCATTTACAAATTGTCTTTTTTGTACTACAACAGAATTGAATAATTGCAGTAGAGACCATATGGCCAGCAAAGCAAAAAAAAATTTGTTATCTAGTCCTTTACAAAAAGTTTGTCGACACTTTTTCTAGAGGGTAATGGAAGCTGAGAGATGGAGGAGAAGTATCCGTCACATCAGCGTTGGTAAACCTGTAGAAAGGTGAATGCAAAATGGTAACAATTGAGCAAGCAATCTTCTTTGTTCCTTCACTCCCTATTCCTTAATATTCTTGGGGCCTCAAAGGAAGAATGAATGGAGAGAAATTGCCTACTGTTTGTGTGTGTTTGGACTCCTTCAAAAAAGGAATGTTTGATCAAATTAATTGAATGCAACCTGCCCATCCTCCGAATACATGCCATGAAAAGGCCCAGTAGACACTCTTTTCACTAAAGTATTAAGAAGTACATTAGTGAAGGGATTCCCTGCGTCCATGAAAAAATCTGTGGCTGCTCTCCTTTGTAAACTGTTGAAATTGGCTCTCTGATTTTACTGAAGATGATGAAATTCCATAGTAGTAAAAGCCAAGTGGCGGTAAGCCCTTATATACCAAATACAAAGTATATACATCTCCCACAATGAAAAGCTGAGACATAGAGGTATCAGAAAACATTGGCTTGCAGATGTTTTTGACAGCTGAGATAATGTATTTGGTATATGCCTAGTGGTAGCTAATGAATGAAATACGTAAGCAGTACTATAGCATCCCTTCATCTGTATAATAGGAAAATCTCTAGCTCTGGTAGCAAAAAAGTTAACTTTAGTTGCTACAATCAAGAGTCACAGCCATCTCACTCAGTTTTCAGACCTAAGTCAATTCACACTCCCAGAGCTTTTCCCCAAAGGGACCTGCAGCCATTTACCAGAGACTATGCTTTGGGGAAAAGGAAATAATCAGACCTTTCATACTAATTCCTAGGGGGACCCAAAAATATTGTGGCCAACTGTTCAAATTGGAGACTTACAGTGCTCAGGTAACAAATGGAGTCTTAGCTTCATTGTACCCATAGTGGGTCCAGGGGGTCAGCAGATCTAGCCTGTGCTTATTTCCCCAGTTCTTTAATGAATAATTGGAATAGACATACTGGGTAACTGGCAGAATCTCCATATTGACTCTCTAAACCAAGCTTGTTTAACCTGTGGCCCATGGGCCACACGTGACCCTGGATGGCTTTGAACGTGGCCCAACGCAAATTTGTAAACTGTCTTAAAACATTATGAGATTTTTTTTTTGTAATTCTTTTTTTTCCCCCAGCTCATCAGCTATCCCAAGTGTTAGTGTGTTTTATGTGTGGCTCAAGACAATCCTTCTTCTTCTAATATGGCCCAGGGAAACCAAAAGATTGGACACCCCTGCTAACCCATAGAGGGAGGACCATGTGATAGGAGAGCTAAGTAGAAGACTTTAGAATTTCCCCTTTCTTCAAAGATAGTAAATCAGAAGTAATAACACATCCCTGAGGAAACTGTTAAGATTGATGTCACTATCAAAGATTTGAAATAAGACTTGTGATGTCTATCACATCCCCATTTAGCTCACTTATTTTGCCTGGGCAGAAGTTAAATGGATCTTAGAGAATGGCTGTAGACTACCCTAAACTTAATTATTGGGTGACTCCAAATGTAGTTGCTGACCCAGATGTAATATCTTTATCAAACCACATAGCCCCTGGCATTTAGTATGTAGCTATTGACTGCCAATTTACAAGGACCACCAAAAACAATTTGTTTTTATCTAGCAGGGCTAACAATATGGCTTCACAGTCTTGCCTCAGGGCCAGATCAATTCTTAATCGTAGTCAGTGTAACATTTCACAAACCATCACACTGATCCACTACATTGATGATATTATGCTGATTTTCTCTGATGAGAAGAAAGTTGCAAATACTTTCGATATCCTTGTAGAGCATATAAGAATTAGAGGGTGATAAATCATCCCCATAAAAATTCAGCGAAATTTCTGGGCATTCAGTAGCCACTATGCTCGATCGGCCTTTTTTTTTTTTTCTTTTTTGAGAGGGAGTCTCATTCTGTTGCCCAGGTTGGAACGCACTGGTGGGATCTGGGGTCACTGCAACCTCCGTCTCTGGGGCTCAAGCAATCCTCTCACCTCAGCCTCTTGAGTAGCTGGAACCATAGGTGAGCTCCACCACACCCGGCTAATTTTTGTATTTTTTTTTTTTTTTTTTTTTTTGTAGAGATGGGATTTTGCCATATTACCCAGGCTGGTCTTGCACTCCTGGGCTCAAGCAATTCGCCTACCTCAGCCTCCCAAAGTGCTGTAATTACAGGCATGAGCCACTGCACCCAGCCTCAATAGTCATGTTTGAATTTGGGGGCAACATTTAAAACATTTGAATATGCTACCTCAACCTGTTTACAGAGTAACTCATAAGGCTGCCAGTTTTTAATGATGATCAAAGTAGGAGAAGGCTCTGCAGCAAGCCCAACAGTACAGGCTATACTACCACTTAGCTTTATGATCTAGCAAACTCAATGACTCTCCTAGTATCTGTGCCAAAGAGGAATGCTCTATGGAGCCTCTAGAAAGTGCCAATAGCAGAATCACAATGCAGACATCTAGGATTTTGAAATAAATAGTTTTTTCAGATAACTGTTTACTTTTTGATAAACAGTTTCTGACTTGCTACTAGGTAGATATTGAATGCATAATTATGCAGTGTCGGGTTATCATGTGGACCAAGTTCCCCATCATTATCTGGGTAAAATCTTACCTGTCTTGCCATAAGATTGGCGATGTACAACAGCAATATATCATTGAGTGGAAATAGTACATGAGACAGAACTAGAGCAGACCTGGATAGTACAAATAAGTTGCATGAACCAAGGACTCAGACTTCTTTGGTAGCAACTCTAATGGCATTGCCTCGTCTCCTTCAACTCATGCCTTTGGCTTCTTAGCGATTCCCTTAGTCCAGTTGTTAGACGGAAAAGACAAAAAACCTCAAACCTGATTTGCAGATGAATCTGAACAATACACTAGTACTACCCAATATTAGACTGTATAGCACTACAGCCCTACCCATGAGTAACTGTGAATAATACTGGATAAGGAAAATTCTTTTTGTAGGCAGAGATTTGAACAGTAAATATGGTTGTCTGCTATGTTGGGAATGAGACATGCCTAGAAATACAGATCTATATTGGTTGTTGATGGGTAGTTGTTAATGGTTTTTATGGTCAGAGTTGGAAGGAACAGGATTGGAAGATTGGTGACAAGGTAGTTAGTTTGAGGAAGAGGTATGTGAATGAACCTTTCAAAATGAAAAGATCCTGAAAAAATTTGTATCCCCTCTGAGTGCCCACAAAAACACATCCATTGCAGAGGATGCTCTTAATAATCAAGTAGACAAAATGACACATTCTGCATGTCAGTCAGCCTCTCTCTCCAGCTGTCTCAATGGTGCTTGTCTCCGTGGGCCCATAAACAGGGGTCTTGGAGGCAAGACTGGAGCTGTGTATGCATGGGCTCAGCAACATTGTTTCCCCTTTGTAAAGTTGACTGGGATAGTGCTGCTGCTGAGTTGCTAATCTGCAGAGTCCAACACTGAGCCCCTGTGGGGATCAGCCAGCCTCTGGGTGGCAGGTTCATTACACTGGATTTCTTCCTTCATTGACGGGGCAGAGACTTCTCCTCACTAGGGTAGACAAGTATTCTAGATATGGATTTGCCCTTCCTTGACATCACCAACATCTGTGGACTCCTAGAATGCTTAAGGGCATGATGAATACAGAGTAGTATTTAGTGTAAGAAAGAAGCCATAGACATTCATTATGGCCTCAAGGCCAATTAGATAAGTGAGGATTATCGTAGGTTTGCATATTTTTTCTTAAAAAATTTTTTTTTCAATCAGCTTTCTTAGGTTCAATGCACATTTTTTCTTTGCCTCTTATATCTAGGTGTTTTTTGTATATATTAACAATTTTCTTCTCTCTCATTTTCATTTTAAAAAATGTTAAATAGAAGCCGTTGGAAATAAACTTTCCAATTTAGGTAACAGAATATTTAGTGGGACTGTGACAGAATTTAAGGAGTAACTCAGAGTCACAGCAATGACTACAATAACTGTTAGGACTCTATGTCTCTCATTTTTGAGGAGATAGAACTTCTTCACTTATAAAGAAGGACAGTTAGACTTTGTTAGTTGAAATATGGAATTGTGTTGTTATTGTACAGGAGTTTCAGTGTGTGGGAGAGGGTGCATGTGGAAGCTGAGTAGTCAAAAGTGTAGACTTTGCTGCTTATCAGTTTACTGTCTCTTAGTTCCAAATTTACTGTATTAGCCTGCTCTGTAATAATGGAGCTGGGCCTTGTAAATTTCTTTTTTGCTGGCTCATACAGTGTTAAGCCTTGTCAGTAGAGGGCACTGGAGGGACACTGAAGTGGCTGAGGCTTCTCTTTCTGGTTTCTGTGATGCTAACTGGCTAAGCTCCTTTTGAGCATAGTTTTCCTCCACTGCTCACTCCCCAATACGATTTTCTCCAGTACTAGGTATCTACAGAACACAGCTTTTTCTAGAGTTGGTGTCCCACACACACTGCACTTTCTTTAGAGCTTGATTTGGGCAGCAGTGGTGTACCCTTGAGCCACATACACCATGGACCTGCTCTATCACCCAAGTCACTGCTCCCCAAACTCTCTCCTCAGATCCACACATGCCAACTCGGGGCCCCACAAGACTGGGTGTCTAGGGAGCCAGCTACCCAACCTTTGTCCCGGGCAGCCAGCCCCGAGCCATTGTTGCCTGTGTGGCACATGAAAGTGCACTAAACTCCTGCAGGGGACAACCTCTGTGATTCCAGATTCCCTCAGCAGCCAGCAGTTTTCCTCAGCACCTAGCTAGTTCTAGGGTTCTGTCCCCCGGCTGTGAATGGCTCTTCTGGAACTTCAGGAGCAGATTTCTGGTAAGTCCCATGAATGAAGTACTTCTATGACTTTTTACCAGGTAGTCAAAGCTAGGGCATCTCCATGGACATCTCTGGATCTCAGCCCTGGTGAGAGGAGAGCCCTTCCTTGAACACTTATTTCAGCCCTAGGGGGAGTGGTTGCCCCTTACACTGTATTTACAATTCCTGTATTCTTTAGAATTCTCCTTAACTCCCACTAGGCAATTTCCTGTTACTCCAATCCTCTTTTAATACCAGATTGTATTAAACTCTCTCTGTTCAAATTAGCATGTGGTTTCTATCTCCTTACTAATCCAAAAGCCACCAACCATGTTTACAAGGTAAATAGGTGGACAAATGTTTTAAAATGCAGTGCCTCTGCCTGGTGGGGAGGGAATACCAGTTACATGAATGATCTCTGGATCCACCTAAATCACTCCTCAGAATTCCTCTACTCTGTAGTATGCCATAAGTAATCAATGCGTATCTTTCATACGTAATGTAAAAGTCATTCACAGGTGCAGATGTGGCAGGAAAGAGCATGTGAGCCCCTGAGGCCCCTGAGTTTGTGATTCCCTTGACAGATAATATAGTATCATAATTACTTGTTTGTGTCAAACTGTCAAGGTGGAGTTGGCTAGCTCACAAATCAAGATTCTTTCAGCAACCTTTCACATTCAGAGATGACGATGATGTCTATCTGACCAGGGGTAGCTGAGAAGTTGGATGTCTGACTCTGTCCTTCTCAGTATTGAATGAAACCTGTGCCTCACGGTTGCTGATGGTGAACTCTGTCACTGAGCTTTTTATCTCACAACCTGCAGATATCTTTGTTCAGAAAGCTATTCTTAGTTTATAACAATTGCAATTAGTTTAGTTTTCCACTGGTGGCATTGCCCAGCCACCCAGAGTAACTCTACTTTGCCTTTAGCTGAGATCTGCTGCCCCCTCTGAGACAGAATGTGGCTGTCTCCATGCAGTTTGCTTTGCATCAGTGTTTGTCTCTTGTCATACATCCACATGCTGCTTCCTGCTCAGAAGAAATGCTGCCAAGGTTGTAAACGTGAACTTAAACATAATCAAAACTAACAAACTACAGCAGCAAAACACCATGAGATTTGACCCACCAATAAATGCAAGCAGAAATGTCTTTCTGCCACTCCTCTGTTCCCTAACACTTTAACCAGTAGATGAGGGACACGTAATAAAACTTCTACCCAAACACTTAAAGGTTTATTATCAGGGCAAGGTCTTTAAATTTTGTTTTTATTTGTTTTGTTTTGAATTCAGTTAGGAAATACAGGTGATAGATAATGTGTGGCAAAGATCCAATGGGTTTTATAATAATTCACAATAGTGTACTTTTCTTAATCTATAATCTATATTAGGATATTGGGATGTAATTTTGTGTTTTTTCTGCTTAGTGTGGTTACCCCTAACTCTTTACAGCATGCTTTAATTCAGTAGTAAGGAAGTTTTATATACCAAATTAGACATCATGGCAATTAAATTCATCAGGAACCAGACTTTAAACCTCTGGAGTTGTAATGGTTTACTGTCACAAACATGGAAACAAGAAGTGAGAGGAACCACTATCTTATTTCATTAAATGTCACTTTCATGTAAAATTATAATGTTCTGCTTTCCACTACTTCAGAAAATTGCTTCAGTTGGAATTTTTAGGTTAAATGAACAACTAATATTTCTTCAACCTATGCTTCTCCACCTAGAGAGACAATCATGATGGATCTTACCTTGATATTTTCCCTTCTCAATTTGTGTTTAAACAAGATCCCCAGGTGATTCATAGTCACATTAAAGTTTGAGAAGCTGTAGTCCAGATAACTGGAAGATGCCACTTTTTAGTTAGATTATTTTAAATTTGTAAGATTTCAGATGGAAGCATATTTTTACCCCTGAGACTAATCCATTGATTTTAACACAGTGAGTGTCACAACCAGTTAAAATTGTGTATATTGCTTTAGCTTTTCACTTTATGAATATTTTTATTACTGACTTTTTACAATGGCTACATATATACCAGGTTACAGATTAATAACTTTTTAAAACCAGGTCTCTGAATTTCACTCTTAGGAATTCATAAGAATTTAGAATTTAGAAGATCTCTGAATTTTTCTTTTTTTTTTTTTTTTTTTAGTTTTTAAAAACTATTTTATGATTTTTGACTTCTCTTCCTCTGTGAATCTGATCTTTGCTAATTAGCAAATAGCCATCTTGGATAGGTGTGTTTAAAGGTTTTAGAAAGAGTACAAGAAGAACAAACCCTTTATCTGCTAATCATTTCTAATGTGCAAATATGACATGTTATATCCTGAGTTTGCTGTTGTGCTGGTTTTTTTCTTATCAATTCTCAAACTTCTGAGTCCAACTGCAAGTTGACTGTAGGAGAGATTTGTTTTGTTTCATGAGCTGTTTTTACATAGGGCTTCCAATTTGGCAGGTAGTACTGACAAGGAACATGGCATTATTCCCAGAAAAAGGAATTAAAAATCCTGGTTTCATTTTACTCATTCATTTATTGTGTATCTTTTGGCTTATGTCTTTTATTGTTCAGGTATCAATTTTCCCATTTTTGTGATTGGAATAAAATATTTATAAAATGATTTTACAGAATCATAATTTGCAGTAAAACCTCAGTGCCTCATTTATATCAGCAGAAGTCCCTGAGTCTTTTTGGAAAACTGTGGGTCATTCTTGCTTTGGATTTTATCATATATCTCCATGTCTAAATAACTTCTATTATTTACATCAAGAATCTATTTTGAAACACTCGTCTTTGGCGTATTAGAAATTAGTAATGTGGTTGCCTTTGGACAGATACAACCCTTATCAGATGCTAGTTTTGATTTGCCCAAAGTCTTGTGATCTCGACAAGTAATTCTTAACCCTTGCTGCTTGTTAGTATTATCTGGAGAGCTTAAAGTAACAACAAAAGCAGAGTATATGCCCTGCCCCCACACCAATTAAATCAGAGGTGAAGCCTAAGACACTTTATTTTTTAAGAGCTTTTCACTAATGTATATCCAGAATTGAAGACAGCTGATGGAGATGCTTGGTGTTGAGTGTCATTCAGCATTAATGGAAGCCTCATATTGCACATTAACAGCAAAGTACAGAAAAGTCATAATGAAAATCCCATCGATGTTGGAATCTTTAAGTGATCAGGGTTGATAAGAGAAGATTAATCCCTTCAGATATAGTCTGAAAAGATCAAAACATCATCTTCCTACTTCTAGGCTCTGCCTCTGTAAGGTTCTCAACCTCTTAATCTTCCATTTTAAGATCTACAACCTTATTTTCAATCTTTATTACTGAAAAGGTGCTTTGAAAAGTTTTAAAAAATCATTTATTTGTAAAATTTACCCAATGATAGGAAGCTATTTGTAGTTTTTATGGTTTTTCCTCAGTTTTTTTTCTTATCACTTTTTATTTAGGATATCAGTTCTTGACTCCTAAACATTTTATTTTAGATAATTTCAGTTAAAAGCTCAGGATTTTACATTGAACTTGAGTTTGAACACAGTTAGAAAAATGCTGGTCTTAAACTGAACTGGCATGGCCAAGCCACTTAATCTCTTTGACTCTTCATATCTGTCAGTAAAATTGGAATAACAAAGGCTAGGCGCAGTAGCTCATGGCTGTAATCCCAGCATGTTGGGAGGCTGACACAGGAGGATCCCTTGAGTTTGGGAGTTCAAGATCAAGATAAGCCTGGCTGGGCAGCATAGCGAGACCTCATCTCTACAAAAAAAAAAAAAAAAAGAAAAGAAAAGAAAAAAAAAAAAGAAGAAGAAGACTTCACAATATTGCTGGGAGAATGAGAACTTATGTGTTAAATGTTATTTAATACCAGGGACCTAGTCAACATTTAACACAAGTTAAGTATTGTTTTTATTGTTGTTTCTGATGAAATCTTGGTCTTCTTTCTTCCTTTTTCCAGTCAACAAATTTTTCTGGGTGCCTACTATGTTACCAACATTATGGTAAGTGCCAGAAAAACAGCCATGAATAAGATGCTATCCATATCTCTTATGAGCTTTCCTTGACTCCTTTATCAGAAGCATCCCAAACTAAAACCTACTAATTGAATGGGTCTTAACATAGATACACATGCACTCACAATGATAGGATTACTGTCCTTCTGATGAACAATTCCTCTAGTTTATGATTTATTCTAAAAAGAACTATCTTCTATCTGCATCATTAATTCTATCCTTCTTTTCAATTCCCACCCTATCCACAAGTATGATTTCTGACATAAAATGTTTTGGGAAAACTATCACTACTGTAGAAGAATCTAGTTCTGTCATATCCTCCTATTCTGTGCTTTCTCTGAACTCTTTTTCCATGTTCTGTCAAAATAGGGAGTCCAGCTCAATTCTTCTCAAATTCCTAATTTAGCCTACTTCTAGCTACAGAAAAATTGAGTGTCACTCGATAGCCCTGGGGAAGGGGATTTTTGGTAGTCCTCTCAGGAACAGAAAGGAGGTGAACACAGGTTGATGAATATCTACTTTTGTCAAGATACAGTTAGAGGGGATGAGGTTGTAGTTCGTCAACTGGGAACCACTTTCCTATGAGACCCCAACATTTTGACCATTCTTATCTTCCTGGAACCCCATAGATGAGGTTGCTGCTCTTTTATTCTGGAAGTGCCCTGAATCCTAAGCCTTAGGATCTTGAAGGCATGACTACAACTACTCTCTCTGCCAAGGTTCTCTTCTCATTTTTCACTAAAGCCCATTAGGCCAGGTCTAATGAAGTTAAGTTTTAAAGGTCAACCAACTGTTGCACATTTAACATCTCTCAAGTGTGAGATAAGATTGTAAAATTACCTCCACTTGACATGGATAATTTATCTGTGTTTTCATTTGTCTTTTTTTTTTTTTTTTACCACCCCTCCATAGGATTGGAAAAATTGGACTTTCCAGTCAGTCTCTTTTTTTCTACTTTTAAATGTAGGTATTTCTCTATCCTCTTTGTTTTACATTACATTTACTCCAAGACTGACTCAAATTTTCATCTCTACTGCAGAGCTTTTTCCTAATTTCCAGTCCCATATATCTTTTTGCTCTTGGAAACTCACTTTGGAATTTCCATTAGCATATTACATTTGCTATGTCCAAAACTGAACAAATTATCTCCTTAATTCCTACCCTGAATCTATCCTTCTTCCTGTGTTTCTTGCCTTTGTTAATGTTACCACTTTACTCATTTGTATTAGTTTGTTCTCGTGCTGCTAATAAAGACTTACCAGAGACTGGATAATTTATAAAGAAAAAGAGGTTTAATGGACTCACAATTTAACATGGCTGGGGAGACCTCACAATAATGGCAGAAGGTGAAAGAAGAGCAAAGGCATGTCTTACATGATGGCAGGCAAGAGAACATGTGCAGGGGAACTCTCATTTATAAAATGATCAGGCCTCGTGAGACTTATCCACGACCATGAAAAACAGTATGGGGGAAACCACCCCCATGAGTCATTAGCTCCATCTGCCCCTGCCCTTGACACATGGGGATTATTATAATTTAAGGTGAGAGCTGGGTGGGGACACAGCCAAACCATATTACCATTCATCTCCCATTCTTCCCTTTCTCTCACCAAGTCCTATTGTTTGCTTCCACTTCCTGGATTCTCTTGAAATCATTCCACTCCATCCTTTGACCCCTCTCATCTCATTAATATCCATCACCTTTACTGGGGTTGAAAAACTTGTGATTTTTCTAAAACATAAATTTGATTGTGGTCTTTTCTTAAAAACAGTCCTCTCCATTCCATCTATTTTGGAAAAAATTGGTAATTTCCAAATTCACTGAAAGATGCACAAGGGTTTTTACGAACTGATCTTTAACTGACCTTCGAGCCACATCAGTTGTCATTCTCTCCCTGTGTCTTCCACTTATGTTGTACTCAAGGACTGACCATGCCTTTTCTTGCTTTTATGGTTTTGCATCTGACATTCCCTCTCTATTTTCCCTCCTGTCTACCTGCCTAAAATGTACTTGTATTTCAAGATTTTGCTCAACAGCGTCATCTCTAGGAAACTTTCCTTAACATTTCTCCTGACCTTCTACATTGTTTTCCCTTTTTTTTTTTTTTTTTTTTTGAGACAGAGTCTTGTCCTGCTACCCAGGCTGGAGTGCAGTGGCACAATCATAGCCCAATGCAGCCTTAACCTCTTGAGCTGAAGCCATTCTCCCACCTCAGCCACCTGAGTAGCTGGGACTACAGGCATGCACTACCACATTTGACTAATTTTTGTATTTTTTTGTAGGATGGGGTCTCGCTATGTTGCCCAGGCTGGTCTTGAACTCCTGGTCTCAAGTGATCCTCTGGCCTCAGCTTCCTAAAGTGTTGAGATTATAGGCATGAGCCACTGTTCCAAGCCTGTGTACCTTTCTTAGTCTCGTGTCATAGCACATATCACACTGCTTTGTGACTGTCCTCTGGCTTCCTATATTTCAATTCTGCTTCTTGAAGGTAAGGGCTATCTTTAATTTCTTAACCACAGCCTAGCACAGCATTTGACACATAATTAATTACACAACTGTCATAGTGTGGTTCTATAACTTCTTATATTCTTTTCAAAACCTTAAGAGGTCATTTCATTTTTTACCTGAAGTTCTTAAAGCAACCAAACCTCAGAAAGATTGGAATCTCACTTTTATGAGCAATATATGTCAGAATTGGGGTTATCTTTTGGAGCAGAATTATCCACTCCATACTGAAAAGAATATAGAGCACTCCAATTAGAAAGAGTATATAGAACTAAGTTCTGCCTATTTTGTTTATTCAGCTTAAAATTTCCTACCAAAAGCCAGAGAATCCATCTTAGAACCTGGTTTTCTTATTTTAAATTTAGGGAGAACTTTGGAAGAGAAGTTAAAGAAGGTGTCAAAAGTTAATTTTCATTGCTATAAATGATATTTTCTTTAAAATATGTTTAGACCTTAGGAAGAACAGGCATTTTCCCTCCCCTTTGTCCCTGCAAATTTCTTAACTGGCTATCACGGCTCATAGTATGTAATAATTACCTGAAAAGTACTATTTTTCTTTTCCTTTGCTCTTGTTGTCCCATATTAGGGTTTAATAAACTTGCTGTCCTGTTCTTAGGGTCAATTGCAAGCAATATTTTATCAAACCAAATTCTGCTTTTTTAACTTTATGACTTCTTTTTTTTTTTTTTTTTTTTTTTTGAGACGGAGTCTTTCTCTGTCCCCCAGGCTGGAGTGCAGTGGTGCGATCTCGGCTCACTGCAAGCTCCGCCTCCCCGGTTCATGCCATTCTCCTGCCTCAGCCTCCCGAGTAGCTGGGACTACAGGCGCCTGCCAACACGCCCCGCTAATTTTTTGTATTTTTAGTAGAGACAGGCTTTCACTATGTTAGCCAGGATGGTCTCAATCTCCTGACCTCGTGATCCGCCCGCCTCGGCCTCCCAAAGTGCTGGGATTACAGGTTTGAGCCACCACACCCGGCCAACTTTATGACTTCTATAGGCTCCCTACAGACACTTCAAGTAAAGCTAATGAATTCTCTTTTTACTATTAGATCTTATATTTCTGTGAGCTATTAAAACTAGCTGTTATATAACAACAAATTAAATGCTGTTGATTTTCTTGTTTTTAGGGGTTCCTTCAGGATTCACAAGTACTATTGGGTTGGAAAATCTGGGAGAATGATAGTTATTGATGAAACTGCTCTATTGTCGTTCATTAAGCTGGAGTAGATCACAGTTTGAGGGTAAACTACATAAAATGAAGGCCACTGTTTTAGATGGATGCCTGATAGTACTTATCAGTATACCCTTGCTTCCTTATGGAGCTCTCTTTTTTGTAATTTATTTAATGAGGTCCTTTGATTCCTTGGTTATCAAGTGAAGATAATTCTTTTTTAACTCAAAATATATTTATAAAATTAATTTATACATAGTATATAGTGGATATTGGAGTTTAAAAAGAATGTATTTTTTAATGGAGTGGAATATCAATATTTTTGCAACCCCAATAAATTGTAGTAAATTGTAACAATTATTTTCTTCCAAAAGTGTAATTTTCTTGAGGACAAGATATCTTTGTATTCTCATTAACCATAAGAGTACATTGGTAGCTTATGTTCAGTTGTTGGTTAAATGAATGAATTGAGCCATGCCTGTAGGACTGAATAGCTACTAATACCATCTATCATTTCTGTTTATAGGTACTACCATTTAAAGGTACCTTCTTCTCAGCAAATCTATGATAAAAAATATAAGTAACAGGAGAAGAAATAACTGTTATTTGTCAAGTGACAAGCTTTTAATGTCAGAATGGCTCACCTAAAGCGACTAGTAAAATTACACATTAAAAGACATTACCATAAAAAGTTCTGGAAGCTTGGTACAGTAATTTTTTTCTTTATAATAGTTTTGGTTTTAATGCAAAGAGAAGTAAGTGTTCAATATTCCAAAGAAGAATCAAGGATGGAAAGAAACATGAAAAACAAAAACAAGATGTTGGATTTAATGCTAGAAGCTGTAAACAATATTAAGGATGCAATGCCAAAAATGCAAATAGGAGCACCTGTCAGGCAAAACATTGATGCTGGTGAGAGACCTTGTTTGCAAGGATATTATACAGCAGCAGAATTGAAGCCTGTCCTTGACCGTCCACCTCAGGATTCAAATGCACCTGGTGCTTCTGGTAAAGCATTCAAGACAACCAATTTAAGTGCTGAAGAGCAAAAGGAAAAGGAACGTGGGGAAGCTAAACACTGCTTTAATGCTTTCGCAAGTGACAGGATTTCTTTGCACCGAGATCTTGGACCAGACACTCGACCTCCTGAGTATGTTGAAGAATATTTGTTGTTTATTCTTTATCACCAGGCTTTGCAGGGGAGAGAGGGGTGAGCTAAG
Organism: Hylobates moloch; assembly: GCF_009828535.3. Lineage (NCBI taxonomy): Eukaryota > Metazoa > Chordata > Mammalia > Primates > Hylobatidae > Hylobates > Hylobates moloch. The sequence goes on from NW_026652276.1 coordinate 76,858,253, forward strand.
GAAGTTATCTGTTTTTTAGCTACTCTAAGGCAGAAAATCAGCAAATACTGTTTATTTAACCTGTTGTATTTATTTTTTGCTTATAATGATTGAGGCTACATATCCCTATTTATGCTTGGTGAGGCAGTGCAGATATGAAAAGTTATTAGCTTGGAAATTAGAAAACTGAATTCTAGATCTGACTGCTATCCACAAGGAAATCCTTTATTCCTAAATACTGTGGTTTTCTCATCTATTTAGGGGGAATTATTGGACAATTTTTATAGGAAGTAGAAGGTAGAGGAATTGTTTTCATTTCTCTGTGTATTTCTTTAGAATAAAAATGTTTAAAAATATGCCAAGATTTTGGAACTGTTGGATAATATTTTATATATGTGTAAACCAATTCACAGACTTTGTGATTACTTTGACTCAAAGTTTTTGAGTACCTAATTATATTTCAGAATGCCCTATTTTTTGTAAACAATCCCGAGTAGCTGGGATTACAGGCGCCCGCCACCACAGCTGGCTAATTTTTTGTATTTTTAGTAGAAACAGGGTTTCACCGTGTTGCCCAGGCTGGTCTTGAACTCCTGACCTCAGGTGATCCGCCTGCCTCGGCCTCCCAAAGTGCTGGGAGTACAGGCATGAGCCATTGCGCCCAGCCCACCCTCAGCAGATTATTTATTATTATTATTATTATTATTATTATTATTTTGAGATGGAGTCTTTCTCTTTCACTGAGGCTGGAGTGCAGTGGTGTGATCTCGGCTCACTGCAACCTCCGCCTCCCGGGTTCAAGCGATTCTCCAGTGTCAGGCTCCGGAGTAGCTGGGACTACAGGCATGTGGCACCACGTCCGGCTAATTTTTGCATTTTTAATAGAGACGGGGTTTCACCATGTTGGCCAGGCTGGTCTTGAACTCCTGATCTCAAGTGATCGGCCCACCTCAGCCTCCCAAAGTGCTGGGATTACAGGCATGAGCCACTGCACCCAGCCCCTCAGTAGATTTTTAAGTGTACAAGATAGGCCAGGTTCAGTGGCTCACACCTGTAATCCCAGCACTTTGGGAGGCCGAGAAGGGCAGATCACCTGATGTCAGGAGTTTGAGAGCAGCCTGGCCAACATGGTGAAACCTCGTCTCTATTAAAAATACAAAAATTAGCCAGACAGGGTGCCGTGTGCCTGTAGTCCCAGCTACTCAGGAGCCTGATGCTGGAGAATTGCTTGAACCTGGGGGGTGGAGGTTGAAGTGAGTGGAGATCCATGCCATTGCACCCCAGCCTGGGTGACGAGAACGAAACTCCATCTCCAAAAAACAAACAAAAAAAGAGTACAAGATAAACAAACCGGAAGCAAACAATGCCTATGTATTTTGCTTTGCTTTCTGGATATTAGAGAATTACATTTGGCAGTGAACTTGAAGATAACTTTTGGTCTATTGTTTCACTCAGGTTTTTCTAGATTTAGGATTATCAATACCGGATCCAAGTATATGAGTCCCTTAACGTTGAAACTGTGTAGCTTAGATTTCTGTTGAGCTATTCTAATCTGATTGATTCAAGTTTAAGTTGTTCATAATTTTTAAATGAATGTGTAAAGAAACTAATATCTATAAAATATTCTAGCTGTTATAACAAGGCATGTTATATTTCCTTTTATACAGTAATAGATTAGAATGCAGTATTGCACTTTACTGATTTGAGGAGAGGTTTTGACTGAAAAGTAAGCTACATTAAAAATCAGTAATCATGATTTTTATTCTTTTGACATGACAATCAGTGACAGCTCAAAATGAGCTTTTTTCTCCCAATATAGCATTAAGAAGCTGCAATAATTTTCAATAATGTTAATTGCTAAGTAAGTGAAAAACAAGCACATTAACAACACTTTTTGGTTGAAGATTTAATTATTTCTTACTTTGGACAGAGTTTTGTATAGGTGGTAAAGATTTGTTTTTTGACTTCGTGATCTGCCTGCCTTGGCCTCCCAAAGTGCTGGGATTAAAGGCATGAGCTACCGTGCCTGGCCTGGCCAACATGGTGAAACCTCATCTGTACTAAAAATACATAAATCAGGTGGGCATGGTGACGTGCGCCTGTAGTTCCAGCTACTTGGGAGGCTGAGGCAGGAGAATCACTTGAACCCGGGAGGCGGAGGTTACAGTGAGCCGAGATTGCACCATTGCACTCCAGCCTGGTGACAGAGCAAGACTCTGTCTCAAAAAAAAAAAAGATTTGTTTTTTACTTTGAATGTAACCAGTATCAGCAAATAACACATTTTCTGAAGAATTGCTAATGTTTTCCATGCTCATTAGAAATATAGACCTAGTTTCTTCCAAAGCCAGATGGTCATGTGACTGATAATTTAAGCATGTTTCTATGTGCCAGGTTTTTCAAGTGGTTTGACTGGAATGATACAGTCACTTTGGCAAGTTATTTTAATTGCCCTATTTTAAATATGTAAAACAGTTTTCAAAGCATACATTTAACATGTTGTTTCAAAATGAATGGGGTTTATGAAATTATATTGTGAAATTTTATTACCTGTATTAATGATATAACATGACATTTTTACTTGATATTGGTAATTATCAGTTAAGCAAATAAATCCTAGTTTAAACTGACGGAAAATCTTGCAAGATTAAAGTGATAACATTTTACTAGTATGAATTTTTGTGAAATTTTATACTTTAAATCTTCAAAACCATTTTATAATTATCGATTAATACTATATTAATTAACCACATAGCAAATAAAGGCAGGAAAAAAATCTTATACTCAGAATTTCACTTTCTCCTCAAAATGCTTATAAAAAATCATAGGTTTCCCCTTTTTTTTCCTTTAAAAATAAAATACCACTATATGGAATTTTTCATAATTTTTACTTCTAGTTTATGTTGGTTATAAACTTTTATGGGTTCAAAATATAAGCTTATATTTAGTCATTTATTTCTGTGTAATTATGGTTCAAGTGTGTATATGAATAGTTTGTGTTTTTTTTTTAATTGGTAGTTTATCCAAAATTCAATTTAGAATAAATAATTTGTTTTTATTTATGAATGATGAAGAAGGTGCTTATTTTTTCTGCCCATGCACCTGTATCATGCTCTGAAATCATGAAGAAACTGAAGAGCAATGCCACTTTCACTCAGAACCCATCCTCTCCTTTTTCTAATCCGTTGTTGACATCTTCTCTTGATATTTTACCCCAATCCAACTCCTTTTTTTATCACTACAAATATTCCATTCTAAAGACTTGCTGTTAGAAAAGGGTATCAGAGACATTCCTACTGAGGTATGAGTATGAAAGTAATTAATGGGATAATTTGTGTATCTTTTTTAGGGCGGTTTTCTCAGGCCCCTAATATCACACTGGAGGCTACAGTTTCCCCATTGGCCCTGGCAGAGGAACTGAAGGGTGTTGGGCTCTTATCTCCATGAGTAAATGATTTACTTCCTTATCTTTGTGTTTGAGCAGCACTGTTTAATTGTTCACACACTGTATTTACTGTGCCTTTTGACTGTAAGGGAGGATTTCATAGTCTATTGTCCAAAATTGTACAGCCACTTATGGTTTTTAAGTGACCTTAAAGATATAGTTGCTTTATTTGCTTATCTTTCCCATAAACCTCACACAGTCTTATTTTATGTCCCAGTGACTTGAAGTCCTCTCCTATATGTTCTTTCATTTAATCCTCACCTCAATTCAGCAGGCTTGGCACTGTGGTTATCTCCACATCTCTAGCCTCAACGGCTGGAGACTATACAGACTCATCTGGACCCCAGTGGCTTAATATGAAGATATTTTTCATTGAGGAAAGACATTCCTATACAAATGAATTTGATATCAATTTATAACTAATGTTTTTAGCTAATGGATAGTACCACTAATCAGTCAAGGGCACTTAGGGTCTCTCTCCCTGTGCCCAATCAATATTTTGGATGGTGACATGATCACAGGACTTTTAACATGGATTTAGGTCTTTATTTAGATCTTTATTTCTATGTATTTTTTAAAGGGTTTTTTAAATGCTAGTCTTATTTAATAGTAGATCAAGTTATTGGAGCAAAATCTTTACCACATGGCAAATGGCAGTACTTAATAAGTATTTGCTGAATGATGAACATCATAAAAACATAGGTTTAGGCTGGACATGATGGCTTACGCCTATAATCCCAACACTATGGGAGGCTGAGGCAGGAAGATTGCTTGAGGTCAGGAGTTCAAGACCAGCCTGGGCAACATCACAGACTCTCTCTGTATTTTAAATAATAATAATAAGAGGAACATAGGTTTTACAATAAAGCTATATTTTCCCTTTTGATTCTGTGTACAGATTAAGTAAATTGATTCAATAAACCTAGGAAATAATAAACCTATATTACATAGACTTAGGTAAATAATTAAAGATAATCTTTATAAAAATGATTTAATAGGGTGGGCGCAGTGGCACATGTCTGTAATCCCAGCACTTTGGGAGGCCAAGGCGGGCAGATCACAAGGTCAGGTGATCGAGACCATCCTGGCTAACATGGCAAAACCCCGTTTCTACTAAAAATACCAAAAATTAGCAGGGCGTGGTGGCGGGCACCTGTAGTTCCAGCTACTTGGGAGGCTGAGGCAGGAGAAATGTGTGAACCTGGGAGGTGAAGCTTGCAGTGAGCCGAGATCGCGCCACTGCACTCCAGCCTGGGCGACAGAGTGAGACTCCATCAAAAAAAAAAAAAAAAATTAATAAAGTGGTATAATTTTTAAAGTTGCAAATATGAAAAATGGATGATTTCTGCATGAAATAAGAAAAATTTGGTTTTTATTTGAGCAATTGTAAGGATTTGTCATTTTTACATGCTGTCTCATTGTAGGTTATTTTCATTATTTAAAATGTTATTTGCATTTAAAATTATATTGTTGAGAAAGCTATAATAACATGTTGTAATCCTTGATATGTTGTCATCTCTGTTGGTAAACATCATCTCTGGGTGAGTGATTTGCTTGTAAAAAAGTTGTTTTCATTTATTTACATTTTATATAGCATTGAGATTATATTACATAGAAGAAAACTATCATTTTTCAGTGATAAAGATTCAATAATGATAATGTTAGCAATGGTATAGCTGTGAAATAAAATTATAAAATTTGTAATTGTTTTTCTACTTCTTTGACTTCTTCTAGATGTATTGAACAAAAATTTAAGCGCTGCCCTCCCCTGCCCACCACCAGTGTCATAATCGTTTTTCATAATGAAGCGTGGTCCACGTTGCTTAGAACTGTCCACAGTGTGCTCTATTCTTCACCTGCAATACTGCTGAAGGAAATCATTTTGGTGGATGATGCTAGTGTAGATGGTAAGAAAGCACATGCAAATTAGATTGTTTCCCAAATCCATATGGTGGTATCTACAGTTTACTTGGTTATATGGTGCTCTCTGTATGCCATCCCAGAGCCTGAATATAATAGTTTGGATAGTGGGTATGCTGAATGAAATTAGAATCCAAGATGAACATATTCAAATATTTTCAAATGCAGAAATGTATGAAACACCGTTATTCATAACTATGTAGTCCTCAATGTGAGACTGTTATTGTAAGGCATAGAGGTTAAGAGCACAGACCTGAGCCTTTGAGTCAGGCTGCCTTGATTTGAATCCCAGCTCTTTTCCTAACCAACTATATGACTTGGGCAAGTTACTCAACCTCTCTGCTGTGATTTATCAGCAAAATGGGAATAATGCCATATTTCATGAAATATATTATGTGTCATAATTTATAAATCACTTGAGAAAACCCACAGCTAATTAAACTTAACATGCCATTGATTATAAGAAATTGATTATAAGAAGAATCCAATTGTGTAGCTTAAAATTGAGGAAATACAGAACTAGTACATAACTTCTAGAGTTGTTTTAAAGACTAAATGAGTTAATATAAATAATATTTCAATAAATAACATAAATGAATAGTTAAAAATCACTAGAGTCACCATGTTCTATTTTATTTCGGTGTTCTTAAATATTCCAATATTACTTACAATGTTAGCCAAATTCTTTAGTACATTTCCACTTAAAATTGGAAGTCAAATACTAAATTACACATTTTAAATTGGAATCACAAGGCTAATTTAACAAATGCTCTAACTTGTAAATTTTCAAACATCATAAGTATTTTAAATATTGTGTCAAACAGATACATATTATTTCAATGATTACAAAATTTATTCCTTAATAAATCCAAGTTTGGAGTTAGATTCCTGAAGGTCAGATGTCTCATTTTATCCTCCCAGCAATGTCTTGTGATGGTGAGGCCTATTATCCTCATCTTAAAGAAACTGAGGCACAGAAAAGGTAAAATTCCTTGCCCAAGGTCACACAGCTAAAAGTAATTGTGCCATAAAGTGAAATCAGGACATCTGATTTCATGTAGCTTTCTGTTCTTAACCTCCCTAATAAAGAGTGTGCATGGGAGCTAAATTTAGAGTGCAGATATAAATTTACGGGAAGTTTATATGTTGCGGGTAAGTAAATTTTTTTTTTTTTTTTTTTTTTTTTTTTTTTTTACAAATTCCAACAGTGAGAGGGTATATTGAAGGAATCTGTAGTAACTCCATTTCAAATAATTCTAATCAAGAATGTTGAAATTTTTACAAGCCTCTTAAAACAGACAATGTTTATGATTATATATTTAAGATGAGTTAACAATTCTGCTTGTCTTTCTGAGAATTATTTCTGAGGTAGTTAGAAGGTGTTAAAAGCTTAATCTGAGAATTATTTTGAGGCAGTTAGAAGGTGTTAAAAAGTTAATCTATTACTCTGAGACAACAGTGTTTTGATAGAATTATTTTTCCACAAGAGTTGTTCCTGCACTTACCTCTCTTATGAATGTTTAAGCTTTAAATAAGTAGCTCTCTTAACTGAACCACTGGAGAATTGAAAAAAAGGTTATATTATCACAGATAAAAGCAAAGTCATCTGCATTTGCTTCTAAAATCTGGCAGAAGCAAACTTTTGCCCCAGGACATTTATTGATTTTCTTAACATTCCCAAATCTTTTTGAGGCTATGTTTTGGGCCCAAGAAGGCTGCTTGAAGAACTGCATTTTGTACTCAGTAAGATATCAAAAATTTAATTGTGAAAAACAGGCTTAAGAAGTTGTTTCAGAATATGAACAGCTGGGCGCAGTGGCTCAACCTGTAATCCCAGCATTTTGGGAGGCTGAGGCCGGCAAATAGCTTGAGTTCAGGAGTTCCAGACCAGCCTGGGCAACATGATGAAACCCCGTCTCTAAAAAAAAAAAAAAAAAAAGAGAAGAAAAGAAAAATTAGCTGGGCGTGTTGCAGCATGCCTGTGGTCCCAGCTACTTGGGAAGCTGAGGAAAACTGCTTGCAGCCCAGAGGCGGAGGTTGCAGTGAGTTGTGCCACTGCACTCCACCCTGGGCGATAGAGCAAGACCTTGTCTCGAAACAAAACCAAACAGACAAAAAAACAACACTAGATTGACATTTGTTAATAACTGTTTTAAAACCTATGATCTCAATTTTTGCTTATTACAAACCTTATCCAATTTGGTATATTGAATATCTTAAAGTATATACCCAATACTAAAATTTGCCTGTTTCATATTTTACTAAGTAAAATTCTGTCAGGAGACTCCACAAAGCTTTCACAAATTTTTCTGCTGACTCTGTGTAGGAATCGTCCCAAACTGCTATAGCCATGGACTTTCTGACGTGGCTCAACATTTTGGTGTTAAATTATTTTGATCCTTGCTTAAATATCAGAGGCCTTTTGATATTTGACATTTTTCTTTAAGATTTCCAGATTTAAATACCAATTTCAAAGCACTGAATGTCTTTTTGGCCAAATTCCATATCTTTCACTCTTGTAGTCAATCTTCTCAGACCTCTGAATGAGTCTTCTGAATGGCTAGGGTTGACTCCATTTGAAGTTTCTCACTTCCCTCCAAACACATTATATTTATTGATAGGAAGTGTACAGAATAAGTATGTGTTACAGTGTTTTGTGTTACAGTAGTGATAATTTGCATAGCTAGCCTTTTTCCCCAGTAAGGAGTTAAAGATAAAATTTTCATTTTACTGGAAGGACACATGCAACTGTTAAGATTATGAATTTGGAAGGATCATTGCTCTGTGGTTTCATTAGCTTTCATAAGCTATATATGAAAATACATTTAGAAAGAATTAATCCTGATTTTTTTTCCTTACAGAGTACTTACATGATAAACTAGATGAATACGTAAAACAATTTTCTATAGTAAAAATAGTCAGACAAAGAGAAAGAAAAGGTCTGATCACTGCTCGGTTGCTAGGAGCAACAGTCGCAACAGCTGAAACACTCACATTTTTAGACGCTCACTGTAAGTATATATGTATGGATATGGTTGTAACATTTTCCCTCCCTCTCTATTTTAAAAGGTAAGGAAGCCTTTTCTTTTCTAAATGCCTAATTGCATTTTCTTTAACAGCGTTTTCAACTAGTGATTATAGCAATGACAGCCCAAGCAGATAACAGCTCTGTGGAGAAAATTCCTTTCACTTATGCAGAATTCTTATCTCCTTTGTGTTTAAGTTTCCTCAACTTTAATGTTCTCCAGTTACTAGCTGTTCCAGCCAGTTATCCTTGCCTCGTTTTTTTTTTCCATGTTTCTTTTCTGTTAAGAAAAAAAAAGTGTTTGTTTGTTTGTTTTTTTCTTGATTCCTACACTTTAAAGTGAATGAAAGCTTGTTTACTATTTAAATGTGGCCGGGCATGGTGGTTCATGCCTGTAATCCTAGCACTTTGGGAGGCCGGTGTTGGTGAATCACTTGAGGTCAGGAGTTCAAGACCAGCCTGGCCAACAAGGTGAAACCCCGTCTGTACTAAAAATACAAAAATTAGCCAGGCATGGTGACGTGTGCCTGTAATTCCAGCTACTAGGGAGACTGAGGAATGGGAATCACTTGAACCCGGGAGGCAGAGGTTGCAGTGAGCTGAGATTGTGCCACTGCACTCTAGCCTGGGCAGCAGAGTAATACTCCGTTTCAAAATGAATGAATGAATGAATGTAATCCACCCTATCATTAAACTTTGTCCTAGTACTGCTGCTTTTTTTATATTTTAGTTTTTGTGTGTGTTTTTTTTTTAATTTGCAGACTCCTTGGCATAAAAAGGAGTCTGCGAATTTTCAATAAAAACCACAAAACCAAAATATGTTTATATATATAGTTTTTATGCCAGGTTAGAGGTGCCCCATCCCATCTTCTTTGGTATCCCTTACATAAACATTGTCAATTTTTGTTTGACTTTGCTGCTGTTGGTTTTTCTTTGTACTTTAATTATTTTCAGAGTCAAAGTTTTTGAAGTATTTGGAAAGCATTTTTAGAGTCAATGTGTCATATGCATGCTAGTTATTACTAAAATGTCATTTTGTCCCTTGAACTTTGAGTTTAGTGGGCTATACTCTGTATGAGTGTCTAGCTTTGAATTGGCCAGTGCTTAGATTATGTTTCATCCAATTACTAGTTTTGAGCACACACCGATTATTACAGAAGGGCTTTTGGATGTGCTTGGGTTGCTTAGAGCCATCACATTCAGTTCTCTTTTAATACCAGACATTTAGAAAATGAAGAGAACACTAAAGGTAATCCTAGAGAGGTGCTTTAAAAAGGAAAATACCATCCTCTGGTATTTCTTTTCCTTGTTCAAAATTACAATAAGATCATACTGGACATTCTTACCCACTACCCACTGGGTGGATATGTCTGACGGTCATCCTGGACCATGACTGCCAAATACTGCTTTGTGGGGAGCCCAGAATAGGACAGCACATGCATTGGCTGAACTTGCTGTGTGTTACATAAAACAGCCTGGCCTGTGACCAGAGCCTAGACCTGTCATGACATGAAACTCCTTGGCCCTCCCTTTATATTAGGTCTGGGGCAGCTTTGAATGGTCCTTCTTCTCCAGTTGCTAAAATCGGAATTTATACTGACTCCTTATTTTCTCCTAAGACCCAGTCAGATAAATGAAAATTTCAATTACTGTACCTTACTCAGGGAGATACGAGTTTAAATAAATCAGAACACATTTAGGGCCAGGTAATGTGGAACACCAAAAAGCTACCTTTGATTCATAGGCCATTTTAACACATCATCTAAATTTTAAATACACTAGTGTTATTTTGCATCTTTTGTAGAAGAAAGAAGGTCATCATCTGTAGGGGAATTTTTCTAACTGTACTGAATCTTTTTTCACCTTTTTCATCCTACCCTCATCTCATCACAATAAACCTTTAAGAAATCTCCCCTTCTGGAGATCTATTGTACAACATGGTGACTGTAATTAATAATAATATATTGTCTACTCAAAAATTGCTAAGAGTAGATCTTAGATGTTCTTACCACCCGCTCCATAAGCCGATAAGGTGATGGATATGTTAATTAGCTTGATTGCAATAATCATTTTATAATGTATACATATATAAACACTATGATATACACTGTAAATATATAGAATTTTTATTTGTCTGTTGTAGTATCTCAATAAATCTGAGTAAGAAAGCAATCTCCATCATACACATGTTCAAAACACAAATTGACTCTGTTATTCTCATTTCTCTGTAAACCTTCACCTAAATAACTAAAGAAAAAAAGTTCAATGTTTTTATTGAATTAATTAAAATTCCGTTCTCTCCAGGTGAGTGTTTCTATGGTTGGTTAGAACCTCTGTTGGCCAGAATAGCTGAGAACTACACGGCTGTCGTAAGTCCAGATATTGCATCCATAGATCTGAACACATTTGAATTCAACAAACCTTCTCCTTATGGAAGTAACCATAACCGTGGAAATTTTGACTGGAGTCTTTCATTTGGCTGGGAGTCGCTTCCTGATCATGAGAAGCAAAGAAGGAAAGATGAAACCTACCCAATTAAGTAAGATGATTGCTCTCAGAGTCTTATATTTACACCCTATACCATACATTGAATACATACGCACTGTTTGCTTTATAGCAATTGCCTCTGACGTAATTGATAAAGAATGCACATATTCTATATAAAGAGAATCTAAAAGTCATTCATCTGTGTACTTACTTATACATGATGTTGCTAAGAGGTAGTGAGTGAGCTCTTATGTCTTCCTCATCAATCATTACTTAAAAATCGTAAAACATGGTTAGGAGAAGACATTTAAGTTTACTCCAATGGGAGAGGACACCAAGTACTCCCCCTCACCCCAAAAATCTTGACTTTGAAGATAGCACTTCTAGTTTTTATTAATCTGAATAAAAGCTTTGAAAATGTGATATGGCTTTAATTTTTTAATTTCAGTTCTTAAAATATGCTATTTTATCTTGTTTAGTTTTTATAACAAAATTTGACAATGGATTATTTTTCAGAACACCCACTTTTGCAGGAGGACTTTTTTCCATATCAAAAGAATATTTTGAGTATATTGGAAGTTACGATGAAGAAATGGAAATCTGGGGAGGTGAAAATATAGAAATGTCTTTCAGAGTAAGTTTATGGAAATTAAATATAGCAGACATATTAAACAGTGAAATATATTGTGTTCTAATCAGCTGGTACATATGATTACAGATGTGTGCACTCTACTTTTTGTGCTTTCTGAAACTTAATTGCTGGAAATTTTGGAATAAGAATATTTTCTTTTAATATGTAACTTAATATATTTATTCATTGTTGCCAATGTAACAAAAGGAATCAGTTAAACTCCTGTGTCCAGGCAGTAACACCAATTAATGCACTTGTAGCTACTGAATTCCAGCCAAGATAAATATAATTAAATCTAGTGCTTCAGGAAATGAGTTGATCATCAAGGGAGTTAGAATGGAAAAACATTTATGAATAATTTTAAAGGACATTGGACTTAACTGTTTGGATTGAATGAGCTGGATTTTTTCTATATATATTATAAGTTAATACAAAAAAAGGCTTTGGGTAGACTCCGTATGTACCTTATGGATTTGATTTCATGAGTTTCATTTTCTGCAGTAACTTTATCATTCATTTTTCATCTCTTAGGCTGGAATGTAGTGGAAAAAGGACTGAACTAGGAGTTAGAAGATTTAAGTTTTGGCTTGGGCTCCATCACATACTGGCAGTGATGATCTTAGCCAAGTTTGAACTGCTTATAGCGGGATCTTGTTTATTCATTTCAGTATTTCCAACCCCTAGCACGTGTTGGGTCACAAGCACAGTTTGTCTAATTGAACATATCACTGAGTCTTCTCATTTGTTCAAGAAAGAAAGGAGAGAAAGAGATTGTAATCACTTGCTCTACTACAAGCACATAGTATTAAATATGACTTTTTTCTGATTCTTTGCTTGGTAACTATGGCAGTCAATTATTAAGATATTTAAGTGAAAAGGCATTGATTTCATGATTTGCCATTTTATTTAGCATTAATGCAAATAAGGTTTTTTTTGACATTTTATCTCTAAATTGGCATGAATTTTTAAATAATCATCCACTACTTTGCAAGTTCAGTAGAATGGTCATTGGTAATAATAGCCATCTGTAATTGTTTTCTTGGTTACAAAATTGAATATACAAGAGATAAATAGGGTCTGAGTCCACTTATATCCAAAGTTAGAAGAGAAACTCTAGTTTAAGTGAAGTGACTATGTCAGTAGTTCAGACAGAAGTCAAATGCATAAGAGCCTTTAGTTTTCTGTGCATATTAGAGAACTTACATAATTATTTGCAAAAACAAAAGCCTGGAATTCATTTTTATGAAAAATCTGAAATCGCCATTTTGTTAACTTACTGAAAATGCACTTCTGTTGTCTTTAGTGTCTATGCCATTTAATAAAATAATTCCTTACATTTAAGAACTTAAGTTGAAATGGCAGGGGACAGAGACTATTTGTAATATTGTAATCTCTTCTCTAATTTTGTTTTTCATAATACCTTAAAGGTGAACTTAAAAGCAACACTTTGATTTTTCTAAAATACTGTAAATTTAAACAAATATCATTAATTATCAGGTATGGCAATGTGGTGGGCAGTTGGAGATTATGCCTTGCTCTGTTGTTGGACATGTTTTTCGCAGCAAAAGCCCTCATAGCTTTCCAAAAGGCACTCAGGTGATTGCTAGAAACCAAGTTCGCCTTGCAGAAGTCTGGATGGATGAATACAAGGAAATATTTTATAGGAGAAATACAGATGCAGCAAAAATTGTTAAACAAGTAAGTTAAAGCTAAGTAGTTAAATTGCAATAAAATCTATAACAAGTTCACATGTCCTTTTGCGTCGATTCATCTCAAGTACAAAACATCAAAAAATTTGAAAGTAGGTTTTCAATTTTAACTCTTAAAGTACATGAATTATGAATCCAAGTTTCCTTTTTTAAGTAAAAAGCTAAGTAAACTCCTTTTTAAAAATCAGGAATTCTACTTGATGTTTTTAATATGAAAGATAGTTCATTTTTGTTGCTGCCCTGGTTCAATATTTTACTCAAAGAAAATTAAGTAGAACTGTTTTTACTGGTTTTAGGAGATATAACACCTAAATAAAGGTTCTAAGTGACTTTTTGCACTGGAGATAGAGACAGTGTCTTAATGTGGCATGAGAATAAACCAGGAGTGCCAAGCCTTTTTTTTTTTTCAAGCTCTAGTTTCACTACTTACTGGAGATGTTACTTTGGCAAAGCCTTTGAGAATGTAAAATAGGGAAGACACTTCCTAGAGTGGCTGCAAGGTGGCTGGACATGGAGTGCATGCTTAACATGTTTCTTTTCTCTCCTTCCCTGTTTTAAGAGATGAAATACACATGCTGCCTCTCTCCCAGAGTAGCTGTGAAATAAGAAAGTGATAAGTGCTAACAAATATATGGTACTCTAGTTATTAACCTGCCATAAATAGATTCTGCTCTGCAGAATCATGAAACCTAATATATTAGAAGTGAGTTCCAATAGTCTTAATAATATTAAATAAGATAAATTAACTAGATAGTTTAAGGCCATGCTTCAGTGAATAGTAGTTGTCTCTTTATAGGAAATAGATAGTGCTAATTTGCAGGGTGAGGGAAGGTGGAGTATTTATTGGGAGTCAAGGGTATCAATATTTTGGCTGTTGTGGTAGAGAACGATTTGGTTATCTCTTTCCCCTTTTCTTTGGTCTCCAGTATCTCCCTGTTAGGATGCAAATTCAGAGCACTACTGAGTTAGATTGCTGTCTTTTTACCCAAGGCCATGAAGACAAATTGGGCAGATTGTGTACTGCACAATAGTACTTGGCTAAGCAGGCAAGTAGGCACTAAATGAAGCTTATGCTCTGCTTGTCCCCCACAAAGGGGCACATGAGTCAGCAAATACCTGTTTGTTACCACAGGGCACATAGATCTACATAGTAAATGTAATAAGCTAGCCAGAAGTCCTAAAGACTCATACTTTTTGCTAAAACGCCTGGGTTCAAGACATCAAAGTTGGCATAAGAAAATATTTTCTTTAGTTGAACTGATAAGATTGAGTATTTACTTTTGCATACATTTAGATATTACATGTACTTTTTCTCTAATATTTTGCCTGTAGGTCAAATACCTTGAAGTTTAATAATGGTTTTTTAAAAAAGTTATTTTCTTAGTACCTTAAAATAAAGGAAAACAAAACTCATTTAACTTGAAAATTGCTTTTTATACTAAAGGTTCAGTTGGGGATATTGTTAAGAACAAGCAACATCCTGAAACTAGAAAAATTACTCCCAATGGGTTATTTCTTGCTGGTGGTTTTCTTTGAACTTGATGGGGAAGAGATAGAAGTTGCATTGTGTATTGGCACTGTTTGTCTATACCTGATTTCTCACACTTCACTTTGCAGATCACTTTTAGGTATAAAGTTGGGACCAATTTTGGATGCTCCTACCACCATTCCTTTGCCCACAGCATTTTACTAGAAATCTTTGTCTTGTAGGGAATGTTTGTGGCACAAATGAAGAATAAAATAGCATCATTTTAGTATTTTAATCAGCACTGAAGTGGTCTTGACTCTCTTTTAAAGCCAGAAATGAACAGGCAGGCATACTTTTTACTTGAATGAATGATGAAGGCTGTTGAATTGCCTCTTGAATTTTTAGCATGGATTTTTAAAAATACCTAAATAGAAATACAAATAGCAGTATTTTCAGTACTTTATCAATGTTGTTTTAATTAAGCATTCCCTTCATTTCTCATGTTTCTACAGAAAGCATTTGGTGATCTTTCAAAAAGATTTGAGATAAAACACCGCCTTCAGTGTAAAAATTTTACATGGTTTCTGAACAATATTTATCCAGAGGTGTATGTGCCAGACCTTAATCCTGTTATATCTGGATATGTGAGTATTTTCCTGTTCCTTTTTTAATTAATATGCTCCTTGCCACCAACCTTTATATGGTTCTAAGAAAATTGCTGAAATACTTTCTTTATTGCTTTTGAGATTTTACATTATAATCATTAACATTACTTTCTAAATTATTTTAAAAATACATAAACTGCATGGATTAAAAAACTTTTCATAACATGAAAATTTTCCTTTAGATTAAAAGCGTTGGTCAGCCTCTATGTCTGGATGTTGGAGAAAACAATCAAGGAGGCAAACCATTAATTATGTATACATGTCATGGACTTGGGGGAAACCAGGTGAGCACAAAATCCTTCACTTGTAAAGCATTTACAAGCACAAGTGAGATGTTGCCTATTTTTCAGAAGTCCCACAGCAGCTTTATACTTGGGTAAGCTGTGTGTGAAATGTTTTCGGACTGAGTTTGGCAATTGATATTGATGAGTATTTTTTTTTTTTGGTTTTTACTCTGGCTCTGAAAACAATTTGAGTAGCTTAACCATTAAAAAAAAAAAAAAAAAGAAGAAGGAGGCGGAGCAGAGTGGCTCACGCCTGTAATCCCAGCACTTTGGGAGGCCAAGGTGGGTGGATCACTTGAGGCCAGGAGTTCGAGGCCAGCCTGGCGAATATGGTGAAACCTCATCTCTACTAAAAATACAAAAATTAGTCGGGCATGGTGGTGCGTGCCTGTGTTGCCAGCTACTCGGGAGGCTGAGGCTGGAGAATTGCTTGAACCACGGAGGTGGAGGTTGCAGTGAGCCGAGATCACACAATTGCACTCCAGCCTGGGTAACAGAGTGAGACTCTGTTTCAAAAACAAACAAATCAAAAAAAAAAAAAAAATGAAAATGAGAAAATAATAGAATAATGCCATTTGAAATTTTTTTTTGGAAAGAAACTTCTATGTAGCTCTTTGATGCTTTAACTTTTGCATGACTATTGGCATGGTGATTTTGCAAGTTTACACATAAAGGCCACATATAACTGGATTGAATCACAAATTACATCAAGTGTTGGTAACAAAATAGAGCATTATAAATTAATTTTGTGGGCCACAATATTATTTCAATATGTTCCTCCTTCTCCAACAAAAGAGGAAGATTCTCCTTGATTAGTGACATACCTGCTTTACTACCTTTTGACTATTTTACTGATTAAGATTCAAATGTCAAATATTACTATTTACTTGCCTATGGGTAGAGAACATGTTATATACAAAGTTTCTGTTTTTTTAAGCTTCCTTTCCTTACCTTTTGCAACTTAACTCCTGGAAAGTTTAGACTATTTCTCTCATTTGTTCATTCAACAAATTCATTGAGTGAGCCCTGCATGCCAGATACTATGATGAGTTCAAGCTATTTAGACTCTAACTCCTTCAGGAAATCTATAAACTAGCAGTTCCTTAGGATAAAGCATTCAGAGTGTTCTGGGCATATAGAAAAGGGCATCTGAATGAGACTGGGTGTCCACACATTTTCCTGAGAAAGATGACATTTGAAAACATTAAAAAAAAAAAAAAGTAGGTAGGAGCTAGTGAGGTGGCTGTGGGGAATGGCAACAGAATAAGAAGAGTGTGAAGGAAAGTGAACTGAAGAGAAGAGCCTGGAGTATCTCTTCTGAGCATTGCAGGTATTTTGGTATAGAGTCCAAGATGTGTGTGGAGGAATTTTGCAATAATTAATATCCATGATGTCCTATTTTAATGGGACGAAACTTTGAGATGTCAGTTTTAGGAAAAAAGAGCCAGTTTATCTCCTGGTCCATCCTCTTCTGTATTTCTTCCTACCCATTAGGCTCAGCTTAATCTAGTTCTAATCCTTATTAACCTAAACCAATCAATCTACTGAGGGCAGATGATACAGATGCCCAGAAGCCAGAGCTGGTGAACTGGATCTATTGCTGGATGGTTAAGGTGTAATTCTGAAATAGGATGGAGATATATATGGACACATATAGACAGACATACATCTATACCTATATCTATATACATATATATCTGTACATATATGTGTATATGCATAAATCTATATGTATCTTTTTAAGAATTTTCTTACCCTCCATATATTAGAAGAAAAATAGTTACATAAATAATTGCATTCTTTGGAAATAACACTGATCTATGCTTGTAAAAATTAAGATTTTGAACAAAGGGAAATATTTCTGCATTTGTTAAAATCTTATCACTAAATGTAAATCCCTATAAATTTCTCTTAGGCTTCTTCTAGCATTACATTTATTTTATCTTAAAAGCTGAAGATATATTGTACACATTGCTTTTTTCCATTTCTCTGTTATCATTTTCATAAAGATAATAACAGCTTTATGATAGCTCTGTATCAAAAATATGTTTACATTTTAAATAGAATATAGCTATCTTTTAGAAATTGAGGGATGGGAAAAAATTCACATATTCTTTCAATAAATATTTGTTTAGAACCTATAAAGTAGCTTGTACTGACTGTTACCGTAGTGAAAAGACAAAGCTCCTGATCTTGTGGAGCTTATGTTTCACAGGAACAAAGAAAAAAATATGTAGTTTTGGGCATGAAGAAAAATATAGCAGGTAAGGGAATAGTGTTTCAGGGTGGGGTGGTTATTTTAAGAGGTGAGGGAAGACCTTTTTGGAAAAGCGTCCTTAGAGGGAGCCTGAATACTTTGAGAGAGTGTTCCAGGAGAAGATGCTCATCTTGGAGGAAGGATTTCCAAGAGTAGAGGCCCAGAGGCAGACACGTGGAGAAAGCAGATAGCCAGTGTGCCTAGAGCAGAGTGGTCTAGCAAAGAGGACTAGGAAATGAGGTCAGGGGCCTTGATAGGGACCTGATCATGTAGGGCTCAACAGGCCCCATTAAGAAACTTGGGGCCGGGCGCGGTGGCTCACGCTTGTAATCCCAGCACTTTGGGAGGCCGAGGCGGGCGGATCACGAGGTCAGGAGATCAAGACCACAGTGAAACCCCGTCTCTACTAAACTCGGAGAGGCTGAGGCAGGAGAATGGCGTGAACCCGGGAGGCGGAGCTTGCAGTGAGCCGAGATTGCGCCACTGCACTCCAGCCTGGGCGACAGAGCGAAAAAAAAAAAAAGAAACTTGGACTTAATTCTGAGTTTGACAGAAACGATTGAAGAGTTTTGAGCAGGAGAATAAATATTATCTGGTGTATATACTAAATAGAAACTTTGGCTTTTGTTAACCCTAACACAGCTATTGATTTTATTTTGGTTTATTTCCTTGACATTTTATTTTTAATCAAGCATTGCACTTAAACTGTTTTGCAAATTTTAGTTCCCTGAGTGCTAAAATTTTTAGATATTATATAACTTCATCATTTTTTCATGTTTCCTTCTACTTTTGATCAGATAATGTTTTTATAGCATAAAACTTCATGTATGCCAAGTAAAAATAAATATTTTGGTTATGTGACTAAGCTGGCCAATATTACTAGTGTAATGCAGTTTGAGTCATTATAACTTGATTATATTTACTGCTTTGCCTCTTCTCTACTCGTTCTAAGTAATGGGTCTCTCCAACATTCACAGCTATCCAATTATGAACTCTTTTTTGTTACCAAAGTACTTTCAATATTTTCCATTTTTTTTATCATTTTTATTTTAATGACTTTTTAATAATGGGTAAAATATTCGACAGCCTTTGTTACCATCTTTGAGATCTTAAGGCTTATCTTTCTTAGCCAAGTATAGCTAGAATGCTATTTTCATCATCTAAACCCATTTTCTTCCAGGGTTTCCATTTGAAGAACTACTAGTTATAAAAATGACTGATGTTTTGCTTGTGGGCGGAGATAAATTAAGCATGAGACTAAGAGCAGGGAAACTCAAGATATTTGGCTCTGTGAATTCAGCGAATGTTTGTAGAGTGCCTACTCTAATATACATAAAGAGTTTAACACAGTGCCTGCCTAGCATGTAATAAGGACTTAACAAATATTGGTGCTCCTACTAATTATTTCATTATTGAAAATCAATTATGTTAACTTATTTTATCTTTATAATGTCAATATTATGAAATATTGGATTTGTAATGGGTGTTATGACTCGATAAATTGCCTGACTTCAGTCTATGGGGAAGCCAGGTCTACACACCACACATAATTCTAATAGAGTGCTAGAAAAGTTATCTCTGATGTACTATGGGAACCTTGAAAAGATTGTAATTTTGTGCAGCAGGGCAAATTCAGGCAAAGCCAAAGAAGGAAGGTAGTATTTGAGTTGGCTTTTGAAGGATTAAAAAGGAGTTAGCCAGGCAGAAAAGTGTCAAAAGTGTATTCCAGGCAGAGGACAGACTGTAAAGCAAAGTCTTAGAGTTATAGATACACATGTTCTGATTGGTAGAATTGTGTGAAAGAAGCATAATAGCCGGGCGCGGTGGCTCACGCTTGTAATCCCAGCACTTTGGGAGGCTGAGGCGGGCAGATCACGAGGTCAGGAGATCGAGACCACGGTGAAACCCCGTCTCTACTAAAAAAAAAAAAATACAAAAAATTAGTCGGGCGTGGTGGCAGGCGCCTGTGGTCCCAGCTACTCGGAGGCTGAGGCAGGAGAATGGCGTGAACCCGGGAGGCGGAGCTTGCAGTGAGCCGAGGTTACGCCACTGCACTCCAGCCTGGGCAACAGAGCGAGACTCCGTCTCAAAAAAAAAAAAGAAAGAAGCATAATATATAACTGGGGCAATGGTTGATGCAAGATCAAAAAGAAAGATTTCATGTACCAATTAAGGAGTGTGGACTTTATCTTAGCAACAGTAGTGATTCACTTAAGCAAGGGCAGTCAGGGATCAAACCAATGCTATAAAAGACTATCTGGCAGCAGATTGGATTGCTGGATGATAGGAACAGAAATTGGAGGTAGCTGTAGGTGTTTCAGTAAAAATTCTGAGTCTGAGTAACAGAAGTGAATACACGGAAGTGAGAATGGATGAGATGTTAACATCTGAGAGGAATAGTACAGCTAAGGGACGAATTACTTGGATATGTGGAGAAAGAGAAGCATCAGTAGTAACAATAGCTAAAATGTATGAAAACTCACCATGTGCCAGTCATTGTTCTAAGTGTATTATACATATTAACCCACTTATCTTCATAACTCTGTGGGGTAGGAACTATTAAATTACCCATTTTCTAGTGAGAAAACTGAGGCATGGTGAACACCCTGAAGTCCCTAGTTTAGTGAAAACACCTTTAATTGAGATGAAGAAGAGAGATGGAACACTTGTGGGAGAGAGGCAATTAATGTTCTTGTTAGAACTCTTCATTCCCTTTTCTGAGGAGTGCCTGGGATAGCCTCCATTCTCCTTGATAACTTCCAACTTCTGGTATGGGGAGGAAGACAGTACCTTGTTAATGAAGTAACCACCTGTTGATGAAGGAAGGCTATTGTATCGTCTATCATAAAAACTCAGCTTATGTTTCTAATAACTATTTTTATTGTATTATTTTGTTGAAATAGAAATGACTTCATTATTTAACGAGTTGCTGATTTACTTATTTATTTTGCAACTGAGCACATGGGTTGCTTTTGTCAGTAACAGTGCTATTCCTTCCATAGTACTTTGAATACTCTGCTCAACATGAAATTCGGCACAACATCCAGAAGGAATTATGTCTTCATGCTGCTCAAGGTCTCGTTCAGCTGAAGGCATGTACCTACAAAGGTCACAAGACAGTTGTCACTGGAGAGCAGATATGGGAGATCCAGAAGGTACCTCAGTGCAATTAATTCATCTATTTAACTATTTTTCTTAGCTCTACTTGTTTATCTGGGAAAATGAGTGGAACATGGTACATTAATATTATCTATCAGAATTTCTCTCCCTTTATTAACTTTGTTATTATGTGTTTCTACCCATGTGATAAGAGAATATATCTATGAATTAAATACTCTTAGTAACAAAAAATTAAGTTGCTTGGTTGAACCATGATATATGCAGATGAGCACTTCTGTGAATTATTAATATTAGTCACTTGTTTTTTACTATTTAGGGTTTCTTATAATGCCTTTTGCAACAGTCATATTTTTTTTCTGGCAGAGAGAAGAAAAATTATTATATCTTCTCGCTTGAAGTGATTAATTTTTTTCTACCCTGTTTTAGCACTTTTTGACAAACCTAGAATTGAGAGAGTGCATAACAGGTCTCTTCTGTTTTTAAACATGTTTAAGGCTTAGCTGTATCATAGCAATTCTTACCTGAACATTGTTTTGTGCAGTACTAGAAAACCTTAACACTGGCTTTTATAATTTATGATGTTTTTAAGAGTTTGTCACTTATGGATATATCAAGGGAATACTTCTTGTTTGAAAATGTGATTCAAACCTTGTTCTGTCTGCCTCTCTTCATTGTGTAATACCTTACTAATTGAACAGTAGTAGCTTAAAAGGTGGCATTTACACTGGAAGCCAAAAAGAGTTTATCAGACATGGCCCACCTTAGAAAGATTTACTATTATGTTTGCTTCAATGAAACCATAAAATCTTTTTCATATTTATCACTTAACTATGAGTCTTGAAATTTAATGTCTGTCGTTTCCTTTTATTCTAGGATCAACTTCTATACAATCCATTCTTAAAAATGTGCCTTTCAGCAAATGGAGAGCATCCAAGTTTAGTGTCATGCAACCCATCAGATCCACTCCAAAAATGGATATTTAGCCAAAATGATTAAGTGTTCCTTAAAATTAAGTTGGAAAAGGAAATATTCTTTCTCATAAAACTGTGACTAGGCATACACTGTAGTTTTTGAAAATTATGCAAAAGCAGCTAAATGTAACTTATTCCAAGTGCATTTTTCTTATTTATATCTTAAACTATCTATGTAGCACTACTACAGAAATTCTGCAAGTTTCTGTTTCAAAGCACAATAACTAGTAATACCAAAGACTATTTCAAAATGTCCAGATGTAGGGGAAGAGATGTTTACAGTATGACGAAAATAATTTTCCAAGTAAAGTGATGTTTGTGTGTTTTGTACACTTAGGGATATATATAGCTACATTCACACACTCACAATTTAAAATATTTCCCCTAGTTTTTTGGGGGGATAGGAAGAAAGATTTGTTACTGTATTTTTTAACTACATAGAAATAGATCAATAAAGGTCAGCATTGGCCTCTGTGTACAAACCAAAAGCTTTTACAGATCCAGAATTTATTATTTTAAAATGCAGGTGAACTTTTTTTTGCCTTTGGTTTACTTGTCTGTCAAATGTTTCCTTAAACATGAAACTGAATAAGAAGAGGAGTATTTTTAACACTTAAATTTCTTGGCAAATTTTAAAACATTTTTTAGTCTGTAACGCACTCCACTTGAAGCACTTAAGTCTTCCTTAAATGACTTTTCTTAAGTAATGATATTGTGTGTTTTCCCAAAGCACTTTTGAAAAAATTTTTATAAATTACTATCTGTTGAAAAGGTGTCCTTTTCCTTTCTGCTAGTATTTTTTTCTTACCAAAATTCACTAATCTTGAATGTTTGTGATATTAAATTTCAAATGCAGAATACTTGACTCATTTAAAGCTAAATTTTGTTACGGATTCAATTATAATTGTAATGGATTTTTGACTTTGTAATGGATTCTTTTCATCAAAAAGCCTTATTTTTTTATCTATGTGGAAAACACAATAAAAAATCCTCAACACTATTGTAATTATTTGGTTAAGTTTTTTTCCTGTTTTGGGTAAAATCTGTAATTGATAATAGGTGGGGGAAAATGAATTTTGTATTCTAAGCGCCTATTGTTTGTAAAGCCATCAGATATTTCTTATGGCACAAAAAATGAGGAATAGTAAAACTTCTGCATTCAATATTTAGAAAATTTTGTATTAATTTCTGATAACGTTCCTTAAGCATCTGATAGAATGACTTTTTAAAAAATTTTGATGCTTGCTTAGGAGATTTAACACTTTTTTTTTGTTTTTCGTCATTTTATATTTAGATCTCCTGTATTCTTGTTCCAGAAGTAAAATGTGATTGGTTTCATATTTTAAATCTGTCAGAGCCTCAGTTGTACAAAAAAGAGCATATGTTGGTTATTGGCCCCATCTTCTCATTGTTTGTTTGTAAGTTTGAATTTGTATTAAAAAGCCTGCATTCTGAGCTGGACATGGTGGCTCAGCCTCTAATCCCAGCACTTTGGTAGGCAAAGGTGGGAGGATCATTTGAGCTCAGGAGTTCCAGACCAGCCTGGGCAACATAGCAAAATCTCATCTGTACAAAAAATAAAAATAAAAAAAGAAATTAAAAATAAAATTACCTAGGTGTGGTGGCACCCATCTGTAGTTCCAGCTATACAGGAAGGTGAGGCAGAAGCATTGCTTGATCTTGGGAGATCGAGGCTACAGTGAGCTATGATTACACCACTGCACTTCAGTCTGTGTGACTGAGCAAGATTCTTTAAAAAAAAAAAAGCCTACATTCTCCAGTTGATTATTTCAACTAATGTGTATTATGTGCCTAATTTTCTATCAGAAGTTGTATTAGTCCGTTTTCACACTGCTGTTAAAGACATACCTGAGACTGGGTAATTTATAAAGAAAAATAGGTTCGATGGACTCACAGGTCCACGTGGCTGGGGAGGCTTCACAATCATGGCGGAAGGTGAAAGGCATGTCTTACATGGTGGGAGGCAAGACAGAATGCGAACCAAGTGAAAGTGGTTTCCCCTTATAAAACCGTTAGGTCTCGTGAGAGTTATTCACTACCACAAGAACAGTGTGGGGGAAACCACCCCCATTATTCAATTATCTACTACTGGGCCCCTCTCACAACATGTGAGATTTATGGGAGCTACAATTCAAGACGACATTTGGGTGGGAACACAGCCAAACCATATCAGAAGTGATGGTAGGCAGAGTAAGACTTGTTATTACTTTTGAGCTATGTCTCATGGGTCAGAAAGAAAGGCAAGTAATTTTAAAGTAGATAGTAAGTACCAGTAGGCATGAATATCCATGAGCATATATTTCTCTTAGAGCTTATTATATCTCTAAACACAAAATTATTTCTCAAAAATACTTTATAAATGAACTTAAGCATATTTTCTTTTTTCTTTTTCTTTCTTTTTTTTTTTTTTTTTTGAGACAGAGTCTCGCTCTGTCACCCAGGCTGGAGTGCAGTGGCACGATCTTGGCTCACTGCAATCTCCGCCTCCCAGGTTCACACCTTTCTCCTGCCTCAGCCTCCGGAGTAGCTGGGACTACAGGCGCCCGCCACCACGCCCGGCTAATTTTTTGTATTTTTAGTAGAGACGGGGTTTCACCGTGGTCTCGATCTCCTGACCTCGTGATCCACCCTCCTCGGCCTCCCAAAGTGCTGGGATTACAGACGTGAGCCACCGTGCCCGGCCACTTAAGCATATTTTCAAAAAAACCAAAGTGCGTGCCCTGCATGTATCGCTCATATGTTGACATACCATGATCCAACTGAAATCTACTTAGAGTAGGTTGATATTATTATGGGGAAGTCCTTCTTACCTGATTTGGCAGCCTCAGGCTATTGCTCAAGTGTCATACAAATCATGTCATTAAGGACTGGACCTTTAGGGTAGGTAGTGGCTTTTAAAAGTCTTGAGTTTTGAAACAATGATAACAGGGAGTTATTTATGGAGCCTGGCTGCCATCCACCTGAGACTTAACTGCACTCAAGTGTGAAATGGTGGAATTCTTGCTCAATTTGAAGCTGCCATGGCAAATGGTCTGGTTGCTACAGAAGACTTGGCATGCTGCCTTCATTCCAGAGGCCCAAATCCTAAGAACTCTAGGTTGGTAAGCTGCACTGCCAAATCCACTAGTGTTAACCTGATGGGCAAGTTCACTGAAATCTGAGAGGGGATCACACAGTTAACTATAGGAGAAAATAAGCAACACACTAGAATTGCCCATTACTATAACCAGTGATGATGGATTTTTTAAGCCCCTATATTACCAGAGACTAGTATTGGACAATTTAGTTAAGCACTTTATATATCATCAAAATGTAAGTGCAAAAAGGACAAGGTTGACTTTATTGGAAAGACTAGAAAAAAGTCAAATCATTTTTAAAATGCTGTTATGTGTAGATGAGAATTGTAAAAGATAGGGAAAACAAAAATCTAGGAAGATTCTGTACTCAGATTGCTTCACAATTCACTTTAGACAGCAGAAATAAATATCTTTAGACAATGCATTTTTAGTATGCTTTGTGCAAGAAAGATGTTTGCAGAACTCTCAGAAAGTAGTTCATACTCAGATAAAAGGCCTTGGCCCTACAATAGAATATCTGTGAAGGAATTAATACACATACAAATGTAGCATTGTGTGTGTGTGTGTGTAGTGTGTATATTTTAAATTAAAATATTTGACATCTTTTTATGAATTTATATTTTGATTACCTTTTCCAAATTATCAACCTACTCAATCTTCCCTTTTCCAATCCTACAGTCCTAACTTTTCCACATCACCAGCCCAACTGCAAAAGAGATTCCTCCTGCACGCCGAGGCCCTCTTGCTCTCTAGGCTTCCACAACAGCTAGGAAATTTTTTGTGTCTGTTTTAGGGATTTTATTAGGCACCAGGCACTAATAATATACAAAATAGTCCCCATCTGAAGGTGGAGAAAGTTATAGTTTAGTAATGTGGTCATCAATGTGGTCTCATAATGATGTTTTAAAGAGAAATAGTCCCATGACGAAGTCAACATATTCAACTTCTGGTGAGTCCACTGACAGGAGCTAGAGGAGAAAACAGGCACCCCATATTTTAGAGGTAAATAATTAAAGTAATGCTTCTTAAACCTTATTGTACACACAATAATAAAATTCTGATTGATTAAGAATCAATCAGATTGAATAAGATTCTGACTGATTAAGCCTGGGGTAGAGCTTGTAATTTTGTATTTCTGACAAACTTTCAGGTGATACCAAAGCGGCTGGCCATGGTACCATGCTTTGAATAGAAAGGCTACCCAGTGAACCAATGCCCAGGGTTCTTTGAGACTACCATGATGACTTTGACCATGCTTGACATCCATAATTACTTATAGTACGACCAGAAGTCAATGCCTCTCTATCAACCATTATCATCATTATTCTTCCCTGGCAGCTCCTACATCCTTTGTATATCTCTACGTTGATAAATCTCCCACCTTCTGATTACCTTCTACTCTGCAAACTTCTTTGATTAGAAAACTCTATCATATCAGCAATTTTGTCTCTGAAAATTCTATGTATTGTCTTGCCTTAACTGAACTAGACATTAATTAAGGATAAATCTTCCAATTCTAGTGAGGGTTATTGTTTTTCATTTTTGTTTTCTATCATTCCTCTTGTACTTCAAGGCTGGGATTTGGGATAGGTGTGTCCTTCTTCAAAAATGCCCCAGCTTATTTGAGGCCATGTCATGTGGATATATTATGCTCTACCCCTTCGTGCTACTGTCAACCATGAATCTATAGGTCATTTATCTTAATTCGTTCCCTGCATTAACTGAATACTTTAGTTCCTGTTGGCCTTTCTTTCTTTATACCTCTACTTCTGTCACCCTATGGGTGACTTCATTATTGGTGCAGATAACTCCACCATTCTGAGCTCTCAGTATTTGACCACCACATTTCCTTCCCTCAACCACACATTCCCTGGTCATCACCAGAAACCATATCTTCTCTAATATCTTGATCACCTTAACCTCTATGACTACCACCTCCTTTCCTAGCTGATTTATGCTAGTTCCTACTCTCTAGAAACAACTTTTTCTATCTCTTCAGGACTTCTAAACCATTGATTTTGCTACTTGTTCACTATCATTCTCCTCTAGTCTATACTTTTATTCTTATCCAGAATGGTTTTAATATTTCATCACTGTAACAATTCTCTTTCACTGTCAATTCATGTGTCTGTTTCTCCATCGTGCTTACCTAGAAAACCTCAAAACATGGATAAACCAAAATATTTGCAACCACTACTTCTGCATCCAAACAATTGTCATGCTGGGCACATTCACCATCTTTCTGGGGATATCTTGTTTCCTCTTTCTCTTTCATATGTTAGATCTCCAGTTTTGTGTATACTATAACTTCCTCTTTCTTGGTTAACTTCCTCATTTTGGAGGAGTACATTACACAGTAATATTCTGGGGAACGGTTTAGGATGCATACAGTTTTTGAGACCCTTATATCCAAAATACCTGTATTCTACCCTCACAATTAGAAGGTTAGCTGAGTATAGATTTCTTGGATGGATTTTTTTTTTTCAATACTTTAAAAGTTTTGTTTGTTTCTTTTTTTTTTCTAAATTTCAGTATTGATAACTCCAGTCTATTTTTGATTCTTGGTTCTTTGTTAGTGATTTTATTATTTTCACTCTGAATACTTGTAGATATCCTATTTGCCCCAATGTGTTAAATTTCACTGTAAGTCATATTACAGTATGCTTTACTGTGCTCTTTAAATACTCATGTATTTAAATTATGAAATCTTTTCCAAATATTTATTAATTTTATCCTTTGTATTCTCAGTTTCTTTCTGGGAATCTTATTTTATCAGACCCTTAACATATTGATTCTCTAGTCTATATAGGAGGGCAGCTTTTCTGATCTATATTCCATATCTTTGCATACTCCAGGATGTATTCTTAATGTACTCCTTTAAGCCGTCTATTGAGTTTTTCTTTTCTGTCATTCGTAATTTCCAAGATCACATTCTTGTTCTCTGAATTTTTCTTGAATACCACTATTATTTTGTGAATGTAATTTTTTTCTTTTGTCTTTCTGAGATTATCAATAAAAATATTAATGCTAGTTCTTTTTTTAAAGGTTTCATCTACTTGCATAGTCTATTTCCTCCAAGCTGCTTTTCCCCCCCCATTTACTCTCTGCATTTCATAACAGATGCTTTCCTCTAAAGTCTGGTGATTTTTAATTGTTCATATTGAGCAGAGGATTGAATACTTACTAAAAAGCTCTTTAGTCTGAGGAGGGTTATTGACTATGGTCTTTCCTGTAGGCTGACCCAACTGCGGCCATTGTGCTGGAAAACAAAATGACAAGTTAGATCCCCAGAGAGGAATCTTCCAATCACCCTGGAATGTGTAAACCTGAGGATCACTGGGAGAAGAGGACTGGGGATGAATTTTCAGTATAAGATTCTTGTCCTCAACTGTGCTAGAGACACTCTATTTTATCCTCTCCAGTGAATGCATGTCTAAGCTTCTGTTTGGGTGTAGGAGAGGAACGAGGAATCTAACTGATTGGTAAATGGAGTGTCAACTACTCCTCCTCCCTATCTTTCTCACTTTTGGAGGTGCTTGGTTCCACCAGTTCTTGATTCTTTCTGTGGTTCTGTAGTATGAAATGCATTACTACTCTGCTTTCTCCAATGATAGCTTTGGACTAACTACTAATTAATTTGCTTTCCAGGCTTCAAAACGGTGTTGTCATTAAACTTCTCCTACTCTTCTCCCCAGGGATATATATTTTTTTCCCTATATCTTTACTGTCATTTTAATGGGATTTTGGAAGACAGCAGAAGAAAATGAGGATAGAATCTGACACTCTTGACAATAAATCCCCATTAATTCTTCCATGACTTCCAATTTTTTCACAGCAACTTAACTTTTTAAATAAAAAAAAAGCATTGCTCCTCTGCTTTGTAACCTTCCAATGGCTCTCAAATTGTTCTTAGAGTAAAACTTTTGCTTCTGGTTGTAGCCTACAAGGACCTATATGACCGACTCCTTGCCAATTTCTCCTGCCTCATCTAGGACCACCTTTTCTGTGCTGAGTGTGCTTCAGACAGAGTAGTTGCCTCCTGGATTTGTCTCATGTATCAAACTGATTCTTGCTTTAGAGCCTACATTTTCTTGGTCCGGATGCCCCTAGTAACAGTATCTTTTTTTTTTTTTTTTTGAGATGGAGTCTCGCTCTGTCGCCCAGGCTGGAGTGCAGTGGCGCGATCTCGGCTCACTGCAAGCTCCGCCTCCTGGGTTCACGCCATTCTCCTGCCTCAGCCTCTCCGAGTAGCTGGGACTACAGGCGCCCGCCACCACGCCCGGCTAATTTTTTGTATTTTTAGTAGAGACGGGATTTCACCGTGGTCTCGATTTCCTGACCTCGTGATTCGCCCGCCTCGGCCTCCCAAAGTGCTGGGATTACAAGCATGAGCCACCGCGCCTGGTGAACAGTATCTTTTATATGTTTCTGTTCTCAGCTCAAATAAAACATTCTGAGAAGAGACCATCTTTTGTAAAGTAACCCAATCACTACTGAATCGCCGTGTTTATTTCCTTGTTACATTTACCACTACCTGAAATTTTATGCGTGAACTTATCTTTTGTCTCCATAAAATGTCATCTTCACAAAAGCAAGATAAGAAATAATGAAATCCATATTATGTTCAAATTTAGGTAACTTCAATTATCCTCGAAATAAAACAACACTATTTTTCAAGGATGTTTACATTAAACACAGAATTGGTGCCAGTGAGGATGGGCTATGAGCATAGGAATGGAGGATGAAGAGAAAAATATGGGGAAAAATAAAAAAAGGCAAACAAGACAGATTTTTCTTAGACTGATGAAGAGCAACAATAAAAATTCTTGATAGGAAAAGTTTTCTGAGAAGATGCATTATTTATTCAAAAGATATGTTACAGAAAACATAGGTTTATTTACAATATCCTATAGTACAAGAATGATGGAACTGAGAAATAGAGGTACTAGTTCACATAGCACACAATATATCTATGAAACTCATTACTCATAGAGTTTATGTAAGTGGAAATTTTGAATAGACTCAACAAAATTGATGACTAACAAATTCACAATCAATAAGAAAAAATAGAATGTATAGCATGTCCCCATATTTTCAGAGTCACATAGAAGAGAGCATCTTCCAAAACATATCCCTTTAATACTACATCAGTCATAGCATGTTTCCTTGAAAGTTATGAGAGTATTTGCTTTTATTTAATATTATCATAATTTTATGATATTCCTTTAGAATCTCAGCCACTCATTGTGTAAGTTATTATAGGAGAAGTCTAATTTTTTCCAGGGGGTCTTTTGAAAATGTATCTCCTTTAAAACATAATGTTAATTGTGAAAAATACTTTTCTTTGAAAGCACAGGTGGAATTCATGGTGTCAAAAATGTTATTTTTAAGAATGTATTTTAAAAAGAAGACCAAATAACTTCTACTTGTTTGTAAAATCCTTGTTAACTAGGTGGAGCATTATTTCTGTTATTCTGTGTTAGAGTGCATTTATTATTCTATTTTTCCATCAGAGTTAGTATTGCCAGCAATAGAAATTAACTCTGGATGATTCAAGTGGAAAAGAAGTTTGTTGAAAGGATATTGAGTAGTTCACAGAGTCATTTGGAACACTAGAGAAAGGCTTAAGAAATGGGCAGGCAGGATAAAACAAAGTGCATAGCTTTGAAGCTAAAATTATGCTGCAGAACATGACTGGTGAGGATATTCTTTCTGCTGCCAGCAAATGCTAGATGAATGGTTTGTACCTCTCATTTCCCTGGCATTGGCATTGGCATTGTTTGCTGCTGACATTGGCTACTGGATGACCCCCCTGCTATAGCTGTGACTAGATCCTCGAGGTAACTGCTACTATTGCTGCCAGAATGAATTCTCCACTGAGTGCTTCTTTTCTCACTAGTTCCCAAGTCAGTATCCAAGCTGAATTCACAGTAACTGAGCCTATTCATGTTCCCTACCCTCAAGGCAATGGAGGCTATGAAAGCAAGTATGTGGCTTTGCAGCTTCTGCAGTTGAAGGTGGAAATTTCACAGGCACAGAAAGGGAGTTCAGATGCCAGGTGGCTAAGAAAAAAAAAAAGACAAACAACTTTAGTACAAACCTTAGGATTTGAAAACCATAGCATTCTTTTCCTCACTATTTTTTCCTTTAAACTGTAAACATTTAAATGATTATACATATATATAAATGCCATTCACTTAATCATATTGTAGGCACTTTCTTGCTTTTCTTTTGTTGACTTTCAAATAGGTCAAAGATATTACTATATTTTTTATTTCTGTACTCTGTAGAGTTAGATGGTATATTCATAATTTGTTTTCTCAGAACAGCAATTTTTATTGTTTTTTAATTAATTTTTTGCAAAATAATTTATATATAATAAAATGCACAGAATTTAAAAGTTCAGTTTAATGAGTTTTGACTTGTAGATATCCTCGTAACTGCCACCCAAAACAAGATCCAGACTATTTCCTTCACACCAGAAAGTGTGTTAGATAGTATAGTCATAATTTGTTTTCACCGAGGAGCAATTTTTATTGCTTTTTAAAATTAATTCTTATTGCAAAATAATTTGTATATAATAAAATGCACAGAATTTAAGAGTTCAGTTTAATGAGTTTTGACTTTTAGATATCTTTATAACTGCCACCCAAAATAAGATCTAGAATATTTCCTTCACACCAGAAAGTGCTTTGCATCTCCCTCAACTCAAACTTTCAACCCTGAAAGCAACCATCCTGATTTTTATCAGCATGTATTAGCATCAATTATTCTTTTGTTTCATCTGAATGGAATAATACATTACATATTTTTGTACCTGCTTTTGGTTGTTCATTATAATGTTTTTTGATATGAATCCATGAGGTTTTGTCCATTTGTAGACTTTCTTTTCAATTGCTATTATTCCATGTGTAGATATACCACAATTTCTTTGTCCATTCTTTCATGACAGACATTTGAGCTATTTCAAATTTTTGAATATTTTGAATAAGGGGGCTATGATCATTCATATACAAGTCTTTTTATCTTTAAAAAAAGTGAAAACATGGCCGGGCTCATGCCTGTAATTCCAGCACTTTGGGAGGCTGAGGCGGGCAAGTCACGAGGACGAGGTCAGGAGATGGAGACCATCCTGGCTAACACGGTGAAAACCCGTCTCTACTAAAAATACAAAAAATTAGCCGGGCGTGGTGGCGGGCGCCTGTAGTCCCAGCTACTTGGGAGACTGAGGCAGGAGAATGGCGTGAACCCAAGAGGCAGAGCTTGCAGTGAGCTGAGATCACGCCACTGCACTCTAGCCTGGGCGACAGAGCGAGACTCCATCTCAAAAAAAAAAAAAAAAAAAATTAAAAGGTTTTACTTTTTCACTGGAGAAAAAGTTCCACAATGAAACATCTTTAACATTTTCCAGTGAAAAATGTTTTCACTTTTTTTTAAGGTAGACACCTAGGAATGGATTCATGGATACCATGCATGTCCAACTTTAAAAGGTACTGCCATAGGTTTTTTTAAATGGTTGTGCTATTTCACATTTCCACCAGCAATATATGAGAGTTCCCAGTGGTTTCACGTCCTTGCCAAAACTTGATATTTTCAGTCTTTTTTATTTTAAACATTCTACTATGTATCTTGTGGTGGTTTTAATTGTTATTTCCCTGATAAGCACCTTTTTATGTTCATATTGAACAGTCATTTTTTTTGGTAAAATGTTTGCATATTATATGCATATTTATTGAGTAGATTTCTTCATTATTGATTTGCAGGTCATTATATATTCTAAATACAAGTCCTTTGTTAGATATTTGTATTGTAAAATATTTGTGTTGTAAATATTGTCTCCAAGTCTGAAGCTTGATTTTATTTCTTATAACATTTTTTAATATGCAGAAGTTCTTATTTTTGATGTTGTGTAATTTATCAAGTTTTGTTTTATGTTTGGTGCTTTTTATGCTCTAAAGAAATCTTTGCCTATCTCAGACCTATGAAGATCTATTTCAATGTTTTTTCTAGATGCTTTATTTTTCTAACTTTTATTTATGTCAATAATTAATCTTGAAATAATTTTTGTACATAGAGTGATGTAGGAGGTTGAGATTTATTAATTTAATTTTCCGTTGTTCAAACACCATTTGGGAACTTGCTTTCCTATAGGAATTGTTATGGTTTGGCTGTGTCCCTACCCAAATCTCATCTTGAATTTGAGTTCCCATAATCTCCACATGTCCTGGAGATAATTGAATCATGGGAGCGGTTTCCTCCATCCTGTTCTTGTGGTAGTGAGTGCGTTCTCATGAGATCTGGTGGTTTTATAAGGGCTTTTCCCCCTTTTGCTCTGCACTTCTCCTACCTGTCATCGTGTGAAGAAGCATGCATTTGCTTCCCCTTCTGCCATGCAATTGAACTACGTTCCTTTATAAATTACCCAGTCTCAGGCAGTTCTTTTTTTTTGTTTTTTTTTTCTTGTTTTTTTTTTTGAGATGGAGTCTTGCTCTGTCGCCCAGGCTGGAGTGCAGTGGTGCAATCTCGGCTCACTGCAAGCTCCGCCTCCCAGGTTCACGCCATTCTCCTGCCTCAGCCTCCTGAGTAGCTGGGACTACAGACGCCCGCCACCACGCCTGGCTAATTTTTTGTATTTTTAGTAGAGACGGGGTTTCACTGTGTTAGCCAGGATAGTCTCGATCTCCTGACCTCGTCCTCGTGACTTGCCCGCCTCAGCCTCCCAAAGTGCTGGGATTACAGGTGTGAGCCACCGCACCCGGCCACAGGCAGTTCTTTATAGCAATGTGAGAATGGACTAATACAGGAATTGTGTCTGTACCTTTGTTAAAAAATCAATGGATGCTATTCTTCTGTGTGTCAATTTCTGAACTCACTCTTCTATTTTATTGGTCTACATGTCTTTGCTTATGGCAACACACACTATCTTGATTACTGTAGTTTTATAGATTGTATATTGTCCTACTTATTCTGTTTTCAACATTATTTTGACTATTTTAGATTATTTGCATTTTTCCTGTAAATTTTGGAATCTACTTGTTAATTTACTTTCCCCCCACAGTGTTTATGCCTTGTAGTTCTTTTTCTTACCTTATTACATTTATTGGGACTTGTAATACAATGTTGAATAGAAGTGATAATGAACATCCTTGCATTTTTTTCTGTTCTTAAGAGGAAAATATTCACTGTTTTGTCCTTAAGTGTGGTCTTTACTATAGATTTTGCACTTATTAAATTCAGGAAATTTCCTTCTATTCCTAGTTTGAGAGTTTTTGTCACGCATAAGTGTAGAATTTTGTCAAATATGTTTTCTATTGAGTCCATAATAGGAGCTTATCCTTTATCCTACTCATGTTGTACTTTTCATGTGTGAAACCAACCTTGCATACTTGGGGTAACCTACACTTGGTCGTAACAAAGTATTCCTTTTATAACATAGGATTAAAAAAAGAATAATCTACTTGTCTGTCTGTAGAGATACTCCTATGCTTGACATTTTGTATAAATGGAGTCATATAATATGTGGTTTTCTGTGACTGGCTTATTTAATTTAGTCATAATGTTTTCAAGATTCATGCCTACTGTAGTAAGTATCAGCATTTTTTCTTAGGACCAGATAATATTTCATTATATGGATAAGCCATATTTGTTTATTCATTCATCACTTGATGGACATTTGACACTTTTTGACTTTTATGAATAATTCTGCTGTGTATACACAAAAACATTTGTGCATAAATTTTTGTCTGAATGTTTTGTTTTGTTTTGTTTGTTTTGTTTTGTTTTGTTTTTTGAGACAGGGTCTGGCTCTGTTGCCCAGTCTAGGGTGCAGTGGCATGGTCTTGGCTCACTGCAGCCTTGCCATTCTCCCTCCTTAGCCTCCTGAGTAGCTGGGACTACAGGCACATGCCACCAAACCCAGCTAATTTTTGTATTTTGTTTAGAGATGGAGTCTCACTTTGTTGTCCATGCTGGTCTCTAAAGCCTGGGCTCAAGCAATCCACCTGCCTTGGCCTCCCAAAGTACTGGGATTACAGGCATGAGCTACCACATCTGGCTGAAAACATGTTTTTAATTCTCTTGAGTATATATCTGGGAGTGGAATTGCTGGGTCATATTGTCTCTCTATGTTTAATCACTTTAGGAATTACCTATTGTTTTCCAAAGTGGCTACACCATTTTACAACTCTACCAGCAATATATGAGGGTTCTGATTTCTCCTCATCCTTACCAACACTTTTTATTATCTAACTTTTTGATTCTAGCCATCCTTGTGTGTTTGAATTGGTATCTCATTTGGGTTTTTATTTGCATTTCTCTGACGAATAATTATGTTAAACATCTTTCGTGTGCTTATTGGCCATTTGTATATTTTCCTTGAAGAAATGTTTATTGTGATTTGCCTATTTTTAATTTGGGCTGTCTTTTTTCTTAGTAAGTTGTGTTATTTATATATTTTGGAAAGTCCCATATAAGAGATATGATTTGCAAATATTTTCTCCCATTCTGTGAAATTGTCATTTCACTTTCTTGGTGGTTTCCTTTGAAGGACAAAGTTTTAATTTTTATCAAGTTCAAATTATCAATTTTTTTTGTTTTGTTGTTCATACTTTTCATGCCATAGGTAAGAATCCTTTGCCAAATCTGAGGTCATGAAGATTTATGTCTATGTTTTCTTCAATGAGTTTTTATAGTTTTCAGTTTTAAATTTAGGTCTTTGATTCATTTTAAGTTTATTTTTGTATATGGTGTGAGGTAAGGGCTCAGCCTCATTATTTTGCATGTGGATATCCAATAGTTCCAGCCCCATTTGTTGAAAAGACTATTCTTCTCCTCACTGAATGGTTGTGGCATTCTTTTCAAAACCAGTTGACCGTAGAAACATGGTCTCTCGATTCAGTTCCTTTTGTCTATATTCTGTCCTTGTGCTAGCACCACACTATTTTGATTGCCATTGTTTTGGAATAAATTTTGAAATTGAGAGTTGTGATTTTTTTCTACTTTGCTTTCTGTGTTTTCAAGATTGTTTTAGCTCTTATGTACCCTTTGCAATTTTATGTGAACTTTAGTATCAGCTTGTCAATTTCCACAATGATATCTGGGATTCTAATAGAGATTGCCATTTTAACAATATTAAGTCTTCTGATCCATGAACATGGGATGTTTTTCCATTTATTGTAATATCTAATTTCTTTCAGTAATGTTTTATGGTTTGCAGACTATAAATTTTGCACTTCTTTTGTTAAATTTATTCCTGTGTTTTTGCTGCAATTGTAAATTTTCTTAGTTTTGTTTTTGAGTTTATTTTGAATTCATTGAAAGTGTATAGAAATACAATTGATTTTTATATATTGATATTGTAGTCTGAAACCTTGCTGAATTGTTAGTTTTTATAGTTAGTGGATTCCTTAGGGCTTCCTATATACGAGATCATGCTATTTGCGTATGGAAATCGTTTTACTTCTTTCTTTCTAATCTGGATACCTTTTATTTCTGTTCTCACTTAGTTGCCCTGACTACAACCTGCATTACAAATACTTTTAATATTTTGATTGATTTAATTTGTTAATATTTTGTGGGGGATTTTTGTGTTTATGTTTGTGAAAGATATTATTTGGGAATTTTCTTATAATGTGTCAGGTTTTATTATCAAGGTTATGCTGGACATAGAACCATTTGGAAAGTTGTTTCCTCCACCTTTATTTTCTGAAAGATAATGTGTAATATAAATATAATTTCTTGGCTCATGCAGTGGTTCATGCCTGAAATCCCAACACTTTGGGAGGCTGGGGCAGGAGGATCACTTGAGGCCGGGAGTTCAAGACCAGCCTCAGCAATATAGCGGGACTGCATCTCTTCAAAAAAAACCCCAAAAAATTAGCCAGGCATGGTGGTGCATGCCTAAAGGTGGAAGCTTGAGTAATTGATTTTAAACCCTTTTTCTTGTTCAAAGCTATAAATTCTCCTATAATATTTTAGCTGCTGCATACCACAAATTATGATATATGGTGTTTTCATTATCGCTCCACTCCAATTATTTTTCAGTTTATCTTTTCAACTCATGAACTCTTTACAAGTGTATTGCTTAATTTCCAAATTTGAGGATATTCTAAATATCCTATTGTCGTTGTTTTTATTTTCCAAATTTTGTTTTAGATTCAGTGGGTACATGTGCAGATTTGTTACATGAGTAAATTGCATGTCGTGGGGGTAACACTTTTCTGCTTGTCTTTTTTGTTATTGGTCTTATACTGAGCATTGTATATGAAAAACAGTAGAGACTGACAATATTTATCTACAGAAAAGGGCATGCTCCTCTGTCAAGCTGCTGGAGTTGGGAATTGGGTCAATTTAATCTGTTCTTAAGCAACATTTGAATTTTATTATAACTTTAATAAGATTCAGCTCATTATTGTATGAAAGTATTCTGAGGGCAGAATTAGGGTCTTCAGCAGAACTTGAGGATTGTATATCAGTGAGATTTCAGATCTCCCTATACTTTATGGCACAGACACCTGTTTTTCAAATCATGGAAGAGGTCTTTCTGCTTTATAACTAGACTGTCCAACTCTTTAGGTCACTTGGGAGTTATATTTTCTCTGTAGTATGGCCCCCACTTTTCTGCAACTTGGGATACTTCTCTTGGCCTTTCACTCAGCTTTCAGTGGGCAGCTAGCAAAGTTCTAGTGCATATCAGAGGGACTTCTCTCAGCTTGCCTGCCCTACCCCTAGACTGATACTGAGATGGCTTCAGGGTATGTCAGTCAACCCTACTGCTCCAACTTCCAAACTTTGGTAGATTGCTGCAAAGCACTTGGAGAAACACCTTCCCTCTTGTGGTAACAAGTACATTTTTCAGCTGTCTTGCATGCACCTAGCATTTATTAGGCCATCAAGCAGCAATTTTTAGAAGATGTGTAGTACTGATTTTGTTTCAATACATACTTTTGTTGAGAATCATAAATTCTTCACTTCCTATTCTTGTCAATTATTTTCCTCTCCCTGTGTCTTTGTGGAGAAGGCGAGACTCCAGTTTAAATGAAAGAATAGATGTTCTCTGCCATATTAAAAAAGCACAAATTAATATTTTTACTTTTTTATGCTGCATGCTAAGCATATTTTCCACTCCTTTCTAAAAATCACATTAGTTTTAAAGTGCTGTGACTCTGGGATCTTTGAGTACTTGGAGATGCTGAGTATGAAGAATGTTTACATTTTTATCTTATAACCTGTTTTTATAACAGATTCTTTAATTGGACACATTTTTATCTATTTCCACTGGAAATAATCCACTGAAAATGTTTCAGAAATTGTTTGTTCTGGTGCTTATTTCTTAAACTGTATTTTTATATGGGCTTTTATATTTAAACTGCTTTTGATTAATAACTTACAGACTTGAATACATCATTTGCCCACTAAAAGCCTACACTGACTTTCTCTTTTTTGAGACAAGGTTTTTCTCTGTCACCCATGCTGGAGTGCATGGATGCAACCATGGCTCACTGCAGCCTCAACCTCCCACCTCAGCTTCCCAAGTAGCTGGGACCACAAGTGCACACCATCACATCTGGCTAATTTTTAAATTTTTATTTTTTTTTTTAGAGATGAGGTCTCACTATGTGGCCCAGGCTGGTCTCAAACTCCTGGTCTCAAGCAATCCTCTTGCCTTTGCCCACAGGATGCTGGGATTACAGGCATGAGCCACCATGCCCAGCTACAGTGGCTTTCTACTCTTTGGTCAGATACTGTCCAAAGGCTCTAGTGTCATAACTTGGCCTCTAGGTTTTTGTTCTTTTCTTTTCTTTTTAGGGATTTCTTCCCTTCACTATATTCCTTCTTGTCACTTACATCTAATGTACTGACCTCATTATTCCCTGAAATGCCATTCACTTTTACACTACCATATTTTGCCTATTGTTTATTACTTTCCTTAATGTTTGAAATCTATGGTCTTCTAGGCCCATTTTAATTACCTCTTGTGTAAAACTTTTTCTAGGCATTGTTTATATTTTTAACTGCCCACTAAGATAAAGTATTAGCTATTACATTTTAAAAATTCTTGGATTATCAATATTTAGTTTACAGTGATTAGCATCTCTTATAGGCTTGAATAAATATTTGTGGCATGAAAGTTCACACACACACACACACACACACATACACACATGCACACTTCATTCTTTTTTTCCTGAATCATTTTGGGATCATAGAGTTGTAGGCAGCATGTCTCATGATTCCTAACACCCCATAGTGCATTTCATACAAAAAACACTCTCCCACATAATAGAGATACCACTATATAAAATCAAGTAATAAACATTGATACAATACTAGCATCCAATTATTCTGAAGATCTCATTCAAATATTCCTGTTCCCATAATATTTCTTTCTCCTTCTTGTTCTAGAACTCAATCTGGGATCATGCAATGCATTTGGTTGTCATATATTTTAGTGTCCTTCAACATGGAGCGGCTTGACAGTCTTTTCCTTGACTTTCATGTAATTTGCAGTTTTAGAGTATAAACCATGTCAATCAACCTGGAACCATCTAATATTTCCTCATGTTCACACTCACGCCATACATTCTTATCAGGAATAGCACCGAAATGATATTGTACTTCCAGTAGTATATCAGGAATCCTTCAACGTTAATTCATCTGAACCCTGGAGATGTTAACATTGACAATCTGTTCAAGTTGGTGTCTGCCAGATTCCTGGACCATAGGTCGACCATTTTCCCCTTTGTGAGTGAAAGTGTTTCATGGGGAGATACTCAAGACTATGCAAATATATAATTCTTCATCAATTTTCTACCCACTGGCTTTGGCATCCACGGATGACTCCTACCTGATTCAACTTCCTCTCTGACGTGTCATCATTCTTTCTACATTAGTTTGTTGGCATTATACTGCAAGAATTTTCTCCTTTTATTCATTTATTCATTCATTATGGTCTGATAGATTCCTACTTTATTCAATGGGTTATAATCTGGTTACTATCATCATTTATTCTGATACTTCATGTGTCTCAGATTTGGCCATGAGAGCCTCTTCAAGCTAAGTTCCGTGGGTTTATTTTGCGTGTTTCCATTATTCTTAGAATATTTCCATACTTTCAGGCTAATTTTGTACTTTCCATGTCTCAACCTTAGAATCAACTATTTTTCTCTGCAGTCTGATTCCTTTTGGTAGAGGCATTTATAAATCCAGATCTGGGTGCTTAGTATACTCATTACTACCAGGCCGACAGAGCTGTATTTATATGTCATCTATCTCTCTCTATATATCCATCTAATTATAAAAATGTGTGTGTGTATATATATATATCTGTTTCATCTGTACCTCTCTCCCTCCCTCCTTCTCTTTCTCAATGACAACGTAATACCTTAGCCTTCTCCATTTTCATATATATTTTTTTCTGAGACAGTCTTGCTCTGTCACCCAGGCTGGAGTACAGTGATGAGATCTCGGCTTGCTGTAGCCTCTGCCTCCAGGGTTCAAGCAATTTTCCTCCCTCAGCCTCCCAAGTAGCTGGGATTACAGGCACGTGACACAACACTAGGCTAATTTTTGTATTTTTAGTAGAGACGGCATTTCGCCATGTTGGCCAGGCTGGTCTGGAACTCCTTACCTCAAGTGATCCACCCGCCTTGCCCTCCTGAAGTGCTGGGATTATAGGCATGAGTCAAAGCACTGGCTCATTTGCATTTTTATAAATCCCTTCTCTGACAGTGAGAAACCTGGCTCTCACTATCTTCAATATTTGCTTATTTCCTTAATCCGCCTGCATGTAACCAATCTACTTACTATGTCATCAGCTTTTTTTGGCTCCTGACCCCAGGACTATCTCCTCAGCCATTTTCTCCGTGTTCTTCTAGCTTCCTCAGCCCCCAGCCACCTCCAAGCAAAGGGAAGAGAAAAGGAGAAAGAAAGCGTGAAGAGGAAACACCCTCCTTTTTTAAAGAAAAAAATAAAAATTGTATTTTTGGTCAAATTTTATCTGCTTCACTGTAGTTGAACATAGAAGAGGTATACTGAATACATTTTAAAATGGCACTAAATATAAGGGACATTTTGATTGCTTTGTAAAGATTATGTATATAAAAATCGGGAAAACATTTGCAACTTGTGAATCAGTTTCCCATTTCCATTACAACAAATTATCACACAATAGGTGGCTTAAAGCAACCCAAATCTATTTATCTTACAGTTCTGGAGATCAGAAGTCTGAAATGAGTCTCATTTGACAAAAATCAAGATGCTGGCAGAGCTGTGTTCTTCTGCAAGCTCCAAGAGCGCATCTATTTCTTTGCCTTTTCCAGCTTCTAGAACCCCCCAGCATTTCTTGGTTTGTGGCTCCATTCCTCCATCTTTAAGCCAGCAGTACAGCACCTTCAAGCCTCTCTCTGACTCTGATCCCTCCTCCACCTCTCTCCTACTTCTAAGAACCTTGTAATTCCATTTAGTCCGCTGGATAATCCAAGATAATCTCCCTATTTTAGGTCAGTTGATTAGCAACCTCAGTTCCATCTATAACCTCCATTCCCTTTTGTCATGTAACATAAGATGTTCGGAGGCTTATGAGGACTAAGATGTGGATATTTGGGGGAAGGCTTATTCTGCCTACCACAAGTTAGACAGACAAAAGTTTGCAATCTTTAATTATATAACCTTATAAATACATAAGAATGATAATACCCTAACAGAAAAAAAACCATTAATAAGCAATTAATAAAAGAAAAAGTAGAAAATGGGTAAAAACTTTAAAAAGGTTTAATCACACTAGTAGTTAAAGAAATACAAGTTAGAGAAAATATGAAACACAAATTTTCACTGATCAAATTGGCAGAGATTTTTTTTCTTCTTCATTGTGTTCAGTGTCGGCAAAGAATGAGAGAAAATGACACTCATTCATTGCTGGTGGGAATAGAAATTGACGTTACTTTGCTGGGTGGCAGTTTAATAATATATATTAATGGCCTTAAAATTGTACAAACCGTTTTGCTCAGCAATTCTGTTTCTAGAAATTTATCCTAGGATAAAAAAGAGGATATTTGCAACATTTTAATAGAAGAATATTTGTAAAGGGTTTGTTTAGTGAAACATGGAAAAAAATACAAACACTTATTGGAATGAGACTGCTTTTTTCATATATTATGAAATAATATAATATTCATATGGAAATTTTTAGATATAAAACATGTATGGTATAAAAATAATGAAAAATATGTGTGTGTTTGGAAT
This sequence comes from Hylobates moloch, assembly GCF_009828535.3. Taxonomy (NCBI): domain Eukaryota; kingdom Metazoa; phylum Chordata; class Mammalia; order Primates; family Hylobatidae; genus Hylobates; species Hylobates moloch. Next base: position 76,900,551 of record NW_026652276.1, read on the forward strand.
CATGGCTAAACCCTTAACAAATCCAATTCTCTCATTAAAAAAACACCCAGTCTTCTGAATTTTGTGTTTATTTTTATTTATTTTGCATTATGATTTTACTACATGCTTAGAGATTCATATACGGACATTAAATATTATGGCTTTAGAAGTGTATTTATTGAAATGGGGAGATACCCAGGATATGTTGAATGAAATAAATCAGGTAAAGACCAGAATATTCAGAATGATTTTATTTAAAAATACATGATATCAGGGAGGATACGCAGCATTATAACCTGGTTAATTCTGGATGGTGAGGTAATGTCTGATATTTTAATATCTTTTTTTTTCTTTTTACTAACTTTAATTTTATAGCTTACTTTAAAACGGTATAGGTACTTATCTTGAAAGTTATAGTTAGAACAGGTTAATTAAAAGGTATTAGCTTTTTCTGTTAATATTTTGTAGACCTGCTGTTCACCTCCTAATTATAAAAGTAAAAACAATTTCCAGTCTTGTTATAAAAAGTAGAAGATAATTAAATCATATTTTTAATTTATGTAGTACCATACACATGTGTTTGTTTTTAGGCACAAAGTAAAGTGGAAAATACTACTTTCTGTAACACCTTTATTTCACATGTATCCATGTGGAAAGGTCTCCTCACCTGTGCAAATGACACAGTAACTGAAATGTTGTGAGGTGAGGCATGCCTGAAGAAAGAAGAATGCAAGGAGCACTCACAGAACTTCTTTAATAGAAGAGACACTCAAAATTCTTTATTTCCAATAAATTCGGAGTAACAACAACACATATTCTGCCTTACAATTTTTAAATCTTGGTATTTAATGTTAATGAGGTTTGTTCACATTTATAAAATAAAACAAATATCAGATGATACTATTACTAGTAAAATTGATAAGATAATTTATTCCCTTGAAGAACATCCAGTTTAATAAGGAAGAGGGACAGCTGAAGCTATGATCACAGTAGGAGGGAGAGCTGTTGATAGGGGTTAGCACAGAGTGCACAGGGGGTTAAAAGGTTGACCCTGGTCATTGCATGTGGGTGTCAGAAAAGTTCTGCTGGAAGAGGAAACCCTGAGCTACATTTTGAAGGACAACTTAGAGTCAGCCTGGCTGACTGCCCTTCAGCTTCCCATTAGTAATCTGGAGTTTCTTCTTCAGATGAGCAAAAGAGGGTGATCTTCCACCTACTCTGAAGAGCAGGAGGTGGGCTGTGGTGAACTCAGAAGTGAAGAAGGCAGCGCTGCCACCTCTCCTGTCCTTATGGTTGGAGACCTCCAGCTCCAGACTCACATTCACAGACCACCCCAATGCCCTGCCTTAGAGAGCCCCACATCCCAGTCTCTGTCCTTCTGACTTCCCTGCAAATGACTTTTGCAAACTCCCAGGGAAACTGAAGCCATGCTGTAATGGACAGACTGTCAGCTCATCTTCTGGGATGTGTCCTCTCTTGGTGTCAATGTTGATCTTTCTCTTACTCCACTAGGCTTGCGATTGCTCTGAGTTTTTTTCAAACTAAATCTATGTATTGTTAGGGAGAAATAGGTAGTAAAACTCTAAAGAATAATTAGACTTGGACTAACCCACAAGACAGTGATTAACACTAAACTAGGAATATGGTTACCTTGGAATGTGGAAGGACACGAGCATGACAGTACACACAAAGACTTCAAAGATACACTCTTTCTTAAAGTGGATGCACAGGTGTTCATTGTATTACTATTATTTAACGTAAAGACATAATTTGTGTAGTCTTCTGTATATATAAAGCACTTAATAATGAAAAGGAACAAGGTTAGATGAAGAAGGCAGAAACAACATTTTAGGCAGGAAGAATAAGTTTTCTCTGGAGGGCTGAGGGCAGATTGATGTGTGACCGAGGACAAGTGACAAAAAGGAGGTGGAGAGTGAGACACCATCCAGGGAGGGAAAAGGGGGGGTGGTGGAGGGCATGCACGTCGCAGGGGTGGTTTGCTTTCCTTAAATTAAATAAGAATTATTTAATTCTTATTTTCTCTAAAATAGTCTTCTTGTCTGTATCCTAAAACATTCATGATAAATACTAGTTTATTTGCATCATAAGAGGCATTGCTAAGCAAAATACTTTGTGAATTAGATGTGGAACTTACAATAAGTTAGAAGCACCTACCGGATATCAAGGCTATATACAGTCAAGGCAACAAGCATTGAACAAATGTAGCATAAAAGGATTTGTACTGTGTTTCAATCAGAGGGCAAGTGCATTTAATGGAGTGATAAGGGAACCACGGGAATTGTGTGTTTATGTAATAAATAGTAGAATTGAAAAGGAGTTGCCACTGTTTCATTTAGGAAAGGCTTAGCAGAGGAGATAGGATTACCAGCCATTTGACAGAAGCAGGAGAGTTTGAACTGGTGGGAACAAAATGTTTCAGCCTTTGAATTATTTGTGGTCATGTTGCTATTTTGACTATTATGGAGCAGGAGCTGCCTGCATGATCTCCCAAGCCTGCAATGGATCGTCCAGGAATGCTCCACTGTGGCTTTCACCTCCTCTCTGGCAGTCCTTTCTCCAAACCACAAAACCCAAATGAATGTGCTTTTCTTCTAAATGGGCTTGGCCTTAAATATAAAACCAAAAATTTTGGTTAGAGAAGAGTCAACATTTTGATGGCATTTATATTTTTGGTTTTTATTTTTTAAGTGCAGAGCAAAGATAAACTAACTTCCTCCATCTGTGCCTACATGCCTCCATAGTTAACCTAAAAGTAGACACCATGGTTCTCATCATGTCCATTGCTTGTTCTTGTCTGCTTGCTACTTATTTTTAGATCTGTTTCTCTCAACAGTGGACGTGTGCCTGCCCTTTGGCATTCAAATTTATTTTGTGATGGGAGAAGAGAAAAAGTTACCAAAAGCCTGAAGAATCAGTGTTCAGTAAAGATAGTTTCAGCATCTTCTCACCTAGCTCTGTTTTCTGCTTCTATTTTTAAGGCTATTGTTTATTTTCATTGTCCTTCTTTCTCTCCCATGTCCTGAGGTCCTCTTGTTCTTTTACACTCACTCTGACAAAAGGTTCCACATTTGGAAAGACTCTGATAAATTCCTCCAAGAGGGGACTTGACCCTCTCATTGTTAATTGCAGGAAAATTTTGCCTGTACTGTCAAGATCAAGGATATAATTACAGGGGGAAATTTAAAGAATTGTTTAAATTGGCTCTAATGATGGAGTCAATTTATTTATTATTGATAAAAATTGTATCCAATTATGCTGAGGTAAGATGGAATTATTTTTTATATTCTCTATGTAGAAAGTGCTTGTTATATGAAGAGAGCATCCAGCTAAATAATGCAGAAAAAAATTATAGAGACATGTCAGTTAATTAACAAAATTACTATTACATTTTTTGAGACAGGATCTTGCTCTGTTGCCCAAGCTGAAGTATAGTGGTACAATCGTGGCTCACAGCAGCCTCGGCCTCCTGGGCTCAAGCAATCCTCCTGCCTCAGCCTCCCAAGTATCTGGGACTATAGGCACATGTCACTATGCCTGGCTAATTTTTGCTTTATTTTTGTAGAGATGGGGTCTCACCATGTTGACCAGGCTGGTTTTGAACTCCTGGGCTCAAGTGATCCTCCTGCCTGTGCCTACCAAAGTGATGGGATTAAAAGCATGAGCCACTGTGTCTGGCCAATTGTTATTTTTATTAACTTTTGTGACATTTTTCAGATTTCAAAATGTATTTGCTGAGATTAAATGATCATTTTAAGTATTTATTTGTACACTTTATTTTGTGTTCTCATTTTTTTTTTAATGAGAAACTCCCAAATTTTACAATCTTCAACCTCCACAACACTTGGATCTGCCTTTGGTTGTCAAGAAAATAAACAATTGCAAATATTAAATGAAAAGATAATATTCCAGTACCTACACAGGAAGATGAAATATAGCTGATCTTATGCTGTGTTTATCATGTTTCTGGTTCTGCTTCTTTAACCCATCTTTTTTTATTTAGTACTATTATCACAGAACATTTTTTCAAATAGTCAAGTTCACTGTCGCCCTTATTCCTTTCAGAGCCTCAGCCACCCTTTTAATTCAGAGCTGTGCTTTTTGATGAGCTGGAAACCTGCCCAGTGGGCATTGCCCTTGTGTACCCATTTGATACAGTGCTTCCATGAAATGATGTTTAATAAATATTTAATAAAATGTGTTCAGCTAAATTAGGTCAGCAGCTAAGGTAGAAGAAGAGCTGTATTTTTTAAAATACTGGAGTGGCTTTAAATGTTGAAAAGCATTAGAAAGCAAAGGCTCTGGTGGAGTGGACAATAGTTACTCTGTTCTTGTTTTCAGAGAAGTCCAGAAGCTGCTCCAAATTTCTAAGGAGATGTTCCAGCTATTAGAAACTGGAACCAAATGTTGATCTGAAAGCCCAGGGAGAGCTGTTATGAGCCTTTATCCTTCAGAGGGTCTGGGACTCACCCAGCTAGCAGGGTTTGGATCCATGGTGATTTGGAGGATTTAGTGGTGAAGGGCATCATTTCCAGACCATAGGCTCAAATGATTCAGGGTAAAAGATGTTTGAGAGATAAAGCAAACAAGGTAAAATGTAATATTTGGGGGATTTGAGTGAAGGGCTTTTGAAAATTTTCTGTACTACTTAATCAGCTTGGGCTAGTATATTAAAAGAATACATATACACACACCATAGATTAGGGGACTTACGAATAATAGAAATGTATTTCTCACAGTTATGGAGTCTGGGAGCTTAAGATCAGGGTGCCAGCATGGTTGGGTTGTGGCAAGCATCCTCTTCTAAGGGGCAGGCTGCCATCTTCTCATTGTATCCTCATGTGGCAAAAGAGGTCAAGAGAGCTCTCTGGGGTCCCATATATAACTGCACTAATCCTACTTATGAGGGCTCCACCCTGATGACCTCATTGCCTCCCCAAAGCCCTACTCCCTAATACATTACATTGGGGATTAGAATTTCAACATATGAATTTGGAAGGGATACAAACGTCCCATCCATGACAGCACTCTTACAACTTTTCTGTAAATTTGAAAGTATGTAAAAATAAAACATGGAGAGCAAACAACAGCTACAGCTAAAAACAAAACAAAAATAAAATCATGAATTTCTATTTTTAAACCTTACTTTTCCCTTAGTACAATGAAGATACCATGACACAAACTCAATTTAAATAAAGGAATGGATCCACCTCTCTCTGATCTGGCATATTACTGAAACCTGGGCATTATTGAGATTTTTTTGGTTACAAATTATTTTTAAGTGCTTCCTATTTAGGGGAATTGGGATTGCATGAAGAAAGGGAATTTGAGTTTTTTAGGACTTGATATTCAATTTCATGTTTCAGACAACCATGAATACTGTAAGAGGTAGTGCCCTTCAAGTTCTTTTAAAAAGTGGGATAATATTAGAGTCTCTGGCATTCCTATCTATAGCTTGATTTGTTCTTTAGTTTTTTTATACTGCCTAACATTCCCTAAATTTTATATGTATCTTGAGTTATAGCTTCCATCATAAAATAAGATAGATATCATTGAGATGATAAAAAGTTATGAATGAGGCTGGGCGCGGTGGCTCACGCTTGTAATCCCAGCACTTTGGGAGGCCGAGGCGGGCGGATCATGAGGTCAGAAGATCGAGACCATGGTGAAACCCCGTCTCTACTAAAAATACAAAAAAATTAGCCGGGCGTGGTGGCGGGCCCCTGTAGTCCCAGCTACTTGGAGAGGCTGAGGCAGGAGAATGGCGTGAACCCGGGAGGCGGAGCTTGCAGTGAGCCGAGATTGTGCCACTGCACTCCAGCCTGGGCGACAGAGCGAGACTCTGTCTCAAAAAAAAAAAAAAGTTATGAATGAGATACAGCCTTTTTTCTAAACTTAGTTGAGATTTTTGCACTGTTTTGAGGAAATAAAAGATTCATTTGTTAAGTGGAGGAGAGTTTTGGTTGGGATGTGGCTGGCCTACTTGTACTGTATCTGTGAGGGTGCTATAGTCCAGAGGAAAAGGATGGAAAAAACAATGAGAGTTGGAAAAAAGACAATGAAACGTGCAAAAGCGTTTTTCTTAGACTGCTCTATGTTCAGGAAACGTAGGACCCGTTTGTTTCTTCTTTTGGCGCAGTCTTCCTTCCTTCTCCCCATGAGTTTCTATTCCTAGAATTTTTTTTTTTTTTTTTGAGATGGATTCTTTCTCTGTCACTGGGCTGGAGTGCAGTGGCGCAATCTCAGCTCACTGCAGCCTCCACCTCCCGGGTTCATGCCATTCTCCCGCCTCAGCCTCCCGAGTAGCTGGGACTACAAGCTCCCACCACCACGCCTGGCTAATTTTTGTATTTTTAGTAAAGATGAGGTTTCACCATGTTGGCCAGGATGGTCTCCATCTCCTGACTTCGTGATCCGCCCACCTCTGCCTCCCAAGGTGCTGGGATTACAGGCGTGAGCCACCGAGCCTGGCCTCTACTTCCAGAATTTAAGATACGACTATTTGAACTGTTCTACTGTTATTTCAAATAGATTTTTTAAATCATAAAAATCTAAAAGCATATTAACCATTTCAACCACTTACTACATCTCCTAGAATATATTTATATGGCTCTGAGCAACTACTTTAGAGATAATTTTATAAACAAAGACTGCAAACTAAGAAATGCATTGTGCACATGTCACTTTGAATCAACACATCTTTCAGTAGTGCACATACTAAATTAGGTACAGCCGTACAAGAGGAAAGTTGATCTTGATACAAGAGGAAATTGAGAATCTTAAGTTTCATTTCTCATACGCCTACAGCATTTGACCAAATGTATCTCAAGCAAGTCCTTACCTTCTTTGTGCTTGACATAATGTTCTTTAGTAGCTTATTCTTAATGGTCCTGACTAAGTTTCCTGTTAAATTATTTAGCGTCATTTCTATCTCTGTAGTCAAGCCAAATATATTCTAACTATCTTTCATGCTTATTTTTTGGTCTTCCTGGAAAAGAAATAAAAAGTTATCTAGTTTCTGGCAAAGAATGAAAAAATACAGCATTGTTTTTCTATATTTGGGCAATCACAAAGATCCTTGAAGACCAAGTTTCCAAGGTTCTGACCTGGAGATCTGAAGTGCATTCCAGAATCTGTATTCTCAAATAACATCTTTATCCAGCTAAGTTTGGGGAACACTGCCCACAGAAAAAGGAAATTTTATAGAAATCCAACTTCTAGCCAAGAGGAAATCCCAAATGATGCTGAATCCTTAAGTCAATCATGCAGTGAAAAACCTTCATGAACTGTTATCCGACTAAATGAGAATTCTTATTTTATTTTCCCAATGTTATTTTCTTTAGATAATTTTTTTACCTAATTTCTTTCCCTCACACCTACCCATAACAGAGTTGTAGCTGAAACAGAAATTTAAAGAGAGAAAAGTCAGCTAACATTTATTGATCCCTTATTGTGGGCAATGTTTTGTTTATAATCTTCAAACAGCTCTGTAGGCCTATATTACTGGCTCCATTTCCCCACTTAGGAAAGCCTCAGTGAGACATGAGAGAGACTCAGATAAGTCAAATATCTTGGCCGAGTTTTTCCTGAAGGTGAGTAGCAGAGCTAGGATTTGAATTTAGATGGGTGTGACTACTCGGTAAGTGCTGCTAAAATGTAGTTTCCTGGGGAGCAATATAGATTCAGACCTTATCTTTTCTATCTGTGGTAGCAGTGAGACCGCTATGCAAATGAAGAGCTTAAAACTATGCAAAAATTTAGCATAAAGTGTTTATTATGTTTCATTTAGTATTGCAGGAAAGATAAAGACATCTAAGGGTTTCTGATTAATCTTGAACTAGTTTAACACATTCATTGAGTTAAATTAGTTTCTGGAATCTAGACTTGCTTCTGACAATTGCTATTAAAATGAGTATGCTTGTAGTTTGTTAGATTTTCTTTAAAACACTTTTAAAAAGTAAAATAAAGGGGTCTGATACTGGAGGACCTGGTAACTCCTCTAGAAAGTTCTTCCCCATGTCACACATTTTCCCTTGACACATGCTACTTCCTGAGGAGCCAGACCCCTGGGAACTGAACCTCAGCCCCAGTCTACCATGTGACAGGCACTGTGTCAGCCTCAGTCACACAATCGGTCATGACAGGCAATGTCTTGGCCTCATGGAATTCATGCTCCCAAAAGGAAGAGATAATCAACAAACAAACAAATGAGAAACATCGGATGATGAGTATTATGAAAGCTATAAAATAAGGTAACAGGCAATACAATAGAAAGTAACTGAGTGGGCCGGGTGCCGTGGCCAACACCTGTAATCCCAGAACTTTGGGAGGCCCAGGCGGGAGGATCTCTTGAGCTCAGGAGCTCAAGACCAGCCTGGGCAACATGGTGAAACTCCATCTCTTCCAAAATGCCAAAATTAGCCACGTGTGGTGAAGCGCCTGTAGTCCCAGCTATTTGGGGGGCTAAGGTGGGAGGGTCGCTTGAGTCTGGGAGGTCCAAGGTGCAGTGAGCTGTGTTTGTGCCACTGTACTCCAGCCTGGGTGACAGAATCAGATTCTGTCTCAAAAAGAAAAAGAGAGACAGAGAGAGAGAGAGAGAGAAAGTAACTGGGTGCAGCAAACTGCACGGCCAGCCAAGGACTCTCAGAGAGCTGAGTGACAAGAAGGAGGCAGTCGTTGACCATCCCAGTAAGCATTTTTGGAGCTGTGAGAGTGGTCTCTCCACCCATTTCCGGATGAAGTCCTAAGTTTGATTGCCGTGAGGGAGGAGATCTATAGTGGGGCTGATAAACTGAGATACACAAATAAATCTATGAAAAGGCGACAAGATACTAGCTAACACCTGGGAAATATAACCCAACTTCTGGACTCTTATTTTAATTTAAAAGGCTATGTTCTCTACAATTACAAAAAAAAAAACTTAAAAAATGGGCAAAAGATTTAAATGGCCATTTTTTCCAAAAAAGATATGCACATGGCCAATAAAGATGTTGAGCATCATTATCCGTTAGTAAACGAAAAACCACAACGAGGTATATTACTTTATGCCTACAAGCATAACTATAAAAAAAATGGAAAATAACAACTGTTGGCAAGGTTGTGGAGAAATTGCAATCCTTATACATTACTTGTGGGAATGTTAAATGATGCAGCCACTGAAAAGGTGGAAAGCAATCTGTCAGTACCTCAAAAAGTTATACATATGATTTATGACCTAACAGTTCTACTCCTAGAGGCATATATGCCTTATAGAATTGAAAACATATTTTCACAAATACCTACAGAAACCAAAAATTGTTGCACAAATAACATTATTCGTATTAGCTAAAAGGTGGAAACGACCCAAATGTCTGTCAGTGATGAAGGGATTACAAATGTGGTATATCCATTCAATGTAATATTATTCAGCCATAAAAAGAAATGAGATTCTGATACATACTACAACATTAATGAACCTTGAAAACATTGTGTGAAGTGAAAGAAGCCAGCCATAAAAGACCACTTGATTATTGTATGATTAATTGACATGAAGTGTTCAAAACAGGCAAATCCATAGACTGAGAAAGTGGCTTAGTAGTTGCCGGTGGCTTAGAGAAAGGAGGGAGAATGGTGAATGTCTACTAATGGTTAACAGTTTTCTTTATGGGGGTAATTAAAATATTTGGAATTAGATAATGGTAATGGTCAGACAACTCTGTGAATATACTAAAAACCACTGAATACCACACTTTAAGACTGTGAATTTTATGGTATGTGAAGTATATGCCAATAAGAAATATGTTTTAAAATGTTGTGTTACCCGAATGAGATGTAAATATTGAGTTGTCATCTATTAGTCAAGTAACTGAGAAGATTTTTACCGTTAAACTAGGAAGATATCTATGTATACTAGCAGAACATGTAATTGAAATTTTTTTGCAGCTGGTGTGGTGGCTTATGGCTATAATCCCAGCACTTTGGGAGGCTGAGGTGGGAGGATTGCAGCCATGAGTTCAAGACCAGCCTGGGCAACAAAGCAAGACACTCATCTCTACAAATTTCTTTTAAGTTTATTGGGTATTTATTTTTAAAACTTTGTGGAAATAAGTGAAATACAGTTCATAAAGAGAGGGAACTTGAAAATCTAGGCACTTGACTTGGATTAAGGTCTTTAGTCATTCATTCTTTCTTCAATATTGCTTTAGGAAGTATCCACAAGCCTCAGAGCCAATCAGATCATCATACTGAGGAAGAAATAGACTAGGGATTCTTCATCATGATCTTTAAAGAGCAGCCGTGCTGACACCATAAGAGTTCCAAGGTCAGTACTCACCTAATGCTGGATAGCTAAGGAAGAGTCAGGACCTGATCTTTAGTGAAACCTAACATTCAAGAATGGAAGGACTTCAGGAAGAGGGAAGTCTATGTATCAAGGTAGTGAAACAGAAATTAATGGGACTTATTCAGGGGGAAAATATATCCACCATTTTGCTTGCTTATAGAAGTAAGGATATAGAAATAATAGGATAATGTGGGAAAGGTTGGCCTAGACTAGGGGAAGCTACCTTGAATGCCAGGATAAAGAGATAGAGCCAAACTAAGATAATTCCACTTTTGTCCTGGATTTTCTCTAAGTCCCTTAGTGAAGTTGAACAATTTACTTCTCTCCTAGTGCTCCAGGATCCTTTACAATAATAAGAGATATTGAAGTTGATTTCTATAGAAAGTGTTTTATTTGGGGTAATGCTCTTTTTCATGAGTAACTATACAAGTTTCCAATTATTACTGTAACAAATTACCACCAACTTAGTGACTTAAAACAACACAACTCTATTATTTTATAGTTCTGGTGGTCAGAAGTCTAACATCAAGATGTTGCAGAGCAGCATTCTTTTTGAGGGTGTTAGAAACCATCTGAGAATTTGTCTCCTTGCCTTTTCTATCTTCTAGATGTTGCCTGCATCCTTTGACTAGTGGCTCTCTCCTCCACCTTCAAAGTGCATCAATCTTACCTCTGGCTTTATCATCACATCTTTTTCTGATTTTGATCCTCTTGCTTCCCTCTCATAAGGGTTCTTATGATAACATTGTGACCACCTGCATAACCAAAATAACCTTCCTGCTCAAGATCCTTCATCACATCTGCAAAGTCCCTTTTGTCATTGAAGGTAACATGTTCACAGGTTCTGGGGACAGCAATGAGGACATTTTTGGGGGACCATTATTTAGCCTATCCCAATCACCTATTGATTTCCTGGAACACTTAACATATATATTATGAATGCATCCCATTCTAGACCTCCAGGAATGGAGTCCAGAAAAAGACATTTTAAATAAGCTTCCCCAAGTTTGAAGTGCCCTGCTGTGAGAAAAGGCATGTCACTAAAGATCTTTTAGGATAAGTATAGGAACGAAATTAGTAAAACAGTGCTTTAAGATAAGCATTGACACATTAAAATCATGCAAAAGTTAAGTAATATTGGGAGCTACTGAGCTTTTTTGTTTGCAGTCATTATTTATTTATTTTGATAAGAGAAGATTCTGCATATAATTTGGGTCAAAAAAAGAACAACAGAAGGCAGTTGGTTTGGGTGTGAGAGCGTAGGCAAGCCTGCTCTTCTAGTCTAGGAACTATCCTATTTATTCAACTCCTTTGCTCCTTGGGGGAATCACTGCTTCATAAAATCTATTTTCCTATACATTGCCTTCAAGCAAGGAACCCTCTCAAACCCTGTTGCAGCCTGTCACATGCACTGTGACAGCACCCATGCAGGTGGAAAGAGATTCAAAGCAAAGTCCTGAATGGCAAGATCTCCCTTCTCCCATCAGGTAAGGATCCTCCTATTTCTACTACTTTCCTTCCAGTTGTGCATGTGGCAAACGATTTTGATTCCTGAGAGAAATGGAAAATTTCTCTTGCATTATGGTTAGTCTTTAGGAGGAGAGGCTTGCTTGTGGGAGATGGCTTTCTTATTTCAATTTGGCAGTTTCCCCTAACATAAACTCGTAAGATAAAGTCAACCAAGCTATCAGGGGGCTTCCTCCTGGAGGCAGGGTCCTAGAGTCCTAGCAGGTGGCTCAACAGAAAAGTAGATTTCTACACCTTACATTAGGAAATTTTTCTCAGCACAACCTGCACTTTGAGATCATATGAGAGACTTAAAAACAAACTATCCTGGCTGGATATGGTGGCTCACATCTGTAATTCCAGGACTTTGGGAGGCCAAGGTGGGAGGATTTCTGGAGGCCAGAAGTTTGAGACCAGCCTTAGCAGCAGAGTGAGAAGCCATCTCTAGCAAATTTTAAAATTAGCTGAGCATGGTGGTACATGCCTGTAGTCCTAGCTACTCGGGAGGCTGACATGGGAGGATTGCTTGAGCCCAGCAGGCCGAGGCTGCAGTGAGCTATGATCATGCCACTGCACTCCAGCCTGGCTGATGGAGTGAGACCCTGTCTCAAGCAAAGCAAAACAAAACAAAACAAAACAAAACAAAACAAAACAAAAAACTCCTCAAAAACAAACAAAAAACAACCAAGAAAAAAACTGTCTCTAGGCCCCATTCCTGCAGATTGTGATTTAAGTCATTTGAGAAGAATACCTGGTATCAGTATTTTTAAAAAACTCTCCAAATAATTTTAACGCAAAGCCAGGGGTGAAAGCCACTGATTAGGAAATCTTAAGTGTTTCCAGGTTAGGAAATAACTAGTAGTTACAGTTGTTACCATGTTTTAAAAAATGGAATACAGTTAAGAATCCTATTTTGGGTTGTACGCAAAACTCATTCAATATATTTATTACATGGCACTCACTTAGTGATGATTAAGAGTTAGAAGGGATTTTAGAAACATTCTAATGGGATTTAGTAGAAAGAAATTGGGTTTTGGAGACAGACAGACTTGAGTTTGAATGAATTTTTATTCTTCCGATTATTAGCTGGGAAATCTTAGGCACTTAACTCTGCTAAGCTTCAGTTTCCTCATCTATATAATCTGCATAAAAATCCCTAATTTATGGATTTCTTAAAAAGAATAAAGGAGACTTACATAAAGCCCCTGTCATATTAATAAGCACACAGAAAATAATATTATGCTCCCTTTTACACAGAGGAGGAATTTAGGCAAAAATGAATAAATAAAGCCACACACACACACACACACACAAACACACACACACAAGCCTCCTGATGAGTGTCCTTCCTAAGTAATACAATTTACTAGCATAAAATCTGGGACTAGAATTGATTACTTCCAGTTAGAATACAATTCTTTTATAGAATCACTGTAATATGGCTGATATATTATTCAGAAATAGTGACACCTTTCCCCTTTCAGTCTTGCTTCTAGAGGATTATTGCCTGCAACGGCCCAGATAATCATGCCTCCATTTCCTCTTCTTTAGCTACATAATTAAATTTACAACAGCCAGTTAGGGCAGGCCAAGGCACACCTTATACAGCGATAATAATAATATGCTCTAGAGCAGATAATAAACATGCTACTTTGAATGAGAGAATGCTGCCAGCTGTGGCTCCTCCCCGGCCAGCTCTAGCTGGTACCACTCCCTGGATTTGAATATGATTCTAGAACCGTGTTGCTCAATACATTAGTCCTAGCCACGTGTAGCTATTTAAAATTAAAATGAACTCGAATTAAATCAGTTAAATAATTTGGCTACTCAGTTGCACTGGCCACATTTCAAATGCTGAGTTGCCACTTGGTGACCAGTGGCTACTGTATTGAACAGCGATATGAAACATTTACATCATCACAGAAAATTCTGTTGGGCAGTGCTGTGTTAGAGGACTTTATATCTTTGGATTTTTTGTTATATCTAAATTTATAAATTGAATTTGCTCTATTAATAGCTGTTAATTATGTAGCTATAAAATGGGGAAAAGTGAAATTTGATATGAAAATAAGCTGAGAGAAAGGGTACGGGAGGAAAGAGAGAATATAGTTGATTTGCCTGAACTGACATCTGGCAGTTGACAATTCAAGCAAGAATAAACTGTCCCTTAGGTTAGTAGGCAGAAACACCCTGGCTAAAGAGTTCATTATGCTTGTTTCTGAAAGGCTGGGGATGGCACACTGATACAAAGCTCTGGCAGCCAGTGCTCCTACTGGGCTCCCAGTGGGTTCCTGCGGGCAGCTGTCACTATGGCAACGCTCAAGATTGAGGCCAGAGCCCTGAAAACAGCTGTTCTCATGCCATTGCCCCACTCCTGACATCCATCCTGAAAAGCCCTAACCAGGCAAATCGATCAATCCCTGTGGAATCCCCAGAGAGCTCAATTTAAGCACAATTTATTTTAGTAAAAAGTAAGACTTGAAAAGAAGTTCAGACATTAAACCTAACCAGCAAATATAATGTTAGGCCTCTTTCTGTTAAAAAAGAAATCAAAATATAAATTTCCCTACATCCTATCACTATTTTGGATTCTCAGCTGTGAAAGCACTGTCCCCTTTCCCTGCATTAAGATAAAGTTCCTCAGTTAGGGTGAATGTGGGAGTTATTGGTGCTGTTCAGCAATGTTTCTGTTCTCCTTCCAAACACATTGTAGGACAGCATGACCCAAACTTCTTTTTTTTCTATGAAAGATTAAAGCATCTTTGATGGGCTCAATTAAGACAAAAGGAAGTAAAATGCAGTTCTATTTCTGTTCATGTAACTTAATTTTGGCCAGTGCAATGTGAGCGGAAGTGACATGTGTTATTTCCAGTTAGAAACCTTTAAGAAACAGGGCACAAGAAGCTGATTTCCTCCCCTTCCTGCAATGTTGCAGACGGTGGAGGCTCCATCAGTCTAAGCATCTGAAAAAGGATGATGGAGTACCTCACCCACCGAAGATGGACCCGGAGTGAAACCATGTTTTAAGCCATTGAGGTTTGGAGGGGTTTTTGTTACTACAGCAACAAATTTAGAATATTCTAATACTGTGCATATATGAAAAAAAGTACAGAAAGAATAAAAAAAGAAGAAAATTAATTATTTTAATGTAAACTGCTAATTTCAGAGTATCCTATCTATTGCAAGATCAGCTTAAATAAAAAATCTGTGTAATGATGTGACTTTTTTCATGCCAATATTATTTGTTTGTAAACAAGATATGTCAGTCTGGGTTTATATTAAAGCAAAAAATTGGTCTGATACTAGCAATTCAATTGGTCCTCTTAGACCAATTTTTATACACATAAAAATATTTATGACGCCTATAAAGAGATATTAACAAACAAAACATTTTTAAAATAAAATATTCCAGTACTTATATTTAAATAAATGGCAACATACATAGCCTGTGGGAACATTATTTGACATTTTTAAGATTATTCTTTGGGAATCCTGGGGAAAAGTTTGGAAGATATGTGCATCATTTTTATTATTTTGGATACAACATTTTAACTTTACTAGTTCAACTAGTTCAACATAGTTGATTCTGAATGATCTGTGGATATTCCAGATGTTGAATATACTTTTAATGTATATCTATTTGCCACAGTTAAAGCAATATTCCAAACAATGAAACAATGCAAAAAAAAATCAAGGTTGCTTTAAGCAATGAGAACCTCCTTATTGTAAGCATATAATCTCTCCCCAAAATGCAGCTTGTTTGGATATATCAATCCTGATGTGTGGGTATGTCTCATCCATCACCTCAAATTGCTTTTGAAATTATATGTAATATAAAAGTTTAAAAATTGAAAAATTAAAACAGTTTTTTATAATCACAAAACCATATGCAGACTCTAAACAAAAAATTAAAAAATAATCCTGGTGGATTTTATAAATGTCATGGCTGGGATTTCTATTTTTATTTGATAGTCAGAAAATAAAACATTTATTTTAGCAGCACACACACACACACACACATACATATTTTAATACATGAAATTTAGAAATTAACCAGGTTGCCTCAGCATTACCTCCTCCTACTTCTCTTCAGGATCTAGGACGTTCTGCCTGTTGGCCAGTAAGGGGAGCCATCACAAAGTAATTACAGACGTATTTACATGACAACCTTTCCTCATAGACTTGAAGTTTGTACGGGTTTTTCTAATACACATCATGCTTTTCAGTGAATCTTGTAGGTCAGTACTGACCACACATTGTCTGTACACGCCCAGGCTGTCATAGCAGGCCACCAGATAGCAAAAGCTGCAGAAAAGCTCAGATGCTGTGCGGTTTCTTTAGAAGCCTTCTTTTCCCATGTCTCATGCTGTTAGAAAAAGCTTCTATTACCCAAGATCCAGGCCAAAAGGCTCTGATCTGAGCCCTGCTGCTGCTTTAATTGTCTGCCCCTACTCAGCTCTCTTTATTAACTCCTCTCACCCCTCCCAATAATAAATGTAAATTACATGTTTCTTTCAAGTCTACCTACCCAATTCTTTCAGGAAAAGCCATTTGTTCCCATGCACCTGGAGCTAATTCTCACTTCTTGCATTTTATCCACTGAACCAAGCTCCTGCCCTGCCGCCTTCTCCCAGACTCCCCTAGATGCCACTTTACCTCTTCTGGAGGCCTGAGCTGATGTGTTTAAAGGCTGCCCAAGAATGAAATAATTCAACACTGAGTTTCCCAGGAATGGTATTTCTCTGTATTGTTTCAAATACCTAAAAAGATGAGGGCCAGTGTTTTGAGTGTGGCACCTAGCCAACCAGAGTTGTTTCAAGAAAAGTCAATAATGTATATTACAAACATGTTTTGGTGACCAAATACAGCCTCCCAGCTATAGGTCTCCCCTAGAAAAGTGAGGCAATTATCTCAATCAGTCAAGTGAAAAGGTCCATTTATGCTTCAGTTCTCTGGCTAATTCAGGCAAAAGTAAAATTTTCATCTGAATGATCTCGGTAATTGGCTTGCTGCTTTGCTTTACCAGAGAAAAGCAAAGAAACAGGCTGTTCTATATTGACAGGGTGCTGGTAATCACGGGGAACTTGTGCATAGAAAACATCGATGAGAAAGCATATTAGTAGAGACTTTGTTGAGAAATTTCAACAACAGATAGAGCCTGATCATGGATGATAAATGAGACCTTTAGCAATCTTTTTTTCCTTCCCTTCACCTGCCCACCAACCACCTTTCCTTCAGTATTTCAGGTCCAGAGCAGGTATGCCACTAGGAACAAATCAACAAATCTATTATCCTTGACTTCTTCCTCTCCTTTAATTTCCATTCCACCTTCTACAGATCTTTTGAATGTTAACCCCTCTGTATTCCCATAGCCATTGTCTTAGTTCAGACGACCATTGGTACTTTCCTTGAACATTCATCTATTTGATATTTATTGAGGGTCTTTTATATGAAGGTTCAATGCCAGGTACTGCAAATACAATGAGCGGAAAGACAGACATGAATGCTACTGATCACAGCTACTCTTAATTGGTTTACCTGCTTTCTATCTCATACCTCTCCCCTAATCCGTTATCTTCCTTGCTGTCAGATTCACCTTTTGAAGTGCCAAGCCAGGCACTACTTCACTGCATAATAGCCAAAGTCCTAAGTATGAGATACAAGGAACTTGATGATCTGACATTGACTTCGTAGTCATTTTCCCTTCCGGCCACTTGCTATTGGTCTTATATTTGGCCAGTCTGAACTTTTCACAGTTGCCTATGATGGCTGCTTTGATCCAAAATGCCTCTTTTCCCCTTCGTCTGGCTAATTTATATCTACAGTACTTTTTCATTTGGTTTTATTAAAATTATCTTCCCTATATTCTGTCTTCCTAGACTTCTAACTTCTGTTTTCCTACACTTTTCTCTCTTGACTCCACAGGGAATAATTTCAAGCCCCTTTAGCCGTCTAAAGAAAACTTATATTCTGTGTAAACATTCATTCTTTTAACTAGCCCTATGTTGTGTTTTTTAGCTCCTTTGTTATTCTGATCATTCTCCTCTGAACACATTTCAGTAAGTGGATATTCCTTTTAAACTGCAGTAGCCATAATTGAACTTGGTATTCCATGTGTGATCTGATTTTCAGGATCTGATTTGTGTCCTGGTAAATACACATTTCTTTTTAAAATCTGAGCTCAAGACTTTCCATTTCTCTCTTAACTGCTACTCTGGATTCTCTTCGATACAAAATCATGTCTTTATTTCCTTCTTTTGAATCCCAAATCTGGCTGTGATGGATATGGAGATGCACCACTCAGGTTTCTTTCAGGGCTGACTTGTTACTTCTTTTTCAGAGATGACCTCAGTTGCAGAGTGATGCCTTGTTCAAAAGCCCAACCTTCCTTAGCTATCCACATTCAATGACTGACCATGGAGGACATATAAAGATCTGAAAATTTTGGCTCACTAGGGGACAACTCCAAAGGGTCATGTGGCTCTGGAGTTCTCTGAGGGTTGAGCTCAGGCTCTGTCATGCCTGCTTCATAATTCAACTTGTCTGTTGATTGCTTCCTCCTCCTGGCTTTCACAGCTGTTGAAACTTAATAAATATCTTGCAAGTCCAACTCCATTTTAGAGTCTTTAAAAACCCAATCTGACATTTGGTATCAGAATGGTCCAAAAATGAAGTTGATAAGATAAATTTTGAATCTTTATCATTTGTTACTTGGCTAGTAATGTGGACTCCATCACTGATGGTACTGAGACACAAATAATCCAATGGATATGAAAAGACCCTGAAACAACAGAGAACAGGAGGTGCCACATAACTGCTGAAAAGCAGGTGGATGCAATTATCATAATGAGCAGCAGAGCCAGAGTGGCAGCCAATGGGGCCTGACCCACAGAGAGTCATAGAGATGGTTAATAGAAACTCATAACCCTAGGGACTAAATAGATGGGCAGCCAACAAGGATACTTTGGTTTATACCATCACTAGAAATTAGGGTAAATAATTAGAAGCCCCAATTATTGAAGGAACTCACTCCAATAAGGTAGTCATGCCAATAAGATGTTGTAGTCTTTTGCCCACTTTCCAGATCTGAGTTAGTTTTCAGACCCAGGACCCACTGACTAAAGAAATGGCCAGGTCCCTAGGAAGAAAGACCCAGCTACACAATGCCAGTATATATGATGATGGTTCCCCAAGTCCATCTTTAAAAGTACCTACAACTGTTTACTCGGGTGACTATGTACAAGGGAAAGGGGAACACTCAAAACATTTTAGTACTGTTTGACACTGGGTCTGAGTGGACATTGATACCTGGAGAACTGAAGTCTTACCATGGGGACCTCCTATTCTAAAGTGGGAGCGTATAAGAACCAGGTAATAAACAGACTCCTGGCAGAGATCTGGCTTGCAGTAAGTCCACTAGGTCTGAGGACCTACACAGTGGTCATTTTCCCTGGCTGCAAGTACATAATTGAAGTTCTCATGTTTGGAATATATGCAATCCCAACATTGAACCTCTAGTGAGTGGGACAGAGGCTATAGAAGTGGGGAGAGCCAAGTGGATGTTTCTGAAACTGTTCGTATCCCCCACCCAAATCAAGGTAGTAAATAAAATACAAGTTGTATCGCAGGGAGAATAGTGGAAATTATTAGTACCTCTAGGAACCTAAAAGACATAGGGGTGGTGGTTGCTGTCATATCCCCACTTAAGTTATCTTGATGCAGTGACTTGCTCTTGCAGAACACAGAGATCTTGGGAAATGAGAGTAGATTATTGCAAATTCAATTAATTGGTGGCCTCAACTGCAGTTGCTGTGCCAGATGTAGTATCTTTGCTAGAGTGGGTTAACCAACCTCAGTAACATGGATGAGGTCATGTGAATGGCAAATGTGTTTCTTTCTATTCCAACTAGAAAAAGAGGATCAGAAATTGTTTGCATGTGCATGGAATGGTCAACAATATATATTTAGTTTTGTATTCTGTCATAATATAGCACAAAGAGATCTCAACTCTCTAGATTTCCAACAGAATACCACTCCTTTATGATATTATGCTAATTAGACCAGATGAGCAATAACTTGTCAGCATGCTGGTGGCACTGGTGAAACACACACAAAATGGAGGATAGGAGATAAACCCTTTGAAGAGTTAGGAGCCTGCCACACTAATACAGTCTTTAGGGATTTTGTGGTGTGGGGAGTTCAGGTTGTCTCTTGCATAGAAAAGATACATTTCACATGCTGCAACTCCCACCATGAGAAGAGAAGCACAACACTTGGTAAGCTTCTTTAGGTTCTAGATGTGACAACATATTTCTCATTCAGGAATACTGCTCTGACCCGTATGTTGGGCAATGTAAAAGGCTGCCAGCTTTGAGTGAGACGTAGAGCAGGAAAAATCTCAGCAGGAGGTATTGGTTGCAGTCCACCAAGCCCTGTTGTTGGGTCATGTAGGCCAGCAGACACCGTGATATTAGTGGTAGCAGTGGTGGGAAAAGATGCTGTGTGGAGGTTATGTCAAGTGCCAGTGGTAGAATCCCAACATTGTCTATGGGATTAAAGCTTTGCCATTTGTAGCAGTAATTTGTATGCCTTTTGAGAAACAACTCCTGATATATTACTGAAGCCTCATAGAGATTACGTGCCTGCTATGGGACACCAAGGCACTGCACCTGTAGAACCATGTATCTTAAGGCAGGGCTAGCAGAACTTTAAGAGATGGATTCTAGAAGTAGAAAACTTGGATCGAGCATAAATAGGACTGGAAGACACAAAAAAAGCTGCATGACAAGACAGTCCCATCTTCCATGTCGTTTGCCACTGTTGTCCCTGAACCTCTTCCACAGCTCATCCCTCACTCCATATGGAGGATGCCACATGGCTCACTGCTGGAGGAGGAAAAAGCCTTCAGATTTGGTTTATAGATGGGCTGGTTTAGTAGGCGGATGCCAAACAAGCCAAAAATGCATGGCAGCTATACTGCAGCCTTGTTCAGGAGTAGCTCATGGGGCTAGAGAAAAATCCTTAAAATAGGCAGAGCTTTAAGATCCACCTGGTCATTCTCTTTGTGTGGAAGAATAAATAGGAGCTCTGTTAGAATATATACGGACTGATGGGTAGAAGTGAATAGCCTGGCTCAGGATGCTGAAAGCAGAGATATCAGAATATTGGGGAATAGGAGGCTTGGAGTATAAGCATGTGAATGACATGTGAGAGTGGACACAAACTGTGAAGATCTTTGTGTCACATGTTAACACCTATCAACTAGAGAGCACCCACCGCAGAAGACACATTAAACAACAGTGTGGACCTGTGTTGTCAAATATTGTATGCACTAGCCACACGTGGCTACTCCAAATTGAAATGTGCTGTAATTGCAAAACACACACTGGATTTCAAAGACTTAGTCTTCCAAAAAGAATGTAAAATATTACTAATAATTTTTATATTCATTACATGCTGAAATTTTTTATATATTGGGTTAAGTGAAATATATTATTAAATTAATTTTATCTTTTTGTTAACTCTTTTTAAGGTCGCTATGAGAACACTGAAAATTACATATGCAGCTCACATTTGTAGCTCACATTATATATATTTTTTGATAGTATTGATATAGACAGAATAACTTGGCTGGTTGGCAGCAAGCAGCCAGCCTCAGTTATTGGGTACTCCAGGGCTGCTGTGATAGGTACATGGATTGGGTGGCAGTGGGAGCCACGAAGGCTCTTCTTGGGTCCATGAGCATGGCCTGCCACTTACCAAGACTGATAAAGCTCCTGCTGCTGCCAAATGTACAGTCTGCCAGCAACAGAGACTGATGCTGAGCCCTCCATATGGCATTATTCTTGTGGAGCCTAACCAGACACTTGTTGGCAGATTGATTACATTGGGCCCCTTCCATCTTAAAAGGGCCAGAGATTTTTTGCTGTTGTTTGTTTTAAATAAAAATAGACATATATTCCAAGTATAAGTTTGCCATTCTTACCTGCAGGGCCTTGGCAAACACCGTTATTCAAGGACTAACAGTATATTTGATCTGCTCACATGGGGTCCCACATAACATCATATCAGAGCATGGGCACATGACCATGAGACCCACTGATTATACCACAGACTTCAAAGCTCCCGGCCTGACAGAGCACTGACTGGCCTGTAGAAGGTGCAGTTGAAGTGTAAGTTTGGAGATGACGTTCTGCAAGAATTGGTTACTATCCTCCAGGATCCAGTATACAGACTGAATCAAAAACCTTTACATAATAATATGTCCCCCATAGGAAGAACACATGGGTCCAAACTCCACTGAGTGGAAGCAGGAATGTCTCTACTTAACATGATGCACTGGAGGAAACTGTGCTTCCTATTCCACAGCTCTATAGGGTTAAATGTCTTTGCAGTCTTAAAGGTCCTAGTCCCCAAAGAGGTCACCCTTTTATCAGCGGACTAAAGAGTCCCATTGGACTTAAGCTATTGCTACATCCTAGGATTTTTAGGCAAGGAGAAAAAATACCTCACCATCTTGGTAGAGGTATTTGGCCTTGATCCTCAGGAAGAGATGGGCCTACTGTTACATAATAGAAGCGGGAAGTAATATTCACTTAGGTGTCTTTTGGCTCTGGGTCACACCACCAAGTAAGCCATTGAGGCTAGCAACTGTGTTGGCTGAAGCTGAGAAGAATGTAGAATTACTAGTGGGAGAGGGAGATGGTCAGTTTTAGTTGTGGCTTTAGGATCAGCCAGAGTGGCAGGAACTGTAATTTAGTTTACTAAGCTTGCTCCTTTAAGTTTTCCCCAGGGAGAGAGGCCCACCAGAATCCTGAAGGAGCTGTTCCCTGAAATTTAAGTGATGACATGAAATCTGAGGACCTGAAGGATGGATGTGGAAGACACAGAGCAGCTGTTCCACCTTCAAAAATTCCCTTTCAAGGAAGGACTTGTCCCAGGTCCTAAGAGCGCTGGCAGAAAATCATCCTCCAGCTTTCAGCTGTTTTCAGGCTTTCTCCTCACTGCAGGATGCCAACTCATCTGAGAGCACTCCCTTTCTGGGGCGGAAGACATCCAGAGACTGACTGTGGCGTGGCTATAAAGGCCCAGCCATTTCAGCTTGCGAGGGGACGACTCAGAGGATCCCTTATCCTCTAGAGCACTCCAGTGGGGTCGGGCTGCATCACAGCCTGATTTCTGTCTTTGCCTAATCTGCTTCGTCCCGCTGGCTCCCACAAGAATTGATTCCTCATGGAAATCCTGCATGCTAAACTCCGTCTCAGAGTTGCGTGCTTACAGCAAACACAACCTGAAACACTAGCCTTTCTAAAGCTTCAGTCCTCTCTGTTATTTAGTTCCTTCTATATATATATATATATATATATATATATATATATATGCTCTCCTTAAAATTCTCATTCGCTGCAAATCTTACATCTTTGTCTAAGCTCTAGACTTACATTTCCTTCCGTCCATTTGTTATTTTCACTGAGTATCCCAGCATCAATTCAAGCTGTCCAAAACGAACACATCTCTTCCTCCTTGTAACATTCTAATTTATGTTGCTGATGTCTGTCTTCTTTTGTCCTTCCCCATATTCTACCTATGGTATTTTAGGCTCATAATTATTTTGTTACCTTTAATCTCTCACATCACAGCTTTCAAATAGCTGACTTTTTCTCTACTGTAATTACCCACATCTTTTTACTTGCTTGTCTAGAGGGACTCTGCCTGTCTTTTCCCCCACTGCCTCTTCATTGTAGCACATTCTTGCACAGTATCCTAAATCAGAGTAGGTTCTCAACTCTTATTTTTTCTAATGAATACTGACTGTAATGGCTACTGCAAAGATTTTTACTCTGGCATTTCCATCCTCCCAAACTGTCTGTGCACTGCAGCCACACTGATATTCCATACTGCAAATCACTCTTGATTGATTTTCCTTTTCTAAAATCTTCAGGATTTCCTGAAGGAAATATCCTTATTTCCCTAAGGATATAAGCCAGATTCCTTGGGTTTGTCTTTAAAGCTTTGCACTATCTAAATGCACTCTCCTAACCTGATTTGTCGTTTGTTCCTGATAGTAAATTATCTGTTCTTAACCAGGTCCTTCTGCCCCCACCAGAAGAGTGACGTTGTTCTGATCAGCCTTTCTTCAAATTGTTCCATAATGTGGACTATGGGGGTCCCCTGCTAGCTGAAATTCTCCCTCTCTCTGAATCTGACCCTTTTTCCACTGTTTCAGCCAACCATCTTTCCCTCATCTGAACTCCTATACAGGAGTGGACTTTGCATCACTCATTTTTGTACTTTGCATACATCAGTAAATGTATTTTAAGCCTCTACCATGTTTTAAACACTAAGCTGAATGCTGAGAAGACAGAGAGTAATGAGAAGTGTTTTCTGTTCTCAGGAAGTGCTGAGGGGGAGTAGATGCATAAATAAGCTAGTGCAGTGAGACTCGAAAGGGCTCTAATACATGTCTGCTTTGCATAAAACAACAGGCAATCGATTTTCAGGAGTATTGGAAGGGCAACATAAAGGAAGGAATATTTGCGTTTTGAAAAATAAATAGATGGTCATTAGAATTGTGCTGTCAGGATAGGTTTGTGGGGTGTGTATTCTTGGCAGAAGAGACAAGCTGAACAGAAGCAGGGAAAACTGGACTAGCAGGTGAAATCTAAGGAACCGCTCTTGTGGGCAGCAGAAGACATGGGAGGTAAAGGGAGAGCTTGTACCCAGATCTCAGGCGACCTTGTGAGGCATTCCAAGGAGTTGGAATTTTGTTTTGTTGGCAGTGAGGAAACACCACAAAATATGTTTAATTCAGTGAATAACATGTTCAAATTTGAGTTTCAGGATGATCACACAATCACATATTATTATTTGCTTTTAAAAATATAGATCCAGTCTCTAAATACAAAACAAGTTGTTGGAAGAAGGTGTCTTGGATGTGATAGGAGATTTAAAAAAATGCAATTTTTTTTCCTCATCCTACTGCAAATAAAAGTTAAGTTTTAGTTACCTTAAGCCAGTAGCTTTAAACAGATGGGCACATATACGTACCATGCATACGCATATATTCTAAACATCAAATCACACAGATTCTGCTTTAAGCAAAGCAAAACAAAAATACTACTAAGCAGTTAAGTGAAAGGATACTACTTACAAGAGATTGAATTTGTCCTTGTAAAAATAGCCTCCAAGTTTCATTTACATAAAGAGTTCTCCTCTGGCCCCTGTGTTTGTTTACACATCGCTTGATGAAGGGGTTGAATAGCTGAGAAAATAAAGTGCTATAAGCATCTTCACTTAGGGATAAATCCTAATAAAGTTAACACATGTTTGAAATGACAGTGTAATGAACCATTTCACAGGAAGTGGCTTCACACACAACTTTTCAAGAATCTTATCTGTTACACAGTGGAAGGGAGGTATCCTTGTGTGTGCTGGGACAGCATAACGGATTGCAGCTCAGGATGTAAGAACAAAGGTTTTACACAACAGGCAACAGAAATGCAACAGTAGCTACAACTTAGAAACCGGTTTTACTCTGCTGCAAACAAATGGACAAGATATTGTACAATATGTAATAAAAAGTACAGCATAATACAAGTGCCACTAATAAAAGAAGCTTAAGGATAAGACTTAAAAATGCTTATTTGTTATATATATATACACACTGCAATAAAAAGCCACAATAAATACACGAATTTCCATATCATTCATAATAAATACTGAAAATATAAATACAGAAGACTACAGCTAATATGAATAAATTATTACAACATAAGGTCCAGGTTAAGTTCTGTTGAATATTATTGTAGCTTATTTTATATACCCTTTGGCATTTTTGATGTTATAACTTATACACAAGAGAAATCAATCTAGAAACTGTGTGACATACAACATGACATCTTAGTGTAACATGACTGTATGTGTGGACTGGAGTTGATTTTCCTCCTTTTCAACTGTTTTAAGTCATTAGATTGAACATAATTAATAAATATTTATTGAAGTACTGTTGATATTGAGTAAAAGTAACAATAAAAATCAGTTGAAAGATAAAACTAATCATAACGTCACAAAATACAGTTCAGTGGCTTTTCTGAGTTTTTAAAGTCACTTTTTTTTTTGCCAGCAACAAACAAACAAAAAATAAGAAAACAAATATTCTCAAAAGACTTCCCTTGTGTAAGGACCATTCCCAATATCTGAATGGTTCAACACAGACTGAAGGATAACACCCAAGTCCTTTGGATCATTTGATCTACCAATACATTCAGCTCACTAGATTCCACCAGAATTTGCAAATGTACCAAATTTCTATGGCAGTTGGAAAGTGAGACATAGTTGATGTCTAAAACTATGATCAAGATGAAGACACTGCAAAAAGTGACATATGTCTATGCAACCAATTATACATATTTTTTAAATGGGAAACATGTATTTTTGACGAATGTCAAATGATCTATCAGATTGATATACCCTGTGACACTGAGGGAAACACACTGAAAGAACAAAGTGCCATTTTCTGCATAAACAGGCATTAACCAGTACATATGTATTAATAGTTCTATCTTAAGAGGCTAGTACACCAGAAATTCAATAAACTAAAAATAAAGCAGATCAACTTTACTAAGACACAATAAAGGCTGAGGTTCTTAGGAACAGAGCTGTAATCTACAGGTTTATTTTTATTTTATTTTTTTACTATTTCTGTACTGTAAATTTCTAGCATTTATTATACATCAAACACTTTTGAAACATGTTTCACAAACTATGCCTCAGACTTATTTCAATAGAGGTGCCTAGAGTCAATTAAAACATGGGCCAAATTTTATTCAACATTCTTTACATGATCATTCTATAGCATTAGCCTTTTTTTTTTTTTTTAAATAAAAAAGGTCATTTCCCCCTAGTGTTATTTGTAGGGAGTAACCACACTGATGTGGCTGTCATTTCACAAGAGCATCCGAGTTTGGGAGATATGCAGCTGTACCAAGATTGAAAAAAATCCCATGGAGAAAGGAAACATTGATTTCGGGGGTGCTCCTCATCTTCTGGTGAGTTCTGACTCTGAGTTGGGTGTCAACTCTGAGCAGATAAAAAAGGCTCTGAAAGCTCCAGGGAGTGCTTGAATCAAGTGATGTAACCAGAAAAATCACCATTCTCCAGGAGACCTCCCTTCGTTTTCAGGCCTTGTCAAGAAGACAAATTTTTAAATCGTTTTCCTGACCCCTGAGAAAGCAGGAAGCCATTGTTTAAATAACACAGGGACAAAGGCTGGGATCAAATGGTGGCTGTGTAAATCTCTGGAGTCATTTTATTCCATCAGACTCTTCACAACTACTCCTATCTCCCACAGGAGGAGTGGAAAAACTTTGGATTCTTATTTGTCATTTTAAGCCAAGGAAAGATTAATGAGAAGGTCATTACTTAGAAGTAAGAATGTAGAAAATGCTTATTTTTTGTAATTGTAACTTCTTAGAAAATGGAACAGCTTTAAAGTCAAGTCATTTGATCCTAGTTCTGATGTTTGTCACTGGGGATCTGAAACAGTCACTTTTCCTGACATTACCTACTGACATAAGAGCAATCACAAAAACAAACAACAACAACAGCAAAAATGAAAACCTAGTACAGCCATATTTGTCAAAAGCTGGTCATGTTACAGACCATTGTCTCTGAATCCATGTCTTTCTTGAAAAATCTGATTTCTTAGGAGACTTACGGAATGATCACGTATTAACGTAATAATCACCAAATGTAGGGGGAAACCCAACTTCCCTTGAATCCCCTAGTACGATGGCCCAAATCATCACAACTGTTGCCAGGTGCCTAACCCTCAAAGACTGGCCAAGATATTTTCTTATTGTGAGAAAACCTAAGAGAGCTGAATTGTGTTGCCAAGGAAACTGCCTTCCCTAGAGATGTTAAGAATAGGTGGCGATGTCTCCTGTTGGGCATGCCTAAGTGACAGTCTTCCCTGGTGGTAGATCGATGAGCCATATGACCTCTGGAGATCCCTCCTAGTCTCAGGACCATAAAATTTGAAGAATACAGAAGAATCTCAGACTTTCCATTATTCACACACAGTTGGCCATTGTGAGTATCTTTGAAAAGATTAAACTATTCTGAGATCCCCATTTGGCATGATGAGTGCCTAATGAATCAGGGTTCAGATGGTAACCCATGGCAGTGGGCTTTATTTGTTTGAGACCCAAATGAAATGACTTTGACAACTATTACATCTTAAAATCAATCACTTTCAGATATCATTTGGATACCATTAAATAACTCAAGGATCAACATTAAATAAATTAAACAACAACAACAACAACAACCAGGCAATAAGTTCCTAGGTTAGATACTTAGGTTTTTCCACTTTAGGATAATTGAGATTTAGATTTTATTTTTTCTTCTCTTTTTTATTAAATAAAGTTGCAAAAATGTATATAGATCTTTAAATTTGTTTTAAAGAGGGGTGGCTTTCTTAATGGCTAAGGAAAAAAGCTTGGTGACCACATGAAAAGGAGGAGCAAAACAAAATTGGATATCATGTACTACAAAGGTAGAAATTTCAAACTCCTTTTCCATAGGTCCCCTATGTAGAGACAACAGCAAAACCATTATTAGGAAGCCATGTCCCTGACAAGAAGGGTGGGGGGTAGTGGCCTTATCCAGTGTGGCAGTAGGACTTGATGAAGGTCTCTGGTGATACAAGTACCTAGATAAATTTAAAAGAGACATTTTCTAAGTCAATTTTCTTCCAAATGCTCATTAATAAATACCTTTTAAGATAATCCCAAGACAGATAAAAATATTGGGAGAAAACCAAAAGAGAAAGGAAAGAGATACTCTAACAAAGAAGTTACTCTAAAGTTACAACTAAAACTGCTCAACCAGCTCACATAAATTAACTTAGACGATGGCAAGGCTAATTTCTACCATAAATTTATCTCCTTCTAACTCTTTCTAATCAATATACATTATCTTAAAAATATTTAAATGGCCTCACATGTCACTAAAATGAGTTAACGAATGAACTTAACTATCACCGTGGTAATGATAAAGAGAGGAATTACATCATTAGCATGCTGAATACAAATGTTATCCAAAATAAATTCTATCACATTCCTTTGAAACTTTAGTCCTGCCAGAAACTTTTATGAGAGATGACATAAGATGGCACAGTGAAGTTGACATTTCTTGAATTATAAGCCAATGCAAAGGATCAAATTTATAAAAGCAATTACCCTGTATAGTGATATATTTATCACAAGTAAAAGAAAGTAGTCACCAATGTGACTTACATCTTTGAAATGACTTCATTTCCCATGGATACAACAAGTATCTGTATTTACTAAAATTCCAGACTAGATGTGAATATTTTAAAAATCTACATATAAAAGTAAACTGAAACATACTGTTTTAGGCTTTGAATCTGGTCATATTCACTCTCCTGGTTCCCATCATTCTATTGGCATTACCACTCTCAGGATAGGAAACCCAAGGCATGCCAAGACAGCACAGACTTAGACTAGCCTGAGAACTGATCACCAGGTAAAACACAGGTCATATCAAATGTTTCAGCTTGAATTTCTGGAAAAAAAGAATAAAACAAAACATCTGCGTTGTTTAGGAAGGGGGTCTCATGGTCCAGTTTGAAAAAGCCAAGAAAGGAGTCAAAATAAAATTTAGAAGTGACTGTTTCAAGGACTCACATTGAATATCTAGATTTGTTAGGTAAAATGTGAAAGAAGAGCTTTTCTAAATGTCTGCACTTTTTACTTTTGACAATCATGAAAGTCATTGATCACTTATTTTAATATAAAATGTGTTTAAATTTTTTAACAAAATAGTTTCTTTAGAATGCTGTAGGTGTGTGTTTTTATTTTCTAAAGCATCAAATGACTTATAGACAGTAAAAATGTAATTGATATGAATGTTGGTCAGCAGATGTGAGCACCAACTGGGCTGAAAGCGTGTCCACCTTGTAACTGCCCCTTCTAGGTTTGGGGCTGCCATTTGTAACTCTAGTCTTTATGATGTAATAAGATCTAGCTTAGCTCTGCTGTGCATTTTTTTTTTATAATTCCTGGAAGACACCACCATTTATTAAGCTTTTATTGCATCTTCACTTCCACTCTGATACTTCCATAATTCTAGTGGATATTTAAATTGCTGATATTCAATTAAGTCAATCAAATTCTTTACTACTGTAGAAAACATCTGATGAGCTGTGCTGTTGGTGCAGAGCTACAGCATTTTGGCTTAGGCATTTTTGTTATTCCAGCACTAGTTAGATTTCAGAAAAAGTAATGCAATCAGAAGCTGAAAATTCATATTAGACCTAATATGAATATTAGATCTAATATAGAGTAATCAAGCCTTTAAACTTTGGGTTTTGGTTGTGGTAAGAATACAACCAACAGTTCTAATTTAAAATTACAGACAAGTCTTGCCTTTGAAAGCACAAAGGTGCTTCCCATTAAAGCTTGGTATTTAATACACTGGCTATAATGGCACTGCAAACTGTCATCAAGAGAATAAGGAGCAGAGATGCCATTTTAAAGAGAAATATTGAGTTATATTTGGGGAAATAGAAGGCTTCATGACACCTTTAAAAAAGGCAGTCTCCTGTTGGCTTCTGAGAATATAAATTTCCCACCTGCTAATTTGATGGTTTGTAACTCCAGCTGAAAGTGATGGAGTCTAACAACCTCTCTGTTTTCCACCTGCTGCAAAGTGATGTCTTTGGAATTTGCAACAGGATTTTGCTATTTTGATAAGCTTTTTATAAACAGAAGTAAGAGTGATTGTGTTCCACACTGTTGTCTTAAAAGTTTCCTGAAATGTTTCCTGGGTTATGCATGAGTTAAATCCTCCTTGAAACTGTCTGATAGGAGTTTGCTGGTGTAAATTTAGCATCACTTATATAGGTCTAACAGTGAAGAAGCAATTAATCGAAAATTTCTTTTTCATTTGATTCAGTCCTAGCTGAGTCCAGATTTAATTCATACATTTCTGATGGAGGGAGAGAGATGAAGGATGATCCAGTAAGTTCTATTAATTTAGGAAAAGGAAGCATCTTTTAGTTGCAGCTCACATATAATTAGACAAGAACCGATGTCAGTTTTTCTAACATGACTTGATAAAATCACATATTAAGAGGATTTGAGAAAGCTTGATTATTTCATGCCACACTTCATTAACATTATCCATTAGAATTTGTAGTGTTCTCCTCTTTTTACTACCCAAGACAATTGTTCTAACACAGCATGTGTTCAGTACATATTTGTTGAAAGAAAGAATTGATACTTAATAAATTTTGAATATAAAGACCAAAGAGTCATAAACTTGTGCAACAATGTCGAAAATTGAAATAAAAGAAACAGTGATTAGCAAGTTATAGAAAGTAAATCATGGTATGTTTTCCTGTTTAATGATAATCATACCAAAATTTTGCCTAGAAGTCATCCATTAGAGTGTAAAATTTTAAAGAACATAGCCACTTAACATAATCTCTTTGCTTCTTGATTAATTTGTAACTAGTGTTTTTGCAACTCATAGCTTTTTTTTTGGAGGGGAGGGATTCAGGGAGTATTGCAGGGCCATATATGATTGTGAAGATTTTAAACATACTAAGAAACATTAGTTTCACATTTTACATGTGGCTGTCACGTTGAGAAAATGATTTTATCACAAAGAAATGATGGGCTTTCAAAAAGTAACTATATTATTCAATCAACCAAAAGACATGAGACAAATGAATTTTACCCGTGTCTTAATAATTAATGATCAAGAGATAAGGAGGAAAAACTTAAGTAAATCTCTTTCATTGACTTCTTTCTCCCAAAGGAAATTGGGAATGACAAAGGAGATGCAAGCTGCTTCAGCCACTTGTCTTTCAAATCAATTTGGCCAGGATTATAACTGGGAATTAAGTCCCATTTAAAGGTATAGGACTGGTACTAGAATAGCCAGGGCTGGAGCATGAAGCTTTGCAATTGATAGTGAATGACTAAAAAGTTGTGTGTCAAAGAAGACTACAGTTTGGCTAGATATACTATGGAGGCAATACAACAGCTGCCAGTCAGGTTATTGTGTCTTGGCATAAAGATCTTAAGTATTCCAACTGGCTGCATGTAGCTTGATCCCCATTTTTAAAAGCTTAGAAGGACTGTAGCACTTTCCTGGCATGTGGGCAGTTCTTTGTTGAATAGAACGGCTATTAATGGAAAAAAAAGTCAGATGGAACAGTGTGCTCTCTCAGCTTTTCTGGGAAAGGAACTAACAATGAAATGATTCCATCATAAGTATGTTTGCAACTTTGACCTGATATTTTCAAACTACAGCTTTACAAATTATCCTCTTTTCTAAACCACATTTTTTTAGATCATAAAGCCCAACCAGATTCTGGGGTCAGAAAAACTCAATACTGACTACTGGCCATTGCCTGAAATCTGTCATTCTCTAAGTGTGTGATATGCATATATTTTGTATGTGTGCACATGTGTATGTGTTAGGTATATGGGAGAGTTTTAATAGGTAGCCTGTGTATGTGGTTTGTGGGAGATGTTTACAGGTTAGTCAGGTATATGAAAAGTTGGAATAGAAGCTGTCATGATTGGAAGGTTAATTCTTCTCACAGGGCAGTGACTTTCTACCCCGGACGAATGGAGAGGGGAAAAAAACCTCTGTTTTATTAAGCATCCTTTTGGAAACAAAGCTAGGAAACAAAGACCTAGCCAAAAATAAAAAAGCAGGCTTCATATCGTCTTAGGAAAATAAAGCTGAACTAAAATTAAAATATCTCTTTTCAGAAACTGGACTGTCATTCTACCCTTCAGCTTTGCTCAGGCTGGAGCTGGCTCTTCCCCACTCTCCCACACTCTGTGTTCCAAGAATAACCTCAGAGTACTTCACAAGCAGATCCTTCAAGAGCTTGTAATGGTCCAGCAAATACAGTACACATGATCCTTTCATGTGCTTGAATGAAGGAACAATAGCCCCTTGTCATTTTCTCTTTGGGCCTGTGCTGTTTAGATTGTATCAGTAGGGGGAAAATTTTGGAGATTAAGCACTAAAAACTGTCACTTTGCAGACAACGTGGGATATATATATATATATATATATATATATATATACACATACACACACATATACATATATATATATGTATTTGAGATTTCAACAAATCCTCATTCTGATTAGCCCAAAGGCCATTTAAAAGGAACAACCCTGCTCTCATTACTGCAACTTACATAAAGACAAGCCCAAAGCTCTTTTAATGTTAATATTAATGGTTATAAATTTGGCCCAATGGAAGGGGGAAGAGAAGGGGCAGAAACCAACTGCACAGTGGAAGAGCTGCCAAGTAAACATTTTTTCCCCAAAACAAATTTTAGTAGAAACTTTTCCACTGGAGGACTTTCTCTAGATCAAGCATTTTTGAGTTCAATTAAATAAAATTTTTTTTAGAAATTGAGATCTACAATATGTTTATATCCATAATTCTAAACACCCAAGTCTAAAAGACATAAAAAATAAGTAGCGATGCAGTCACTGAATAGCAAGTCATGTCCACATTTCAAATAGTTATAAAACATGTGAAGTGATATAACAATAGAAGGTCAAAAATGTGAAACAGGTTTAGCATAGTCATATTGCATTGGAAAAAAAAAAGGCAGAATTACACTATTTAGTTACCTAAATTAATTTACAGGGAAACGGGATCCTAGAAGTCCTCCGACGAACCAAGTGCAGGTAATCTAAAGGTGGGGAGTGCATGTTTTATTTCTATCTGTTCTCTTTAATAAGAGAATGTGAGGTAATTAGAAAGTATGCAATGCATTCTGGACTGTTCTGCTAGTTGTCCCAGGCAAGACAAATCAAAATGCTTCAGAAAAGAAAGGCCTAGTTGAGTATTTGGGTAGAGGCCCCCCTTCAATCAGCTAGTCACTAAGTGGAAATCTCATTATACACTGATTTTGTAGAGATGGATTGATCACGCTGCAGAAAAGGCTGGTTGCTGAGGTCGTGTCTCTTCCATGTTTCCTCAGCCTCCTCTGCATTTATTGAGTTAGGTCCTCAGAGTGGTGAAGGAAAAATAGGTCATTTTCCCTTCATAAGTATCATTGGATGATTCCTCTATATTAATTCTATGAACCTTATAATAGTTAAAGATCTTTTTAATTTTTTTTTAAATTTTTTCATCTCAAAGAGTTCTCAGTCCCCACCCCACACGAGGTACCGTGAAGGGGCACTAAAGTGCATTTTGATGTAGGGGGTAGAGCTTAAAGGTGCTGTCCAAGCTAAGAACCAAGATGATGCTGTTTAAAAAAGAAAGGCAATTCCTTCTACCTCCATCTCTGGAGTCAGTTGAGGGAGGGCAGTAAACTAGACTCTCCCCAGAGGATTGTCCTAACTCTTAACTTTAGAGAAAACTGTGTAAGGACCCGCACATATAGAATCATTTATTTGTCCAAAATAGCAAAAATAGGCCTATTTCACCCTTAAGAATTTGCAAATCTGATCAGTCATGATCATAAAAATGTGAATGGATTCCAGATGCAATCCATGTGGGCATGCTCTGTGGAACTAGCTATGCATCTTCAGCTTGAATGAACATGCGGCTGTTCATTTTCATCAAAACATGACTTCTACACTACCATAAATAAAATACACATGGAACAATTAAATCTTTTTCTTACAATAATTACTTTTACATTAAAAAGTCACCATTATCTTCAGATATATCGAAAATTAGGACTCTAAATCTTATTATTTCCCAGCCTTAGTTAACAGTCTTGCACAGGCCCGATAATCCAAAGTTTGGAGCTCTGATCTACACAGATTGGCAGGTTTCACACAGTTTGACAGGTAGGCAACTGTGAGATATGCATTTTAAAATTTAGCATTTTCTATCAAAACAGTCTGAAATCTTTTAAAATCCCTACAGAGACTGTATTTGTGCAATGCCACAGTCATGTGGCTAGAAAGGAAAAAACAAAATACAGTCTGGAAGATTAACCACCGTCCAAGTTTTCTTGGTCTTCAGTTTAAACAATGATGAGCCCAGGAAATCCAATTAAATACAGTGCCTTAAAAAGGAGAAGAGTTGGTCCTAGAATAAGCTACTAAACAGGGACTGTCTCAACCACGGGTGATTTGATGCACTCTTCATGCAATATGCTCTTTTCTGCAAGGCTCAAAGAATTTTCAGCAGGATGCTCTGAAATGTGACTGTCACCATTCAATGTAGAGACAAACCCTTCCTGGGAGGGGCCTTTCAAGTATGAGTGAAATTCCACTTGAGGGTGATTGGACCTGTGTTCGGGATATAAACTATTGCAGGGCACACCGCTATCATTTTCGGAAGAGGAGCAGCAAACGATTACAGAGGGGTTGGCAGCTGGGTAGTGGGAGGCACCATAGGCCTCTTCTGCTTGTCGGGCATAGTCAACGAATTGCTCCGGGGTCATAGTGTAAGGCACCAGCGAAAGGGTACCGTTTTTGACAGTGTCTCTTTCAGAGTAGTTCTCAGAGATCTGATTTGGAGTTCCTGGAATGTGGCTATCTATTTGGTAATACAGAGTTGAAGAGTTGGCATAAAAAGAAGCATTCTTTGCATGGCTTTCGTGAACGGCGGTGCCATCAGAATAACAAAGAACTGAAGGAAGAGGGACAACTTCGGCATGGGTGCCCAAACCTTCCACGAAGCCATCTCCTTTGTCATCATCGTCATCCTCCTCCTCCTCTTCCTCTTCTTCTTCCTCCTCCTCCTCGTCTGACTCACTAGGTGCCAAGCTTTGCGTGCTAGAATCTGTGACTCCGCTGCAAAAGCTGCTCCCATCCTCCTCTTCTTCCTCCTCCTCTCCTTGGCAATCTAATTCTTCAGCCGACTGCAGGTGCAGCACTGCAGCCTGGGGTTCAGTTTCAATCTCAAAACTGTCTGTGATTGAATATTCTACGGAGTGAGCAACAGGGCCCATAGAACTACTGTGAGCACTTATCTCACTGTGGCAGCCATTCAGCGTGGGGATTTGCTGCTCTCGGTTTTTCTCCAGTTCAAGTTTCATTATTGTGTGCAAAAAGTGAGTCCGAACACGGATAGGATTAAATTCAATTCTACCTGCTGTGTTACTACATCCTTCTTTAGTGCAGCCACACGGGAAAGACATACGATCCACCTTGGAAGGAAGAACACAGATTAGCACCATGGAAATATTACAAACCAAATAAACGCCCAGAACCTTTCTGCAACTTCTTTGAATTAAGTAATCCACTTAATTCCACATATGCCAGAGCAAATGACAACCAAACTTCAAATAGAAATGAAAAGGGGAAAGTGAGGGCTTAAAACATAAGAGTTAACTGCTTCTTATACCTATATTCAAAATAAAAATGGGTTATGGGCATAAGTGTGTATTTTCAGTTCACTGACCCACTCCATTGCTTTCTCCCCTTTTTTCTCTATTCCCCACTTTCCCTTCCCTCCACTTCTTTAATTTTGCTCCCATATTTTCAATGCTCCTGTCTTTCCACCAAGTTCCTTTTCTTTCTGCTGCACCCCAGCTCTTGTGCCTGATTTTAAACAAGCAAACATACTGTACTCCTGTCCACATGCTATTAATATGATGTACCCCATGCTAACTTTTCCTTTTGCTTTTGCTTATTATAAAGGTGGTTTTCCCTTTGCTTATTATAAAATGGGCTTACACGACTTAGCATCATGCAACCTCACAATTTGCTCTTGTTTGCTTACCTTCTTATTGTTTGGGGTGCTTGGTACATGGGTGCATGTGTGTGTACTGTACCGCAGTACTGCAATGGATATGAACATTCATGACTACGACTGGTGGACTCACGTGTTTAGGTCCTGAATCCCCCCTTCCCTCCCCATTCCATCAGATACAATCTTCTTGAAGGAAGGGCATGTACGTTTCATCAATATTCCAAAACTATTTTGGTGATTGGACACTGGAGATAGAGTGTTTGGGTTCAACAAGTGTTGGGCTGACCTCTTCATTCAGGTGAGAGGTGGAGTTCTGGACAATCCAAGGGTATTCATGAGAGATTTGCCAATTGTCTCAGATTCCACAGATTAATCTGTATGCAGACCAGAATATAGGCAAGAGAAAAAAACTTGCTCTGCTTGTCACCTTATCCTGCCAGGGAATTTCCTATGCTAAAGAAGAGAAGGCAAACTATTCTAATACAATCATCTTGGCCCCAGTAAAAGGTATAGCAGATATTAGAGCCAGAATTTGTATCTGCATTTTTTTTTTTTTTTACTCATGAATCTCTTTTCTGTGAATCCATCTTAAGCAACTGTTTAGCAGATAGGCACTGCCCCCTTCTTTTGCCTACCTGAGTTGCTTTCCTTATTGAAAAAGCCAAGTTTCTGCATAAAATAGTGACACTAATCATAGGGCACCAATGAAATTATAAATGAAGGGGGACCAGGAAATTATCTGATTGCCAATCATCAAGGGTTGGTAAACTTTTTATTTGCAGAGGTCAAAAGAGTAAATATTTTATGCTTTGTGGGCCATATGGGTTCTGTGGCAACCACAATACTCAATTCTGCTGTAGGAGCAAGAAAGCAGTCATAGGCAATATGTAAACAAAAAAATGTGGCTGTGATCCAATAAAACTTTATTTATAAAATCATGTGGCAAGGACGGATTTGGCCTGCGAACTTACAGGTTGCCAACCCCGACCTAGTTCGGTTCCTTCATTTTAGAGATAAAGAAAGTAACCCAGAGGGCTTGACTTGCCAATTTCATATAGTTGGCAAACAGCAAAGGTGGAAGTACAATTTTGTTTTCTGCAGTCTCAATCTGGTAATTTTTCCACTAATCCAACCACCTTTAATCAGTCATCATTTTATATCCCATGGATGGATCAGAAAATACACACTCCAGTGTTAGGGACATCGTGATCTCCTTCAATATTGGTAAAAAGCTGAAATAAGGTGACATAATACAAGAATCCAGGATAAAATAATTTTAATTAACTCAGCTGCTACTTGGGTTGTCTTTCAGATTATATCTTTTATGTATAAGCATTTTTTGTATTCCCATGCATGTCCTTAAATTAGTCTTTCTCTCTTCCTGAATTATGTCTTTCTCTCTTCCTGAATTATGTCTTTCTCTCTTTCTGAATTATGTCTTTCTCTCTTCCTGAATTATGTCTTTCTCTCTTCCTGAATTACATGTCTTGCCTTGCCACAACATTTTCTTTTACATGTGGGAAGCTTCATTACAGGTACCATGACTGCCTCCTTAGGGGGTGGTAGACAGTGTCTTGTCTTTGGATGCCCTGAAATCCCAACCCTTACCTGGCACTTAATGCCAGCCAGGCTGCAGGTGCACGTGTCTGGATCACAGAACACTCGGCAATCACAGCCACAGTCCTCTCGTGAGAGGCGGATGGCTCGGAGTTCATGCTTTTCTTCCACGTCAATCTTTTTCACTCCAGAGGCACGCAGCAGAGCTCTTCGTTTTTTTGTTGGCAAAGGTTGTAGGAAGAAGTACTCATCTACCTCTGTGTTGTCCAGGTCAATGTCATCATCAGAAATGTCATCCAGTGTAAGAGTGCTGGCTTCTTCTGATTCTACTGTGCCATTCTTAGTCATCTAAAAACACAAAGCAGCAAATAAGAGACTCATTAAGGGCAGGGTACAAAATCTCTATGTTTGTACTAGGTGAGAATGAACTATTATATATCATCATGTCCCCGTGATCAACAAATGTTTGTTAGATCATTTTTTTTAATCTTTAGGAGAAATCACAGAAAGGAAAATAAAGGCATCAAAATGTTAGGCTTTTAAATGTACGGGTAACAGAAGACTGTTAATTGGAACTCATAACCTCCTAATGTTAGGAGCTACAGTTGCTGGAGCTTTTAGAGAGTGCCATGTGAAAAACACCAAAGGTTACAAATGCTCATCAGTGAAAGCTATCTTTAGACTCGGTTCATGATAGGCAGCTCCAATGTTGGAATAAATGTGTCCTTGTTCAGAGGTAATAGCATCCTTGTAGAAGCCATCACCATCTAACTCAGCAAATATGTTGTCCTTGAAATAACAACTCTGTCTTTTGAGCTCCAGCAAAACCGTGCACCAGGAAATAAAGGTGTGCTGCACTGTGCTATAGGGATTACAAATACGATTATTCTACAGAACATTCCAAGAATGAGGGCTTGATATGAAGTAATCAGTCAAGTCAGCATGCTCTTAGTAAGACAAAGAACAGAGGGCAGGGCCCTCAAGCTCTCAGCAACCAACAACTGAAATAAACTCTGCCCTCAGAGGAGTTCACACAAACCCTCACCCAAAATGGTACCTTCTGCATAATAGCTCATGTGGAAACTGTCTCACATACCCATGATTAGTCTGCTTCTATTTATATTTCTTCTCTAAATTAATCTCATCCATCAGTAAGCCCTGAATAAGTACTTCATTTCTTACTATTATATCACATTATGTTTCCTTCATAAAATGTATTTAGAAAAAGAAGTTTTCTCTGAATATGAGCGAGATATCTATCCTGAGGAGCAGCATAGAATTAATGCAAAAACTCCGTGAGAAAAATCATGGAAGTTCTAAATACAGAAGGGATTTTAATTCTTTCATATTTAAATTTATTACTTCCTAAAATTCATTAATTATAATTATTACTATGCTTGGTGAGCTTAACAACAGTTCATCTATCACACAGTTAAAATACTTGCAACATCAGACATCATTGTCTCACCTTTACAGGAAAAAGTCTAACATTTAGATAAGAATTTTTTTGGAAAAAGTCCTCAAACTGGAAAACTCTGAATGTATTAAAAAACAAATAGAAGATTGGACTTTGTCCTCAAGCAGAGAAACTTTCATAGAGGAAATAACACACTAGCAAGCGTATATATTAAATATATCACAAAGGCCAGGTGCAGTGGCTCGTGCTTGTAATCCCAGGACTTTGGGAGTCCAAGGTGGGCAGATCGCTTGAGGCCAAGAGTTCAAGACCAGCTTGGGCAACATGATGAAACCCCATCTCTATCAAAAAACCACAAAAATTAGCTGGGCATGGTGGTGGGTGCCTGTAGTCCCAACCGCTTGAGAGGTGCTTGGGAGGTGCAAGGATCACTTGATCCCGGGAGGTCAAGGCTGCAGTGAGCCATGATTGCACTATATATATTATATATTATATATACAATATATAATATATTATATATATATTCAGAAGTATTTATATATATAAATACTTTATAAGGTATAAATACATACATATATATATACTTCTGAGTGTTTCAGAGCTAAAATCTGTGATCATGCAAAGGTACACATTCCTCTTTATTGGGTTTTGTCTCTTGGTATAATCTAAAATTTATTTCCTTCCTTGGCATTTCTTCACATATGTATTGTTTAAACTGTGATAGCCACTAGTAGGATGTCACGTCGACTGGTTGTGTTTATCATTTTTGTTAATTGTTATTTGTAACAAGCTACATGTTTTTAGCTGTAAAGATCTGATTTTTTAAGGAATTCAAGTTATAATTGCCTAACATACACTCAATCTTCTGTGGTAGGTAAAGCTGTAGTAACAGAAAGGAAGTGTTCCCTTTTACATCTTACCACTGTATGGCACTTTGGTTTGTTTTCATTAAGTCTTGGCTTGTCTCTGTGAACCTCAGCAAGCTCCTGACTCCTCAGCACATGTAGCACACCCAGGACTTGGGTAGCATGATTCCTTTTAATACTTCCTACTTAATCTCCACGTTCTGTAATATTTATGCTTACTTGTGCAGTTGGTAACATTACAACAACAAAATCTCCGTTTTATATCAACAGAGATTGATTTATTTTTATTTTATTTTACATTTATTATTATTTTTGAGATGGAGTCTAGCTCTGTTTCCCAGGCTGGAGTGCAATGGCACAATCTCAGCTAGTTGCAACCTCAGCCTCCCAGGTTCAAG
Organism: Hylobates moloch; assembly: GCF_009828535.3. Lineage (NCBI taxonomy): Eukaryota > Metazoa > Chordata > Mammalia > Primates > Hylobatidae > Hylobates > Hylobates moloch. Next base: position 76,941,337 of record NW_026652276.1, read on the forward strand.
TGATTCTCCTGCCTCAGCCTCCTGAGTAGCTGGGATTACAGACGCCTGCCACCATGCCCAGCTAATTTTTGTATTTTTAGTAGAGATGGGGTTTCACCCTGTTGGTCAGGCTGGTCTCGAACTCCTCACCTCAGGTGATCCACCTGCCTTGGCCTCCCAAAGTGCTGGGATTACAGGCATGAGCCACCTCTATTTTTTTTAAATGGTTGTTATCAGCCTAATTTTAAAAAAGTGGTTGTTATCAGATAATATATGAAATCTGAAAGTCAACATGTAGTAAGATTTTAGCAAACATTTAAAAACATATAAAAATTTTTAGGACAACATGAATAACCAATTGGTGCCTAAGAATTAAAAAACAAACAACTGTATGTCATATGAACTGCAGATTCAGTTTACTCCAAATATAAGTGCCCTTAGAAGTAAAATTTGCATCTCTTATTCCCGCATACTAAAATTACAATAAGGAATTTCATTTCAAAATAAAAATTTAATTAAGAATCTGGCCAGCTGCGGTGGCTCATGCCTGTAATCACAGCAGTTTGGGAGATGGAGGCAGGCAGATCACTTGAGGTCAGGAGTTCAAGGCCAGCCTGGGCAACATGGCAAAACCACATCTCTACTAAAAATACAAAAATTAGCCAGGCATGGAGGGGTACACCTGTAATCACAGCTACTCATGTGGCTGAGGCACAAGAATCGCTTGAACCTGGGAGGCAAAGGTTGCAGTGAGCCGAGATCGTACCATTATACTATAGCCTGAGTGACAGAGTGATGCCGTGTCTCAAAAAAAAAAAAAAAACTAAAAGAGCTACATACTGTTTCACTCTTGCTTAATAAACTATAAGTTTTCTAATCTAGATTTTCAAAATCTGACATTAACATTGAAGTGAGCTGGCAGGGTTTTCTCTTCATCATCTCAATATCATCTCTATCATTTCTAATAAAGACTGGAGATACTCTAGCTTAGGCTGGTCACTGGCCTATCCTCTCCTCCTCACAGTTTCTGGTTTGGTGTGTAGCCTTCGAGACATATTCCTATTCCCTGCTCTCCCCTTGAAGTCCTTCCCCAGTCTTTTCTTCCAGTCTGTGCCCATTTGCTTCTTTAAAAACCAGGCCAAAACTACTGAGTTCAAATGCTCTTTAAAATCAGAGCACTACATAGATTATTTCCAAATGCATTTTATGGGAAAAAGTCAATGAGCTCCCTAATTTTGTCCACCCACTCACATCGATTACCTTCTCAAGAGCTAGTGCAAATAAATGGAGGCAGTCAGCCAGGATTGCCTCACTTACTCTTGCTGACTCCTTTCCTCCATGATGCATGATATGCTTTGGCTGTGTCCCCAACCAAATCTCGTCTTGAACTGTAGCTCCCATAATTCCCACATGTTGTGGGAGGGACCCAGTAGGAAATAATTGAATCATGGGGATGGTTTTTCCCATACTTTTCTCACCACAGTGAATAAGTCTCATGAGACCTGATGGTTTCATAAGGGGAAACCCTTTTAGCTTGGTTCTCATTCCCTATTCACCTGCTGCCATGTAAGACGTGCCTTTTATCTTCTGCCATGATTGTGAGGCCTCCCCAGCCACGTGGAACTGTGAGTCCATTAAACCTCCTTTTCTTTATAAATTACCCAGTCTCAGGTATGTCTTTGCCAACAGCATGAGAACAGACTAACACAGTAAACTGGTACCAGGAGTAGGGTGATGATGTAAAGGTACCCGAAAATGTGGAAGCAACTTTGGAACTGGGTAATAGGCAGAGGTTGGAACAGTTTGGAGAGCTCAGAAGAAGACAAAAAAATGTGGGAAAGTTTGGAACTTCCTAGAGATGTGGAGGGCTCAGAAGACAGGAAAATGTGGGAAAGTTTGGAATTTCCTAGAGACTTGTTGAATGGCTTTGACCAAAATACTGATAGTGATATGGACAATCAAGTTCAGGCTGAGGAGGGCTGAGATGAAGATGAGGAACCTGTTGGGAACTGGAGCAAAGGTGACTCTTGCTGTGCTTTAACAAAGAGGCTGGTGGATTTTTTGCCCTGCTCTAGAGATATGTGGAACTTTGAAATTGAGAGAGATGATTTGGGTTATCTAGTGGAAGAAATTTCAAAGTGGCAAAACATTCAAGAGGAAGCAGAGCATAAAAGTTTGAAAAATGTGCAGCCTGACAATGCAATAGAAGAGAAAAACCCATTTCCTGGGGAGAAATCAAGCCTGACACAGAAATTTGCATAAGTAACAAAGAGCTGAATGTTAATCACCAAGGCAATGGGGAAAATGTCTCCAGGGCATGTTGGAGACCCTCACAGCAGCCCCTGCCATTATAGTCCCAGAGGCCTAGGAGGAAAAAAATGGTTTCCTGGGCCTGGCCCAGGGCCCCCCTGCTATGTCCAGCCTAAGGATGTGGTGCCTTGTGTCTCAGCTGCTCCAGCCATGGCTAAAAGGCGTGAAGCTACAGCTCAGGGCATGGCTTCAGAGGGTGCAAGCCCCAAGCCTTGACAGCTTCCTTTGTAAGATATGCCTTTGACCTTCTGCCATGATTGAGAGGCCTCCTAGCCAAATGGAACTGTGAGTCCATTAAACCTCTTTTTCTTTATTAATACAACCCATCTTCATTCACAGTGATATTCACTTTGTCCATTTTTTTCCTCTTGACATGATGCTACCTTTAAATATCTTTTTTTCCTATCTCAAATAGAATCATTAAATGTTCAGACTTTAGTCAAATGCAACATCCTTATTTCATGCATTAATGAAGCTTAAATTAATTATAACTTCTCTAAGACATACTTACAGAGCCCAATTTCCTGACTCCTCTTTCAGTATGCTTTTCTTTATATCTCACAGATAGATTATGAGTTTTCTATGGTACTCAAGACAAAGCTGGAAATTTAACATGGAATTAAACACAATGTGTCTAAAAGCTATTCTATTCATAGGATAACCAGCACTTTCAAATGAATGCTCTCTTCTCAAGTAGATACCACCAATGTGGGACTTGGATCATTTCTCCTGTAGTGTTTTCTTTTTTTTTTTTTTTTTTTTCAAAAAAATAATGTTGCCTCCCCAAGAGCTCAAAGCAAGTCTGCAAAAAATGTGATTTAAAGAGATTACCAAATAGCCTTGACTCTTAAATCTGTTTTTATTTCTGTGTTTCCTTGAGTGTGAAAGAAAGAGAAATTGCAGGTGGGGATTAAAGAAGTGGTAGAAGCAGATATGACATAATATTGATAACAGCTTTTGGATCTGTGTGCCAGGCACTGTTCTAAACACTGTACCTGCATTAGCTCATTTAGGATCACATACATCTCATGAGGCAAATACTATCATTGTATTCATTTAACTGATGAGGAAAATGAGGCACAGGAGTGTTAAATAATTTGTCCAAGATTACAAGTAATGAGGATGTGCACGAAGTTACGACCCTACTATGTGACTCTACAGCTTGTGCTCTTAAAAGTAATAATAATTACATATATCTATTCTTTTAATACACTTAACAGGTACTGAACAGTCTTTTATGATTATTTGGAATCAGGCATTAGGTGTACTGGTGCACAACATACAGCCCTTGATCCCAATGAACTGGAGTAAAGAGACAAGAGTCTAGTAATTTTAACCCAGTTCATAAGGATTTCCTGGCTTAGGGTGAACACGGGGCATTTGAGGGTTATGTAGGAGAGGCACCTACAGGTGGGGCTGGCAGTGGGGTGAAGTGGGAAGACTTCAGTGTTCAAATCTGAAAATAGAGCAGCAGTCAAATGAACAGTGGTGACAGAAGGCATTCCATGCTGAGCAACAATAGTTTCAAAGGCCTGAGATAGGACAGAGCATGATACAGTCATTGACCTATAAATTATCCAGATGATTGAACTTGCATGGGATCACTCCCTGTCTTGGTCCATAACTGAAGACCTAAAAGTAGATAAATAGCAGTTATTCAGAGAGAAATTCTTCTTTGCCATTTGGCTTAGCTAGTTTACAGGTGATGAATACTGACTTAATTTATGATTTGACTTAATCATCTTTATTTTATGCTTATCCTATCTCTGTATGCATGTATCTATGTTGTACTGTTAGGATCTCCAGGTCAAGGCCCTTGTGTGTATATATGTGTGGGGTGGGCATGTGTGAGTGGGCATGCATGCATATGTGTGTATGCTTGCTTTGTTTCAATGATGACACTTACGATGGACTTAGTTCTTAAGCCACTGTGTAAACTTGTTCAGACTCACTACAAATAAAACCACTATAACTTTTTTTTGACAGATGGAAACCAAACATCTTAATTTTGCAGATTTGTATGCACTGATAACTGTGAGAAAACCATTCCCAAAGCCCTATAGAATAAATCATTTTGCCCATCTAAACACACCTGAGGGATGGGACACATTACTGTCAGAATCAGTGGAGTGATTCTCAGACAGCTTTGAGTCAAATATACGGATCCCAAATAAAAATCAAGGCGCAGCTTTTTGTTTTGTTTTTACCATATCATGTTATGAATGAGTTCTTCCATAAATTTTAATGAGATAAAATTTTTGGTGCCATCAAGGGCCCCCAAACACCCAATTCAATTCAACTAATAAAATGATTAGAAGAAGAAAACAATACTAAAAGTATAGATTGACTAAAATGCCAAGGCAAAACAAAATAAAACAAACAACAAAAATAAAAACACTTCTTTTTAGCACTTCAAAGGTATGTTTACTAATAAAATTTTCTGGTCATTACTGAATTATTCACATGTGTGAAAAAGAGAGTGATTTCCAGAAACAAGAATGTGAAAAACAAATTCAACTTCACAGACACTGATCACTGCATATTGTAATAAAGATGATGATGTTGAGAATGACCTAAGCTGCCATATAGTAAATACTAGCCATTAAGGTCCATACTGTATATAAATTATCTCACCTAATTTGCATGACAGTCTTATAAAGTAAAATTTTTTTTAGTTGAGAAAATTGAAGCTCAGAGAATATAATTTGCCAAAGTCTAGCTAAATAGCCAATTAGTGATGATGTTGAAGATCATACTTAGGTTTATTTGACTCCAAAGCTTGAGCCATGCTTTCAAGACCAGTTGGAGTAAAAATTCTTTAGAGCAATGGTAGAAAAACTGAACAAAAGGAAACAAAAAAAAGATAACGTTGCAGTACACTCTAAGAGCTGATCTCAGTGCTGTGGGGCAAGAGACAAAAGAGCAGAATAAGCTTCTCTAGAAATAGCTCACTCAGAAATAAAGGATATGGGCAGGGCGTGGTGGCTAACACGTGTAATCCCAGCACTTTGGGAGGCTGAGGCGGGCAGATAGCGAGCTCAGGAGTTCAAGACCAGACTGGCCAACATGGTGAAACCCTGTCTCTACTAAAAATACAAAAACTAGCCAGGATTGATGGCAGGCACCTGTAGTCCCAGCTATTTGGGAAGGTGAGGCAAGGGAATTGCTTGAATCCAGGAGGTGGAGGTTGCAGTGAGCTGAGATCACACCACTGCACTCCAGGCTGGGCGACAGCGAGACTCTGTCTCAAAAAAAAAAAGAAAAAAGAAAGAAAGAAAGGATATGATTCAGACACAGAAAGCAAGAGCTCAGGAAAGAAGAAAACAGAGAGCAAACCAAAGATATAACATCTCACCAGTTAGTATTTCCTTTGGGTCCTACTTTTTGGGCATGTGGAGGTGGCCTTTCTAATGGAGAGGACATCAGATAAAGCTGATTGAAGCTGGTTGAGCTAATGTATTACTCTTTTGATTTTCTCAGCTGACTTTTAACTTATTTATCCTGGCCTGAGAAATCTGTATAGCCTGTGGTCTAGTGTTGTAAGACTATATTAGCTTTGGTGATTGATTTAATGTTTATCTCCCCTATCATACTGTGAGCATGTTGAGAGCAGAGATGACATCTGTCTTGTTTACCAGTGTATCCTTTGCACCTTGTTAATTGCCAGTCCCATAGTAATTGATTAATACATTTTTAAAATGAATAAATGAATATTCTTAATCACTATGGCATATTGCCAAGCACTGTAATAGGTATGGGGTTTTATAGATGTACAACAGTTCTGCCATATAAGGAGGTTCCAGTCTGCTGGGGGAGATGACCTTGTAATAAATATGATATAATGTGGTAAGAACACAAAATATATGTGCAAGTTATTGAAGTGGTGGGGAGGAAGAGAGAATAGACATGAAAAGGAAGGCTAGGTACAAAGTCACAAAGAGAATTATTTACTTCCTATTCAGATTCCATAGTCATTTTCAAAAAGAAAAACCTTCAAACCAAAAATGCGAGAACAGGCATGTCAGGAAGGATTTAAAGCAAAAAGGAGTGAGGAGACAGTGAAAGAGGACTCCGCTGTTTTATGGAAGAATCTCCAGGCCCAGACAATTTATGCTTTAAGGCAATGAAAAAGCTTGAAGTTATGGTTGTGCAGTGTAACAGTTTTGAAGAGTCATGGAGTAAAGAATTACAAGATAATCAAAGTGGGAACAATTTTTTTAAAAAAAAGCTAGTTCTGAATAACAATATTCTAGAAAAAAATACTTAAAAAGATGGTCTCTGTACATGTGACAAAAAAGAGCAGTAATTATTAGACTATTGCCTAAGTTTACTATGGGGAAAGTGTCCATTTTTCAATTAAAATTCCGTGCAGAACATTAACATATGGAAGATAAAAGTGAGAATGAGATCTGTGTCTTGGGCTTTCTGCCCTGGCCCCAATCTCAGACCCCATGGATCACAGTTGGAAAACCAGTGCTCTAGTCCTGAAAATTTCTTTTTCTTTCTTTCTTTCCTTTCCTTCCTTCCTTCCTTCCTTCCTTCCTTCCTTCCTTCCTTCCTTCCTTCCTTCCTTCCTCTTTCTTTCTCTTTCTCCCTTTCTTTCTTTTTCTTTTTCTTTCTTTCTCTTTCTTTATTTCTTTCTTTCCTCTCTTTCTTTCTCTTTCTTTCTTTCTTTCTCCTTCCTTCCTTCCTTCCTCTTTCTTTCTCTTTCTTTCTTTTTCTTTCTTTCTTTCTTTCTTTCTTTCTTTCTTTCTTTCTTTCTTTCTTTCGCCTTCCTTCCTCCTCCTCCTCCTCCTCCTTCTTCTTCTTCTTCTTCTTCTTCCTCTTCTTCTTCTTCTTCTTCTTCTTCTTCTTCTTCTTCTTCTTCTTCTTCTTCTTCTTCTTCTTCTTCTTCTTCTTCTTCGTCTTCTTCTTTCTTTCTTTCTTCTTTCTCTTTTCTTTCTCAGAATCTCACTCTGTCACCTGGGACCCAGGCTACAGTACAATGGCACAATCATAGCTCACTGCAACCTTGAACTCCAGGGCCCAAGTGATGCTCTCATCACAACCTTCCAAGTAGCTGGGACTATAGGAACATGCAACTGCCCAGCTAAATTTAAAATTATTTTGTAGAGAAGGGATCTCACTATGTTTCCCAGGCTGGTCTTTAACTCCCGGCCTCCAGCAATTCTCCAGCCTCTACCTCCCAAAGTGCTGGGATTACAGGTGTGAGCCACCCTGCCAGGCCAGAGAATTTCTTATTTTGTCTCTAAGACAAGAATATAGTTCTGAGAATTTCCTATTCTTTCACTCTGACAGAATTTCTTATGCTCTTCATGTGGAAAATGGAATGTAATCTGATTAATAAGAATATGGTTGCATATATGACTTTTTAGTTAGCTGAGCAGTAAAAATGCCTCTAAGACCAGTGATGCTTAGCCTCTTTTGTACCACCAAGGAGGCCAGGAATGAAGGATACGGCATTTATACATCCTATCAGTAGCAATGGCACACCCTGGCAATGTTTGTCTGTGGGGGTCATGGTGGGGTGCTTCTCCTTTTACTCTTGAGGATAGCTACCTTGAGAGGATATCCTAAACTTGGCCCTGTTTTGTTAAATGCAGTTTTAAGTCCATAACTTGGATGAAGACCTAAAAGGCAAGCTTATCACATCTACAGATGACAAGACCAAGTTTATTGAAATTAAATGTGACAAAACTTTATTGATCACTCTTTACAGGCCATGTCTAGCACTAAAGAGGGCTTTTGTCATGGAGATGTTACAAAATTTTGATTTATATCATAATGCAGAGTTGGCTTAAAAGACCTGGGTTTTGTTTGCTTGTTCTTTGTTTAGTTTAGTTTATTTATTGTTTGTTTTTTGCTTACCACCAGCTTACTAAGAACAAAAAAAATTGATCACAGTCCGAGAGCCACTATATCCTTAGTGTATTCTATGGAAAGAACATCCAGAACTTGGGAGAAGATAACGTAACATATTCCTGGAGCACCATGTCCAGATCAAGTACCATATTATGAAGGAGACATAAATAGCACTGTATCCAGAGGAAGGAAACCAGGGCAACAAAGAACCTAAAAGCCATGCCCCAGGAGGATCAGTGGAAAGAACCAAGGATGTTTAATCCTACAGAACAGAAACATATAGAGCCCATAAGCTTTCTTCAAATATTTGCATGTCCATCACCATTGCTTTCAAACAGCCAGAATTCAGAAAATAGGGAAGATTTACTCTGTGTACCTATGGAGCAGAATTCGGGTCAAAAGTTTGCAATCACATGGTAGCAGGTTGCTCAATGTGAGGAAGAGCTTTCTAACAATTAAAGCTGCAAAATGAAATGGGCTACTTCAAAAAGCTGTGTGCTCTGGATCACCAGAATTGTTCAATGAGAGGCTAGAAAGCATAGGATATGTATTTAATACAATAAATTCCTGGTTTTGTAGTATGAGTTGGACAGTGACCTAGTCTATAAAGTCTCTGGAAAACTAAAGGAAAATATGTATATCATTTGGATATTGAGTCACATCTTATAATATAGTTCTTTAGCTCATTAGCTGTTAATTGCAGATGGCAAACTGGAACCAATTTAATTATACCCTCGAAGAACTAGGAATGTTTGGTTGTTTTGTTAGCTTATGAGAATTTCAACAACCTGAAGTCACAATAGGACCTTGGAATACATATTACCACACAGTCACCAGGAGGGATGATGCTAGTATCAACATACAAGACATATGAAAATTTCCTCTCAAATTTTTTTCTCCTACCCTCTGATTTAGACCAACATCGCTTCTTTCAGTGGTAGCTAATAAGCCAGACGGATCTAGTAGCATGCTAGTAAATATTTAACAACTGACACTCTGGAAAAAAATTCTAATTTGTCATGTTTGCCAAATCTCATGGTTTAAATACACCCATCATAGCTGATTTCAAGCTACCGTTGGGAAGAGAAGTACACAATCCACTTTAGTGAGCAACTTTAACAAGCTGGCTCCAGCACATCACTGAATATACCCCACATTTTAATCAGGAGAATCAGTGCAATTGACTTCCCTAAATTAACAGTCCAATGGTTGTTGCAGAGAAAGAAACTAAAGATTTGATTACATATGCTTAGTTGTTCCATTTAAACTAAAACACCAACAATATTTTGAAAGAACATATTCTTAAATGTATGGCATTTGCCCAGGGCTGCAGTGCACCCTTTTAGTCTCCATCACTTTGTTTAGGTTTATTTTCTCTGTCAAAATAGGTTGTGTATGTGACAGAGCAGGTATTTGGCACATCAAAGTTTTCCATTTGATGTTAAAGTGGGCCTCCATTTGGGGATGCATTCCGGAAGCTCTGACACTAAGTATGCTGTAGCATAATCTCTACAATCTAACAGAAATTCTGTGAGGATAAATGGAGTTCAAACATATCATGACCGGCAGGTTCTGACACATCTAATAAAGAATCAGAGTATGGGGAAATAGTTAATAACACATCCAAAAATGTTGATGATTGATATAGTTCAACTCTTTCTCAAAAGCCTCTAATCTCTTCTGTCTATCAGGACATTTAAGGCCCTTATCTGGAAGATAAATCATAAGACTTTCGAGGGGATACAAAGCGAAGGGCTGGAGGTGAAGTGGAGAACGATAATATCGCACTGGTAAGTCACTAAATGGGTAAAGCACAGTCATAAATCTGAGATTTGGGATGAAAAAATTTATGTAGAGTTTTTTTAAAGGTTAATCATTAAAGGAAGAGTTACCATCTGACAACTTTTTTTTGTTTGTTTTTTAAATGAGGGAAGGAGGGCAAGTAACAGCCACGCATTACTCAAGGAACATATGACTGAAAAATTGAGAAAATTACATAATTCTGAAAAGCAATTAGAAATGGCAGCAAGAATGAAGATAGACCCTTGGATCTCAGAAATAAGAGGAACAACTTGGGTTGAAAAAATAAAAAGGCAAGCCAAAGCTGTGAAAGCTAAATTAAATTTCTTAGAACAAGGTAGCAGAATCCAGTATGACAGAACCCAGAGGCAATTGGGACACCAATGTTCTTTTACAAATGGCTGCCTAATGCATTTTACAGATACATGTGAATTGGGAATAAAGGCTAATGTAATTGTTCAACAATGTGGTACAGATGATGAAATCTAAGCACTTAATTTGGAAAAGTGTATAGTATTAAGATGACTGCATTGATTACTGTGAAGACTACGACATGTTTGAATGGGCTTGACAAAGAAGAACTGTGCTCTGTAATTTAGAAATCTAAAGCTACTTATTTCTTCTAGAAATGCATTTTATTCAATCAGCTTTCTCTATTAGTTGTTTATAGACAATGTTTGAAAGACCAGTACCACTAACAAAAAAATACACACTTGAACTCCCCCAAATAGAATTGGATTTGTTCTACTAAGGTAATACATACATATTATTTTTTGATATATCTAAAATCATAATTTGATTGGAAGATGAATTACTAAATTAGGAGCAATTTTATGATCAAAACATACATTTCTACTTTCATTTTGTTTTCAAAATAACATCTTTATTTTGTTTCCAAAATAACATCTATAGATGTATTATAACATCTGTAGATGTATTATAATGTCTAGAAGTGTATATGCATGTATTTCTTTTTCTCATATTTCTCTATTAAAGCCCCATTATGAGAGGTGCCATTATATAAATGCGTTCTCTATTTGGAACTCAGCAAAGACACCCTGAAAAGACACAGAGGCACAGTGGAAAGAGGAGCTTCTCCTTCCTGTTTTGGGGCTGTTGGTTCTCAAAGAAGTAGAAGGAAACTATCTAGCTCTGAGTTCAATGAGTTTCCCATGGTGTATTACGTGTCTCCATAATGATAGCTTTGGAAAATGTCTGTCTTGTCAGATGCTTCCTTTCCCCACTCCTTATTCAGCAGGCAATTCACTGCCAATCACAAAGGACCAACTCAGGCCAACTCACAGTGAGCAAAGTTTGTCTTTAACAATCCTTACTTTTCTTTTTGGAATGCTCTTCCGTACCAATGACCCTTCTGCTGTGCCAGTCAAAATAATGAAATCAATTTAGCCACATTTACAAAAGGTCCCTGGTTTATGACGGTTTGGTTTTTATGATTTTATGATGGTGCAAAAGCAATATACATTCAGTAGAAACTAGGCTTTGAATTTTGAATTTTGATCTTTTGCTGGGCTAGCAATATCCTTGCACGATGCAGGATATTGGGACAGCTCTGTCAGCCATGCAATCATGAGGATGAACAACTGCTACCCAATGGCAAAATGTGTGGCCAGATGATCTTCCTCTCCGGTAGGCCAATGTAAGTGTTCTGAGCATGTTTAAGGTGGGCTAGGTTAAGCCATAACGTTCAGTAGGTTAGGTGTATTAAATGCATTTTTCAACTTAATGATATTTTAAATTTACGATGGGTTTATCAGGAGATAATTCCACTGCAAATTGAGGGGCATCTATATCTTGTTACTTACACCAGAGGTGTTTATATTTCAAACAAATACCACATTAAAAGTGAAATTTCAAGTATCAGAGTGAAATTTTTGAATAGCTATGTTTTGGGGTAGTTGGCTTTGGATAGCTAAACCATAGTCAATAATATTTTAAAAATCATAGAAGTTCATATACTAGAGGAATTACAATGAAAATATACACAAGTTTTTCTCCATTAATTCTCCTCAGAGTTTTAAAAACCTGGTTCACATTGCTGTGATCTTTTAGCTTTGTGTGACATGTGTTTCTGAATACTTTAAGCAGAGTGAGGTTAAGATTGGATCACCTCAAAATCTCATTATCTTTTAGGTTGGCATTTATATGGAAGTAGTGATGATAACCAAATGCCTTTTGTTTACATTTCACCAAATGGGAAAACTGTGTTTCCACTTACGAATAACAAACCGATACCTGACACTCGCTCAGATGATTGCCTCTCCAACATCCAACACTATGCAGAATTTTAAAAAACAAATTAGTAATAGAGTGGTCTTTTTGCTCCTTCTTTTCTCATCCAGCTTGTTTAAAAAAATGTATGGAAGTAGCTGGATACAAATTATAGTACATAGCACATGGGAGAAGGCTGCTGTAGGTTTGTGGCTTCCCCGAACATTCATCACATGTATCACGTGCCTCAAAGTTCACCACAATAAATCTTTTGGTTCTCAGACAGCATGTCAGTCCCCCAGCTGTTAAAAACCACTGCACACAGTAGCAAACCCCAGACAGGATGACTCCCCAAAGGTACAAAGATTGTCTTTCTCAACACCTATAGGAGCTAATCAATTAATTTAAGAATAGGAAGTAATAAGATAATAGAATCTGTTTTCTATTTGGATGAGCCAACTTAACATCTCTGTGCTTCTTTTATTTCTCAGTTGTAAACATGTTCTAATAATTTACCAATTCCACTGGGTCTTCCTGAGGATTACATTAAATCATGTTCATAAAGTACCTGGCAAATAAAATCACTTAATAATTGGTAGCCATTACTATTGTGCTACCAATACTTGAATTTGGAGAACGACTTCACTCTTTGGGTAGAGGGTAGAGTTGGTTTGCTGTGGGTGACAAAGGCAGAGGGTGGATTTCAGAAGAGAAGCAAATTTGAGAATTTTTACTAAATTAAGCTACACGCAGAGCAAGCATAAAAAACAACAATAATAGAGGATTGCTACTGACAAAACTTTTAATGAGACCTGAGACTTTCAGTGAAACCTGCCAAAAATACTGCCAAAGTAAGAGACATGCTCTAAGCTAGCTTGTATCCAGCTTAATTTAAGTGACTGCTTTGCCATGCAATTGGGAACGTGGCACATATATACATTGCAAAGTACATGAAAACAAGATGTTTTGAAACACACATCACACCCCTGCTGACTGACTTTATTCTGAAAACTAAAAGTAATGCTAACCCAGCTGTGCTTATGGTGCTTCAGGTATTTAACAAATGACCATTTACGTTAAGTACCCTGGATGACCTAAGAAAAATTTTCGTTGTCATTAGATAATGATGGAAAAATATTTCCTATCAATTGATAAGGTGATAATCCAACGGAAGAGTGTCTTTAGTTGACAAAAGACATTTTCAGTGTCGTATTTCTCTCCATTTAATCTCTAAAGTGGCACAAAAATAAGTTTTTCCACTTGGATACCTTCCTGATATCTCTTGGCTCAAAAGCCCCTCAAACTCAGTATGTCCAAAAATGATTTCACTATGCACATCCCCCCCCCAGCCTGTCCCCTTCCTGTGTTCCTTGTCATAGCAAAACAGTATTATCACCTACAACCCATTCAGTTTTGCAAGCCAGAAATTTAGGGGTCATTCCTGACAATCTCCTTCTCTTCCTCCTAAATCCAACCTGTCATTAAACACCGTTGATTTTGTTTGCTAAATTTCTCCCTCTATTCATCTCTCTCCAACTCCCCTACCATCATCAGTCTAATATAACCTACTGTCACCTCTCTCCCTGACTGTGGTAACAGCCTTCTAACTGGTCTAACTTCATATATTCCATCCCGTCTCAACATCACTTACCCTACCCATAACTTTTTCTCCCACCATTTCATGAGCTGGATCATATCCTGCCACTCCAACTCAGCTTAAAACTCTTGATGACTTTTAATGGCCTTAGGAAGAAGAGGAAAAAATACCTTAATATGGTTTACAAAGCCTCATTCCTGCCTCCTTCACGTTACTTCATTCTTCTTGCCTCTGCTCCAGCCACACGAGCCGTTGTGGACTCACTGTGCTCTCTCCTGGCACAAGGTAGCTGATATGGTTTGGCTGTGTCCTCACCCAAATCTCATCTTGAATTGTAACTCCCATTATTCCCATGTGTTGTGGGAGGGACCCAGTGGGGGATAATTGAATCAGGGGGGCGGTTCCCCCATAGCGTTCTCATGGTAGTGATAAGTCTCATGAGATCTGATGGTTTTATAAGGAGTTTCCTTTTTCACTTGTCTCTCACTTTCCCTCTTGCTGCCACCATGTAATAAGGGCCTTTTGCCTTCCGCCATGATTGTGAGGCCTCCTCAGCCATGTGGAACTGAGTTCATTAAACCTCTTTTCCTTTATAAATTACCTAGTCCCGGGTGTGTCTTTATCAGCAGGGTGAAAACAGACTAATACAGTAGTTCTGGCTTTCCTGATATCTGAAATGCTCTTGCCAATCCTCTTTGCCTAGTCACCTCTTCAGATTTTCATTTCACTTCCTTGAGAAAGCTTTCCCTGACCTCTTTGACCACATCAATTCCTTGTTATAAACTTTCATAATACCTTGCAACTCTTCTACATTGCACTCAATGAAGTTGTGCTTTTATTTTGTTTAGCACTTTTATTAATATTTTTATTTTCTATTATTCTGTAAGTTCCTATAGAGAGAGGACCACATCTATTTTTGGTCTCCTACTAGCTTTAGCCCAAGCACAGGGCATATGATCTCACAATATTCAATAGTAAATATTGGTGGAATGAATGAATAAATTATGTCAGGTAAGTTTCCCACATTGCTTTCAGTAAACAGACTATATTGTTTTGCTTTAAAAAAATGTCAGCAAGCAGTCTGTTATGTAAAATGCCCAGTTTGGTTCGTGATTATAAATATGAAAACAGTTAACTCAATCAAATTGCTGTAAGGATAAGAGACTGCAGAAAATGAGTTTGTTTTTTACCTTTAGTTTTAAGGAGTTCAGTTTTTCCTCCCTAAGGTGTTCTCTCAACATCTCTCGGTGGAGCCTCTCCTGCTCCCTTGCAAACTCGCCAAGAGTGTACTGGCGCACGCTGTTATGGCGGCTGGACATCCCCAGGGTGCTTCCCCCTTGACTGGGCACACTCGTGAAGCCTTGCCTCCTGGTGAAGTAGTACACGGTGACACAACTAAAATGTACATTCTTTGTCCTCAGTCGCTTCTCCCTTTTGAGAATGGAGGAAGCTGAAAGAGAAAGAAACAATCCTGTGAACACTTGGGGCAGCAGTACTCAGACAAGGACAAGAAAATGCCAGTTGGTGGTCTTGAATCTATCTGTGGTCGACCCTTGTTGGCTAGGGCACTCTAAAACTGTTATATCCCGGAGTTGGCATAGAGTTCTTATTTTCTTTCTTAAATTTTCTTCTAGCTGCAGCAGAGTAGACTTCTTTTAAGTATAATGGTAGTCTGTACTTTTAAGTATAATGATAATCTAAGCAAACTTTCAGGAAAGTTGTCAACAGCCTGTGAATCTGTGGCAGCATTTATAGTAGTCCCCCCTTGTCTTTAGAGGATATGTTCTCAGACCTCCTGTGGATGCCTGAAATCATGGACAGTATTGAGCCCTATATATACTATGTTTTTTTCCTATACATACATACCTAAGATAAGGCACAGTAAGAAATCAATTACAATAGCTAATAGTAAAATAAAGCAATTATAATAATATACGAACATCACAACTCTTGCACTTTGGGGCCATTATTAGGTAAAATAAGGGTTCCTTGAACATAAGCACTGGGATACCCATGGCAGTTGATCTGATAACCGAGATGGCTACTATGTAACTAATGGGCCAGTAGCACAGACAGCACTGATGTGCTGGACAAAGAGAAGATTCAAATCATTGGGGAATGGGAATGGGACAGTGTGAGATTTCATCACACTACTCCCAACAGCCTGCAATTTAAAACTAAAAATGGTTTATTTCAGGATATTTTCATTTAATATTTTTGGATTGTGCTTGACCACAGATAATTGAAACTGGGGAAATTAAAACTGCAGATAACCAGGGACAACTATAATTTCTCATTTCCTCTAATCCTTTGAATTTTGGTTTTATGACTTTCACAGGAGTTGTATTATACTATAATCAAAAAAGACACATAGTACAAACCCTCATACCTCGGATCTTATTTCTGTGTGGAGGGTGTTTGACATTAAAACAAATGTCTACAAATTTTAGAAAATTTCAAAAAGCAATAAAAACACACACAAAAAGGCTCACTGGCACTATTTAGATATTTTATCAGTCTAACTCCAATAAAACTTTCATTTGAAAAGAGCAGTGTTCTCATTAAATAGCATTATGAACAATGGGATTCTAATGCAAGTATACATTGGGACAAATGAAATTGCCTGGGATATATCAGAACTACTTATTCTTCTTCTTATTTTTTTAATTGACAAATGAAAATTATATATATTTATGATGCCCAGAGTGATGCTTTGATATATGTATGTATTGTGAAACTGCTCAAACTAATTAACATATCAATTATCTCACATATTTTTTTTTGTGGTAATGATGGGAGCCTTTATTATTAGTTACAGGAACATCAAGATACACAGAGAATCCAGGAGATGTAGACACTGACTGTAGTTGAGAAGAAGAGGGCCACACTTTGTAAACATGGCCTTTTGAAATTGGAAGACACGGTAGAATCATGTGGTTCAGTCCCTTCATTTTACATTGAAGTAACCTAGGTCTGTAGAATTTGAGTGACTTTTTTTGATGTAGACTGTTAGTGAGACACGTAAGCCTAAACTTAAAAGCTCCTAATTCGCTGCCAATTATATGATCCACCCCCACTGGGGAAGGAAGGACACGCTTAGTTGAGAAGAAATAATCATGTTATTATTTTGCTAGCTGAGGATTTCTTCTCAGTTCATTACTTTTTTCCTGTCTGCTTTTCTATTAGGGGTTGAATTTTGTCCCTCTCCACCAAATATGCTAAAGTCTTAATCCCGAGTACCTCAGAATGTAGTCTCTTTTGGAAATAGGGACTTTAAAGAAGTGAACAAATTAAAATGAGGTCACCAGGGTGGGCCCTTATCCAAGATGACTGGTGTGTTTATAAAAGTTAAAATTTGGACACAGACACGCGTAAAGGGAAGATGATGTGAAGAGACACAGGAAGAACACCATGTGAAGACTGACATGGAGATGGGGATTCTCCACCACAAGCCAAGAATGTCGGGGGCTACCAGAAACTGAAATATGCAAGGAAAGATCGTTTCCCAAAGGTTTCAGAGGGAGTCCGGCCCTCCCAACACCTTGGTCATCTAGCCTCCCGAACTGTGAGCAATTTCTGCTGTTGTAAGTCATCTTGTCTGTCGTCATTTTTATGGCAGCCCAAGGAAACCGATACAAGTGCTCAAGCAGAAAAATGAACAGAAGAAAATGAACTGAGAAGAAAATGAACTGAGAAGAAATTCCCTGATGGCAAAATGCTATAATTTAACATTTATGGAGTGTTTCCCATGTGCTGTACTATGCGGGGCACTTTACATGAATTATCTCATTTTATCCTTAGAGCTCCCTGGTTAATATTACTCATGTCCCCATTGTTAGGAAACCAAATTATCAAAGGTTAAAAAACATAGCCAAGGTCCTATAACTAATGAAAAAAGTGGGATCTGTTATTTATATCCCAGTCTTTTCACTACCATATTTCAGCATACAGCTGAGGCCACACTAAGGGAGGTGAGCAAGGCTGGGATTTGGCATTATACTACCTCTGGAAGATGTCAACTGCTGCTGGCTTCAAGATGATTTTGATTTGGAAGCCTGTGTAAGCAATAAAAAAAAATTGACTCTAATTGGATTTAGGTAAGAATCTTCTTCCAAGGAGGTTCAAGCTCCTTTGTCTCATTTTTCCCCCATGAAACATTCAAGCCAAATATATAGAGGCTGCTATGATTAATATCATGTTATGGATTTGTTTAATCAGTAAGTATAAATTGAGAGCCTACTATGAGCTAGCCACTTTCTAGATGATTGGGATACATCAGTTAAAAACACAGATGATTCCAGGTGAGGCTCACGCCTGTAATCCCAACACTTTGGGAGGCCAAGACAGGCGGATCACCTGAGGTCAGGAATTCGAGACCATCCTGGCCAACACAGTGAAATCCCGTCTCTACTAAAAATACAAAAAGTAACCAGGCAGGGTGGCTCATGCCTGCAATCCCAGCTACGCAGGAGGCTGAGGCAGAAGAATTGCTGGAACCTGAGAGGTGGAGGTTGCAGTGAGCCGAAATAACACCACTGCACTCCAGCCTGGGTGACAGAGAGACACTGCATCTCAAAAAGTAAAAAGAATAAATAAACAAAAAATAAATACACAGATGATGATCCCTGCCTGTGTGGAGCTTCCATTCCAGTGTTGAGAAACTCCGACACAATGGAGAGACTCAGAAGATTAGAGAGTAAGACAATTATGACCTTAGCACAGAAATTTGGCTTTCCCAACTTTCCTCTTCTCCATTGTTTTGCTTCTCCAGAAGATATTGCCAGAAAGTGAATGCTTTCCAACTTCTGCATAATTTTCCATTTATTTATGTATATATTCATTGTAACACACCTGTACTCCAGGCAGTAAAGAAAACTTCCAACTTTGATTTAAAAGTTCTGTTCTGTTTCATAACCATATCTTTAAATCATCTCAAAACAAGGAAGAATTTGTCAAAATGTAAAAGATCACCAGAGAAGGCAAATTTAACAATCTGCCCAGTAATCTGCTATCAAACCCGACAACCTCACACTTCACCCCTTACAGCAGGCTAGAGCTTCTGGTTTTGTGATGATAACTTTCTATCTTTTTTGCTCTTGATATCATAAAAATGATGCCCTAAAGGCATTATTCTTCAAGGCCATACATTTATAGATAAGGAAAAAGGTTTGAATGTACTCATTTAAAATAATTATTATACACACCTCTGGTAATTTTTTTTTTTTTTTTTTGTGATAGAGCTTAGCTCTTGTTGCCCAGACTGGAGTGTGGTGGCATGATCTCGGTTCACTGCAACCTCTGCCTCCTGGGTTCAAACGATTCTCCTTCCTTAGCCTCCTGAGTAGCTGGGATTACAGGTGTTTGCCACCACGCCCAGCTAATTTTTGTATTTTTAGTAAAGACAGGGTTTCATCATGTTGGCCAGGCTATTCTCGAACTCCTGACCTCAGGTGATCCACCCACTTCGGCCTCCCAAAGTTCTGGGATTATAGGTGTGAGCCACTGTGCCCAGCCACCTCTGGTAATTTTAGTACTTACTTTTTAGACAATTGGTGGCACTCTCAACAAATTTCCTTTCTAAATGTATTTAGATCTCCACCTACAGTTTTAGATTATAAGAATTCTTCACCCTTCTGGATGAATCTATTGTACATGCTTTCCCAGAAAAGCCAAATTACCTTTTCCCTAAAAGCTAGAGTTTGGAAGTGATTTTCTAAGGCCTTGAAGACGACAATAGTGTCAGGGAGCAGAAGGCCTTCAGCTGGGCCCCTGGCAGTGCTGACACTGTCAAAAGGAATTAGGAATAGTGCTTCCTCCTATCTATTAGGGTTTATAATTCAAACGTGTTTATGTTTACTTTAGCATTTGCATATTATACATAACATTGTGAGAACAATGATTCAAAAGCCTATGGAATCTATTTAAAAGGAAGTCTTCAAAATACTACAAGATCAGCCTTATAGGGAATATTTTAAGTATGGCTTTCCTGAAGTTAAAAGCCACCCAAGTCTCTCTTCCGATGATTGAATCAGAGCACTAACATGAGCCTTTATGGGCTATCTCCTGCCTCCAGGCCTCAATTTGACTAACATCACAAAATGAAGTCATAAAAAAGAGTCTCTGCCCTTTGAGCCTGGGAGAAGCAGACTAAATTCACCCAGCACATCTGCCGTAGGGAATCTGAAACCTCCCTGATATACCTACCCAGTAATTTGTGCCCTTTCCAAGAAGACTAAGCTCTACTTTGTGTCTCTACAGAGTTCAGTATTGGCTTTACTATAGCCAATACTGCAAGAGCAAGAAAAGGAGGGAGGAGAATGTGGCTTTCACGAGAGCTTTGAAAATTAATTAGTCTGTTTTTGGCCAGCGTGGTGACTCACACCTGTAATCTCAGCATTTTCGGAGGCTGAGGCAGGTGGATCCCTTGAGCTCAGGAGTTCGAGACCAGCCTGAGCAACACAGTGAAACCCCATCTCTGCCAAAAATACAAAAACTTAGCTGGGTGTGGTGGCGTGTGCCTGTAGTCCCAGCTAGTCGGGAGGCTGAGGCATGATCGTCACTTGAGCCCAGGAGGCAGAGGTTGTGGGGAGCTGAGATTACACTACCGCACTCCAGTCTGGGTGACAGAGTGAGACTCCAGTTTAAATAAATAAATGAATAAAAATAATTAGTCTGTTTTCATACTTGACACCATTTTTTTTTTTTTTTTTGAGATGGAGTCTTGCTCTGTTACCAGGCTAGAGTGCAGTGGCACCATCTCAGCTCACTGCAACCTCCGCCTCCTGGGTTCAAGGGATTCCCCTGCCTCAGCCTCCCGAGTAGCTGGGACTACAGGTGTGCACCACCACACTTTGTATTTTAGTAGAGAGGGGGTTTCACCTTGTTGGCCAGGATGATCTCAATCTCCTGACCTCATGATCCACCTGCCTCAGCCTCCCAAAATGCTGGGATTACAGGCGTGAGTCACTGTGCCCAGCCTTGACACTATTTTTAAAGTGACTTTCAGCTCCTTTTCTTTTATCCCAACCATAATACCAGCCTGAAGTAAAAGTGTCTAAATGCAACACTACTGTATACACTGCCCAGGTCTTGGGAACACCATTATGTTCAGCATATCTGGCCATATTGGTGTTACTGTAAAATGTTCACATATAGTAGAGATAATACTGATCTTTATAAATTAAATGAATAAACACACAGTTACTGATATTCACTATCTCCAGAAGCTACCTATCCTTAAAAGAATGCTTTCAGGCGGGGCGCAGTGGCTCACGCCTGTAATCCCAGCACTTTGAGAGGCCGAGGCAGGCAGATCACCTGAGGTCGGGAGTTCAACACCAGCATGGCCAGCATGGTGAAATCCTGTCTCTACTAAAAATACAAAAATTAGCTGGGCGTGATGGCAGGTGCCTGTAATCCCAGCTACTCGGGAGGCTGAGGCAGGAGAATCGCTTGAACCCGGGAGGCAGAGGTTGCAGTGAGCTGAGATCACGCCTTTGCCCTCCAGCCTGGGCGACAGAGCAAAACTCTGTCAATAAAAAAAAAAAGCTTTCAAAATGAATGGAGAAAAGAATTGGAAAACTGACTAATCCACAATGCCAGGGTAAGAATATAGGCACATAAAATAATCTGTACTATGAATTATATAAAGAAAGAACTCGTGAAAAGAACAGATTAAAAATGGAAACCAAAAACTAAGAATCATTCAGCATGTTTGCAGTATCATCCAGGTAAGCAAGTACTCTGATGAAATAAATAA
Organism: Hylobates moloch; assembly: GCF_009828535.3. Taxonomy (NCBI): domain Eukaryota; kingdom Metazoa; phylum Chordata; class Mammalia; order Primates; family Hylobatidae; genus Hylobates; species Hylobates moloch. The sequence goes on from NW_026652276.1 coordinate 76,962,873, forward strand.
TCTGAATATTCTGATCCCTACAGGGGATGAGTATATCAAGTATCACAGCTGATTCACACTAGGCTCTAGGAAAATTCAACCAATTTTTCTCTTTCCACACTCACAAATCAATCTGTTTATATGATATGGAATAAATCTTCAAGTTTACCAGATTATCTGCCTGACTTGTCAGTTTTATTTCTTATTGAAAATAAGTTTGCTTTTTGATTTGTGCTTTAGCCATTTGTAAACATTATTAGTGTATCATTCCACTTGAGTCTGGCCATCTCTGCATGCACACAGACAATCAGGTATCTGGGCCTGTAAAATTGAAGACCAGGTTCTGGACTACCAATTCCACCACAGGGCAACCACTCTGGAGTGAATTCTTGAGCAATGAGCTGGTCATCCTCTTTAAGTACACTTGTTTTTTATGCCAACACCTATCAGCAAAGTCCTGCTAGAAAGGCAGAAAGCAGTAAACAGAGTTACGTATTTTGGCACATGGAGGTTCAAAGTTTATGGTCTAGTTTCATGTTAAATGAGAGGAGAATTGTGGAAGATGTTAATTCTACCATTTGGGTGTAAAGTCAATAATAATCTTATCTCTCTTAAGTTGATCAAAAGGAAAATGACAGATAATTTGCAAGTCTATGGTTTTGAATTTATTTATTTAGATGAAACTTAGTAGAAGCGAAGTGAGATTGCCAAAATCAACTTGTTTTTCTTGGTAAGCCCTGGGCAATGAAAATTTATGTTTTTAAATCATACAGACCAAATTGATCAGGGGCTCCGAAGATGTGTGTGTTGCTTCTTACCTTTTGAATAACAAATAAAGACTAAATCTGTTATCAAACCAGGAAGCTTAACTTAAAAACAGAAGATCCAGTTTCATCAGAAATTATTTTGTATAGAAATTAGCATAACAGATTGAATATTAAATCAATTTCCAATGATTGAAGTTATTAAGATTAACTTAACATTTACAAATGACTTCTGTAAATTTCCTGTGATCATATGCTCAGAGCTTCTTCAACTTGACATGATAGCCAAGGCTGGCTTCTCTTGATAATTGTGTTACCTACATGATCTCATCTTAACCAAGTAAAAATGGGTCTAGCAACTAAGAACTATAGGAGTAATTCCTTTGAAAATGAAGTCTAGTTTGGTATTAAAAGCAATCTTTCCTTGTTCTAATTGTCCCTTTTTATTCCAGTCACATTCTTGTTTCCTGAATATACTTGCCCCAGTTGTCTTTTTAAATTTAATTTGCTCAAATAAGGTATTTAGTAATACATTGTTTAAGTGGATAAAACTCCAAAAGACTTATACTAAAGAAGTATCATGGGTGAATGAGAGGCAAAATGACAATAAAGACTAATGGGGACTATTTTCTTTCTTACCATGAACAAAATCCAAATTACCTTAAGTATGTAATATAAGCTGATCTGTTATTTTACATTCAGGTATAAAGAGTTTAAAACACATACTAACAATCACAAACAAAAGAAAAAAAACCCACCTTAAACAATGGGCGTGATGTAGGGAAATATTTTTAATTACCCAATGTTTTGGAATTAAGTTATTTTTCTTCCCAAAAGAATAATCAGAACTGAAACAGAGGCAGTAAATGTAAAAAAGTATCTTAATGTACCAAAAGGACAACAAGTCAGGGGTCTTATTTTTTTTCCTTTTTTACTATTGCTTATTACTATGAAAGTAGCATTCAAAGATAAAAATCAAGAAAAAGTAGCCTCCACTTAGGTGATGCTCATCATTTTTAGTCCAAGTCTATTTCTTGCTGATATATTTGGTTCCCTGTATTACGACTAATAGCTCTAAGTGCTATTAAAATTGTAGTGCATGTCTCTCCTCAGTCCTTAAATTCCACTCTTCCCTATTTCTAACCAACCAACCACCTTATGTATTAGTAAAACAGCAAGTAGACTAGACCATATAAAATATGATAGACACATATAGGAACCAGTTGTCATTCTGATATCAATCCTTTGGTAGAGGAGAACTAGGTTTATAATTCATAGATAGGATTAGGTAGCTTATCCATTTAGCTGTAAATATTTCCCATTCTTATATGAAATTGAAAATATTCACAATGGATTACCCTCAAGACTAATAATGTCTTTTGCGCATTGCAGCTTCTGAGTGAAATAATTCAAGGCAAGGCTCTTTTGTTTAAATTGCTAGTTTACAAAGAAAAAAACCCTCTCATCTGAGACTAAGTGACATAATAAGTATTCTATCAAGATATGTGCAAATACTGCATATGCATTTAAACAACAAGAACAAAATAGCAGGAACAGAAATAATATAAAAAGATGACCCTTGAAGCTGATTGACTAAAGCTTTGTTTTGGATCATGAACATGCATGTCACGTCGTCATCCATTCAGTCTGTCAGTTACATCCACACAAGCAAGCAAGAGATATGCATGAAGGGAACCAGCTCTTTTCCCAGTCTCTCCTGACAGGCACAGCCCAAGCTGAATTTGACTTCATAGGGTTGGTTTGATCAAGTACTCATCTACTGAAAATTCTCAGGTTGGAAAAAAGTAAGGCTTATTGCCCAAGATTTTGATGTAAATTCTGAAAGCTGCATATGAAAATTTAATACACACTTTGACCTTCCAGCCTTCATGTCATAAATAATTAATATGATTAACTCACAAAAGATGATCACTTAGCAAAACTAGCAATTGTTCATCCACACATTTTATTTTTTAAGGATGCCCCTTCCTCTTCCCCCCAATTCTTGTGAGTAATCTACAAAAAACAACAACAACAACAACAAACAGCACTTTGTTTGTTAGGACAAAGGCAAGACATACTATATTTTAAAGTTATAAACTTGAAATTAAAAAAGCAAAAATTTAAGAGGGGGTACAACTCAAAGGTAGAGCATTGGACTGCAGATCAAGAAAACAAAAATATTTTTTAAAAAATTATTTTATCTTTTATAAATAATTTTTATATCTAATTGACTTAACACTGATCCTCTTGCTTACACAGAACTAATAACCCACCGAAAATGTAATGTAACTGCAGAACACCCTAGCCATCAACATAAAATGCAATTAATATTGGGGATGGTGAATTGTTAAACTAAAAGTTTAGATTAAATTATATGTAAAATTGTATCACTGAGTGATCTACTAATTTTTGCTCTAATTTAGATGTATGATTTTCCTTTTGCATCAATAAATCAATCAAATTTATAGCACTAGGCATCATGAATTTTGGTGTTCCAATTCTACATTTCACAATCAGTCTTCCTTTTGGTTCGATTTTGTTCTTACACGACAAATCACTTTAAAAATTATATCTTAAAATCCTTGAGCAAAATATTGGAAACACAATGTAATATTAATGTTTTGCTAAATATAGGCATTGAATTTTGCTCAGCTCTAACCAAAGCAGACCAAAAATTAGGAGTTTTTCCCCCCTGTTCTATATAATACACAGATGCTCCTTTTTAACTTTCAGTGGGGTTACTTTCCAAGAAACCCATCATAAGTTGAAAATATTGTAAGTCAAAATACATTTAATACACCTAACCTACAGAACATCATAACTTAGCTTAGCCTAGCTTACACATGCTCAGAATACCTTACATCAGTCTACAGGGGCCCAAATCATCTAATGAAAAGCCAGTTTATAACAAAGCATTGAATATCTTATGTAATTTACTGAATACTGTACTGAAACTGAAAAACAGAATGGTTGTGTGGGTACTCAAAGTACGGTTTCTACTGAATGCCTACTGCTTTCTCACCATTGTAAAATCAAAAAACATAAGTCCAACCAGCATTAAGGAGTCAGGGAATATCTGTACTCAGCTAGCACCTGACGTTATTACTGTTGAGAACAATTTTACAGAATTTTGATCAATGTTATCAGCCCTTTTCTCTTTCCACACTATCTATATTTTTTTAGATAACATTAATATTTTCCAGGAAATTTGAAAGATTTCCACACAGCCAGTATTAACATTTACATATGGAACATACATTATTGAGGTATCTGCCTTTTCACTTTTAAAGGCTGTTTTTTTTTTTTTTTTATTGTAAGCATGTCATATTGCTAATGAATTAGAGAAAATATTTTCCTATCCCAATGTCTGCAAAATAATAAATTGTCAAATAATGTAATCTATTTAAAATCTGAATTTTAATACTTGCTAAAATCCATTATACAAGTTATATTAATGAGTATCTGCATTTCTTAGTTTCTCCATTAATATTTTCAGAATTATGTTTATCTACCTCACAGGAATAGTGTAAGAAATAATTACATTTGTAAAAGACCTTACGAACCACAGATGGAAAGCATTACATATGCAGAGTACTATCTCGGTGATGCTGTTAAACCAAATAAAAAGTGTGTTCCTTTATTATCAGGGAGAAAACAAGTACCACCTACTTCCCAGCTTGTTTCCTTAATCTCTCATATGTGCAATTAAACACTAAAACTTCACGCTTAAGAAATAAATTTCACTGCCACTAAAGTAACAGTTATTTCCAAAATATATAAACCTATACTCTAGTGTTATTAAAATATCAACATGAATAACATCTTCAGATTATATCATTTTTTTATTGGGAAAAAAAGGTAGTTGTTACTAAACATAAATAATCACAGTTCTGGCTGCAGTCCAAGGTGTAAGCACTTCCCTCTGCTGTCTCAGCAATTCTCCTGATGTCAAAGACACATTAAAATAAATGGGAACCATATGGCTCCTCAGCAGAATACCGGCGCTCTTACAACCAAGAGGGCAATGCAATTCATTACCACCACCGGAGAAATATTTTGGGGACATGGAATATCTCAGTGCAAAATAAAGCCACATGAGGCATTCTGACACAATGACAGAAGGAAACATTTGCTATTCTTCAGCTCTACTAACCTGTTTGCTGCGTTTTACATTTTCTCAATACCACCGTGAGCCTCTCCTGCTACAAGGATTAAATAGCATTTTCCACCTGCTCAGTGACTTCTCAAGCAGTATTTCATCTGGTCCAACAATTCAACCCTGTCAAGCCTAATATATCATGATAATCCAGGTCAGGACATCACTTGAAAATAACAACAAAGAAACAAAACAAAACAAATCCTCAACAGCAACAAAAAAATTCTAAAATCTCTTAAAAATTATTCTGGAGAGCAAGACTGGGCCCAAAACCACACATTTGAACTTTTAACTTTGCTGAGAAGGATGAAATCTTGATGCATGCTTAAAAAAAATGCCATTAAATCTATAAAAGCCTTTACTCTACTTATCCTGAATAAAAATCTAAGTCATTAAAAAACAAAGGAGGAATTTACTCTACGCTGTTTTACTGGACCCATATGTCTGAAATTCTACATTTAAAATAAAGATCCAGGCTGGGTGCAATGGCTCATGCCTGTTATCCCAGCACTTTGGGAGGCCAATGCAGGTGGATCACTTGAGTTCAGGAGTTCGAGACCAGCCTGGGCAATATGGTGAAACCCTGTCTCTCCAAAAAAACAAAAAAAACCCACAAAACAAAACAAAACCCACAAGGCTGAGGCAGAAAAATCACTTGAGCCTGGGAGGCAGAGGTTGCAGTGAGCAGAGATCTTGCCATTGCACCGTAGCTTAGGTGAAAGGAGTAAAACCCTGTCTCAAAAATAAATAAACAAATAAAATGGAGATACAGGGCTGCAGAATTGGGATTAAAGCAGAGGTCATAAGGGCAGCTAGGAGAGGGCCAGTTGGGTTTACTTGGGTACCCTCTGTTTGCTGGCTGTCAGTGAGTGATTTGGGAGGGTTGCAAATATCAAAAACAAAGGGAAAATTTTACTGTAACTGTGATTTTTCCATAGATAGATCACATTTTAAAATTGGGCTTGCACTTCAAATTTTCTTAATCTTCTCAATATCTGCTAAGGTCTGAATGTTTGTTCGTGTTCTTCCAAAATTTATATGTTGAAATTCTAACCCCCAAGGTGATGGTATCAGATAGTGGAGCATTTGGGAGGTTGTTAGGTTTTGGGGGTGGCACTCTCATGAATGAGATTAGTGCCCTTTTTATTTATTTATTTATTTTTATTTTTTTGAGACAGAATCTCACTCTGGCTCCCAGGCTGGAGTGCAGTGGCACGATCTCAGCTCACTGAAGCCTCCATTTACCAGGTTCAAGCAATTCTCATGCCTCAGCCTTCCAAGAAGCTGGGATTACAGATGCATGTCACCACACCCAGCTAATTCTTATATTTTTAGCAGAGATGGGGTTTCACCATGTTGACCAGGCTGTTCTTGAACTCCTGGTCTCAAGTGATCCACCTGCCTGGGCCTCTCAAAGTGCTGTAATTACAAGTGTGAGCCACTGTGCCTGGCCTTAGTGCCCTCTTTATAAAGAGACCCCAGAGAGACCGTGATCCCTTCAACCATATGAGGACACAGCAAGGAGGTGCCATCTGTGAGGAAATGGACCCTTACCAGACACCAGATCTACTGGTGCCCTTGAACTTGGACTTCCCAGCTTCTAGAACTGTGAGAAATAAATTTCTGCTGTTTATAAGTTACCCGGTTTATGGTATTTTGTTACAGCAGCCAAAATGGACTAAGTCAATATCTAATCATTTTCAAAACTATGGATAGAAGAATTACCTGAGCACAATGTCTGGCATAGAATTATCACTCGATATCTACCAGAAAAATAAAATTGAGACTCAGCTCAAATGTCACCACTAGGAAGCCTTCCACAGAGTCCATAGGATGAAGTAACTGTTCTTTCCACACATTTCCAAAGCATGTTTGCTTTGATACTGATAATAAAAATGTGAGTGTGTGTGTGTGTCTCTCTCCTCTACTCAGGCCTTGGGTTGCAAGGACTATATCTTACTATGGAACCCTCAGAGTACAGCACACTGCTGGACACTAAAACTCATTTATACATGTTTGTTTAAACTAAATGAATGAATAATTAAGCAATGGGCTAAATACGTAAGCATTTATATTTCCTAAATATATTTTCTTTAATTCTGAATGGTAAGATGACATTCAACAGTTTTCCCCTGAAGCCTCATGCTCAACATGTCTTTCTTCTTCAATAATTTCTAGTCACTTTACCTGTTTTCCTGGGGTATTTTTCAAAGAAAAAATTATGTATTGAAGCAAGGATACATGACTTTCATGGCTTGAGGGTACACATAATTTTTGCATTAGAAACCATTTGAAATATGCTATATTTTACATATCAGAAGACCTAACGTGACAAACTAACCCTGGCTCCATAATCTCTAAACAATCCAACGATAATGAGTTTGTAAACTCATCTCTAAAAAGCAAGTAGCTGGTTGGGGAAGAGTTACCTGAATATTATAAATGATTTTGAAAGAGAAATCCTGCTGATAATGTATCACTAATTGGTATTGACCTCTAGCAAAAACACATGACTGAAGTCCCTGCCATTAGCAGTCCATTAGTGATGGTTTTACAAAATGATTCTGCCTCTTAGTACTTAAATTGTCATCTGTGCCTTAGAGGAGTGACTTTCCTATAAAAAAATCATATTGCTTAAGATTTATTAATTTCCTGTGAAATTTTATAATATACAGGCATGTGTTCTAAGACAGATAATTCAATTTTGTAGGGGTAATGGTGATGAGACATAAGTAGAAGGCCTAGTTGATGAGATCATGAGAGAAGGAGCAGAAATAAGCAAGGATGATTTTAAATTTTATGAAAATATGAAATCATGATAGAACTGAAACATTATGGTCTAGAATATAAGTTGAATGAGGGCAGGGTTTTGGCATGTCTGAGACTGATTTAAAGTCATCCTATTAATGTTCACAGATGGTGGCAAAAGACATGAGACTCCAGGGTCAAAAACAAAGAATCTTATTACTCACGGCACAGGGAGCAACAAGAGTATTGATCCCCAAATTCTACAGGGGCAATGTGGAGAGGCCAAACAGATGCTATGCACATAGTGGGTTTGTACTGTACCAAAGGCTCAGTAAGCTTGGTAACCTACTCATTTTTAGCAAGCAGTAAGCAAGACTGTTCTTTGTTCCAGAGGAAGACTTTTCCTCATCCCTCAAGCTTGCTTGCTACAAACACAACATTGAGAAATGGTCCAAGTAAGGACAGGTCAGGGAAGTGCATTCTTTTTATCCTCAGAAAGATGTAGAAGAGTGTAAGACACTTGGAGGAATGTTTTCCAACACGGTTTTGATTTATTTTTTCATTCATAGATTCCAAGCATCTGGCATACAGTAGATATTCAATACACATGTGTGAAATGAATGAGTGGGGTTTATAGGTTAAAATTTTGTAATTTAGCTCATACTGCATCATCTAGCAGTTTTATGTTATTAAAGAATCCTCTAAAATACCCATGGAATAATAGAATCGCTCTGTAATCTTCTCTGTATCTCTCTTTCTTTCTCTTTTTCTCCCCTCTCTTTTTCCTGCATGTAGCTCCAACAGTCTTTATCGGAGTTTCTAAATGACAGAATACAGCACAGAGCAAATTTGAAAAATAAGGTCATAAAGAATATGCAAGCTGGGCGCGGTGGCTCACGCCTATAATCCCAGCACTTTGGGAGGCTGAGATGGGCAAATCACCTGAGGTCAGGAGTTCAAGACCAGCCTGGCCAGCATGGCAAAACCCCATCTCTACTAAAAATACATAATTAGCCGGGCATGGTGATGCATGCCTGTAATCCCAGCTACTTGGGAGTCTCAGGCAGGAGAATCTCTTGAACCTGGGAGGCGGAGGTTGCAGTGAGCTGAGATCACACCATTGCACTCCAGCCTGGGCAACAAAGAGCAAAACTAAATCTCAAAAAAAAAAAAAAAAAAAAAAAAAGAATATGCATAACCATTTTTAGATTTCCCAGAAATTTTATCAATGCCACTTCTACTCTTATTAAACACTGCAATTCTTGCAAAAAATAATCTCACAAGTAAATATATCATAGCTATCATATAGTATGTGAAAGCAAAATTCAAATCACCTGAAGAAACAATCTTTCCCTATGAAGAGTCTAAAACTGAAAGGTTTCCTAAGGAATGCTTAATGAAGTGTTTTTATTCCTGTGAAATATATTTTTCCTCTAGGTCTCCTCAGAACTCACAGATATTTCCCTTTGCAAGCATCTTGCCAGAGGAGAGAATCAGTATAAAGCTCTTTGGAATCATTTTGGCAGCCCCAAAGAGTGTATTAGCTACAGCTCTGCTTTCACATCTACAGGGTGCATAGGGCAATACATACATTATACTGTGTGTGTGTGTGTGTGTGTGTGTGTGTGTGTGTGTGTGTGCATATTCTCAGGTACTACTGGATGCATAGAAACACCCCAAAGAGTCTATGTTTGTCTTTTATCTGTGCTACTCTCATGACATATGGGCTATTTGCTACAAGAAATATTCTTTCCAAAGCCAAACGTAACCTCAGACTTGGACTGTAAAAAGGAAGGTATAAAGAGGTTTGCTTCCCCTCTGCATTTTAAGAGTTTATATTTCCTTGGATAGAAGAAAAACAAAAGAGCAGAAGAATGCTTATACTGTATTTTATAAAAGCAGGATCTAATCTCTTTTCTCTTTGAAGAGCACTTCTCAAAAAATTTCTGTGTTTCCTTTATCATTTGGAGCAAACTAAAATTCCAAATTTTTGTTCTCAGTATTATCTACTAACCAGTTCCTCTGACCTCTGTCTCATGTACACAGGCTTCAACAACTCTAAATTTAATTTTTAAGTGATTTATATGAGCAAAATTTTCATCTCTGATCCCTGCCAGAGACCAATTCACTCCCCAAAGGGTCTCTTGGACTTTAGAGTTGGAAAAAAGGAAAAAGTGAGAAGCAGAATTCTTTTAAGGTAGACTCGCCTGCTGTGGTTCCCAGACTCCTGACCTTTGATTAACGATTCAGTAAGGATAACACAGGACATTTTTTGAGTATGTGAATAATCCTGGGAGAGTTAAAGGACTATTACTGTTCCCAGATGATAATGAATTTAATTACTTTCCTTCAACAGAAGAAGTTACCCTTTTGTCTTTAGTAAGTCTTAGGAATTGAGAAAGACTGGAGGAGGTGAGAGATAGCTTTCAGTAAGGAACTCTTCAGGGATGGGAGGTCTAAGCACTGACAATGCAGGGGTGCCCCAGGGCAGCTCAAGGGTATTAGAGAAAGGTAAACTAGAACTGGTGAACCATTGTTGTGGTCTGGTTTAAAATTGCAAGCAGTCTATTACTACAGCAATAGGTTTCCATTATTTATACATAAAATAAAGATATTGGTATGCATGTTTAAACATTTTAATAATAGAGGTGTGTAACCACAAAAGTTTGGAAACCTACTAGGACACAGGAGATGGAACTATGTAAAAGATAAATGGATTGTTTTCAAATGTTGCTTCTATTAGTGATGTTTTATTTGTATGCTTACCATGTGTCAAGGACCTTTCTTATTGCTTTGTCGGCATGAATTCACTGAATCCTCACAGCAGCACGATCATAGTTTAAATAGGTAAAACTATACCAATTTCGTAAATGAAACTGAGGTGCAGAGAGGTGAAATAATTTACCAAAACCTTACAGCTGGTAACACAGAAGCCTATTTGAATGCAGACAGTGTCAAGCTCAAGCTCAAGCTGTTAATCTTGACACTATATTGCCTTCCTTTATTAGTTCTGGAATGGTCTCATACTCTTTCTTCTTCCTGGTTATATCTTATGAACAGCTGCTCCCAGGATCCAAACTCTAGAATTAAGCAATAATAATCTAGCTACATTATTCAGCAAATGGGGAGAGGAAGCTACCTGCATCTTAGAAGCAGCTAGAAGCAACCTAAGTAGTAAGCCCCTGTAAGCCTTTGCAGTACCAGACTGCTAGCGGCCTGAAGCTATCAATCCTGATGATGCAGGCTTTGGAGTGAAACATACCAGTAGGTTCATTGCCACCTTAGGTCAGCTATTGCACCCATTCCTTATCTGGAATCTCCTGGGGCAGTGGTGAAGTAATGGGATAAACATGAACAGTGGACAAAAAGCACTTAGTTCATATCCTGCTCTGTCATTTACTTGCTGGGTGAGCTAGGGCAAATTAATCTTTCTGTCTCGGTCACCTCATGTATAAATGGTTTTAATAATAATACCACATAGTGCTGTTATGAGGATTAAATAAATATTTGTAACACATTAAACAAAGTTTGGCACATAGTAAGTACTATATAAGTGTTTGTTAAATAAAAGTAAAGAAATCAAAAATCATTTATATAATTTGAATTCACATAAATCATTTATGTGAAGCAGTAGAGTGCCTGACACGGAGAATCAGTATGTATGAACTATTTATTGGAGGCAACTAGCCCCACATAATGAGGGTTTTACAATTAAAATGCTCTGTTCTGTACTTTAAATGTATAGCATTCTGGAATTTAAATCTTTTTTTGGGGTCCGATATTTGTTTTTGGCACATAAAGGTAATGGACACTGAATAACTGATATATTTCTGACAGGTAATTGACAAATATATCAGGAATAATGCTAAGTCCTAGGGTCATAATTATGAATGAGAGACAAAAGTTATCTGTAAGAGACAGTCTAAGATGGATATTTTAATCTTGATTTTCTGAAGGAGGAATTAGAGGCTCCAAGTGGCTCTCCTCCAAGGTCATAAGCCTGGAAAATGAGTCTCACATCCAACTCTGCCTGGCTTCACAGCAATGCCCTTTCCATTTCCCTGTCTGCTGTATCTCCTCAGGTGTCAAAACACTGACTTTGTCATTCTCAGATTTGTCCTTTCTTTGCTGTTGGGTATGGCAACTCCTGTGTATATTTCAAAATCATGGAATTTAAAGGACGCCTTTTGACTTGTTCCCTTTAAAATGAACAGATTTATATTTATCCATCCACTCATTAACTTCTTTACTCAGCCATGCATATAACCATGCACGTTGTGGCCAGATCACTAAGATATGAAGAAACAGTTGATTCTCATTATTTGTAGACTCTGAATTTATTTGTAACTCCAAATCAATACACATTCACAGACCTCGCAGAACAATGAAAAATTGAGTTGTCCCATGTGTATGTTCCCAGTTGAGGCTGAACAAGGTGACTTTTGCCTTCCTATTTCAGCTCTCCTACTGTAAACAAGTGTCCTTCATATGGTGCTTAGTGCCACATTATTTGCACGTTTTGTGCTTTTTGTAGGTAATTTTGCTGTTTGAAAAGGCCCCCAAGTACAAGTGCTGTCTACTATTCCTAAGTGCAAGAAAGCAGTGATGTGTCATATAGAGAAAATACGTGACAAGACCTGCTTTTTTCAGGCATCAGTTACAGTGTTGTTGGTCATGAGTTTAATGTTAATCAATCAACAACATATACTTAATAAGGTGTCATTAAACGGAAACAAACAAAACAAGATTATGTATTGATTGGTGGATGAAAATGTTATGGCCAGAGGCTCAACAGGTACCTAACCCTGTATTTCCCTTAGGAGCAACAGCTCTGTATTTACTAAGTCAGTCTTCCCTGAAACCTCATAGAACATAACTGTCATGAATATTGAGAATCAACTGTACTTCTTCTCTGTCATAGGACATTTCCCAACAATTGATGAGCAAAATTTAAGAATACAAAGCTGACAAAAAATAACATTCAAATATTAAAAATATATTTAAGAAAGTGTTCAACTTCAGTGGTCAAAAAAAAATGAAAATCAAAATATAATTGTTTCTGTCTAGCAAATAATGCAAAATTATAAAAATTTTCAGTTGTGGCAAGAGTATAAAGAGATAGGTACTTTTCTATACTACTGGTTGGCACAACGTTTTCAGAAAGCAATTCCTCAGTGTATAACAAGAATCTTGGAAAATCTTTATCTTTTAAAAAAATATAAAATAAATAGTTCTAAATATAGGAATCAGTATTAAGGATATAATCAGAAATTTACAAAATGATTTTTTTTTTTTTTTTTTGAGATAGAGTTTCGCTTTTGTTGCCCAGGCTGGAGTTCAATGGCAGGATCTCAGCTCACTGTAATATCCGCCTCCTGGGTTCAAGCAATTCTCCTGCCTCAGCCTCCTGAGTAGCTGGGATTACAGGCATGTGCCACCATGCCCAGTTTATTTTGTATTTTTAGTAGGGATGGGGTTTCACCGTGTTGGTCAGGTTGGTCTTGAAATCCTGATCTCCAGTGATCTACCTGCCTTGGCCTCCCAAAGTGCTGGGATTATAGGCGTGAGCCACCACTCCCAGCCTGGAAGATGATTTATGTCAAAATGTGTTCATCACTAAGTTAAATATAATAATAAAATATTGAAAAAACACCTAAATGCCTGACTTCATAGAAATGGTTGAGTAAAATGACTGTTTCTTGTACTACATATATTGGGATATTTTTGTAGCCAATAAAAATTAATAAGATTTTATAGGTATTTCAATAGTATTAGAAAATGCCTGATATAGTATTCAGTGAAAAAGGGTCATTAAAAAAGGTTTAACAATATGTAGCAACTATATAATAGTACATTTTAAAAAATGCTGGGTTAATACAATGCGAATACTGGTTGTATTAGAGTAATGAATCTGTATCTGCAGACTGTTTTGAACTTTCCAACTTTTACACAATGAACATTCACAAAACGTAGATTTACAAAGACTGTAAATTCTCCATTTTGTACATTAAGAAACACTTCTACTATAGTTTTCTGAATTGAAGACAATGAAATTGTTTAATGCATTCATGAAATGGCATTGCTATAAATGAGTCATCTTATACTCTGGCACTTATGACCATATGTTTTACATTTTCAAAACTCCATTAAGCATGAGCACTGGTACTTATTCACACTTATTCACAGAGATCCATAAAGTATGTTGCAGAGCAGAAACCACTCAGTAATGGTCATAAATGTGGTGCTCCTTTCCTATCCCAATCACGACCAGCTGTGAGTACTAATACCACCTAATTCTGAGCCAATGATAATGAGCCTGAAAATACACTAATAGCTCCATCTCCATTAGTGATGCCAGGTATAAAATTAATCTGTTTCCCCATCTCAGGGCATACTCACACCCACTGGGTGGTAGCGTTTCCACCAAATCTCTATATAAAGACCCAGACAATTTAAGATGTAGCCTCATTCTTGCTTCTGGATTCACGTTCCATTTGCTTGTTAGAACTCAAGCTTTCCTAGTGACAGGCCTAGTCTTGTTAAAGACTTTCCTTCTGTTCAGGATATTGACTTTTTCCTTTAATTTCAAGCTATTTTATGAGTTCTTGCTATAGCCTTGTTGAATCAATCTAGAATTATAGTTCTGTGACTCACCTGTTGCCTTGATCCAGCAATACCTTCTGCCATACTTTGTGCTATTCTATCATAAATTTTAGCTAAAACAAAAACAAAACAACAAAACAAGCCAACCAAACCTATCTGGATCAGAACTGAGTATGCCATGACACCTGGGATATTGTGAATAGGAATGCTGGTTGTCTTCCATAGAGGTCAACCCTACTGCCCAGTGACTGCCCTCATTGCCAAGCCACCAGTCATAAACCACATCTCTGTGTTTTGCTCTAGCATTGTTAAAAAAAAGTAGTAAATGAACTAATTAATGCTTAATACTCTAATTATTTAAAAAAAATAAAATTGCAGTAGCATTAGCATGATGAAATTTTAGAATGGATGGAAACAATAATCACATTTTTGTTAGAATTAAGTTTTGCTAGAATTAAAATATGCATATGACTTACATATACAAATATTACATATGTATGTTTTTATAGTTACACACCTACTTATGTTAAGTATATGAGATTAATTTGTTCATTTAGTTCTAGTGAAGCCAAAGTTAGACATGGCAATAATGATTACTTGTCCTGTCTTGAATGTTGATGCTATGGGTTATGAGAATTTAATGGGAGAGGATGGATCAGGAAAACACAAATATATCAATATTACTGGGAAAATATCTCAAGACAAGTGTCTTATTGATGGAATTAGTACAGTTATCCTCATATACAGGCCTCTGAAAATATACAGATCATCTTCCTATGTTATTCACTCAAAGAGAATCTTACCTATAAACTCCCAAATTATCCATTCATTCATCCAATTATGCACACATGCATTCATATTTATTTATTCACTGAATAAATATATATTAAGCACCTAGAATCCAGGCAATTTCTAAGTAGCTTCTGTGTAAGTTACCAATCTGCTTACATAGGAATGTGTCGCTGGCCATAGCTAATAAGAGCACGAAAGGTCATTTGAGCCAATGGAAGAGATTGTTTCTCTTAACACTAATAGGAATACTATTGAAACAGTAGCATTCATTTACATAAGTTTAAGAAACTGGGTTATAGTAATAAACAGGTTTCTTTATCCTTGGGTGTATTTCTTACTCCCCATGGTGTGTTTGGATATGTGAGCTTTGAAGCAGAAGCTGGTGGGGAGGTGAAGCGCTCTGCATCATGGTGGGAGGTGACTCTACAATTCTCCGGAGGAACAACTGAGGAGGGAAAGAGATAATGGGTATGGAGCAAGGAAGGGTAGAACCAAAGAGATGGAGGGAAAGTTGCATGTTTGTCATGCACTGACTACCTGCAACTCTCAAATAGATGTTTAATCCTATAGAATTTTGTAGTTCTGGCCTACAGCCCTCGTGAGCTGTACTGGCCTATGACTAAAGCATCTACAAGCTTACTGTCCCTTTAACACAAAGACTAAACAAGTCTAGATTGGTTTTACCATCAGGTAAGATACTGCCTTTAGACAAGGCAATATTATATCATACGAAAACAATACAATAAATAAAATAGGGTATCGACATTTCTATTTGTCCTGTGTGCATAAACATCCTACGATACCATGTTCTTACTTGAACACAAATAATCCTTTTTCTGTCTCATTTGCCCTCTCCAAATGCTAACCTCTTTATTAAAGCACCTGATTAGCCCAGAGACTGTAGTTTCAAATGTACCCCTGGGAATGAGGGTATGGGTTTCCAACGAGTTTGGAATTTAAAGTTTTCCTTTAAAGCGCCTTCTTTTCCCGGGAGTAAAATGGAGGCAGGCTTTTGTCATCAAAAGGAATCAAATTGTCCTATGTGGTGTTGAGGTACATTTTTTATAAATATACAGAGAAAAGAATGAGTTTTGTCTAGGTTCTCCCCACTTGTCTCCACTATGATCTCAGTCAGCTTTTCAAACAGAAAATAAGAAGATGCCCTCACGGGCACCCCAGGGGCCCAGCCTGGCTGCACACTTTGGCAGCTCTCCCACTCATCAGATCCGCTGCTGCAGGGCTTCTCAGTGTGTACAGCAATTCACAGAGGGAGAGCAATCAGCTCCCTCAGCTGAGAACACCAAGCCAGCAGCTCCAGGCTGGCTCTTCCCCAGCTGCAGTGTAAGTCTGGGAACACTCTCCTCAGGACTGCACTGGCTGGATTCAATAGCCTGCTGGGCCTAGAATGCATCAGGGACTGTTAGCACTCTGGGGAAATACCAAAGTGAACAACACATGCTCCTTCCTGGACGAGATAGCAGTAAAGTAAGGCACACAAATGCACATCAAATAGCAAGGCAACCATACCAGTGTGAGAATGACTTTCCTCTGCAGGATGTACTGGAGTACCTCCTAGACACTAGAGTGTAATTGTTGTCACCTCCAGGTAGGTTTCTTCACCAGGTTGTGAGCAAGGAACATGCTTCACTGGTCTTTAAATTCTCAGCACCCAGCACAGGGCCTCGGTACTTCCTAATGTAATCTAGGTTGCTATTCATATCCCTTTCTCTGAGATCCTTTCCTTAACTTCTCTAAGCTATTTCCTCATCCATCTTCTTTGTTTCCTTTCTCTGTTTCATTTTTCTTGAGTCTGTGTCACTACTTTGTGTTATGCATATGTCGGTTTCTTATCCATCTTGACCACCAGAATGTAACCTTTGTAAGAACAGGGCCCTTCGCCGGTCTTATTTACAACTGTATGCTGCGTTCCTGGAATATTTCCTGGCAGACAGAACAGGTGCTCAATATGTGTTTTTTGTATGTTTTTCAAATAATGTTTTTCTGTGTGTGATTTTTTTTTTTTTTTTTTTCGGACAGGATCTCATTCCCATTGCCCAGGCTGGAGTGCAGTGGTGCGAACTCAGCTCACTGCAGCCTTGACTTCCCAGGTTCAGATGATTCTCCCATCTCAGCCTCCTGAGTACCTGGGATTACAGGCACACACCATCATGCCTGGCTAATTTTTTGTATTTTTAGTAGAGATGGGGTTTTGCCATGTTACTCAGGCTGGTCTCGAACTCCTGAGCTCAAGAGATCCGCCTGCCTCGGCCTCCCAAAGTGTTGGGATTGCAGGTGTGAGCCACGGGGCCGGACCTCAAATAATGTTTTACAAAGATAGTCTGTGAATAAATATTTGTAGAATAAATGAATTGGTTTAATAGCATAAGAGACATAAGGAGTGTTATGAAAACCCAATGAAGAAATTAATTTTGACTACAGAAAGATCATGAGAGGCTTTGTGTAGCAGGGCCTTGGAAGTGTGGACAGGATTTCAACAGTTCAGAAAGTGCCCAGAGGTTGTAAGGGGAAGAACACATTCAGGGAGCCACAAATAGTGAATGATTGCAGAGGAGGTTCTGTCTATACTTTAGTAACTAGTTATATTTAACAGATATTTATGGAGCAACTACTATGTGCCAGGCATTGTTCTCGGCAAGGAGGAAATGAGCAAAGCAGTGAGATGCAGCCCTGGTATTCGACATGTAATAGCTGAATAGGCTAGCATGGTTTCAAGCTTAAATCTTAGGATCAGGAGACTGGATTTTGTTCTGTGCTCAGTGGGGAGTCTTGGAAAGCTTGTGAGCTGGGAGATTGAAGTTCTTATGTGGAAAACAAAGAAAGGCATTAGAATGCTGAACAAAGCAAGACGAAAGAAGCTGCGATCTTCGAAGAAATTGCTTTCATTTTGTAATTAAAACACACCTAAATATTTTCCACACAGGTTCATAAGAAATCCTAGAAAAATAACAAAATCAAAATATTATCGATGCCAGAATTCGAGGCTTCACAATAGGCCATTACTTTCTTTCTTAAAGACAGAGACTATAAATCCGCTTACTCTAGGACTTTAGTGATCCTTATGCCAACATAGTTGTAGGTGATTTAAGTGATAGAAATAAACAATAAAAGACAATCTTGGCTGCCTTCCTTTTAGCAATAACATTACATTATTAAGTCCTTTGGAATAGGGCATCACTAGACTTAAATCTCCTAAATTGGTATTTTCAGGTAACAACAGATGAATGTTTTAAGAGATACTAAACAAGCTTAACTGCACAATCAGTGTATAGTTCACTTAGGTGGTTTTTTTGCTAAGTTTAACGTGACAGAAATACTGTATTTGCATAAAGTATGACATAAGAAAATGTTCAAATATTACAGAATATATCAAAAAGAAGGTAAGGAAGATAACATTTTTCACATGTCTACCACGGTGCTAAGTGTTTTTCAGGCTTTATTCACTTCTGGAATAGCCTTAGAAATGATATAACGGATTTCTACTTTGCAGATAGGAAAGGAAAATTGATAGCTGGTGAGTCATGTAGCCCATGTTGTTTCAACTCAACTTGATGATGCAAAGTTCTGATAAAACAGTAATGAAATAAAGATATAGGTGAATCATGGGGCATGCCATAATTATTTAAATGTCTCGTAAAGAAATACTCATTTAAGTTCCTTTTTATGAATCAAAATAAAGTATTCTTATGGAGACTCTATTTAAACATAAAATGGTTAGATTTGTTGATTTCTAGGTTTAGCTTTTAAAAATGTAACTGTAAAGCTGTAAAGTCCCATTGCAGGGATAGAACATTCATGGGGAGAGAGAATAACATTCGGTTTCCTTATTTTTGTCATTTTTTTTTAAAGAGACAGGGTCTTGCTCTGTCACTCTGACTGGAGTGCAATGCTGCGATTATAGCTCACTGCAACTTCAAACTCCTGGGCTCAAGCAATTCTCCCATCTCAGCCTCTCAAGTAGATGGGACCACAGACACATGCTAATTTTTAAATTTTCTGTAAAGACAGTGTCTTGCTCTGTTGCCCAGGCTGGTCTTGAACTCCTGGCATCAAGCAATCCTCCTGCCTCAGCCTCCCAAAGTAGTAGGATTACAGGTGTGAGCTACCATGCCTGGCACTTCACTTTATTTTCCTAATACAATGACAGTCTTGTGACATTGATAAAAGAATAAAAAGAACACGTTCACACTAAATTCACAATTAATACCCACGCTATATTCTAAGCACTCATAAAATGTTTAATAATTTTCTATTGACTTTAGTGTGATGATAGTCATATTTTGTTATCATTTCTAGGCCTGGCCATGCAGCACAGAAACTGTAAAAATTCTGCAAACAAGTCTTGAGTTAGGTTGATGTTCTAAATATTAATAGTATTTAAACCCATCCCTTTGAAACACGTTCACACATATTTGATTGCCAGATATTAATCTTTTCTTTAAAGGGCCAGATATTAACCACTTGGCTTTGTGAGCCAGTCTCTTGAAACTATTGACTCTGCCATTATAGTGCAAAAGCAGCCACAGACAATAGGTAGATGAATGAGAGTAGTTGTTTTCCAATAAAATTTTATTTATAACAACTGGTGAAAGAGTGGGTTTGGCCTGCAAGGCTGTAGTTTGCTAACTTCTGATTTATAGAACAGGTATGGCTATAAAAATATAATTTAAGCATAGTGACATGTTCTGATTGTTTGCTTACTGATCTGTGTAACTTATCTGTTTCCACTTCTGCCTCTTCTAATAGACTGAGGTCTTTTAAGGCATGGAGAAAATCATGCTTTTTCTTAATATCCATAGTACGTTAAAGGCAGGAGAGCTGGCCATTGGCTGCTATGAGAGCATCCATAAGAGCTTACAGAATATCAATGGAATAAATAAAATATATGTGTCAGTAAAATTAGATTTCCACAGAAGACAGGCAATTTGTATATTGGTCTTGTTCCCACCAAAGTAAACAGCTCCCTAGAGTGAGAATATAAAAATGCCTTCATTGGCACCACTCATCTCTGTTGAGGACACTCATGGCCTGCACATCAAGCTGCCCCTTGTAATTTACAGGCAGAGCCAATTTCCTGCACCCACACATACACACACACATTGTCTCTAGCCCCTAGTCAATTGCCTGAAGTCATGGTCACAGGGAGCCGAAATTCTGAATGTGTATAATGCATGGCATAACTGCTGTTTACCAAGAACCAGTGATTTATTTTAACATTGAAATTTAAAACCCTCTAATATACCTCCTCGGAAGTTATCTGGCTCAGAATATTGCAATAATAAGGCAATTATGATTAAGTTATAATGTTATATAATGTTTAGTGCAGGTAATAAATCTCTTATTTTGAACATAATGAAAAAGCTATACAAATAATTAGAAACCTTGGCCCTAATAAGAAACGTTAACAAATAATTAGCCTCCCTGGGGTATTCATTCACATGTCTCTGTATGTCTCTTAGTAGGCTTTTAATAAATGTTTGTTAAATAAATGAAGGCAATAGACTTTTGCTCCACTAACTCTGAATAATCAAAGAGCTAACTTTGAACATGCCAAATGTCATCAATTTTATTATATGAGAAACACAATAATTTCTGATAAAACTCCCACTAGAGGATGGCTGTACGAGGACAGTGTTTCCTAAAATAGTGCTGAAATTCACTGTAAGAGATATATCCATGTATGGAGTAAATGTAAAATGATTACTTTGTCTTTCATTTGATAACTGGGAGAGAAAGAGATACTGAAAGCAGTTCTGGAGAGGATCCTGGAGACCCAGGCTGGAGAAGTTGTTGCTGTCCAGCTGAAGGAACAAAGATCCATGGCAGCTGTCATGGGTCCTGACAAGGAGTCCACCACTCACTGCAGTTAATGCCACGGGGAAGTCGAGAGATAGCAAACAGGAAAACATATATGGTGGATTTCAAAGTGATCAAAGAGAAGGCATTATAAATGGGTAACACCACAGGAAAAGAGGGAAAGGCAATAAATCAGAGGGACTAAATAAAATCTTGAAGGAAAAGGAGTCAGTCTTAGGTATACAAGAAATAAAAATGGCAATTCTAAATGCTGTCTTAGTAGAAAATGAAAAGACTGATTCAAAATACACATACACACTTTTAGGATTAATGCATTGTTTCCTAAGAACGCTAGAATTTAATTTTTCAGGCAGAAAAGGAGGCAAAAAAGGAGCTTTTTTACATCTTCAAAAATCAAAGAATAGACAGCCTTGGATGATGCACCCTAGGTCTTATTTTAGTCTACATACAGATAGGATGATTAAGCTTTTGTACAGTCTGTTGAGAGTCTTTGAAAGCAAGCTTGTTTTAAACAATCAAATTCACCTGAGGACAAAAGATAATGCTGCAACCTTTCTTTTAAGTGGTTAGAAGTGAACCACAGGATATCAGCTTGGGGTCCTCTAGATCTGAGAGAAGGAATGGCTTGCTGAATGCAGCAGGCAGGGCAGCCAGAAATAAAAGGAGGAATCAATGAAAGGTAGAGTGCAAAATGAAGATAAATAAAGACGAAAACTTTTAAAGGGAAAAAAAGGAAGGGAGATCAAACAGGATTAATGCTAGGCCACCACTTCGGATTTTCACAGTTTACTGATGGTTCTGGGGTTTAACATTTACTAATTTAATTTCTGAATCAAATATTTCGAGATATCTTCATTTCTCACTTGGTAGAATATTTCGTGAATGATCCTGGAGGGAAAACATTTCACTCTGCCTCTGATTTAGGTCTCTCTTCTGGTCCAACAAGTAACCAAATGACCTGGGACAAGTCACATACCTGTGATGCCTCAGCTGCCTCACCGAAAACAAAACAAAACAAAAAAAGGCATCATAACTGTACTCCTGGATTTATGGCATTTTGGAGAAAAACCATAGGAGCTTTACCTCCGTGAATGAGATGCACAAACTGGAGCATAAGAAAGCAAAGCTACTGCGAGTGACATGGTTATAGGAGAGTTTCAGGGCTGCAGAATGCGCTGTTGTTGAATATTATATAATGAGGCAGAAAGAGGCAAACAGTGAGGATGCATTCTTGTCCTCTATCTGTACGCAGAACCTGAAGCAGGAAAGAGGGAGTAATGTCAGGAGAACAACTTGGTGGGAGTCTGTGGAAGTGGAGCACAGATTATTTCCCTTGAGCAGGGTGAGTTTCAGAGATTATCTGTGAAAATGTTCTCAAACTTTGTAACAGAATTGCCGGCAGCAGTCACATGCTGGAAAATGTTTAACACATGGCTCTTACCCTGATTTGTAGTGTTTGTCAATTTCCATAGTGTAAATATTCCCACCGTGACCAATTTTTCTTCCACAGATTTAGGGAGGAGATAAAGAGCCTGCACTACCTGGTTCCAAAATTGTACCACCTGAAAGACTTGTTTAAAAGCACAGATTTTTAGGCCCCATCCTTAGTGTTTCTTTTTCTTTCTTGGAATTTTTTTTAATAGAGATGGGATCTCACTATGTTGCCCAGGCTGGTCTGAAACTCCTGCGCTCAAGCAATCCTCCTGCCTTGGCCTCCTAAAAGCTGGGATTACAGGCGCTAGCCACTGTGCCCGGCCCCCTCATCCCTGGTGTTTCTGATTTGGTGGTTCCCACAGGATGCTGATTTATTTTTTTTGGAGACGGAGTTTTGCTCTCATTGCCCAGGTTGGAGTGTGATGGCACGATCTCGGCTCACTGCAACCTCCGCCTCCCAGGTTCAAGCGATTCTCCTGCCGCAGCCTCCAGAGTATCTGGGTTTATAGGTGCCCACCACCACGCCCAGCTAATTTTTGTATTTTTAGTAGAGATGGGATTTCACCATGTTGGCCAGGCTGGCCTTGAACTCCTGACCTCAGGTAATCTGCCACCCTTGGCCTCCCAAAGTGCTGGGATTACAGATGTGAGCCACTGTGGCCGGCCAATACTGATGTTTTTATTTCAGGTCTATACTTTGAGAACCACTAGTCTGTGAGAAGAAATGTTGGAGATAGTAAGTACAGAAAGCGATTGAAAACCTGTGATACACTGGTGTGCAAAAGAAGACACAAGAAGTAGAAAAGAGGGAAAAAGGCACAAAATGGTGTATCAAGGAAGAGTAAATCTAAACGAAGAGTATGTTTGTAGTAGGGGTTGGGGAATCTCTGGAGCCTATCCCTCAGGGTTCATTTGTAATAAGAACATACTAAACAAGAGTAAGCAATGAAATATAAGGTTTGGATATGATTTGGTATAAAATCATGCCAGAGTAGGGCTGGTAGGATAATTCTGTGGCAATTCCACTGGACAGGCTGGGGCTAAAAACTAACCATTCTCTTCAGGAATTCAACTATGGCTTCAAGGGAATTTTTTGCTTGTTTTAGCAAACATTTTGAAGCATTAGCAGCTCCAGTACAATTTGCTGGGATATATATAGCGGAGCACTGGAGAGAAAACCAGTCCACTGAAGAATGGGTTCAAGAGGTAGCTCTCCATTTATTGACTGTGTACGGTGGGAGGAACATGTGTAACATCTCTGAGCATAGTTCCTCATTCATGAATGAGAAAAATGCATGCCCTGACCATGTCTCTAGGTGGTGAAGAACAAATAAGGACATCTTTTCAACCATAGTTACTAATGGTGGGGGGAGTCAATTGTGAAAGTAAGGTCATGTGACAAGAGGAAGAAGTGTGATGCAGTGGACAGAGAGTTTTGTTTAGGTAGAAGTGAGTTATATCTAGCAGTGGAGGGCACCAGAAACATGGTTTGCGTATGACTCATGCAATCAGTGCAATGTGAGGGGAGAAGAGTGGATTCAATGACGACAGAGTATCAGTGTGTTCTTTTAAAGAGGCAGAAAAGGCTATTTCTAGCAGACTGCCACAAATTATTTCCCAGTAAAAGTAAGCTATGCCTACTTCAAGGGCCCAGAACGAAAGAGAAAAGAACTCAGAAAAGCTGCCTGTGGCTATAATAGAAAGAGCAATCAGTGCAGAAGAGCTTCCAGGGGAAATTGCAAAGGATTTCAGGTGATGGAAAGAAGAACAAGGCAAAGAAAAACAAACTACCCAGCAGAGACAATAGAGAAGTCAAGAAAATGGCAGGAAAATTACTGTACCTGCTATAAAGAGGATATGAGTAGGCATGCTTCAGAGGTAAAGGTATTCTCAGGCCAGAGGGAGAAGAATATTGAGCGGAGACAACAAGCTTAGTTGTGCAGCTCTCCACAAGGTTTCCATAGTAGTCAAATATTGAGTGGGAAAAGGGGATGCATTAATAGAAAATCTGAGATAACCAGCAGGGACCAAAGAGAACAATCAAATGGAGAGTGAAGGAGTTCAAAGGCAGCCATGAAGAACTAACCTTATTTAAAGTAAATAAAAGCACAGAGCTGGAGTAAGCAACGTGTATCCCATGAGAAAGGAGGCCAGGAGCAAGGCTACAGGATGGTGAAGGAAGTTCAGCTACAGAAAGGGAGAAGGATCTGTTCATTGCGTTCTTGAGAAAATGAGAGGTAATTGAGAATATGGAAAACCATAGGTAGGCGTGTGGATATTTCTTGGTTTGGGAAGAATATAAGTAATTTTATCCTTACATTTAAAAGTATGGAAGAGTCAAGAGCTTTCACCTATGAGAAAGGCTGGTCCACACTGGGGTGAAGTCACTTGGCCACTGGGTACCAAGAGGAGAGGGCAGCAGCCATGAAAGGTGGCAGAACGCGAGGTAACAGCAACAGGCAGTCTGTACTGACCTGCTTGGAGAGTGGCAAAAGAAACTGCATGTTATAGCAATGAGGCAAAACAGTAAGCTTTTAGAAATGCTCTGCTCTCAAATATTTATCTCATGCTTTGGACAAGAAAATACAGAGTGTTAGCAATACTTTGAAGGGGGAAATAAGGTGTTTATGTACCTGCAGTACACCAATCCATATACACTGTAAGGATTAACTTATTACAAGCTGTTGAGCTAGTTATTATATCCAGCCTTTGGACCTTTGTATTTGTATTTGCCCTTTTGCCTGGAATATTCTTACCTTAGATGTCCATCTGGCTCCTTCCCTTACTTCATTTGAGTCTCTGTTTAAGTTTCACCTTACTGGCAAAGCCTTTTCTTACCCTCACTTCTTTCACTATCTCCTCTTCTCTCTCTCTCTCTTTTTTTTTTTTTTTTTGAGAAGAAGTTTCACTCTTTTGCCCAGGCTGGAGTGAAGTGGCATGATCTCGGCTCACTGCAACCTCTGCCCCCTGAGTTCAAGCAATTCTCCTGCCTCAGCCTCCCAAGGAGCTGGGATTATAGGTGCCCACCACCATGCTCGGCGAATTTTTGTAATTTTAGGAGAGATAGGGTTTCACTAAGTTGGCCAGGCTGGTCTCGGACTCCTGACCTCAGGCGATCCACTCACCTCAGCCTCCCAAAGTGCTAGGATTACAGATGTGAGTCACTGTGCCCAGTCATTTTTTTCTTTTCTTTTCTTTTTTTTTTTTTTTTTGAGATGGAGTTTTGGAGTGCAGTGGCGTGATCTCGGCTCACTGCAACCTCTGCCCCCTGAGTTCAAGCGATTCTCCTGCCTCAGCCTGCCGAGTAGCTGGGATTATAGGTGCCTGCCACTGCACCAGGCTAATTTTTGTATTTTTAGTAGAGACAACGTTTCACCATGTTGGCCAGGATGGTCTCGAACTCCTGACCTCAGCCTCCCAAAGTGCTAGGATTGCAGGTGTGAGCCACCATGCCTGGCCTCATATTTTTCGTTTCTTTTTTCTTTTTTTTTTTTTTGACAGAATCTCGCTCTGTTGCTGAGGTGGGAGTGCAATGGCATGATCTCAGCTCACTGCAACCTCTGCCTCCCGGGTTCAAGCAATTCTCCTGTCTCAGCTTCCCAAGTAGCTGGGATTACAAGCACCTGCCACCACGCTCAGCTGACTTTTCCATTTTTTTTTTTTTTATTAGAGACAGGGTTTTGCCATGCTGCCAGGCTGGTCTCGAATTTCTGACCTCAGATGATCCACCCACCTTGGCCTCCCAAAGTGCTGGGATTACAGGCATGAGCCACCGTGACTGGCACTTTTTTTTTAAAAGAGCACTTACAACTACATGATATGTATATTTGTTACCTGTCTCCTTACTCAAATGTTGGTTCTTTGAGAACCAGGTAGTGTCTGTCTCACTCCCTGCCATATCCAATACCTAGAAGTATGCCAGGCACATAGGAAGTGCTCAGTAAATACTTACTGAATGAAAGAAAGGCTCACTGGTCCCATTTTGCAGATGAGGAAATGAGCTCGTTTAGTAACCTGCCTAGGACACAACCAAAATGATGGGAGTCACAATTTGAAATGAGATCTCTTGGACTGTCACATTGTTTCAGTTGTTCTGCATGACTTCTCTAAAAACACAATGTGGCACATATATCTGAGGGGCAGTGTGATGCAGTTGCTGGCTTCACAGTCAGACTGGGACTCCAATCCTGGCTAGGCCATTATTTAGTTTCCCAGTTTCCTCGGGCTTCTTCCCCTCTCTCTGCCTGTTTCCTCTTTGTGAAATGAGAAAACCCACCTCACTGGTTGTAGAGATGAACAATACAATGTGTGGCACCTAACAGACTCCTCATGCATGCCAGCTGAGACTGCTGAAGTGAAAGAATAAATAAAGGAAAGAGGTGATGGGAAGGAGGAGGAAATAGGGAGAGGCAGGGGAAGTAAGGGTGAGAACCTCAGTGTGCTTTGCTTTCTTCGTGAGCTGTAGGATGAAAAGAAGGCTTCTTAGTTAAGAGAAGAAAACCCAGGCAGCTTTTGTGTAGAAGAGGGACCTCTCAGGGGAAATTTATGAGGCACCAGTGTAACAATGGATGAGAGCAGCTGGCCAGCAAGGGACTGTGTAGGTACCAGGGTACCTCAAAATGGATAAACCCACAGGATATTTGTAGTAATTTAAATCCCCGAAAGTGAGGAAATTGTGAGCTTACATCAAAGAAAAATAAAAAGAGTGATTTAAGAGAATGTTTCAGGAAGAAAAAAGGACTGGCCTGACGGAAGCCCTCTTTGGCGATTCTATAGAGCAGGCATGAAGCCTTTATCCATTCCCTTCAGGAGGCCACATGTAACCTGGGTGGGGTGCATATATTCAGAATCTAAAATCTGAGTCTATTTTACCTTTAGCTTCAGAATGCACATAAGAAAGCTTAAAATAATTAAAAATATTAAATAACATTCTTTTATTAAAAAGTCCAAATTATATAAAATGAAAACTATTTTTCCTTCCTTCCCTTCAAAATTCTAGAATGTTCTCCCTGGACCTGCTTTACAGACGAGGATGAAAGAAGAAACAAGGTAATTAAGCAAGAGACAGTTCAAGGTGGCTAGGACTCTTTTGTTGTTGGTTGTAGGGGTGGGAGCGATAAGAGAAAACTTCAAAGACGAATGGAAGAATGAGGCTAATAGACTCCATGTGCTGCTATGACAAGAAAAGCCAGATGAGGAGATACTCCCTTTTTGTGGAGAGAAGGTAGGCAACAGTTGCCTCCCTTGCGGCTGCTCTAAAAGGGAAAGGAAGAGAGTTAGAAAAAGTAACAGTAGGAGACAAAAAGCCTAGACAACAGCTACCTATAAGTAGAATCCAAGTTTCAGAAGTAGGAATTCAGGAAGGAGGGAGAGTCCTCAGTGACTATACACTGTCAAAATATCTTATGGCTGTAGATGTTGCTGCCTAGGGGTATTAAAAAGTCAGTATGTAAATATAGCACAAAAGCATGATTACAGTGTTCCCTTAGTATCCATGGGGGATTCGTTCTAGGATCCCCACTGTTACCAAAATCCATGAATGCTCAAGTTCCTGATATAAAATGGTGTAGTATTTGCATTGAACTTATGCACATCCTTCCATATATTTTATATTAGTGGTCCCCAATCTTTTTGGCATCAGGGACTGGTTTTGCGCAAGATAATTTTTCCACGGACTGGGGAGGGATGGTTTCAGGATGATTCAAGTGCATTACATTTCTCATTAGATTCTCATAAGGAGCACGCAACCTAGATCCTGAGCATGAGCGGTTCACAACAGGATCTGTGCTCCTACGAGAATCTAATGCCCCTGCTGATCTGACAGGAGGTGTAGCTCAGGCGGTAATGCTTGCTCGCCTGCCTCTCATCTCTTGCTGTGCGGCCTGGTTCCTAACAGGCCATAGACAGGTACCAGTCCATGGCCCAGGGGTTGGGCACCCCTGCTTTAAATCATCTGTAGATTACTTATAATACCTAATACAATATAAATACCATGTAAATAGTTGTTATACTGTATCCTTTTAAAAATTGTTATTTTTTTAAAAAAATATTTTCAACCCAAGGCTGTTCGAATCTGTGGCTGCAGAACCCGCAGATACAGGCAGCCTACTGCATACCAAAAAGCCTAGATATGGAGACGCCTCATACAGGTACAGTACAAATTCCTAAAAACACAATGTCTGGGTTGGAGGAGAAGAAAGTGTTACGAGTGAGTATAGACTGTAATAGAGACTAGTAGCTCTTTCTCCAATATCTGTATTTCTCCTCTAGTAATATAATTTTAAGCTAGTGATCCAGCCTTCCTTGCAGTTAAGTGGGATCCTGTGACTTACTTCTGACTAATGAGTATGAGTAAGGACAGTATATGGCAACTTTGGTTTTGTTTTTAAAAGAGTATCTTTTCTATCATTCCTTTCTTGTCTCCTTCCCACTGAAGAAATGGGAACATAGTGGCAGGATCTGACGTAGCCAACTTCAAACACAAGATAGAAATGGTGTTCAATATGGTGGATCAACAAGATAGAAGAATCATGAGTTCTCAAACCCACTGAGCTTTCATAGCAGCAGTAGACTACTTATGATTAGAGGTTTATGTGGAGAGAACCAAACTTCTATTTTGTTTAAGCTACATAACATGCTTAAACATAAACTATACAATGTAACTAAAGCTATTATTATTTTGTTGCAGCAGTTAAACTAATACATAGATATCAAAAACGGTATTTAAATGTAGGCTTCTTTAGTATATTATTTTTAGAAACACAAATATTTTGATGCCTACAAAAACGTGTATATCAAGAACTAACCGATCAAAAGATTTATAAAGCCAAACAAAAATTAGAGAGAATTGGCTGCCTAATAGCATGATGAACAATACATTTATGAAAGAAGGGAAACAGGCTGCTAGAATTAAAAATACTTACCTGTAAAGAAAAATAACTTTAAAAATTCAAATTCAGAGGTACTCTTTTCCAAATGCCACGGTAATCTCAGAAGTTATCTTTTTTAATGTGAAATATATGTCAGAATAGAGTAAGATGCCTTTTAGAAAGGAGATGTTTCAAAATAGAATAAAGAGACCAGCTCAAAGAAGAAAGCTCTGCCTGCCATTTGTGAGAGTAGGGAAATGTGTTAAATGATCTGAAGAAAATTCTCTAAGTGGTAAAGCTGAATGCGCTAAAGAATAAAATAAACATTCTCATCTGTAGAAACATTTAATAGCACACATAGGTAGAAATATCAAGTGGGAAATCAAAATAATAAGAGGTAAGGACTAAATAAGACCAAGGCAGTAGAGAAAGGGAGAAAAAGCATGTTTGTAAATCGTGTGTTGAAGGTATCAGGACTAAAATGTAACAAAAGTGTTTAAAACAAGCCATGTTTTTCCTCCAGGGGTACAAACTCTATCAAGAACAACAACAAATAGAAAGGGATAATGATAACTTGAACTAAATTCTCTTTAATAAAACGATATTTTTTCTACAAAAAACAAAACAAAACAGCTAAACATCCTCTTCTCTGTAAGACATTCCTGGTCCACACTCCTTTTAAAAAGTAATATTCTGCTTCTGTGCTACTTCACGTACTTTTTATTGCTTCTGCTGACTCATTCCATGCTCCACTGGAAATCATGTCTCCTTTTCTCACCGGTAAAACTAGGAGTTCCTTGAGGGCCAGGCCATATTTCATTTCTTTGTTCTGTATCTTCCATTCTTAGCATATCAAATAGAAGAATACTTGAGGAAAATTGTGTCCGGTGGGAGGAAAGTGAGATGAAAAGCCAGAGTTGGCATCAATGGTATTTCAAAAAAAAAAAAAAAAAAAAAAAAAAGGACTGAAGGAGGCAAGCAGAACACAAATAATAATAATTTGGTAGGACACCTGCAGAAAAAGCTGCCAAGAACAGCTGTGGTCAGATAGTACTCAATACGATGCCCGGGACTACAATGACCCATGACTGCTTACCGGGGACTGTGATTTGTTTAGTTTGGATTCTGACTTTGAGCTTAAGAAAAATCTTAATGTGATCATATATTTATGTTCTTTTACAATCAGGAAAGAAATTAAAATAAGATAAGAGAGGCCAGGTTACCTATATGATGGTCATTTCTCTCCTAAAGTGTAATTTTGAAGAAAAGCAGACTAGAAAAAGGTCAGTTAAATAATTAGTTTTATATATAAAGGATAAAACATAATGATAATATTATAATATATAAGGATAAAAATGTAATTCAGAGATGGAAAGGAAAACTTGAGGCCTCTTAATCCATAGGCAACATTGACATTTTGGTTGTAGTAAAGGAATTATAATATAATATCCTACAGATAAACTTCTTCTATGAAAATATGTGTGGATTCACTAAATTAGGAGGCAACTTACAAATACCACATGTAAGGTATCAGCCACTGCATTTATGGGCTACCAGTACTAATATGACCTACTACTGGTTTACATTATAGAATATAATGGAAAATCAGCCACAAAATGAACATTTTTGTACTGTTGATTTTAACAAAGCAAGCTATTTGTAAATGACAAAGACATCTGTGAGACGCTAATAAATGCTGAATGGTCTACCTTTCCAGCCCTGTTAGACATTTCCTTATTTCTAAGTAAATCACATTTTAGCATCTGGTGGCAATGGTTTTTTAATATTTTCAAGACTGAGGTTCCTTTTTAATATCAAAATTATTCCTCACATCATCTTTTAACTGGAAAAATACATGGAAAAAAGCCATTTTGGACCTGTAATTAAGTGGATATGTTTTATTTCATTACAAAATCAGTCACATAGATTTTAAAAATATATACACTTAAACATATTATTTATTCACTTTCCAGGCAATGTTGGATTCTTTCTTCCTTTTTCTTTGCATGGCAGATTATTAGATTTCTTGGATAATTTTTGGAAGGTTTATATGGCCATAAGCTCTGGCTATATCACATTGATCACAAAGAAAAACTGTGTAAAAATTTATCATGCTTATATGCTTTGTCTTGCAACAATTATGGAAAACCATGTAGTATTTTAACTAGAAGACTGACTTTATTTCTACTTTTTAAAAATTTTGCAACTAAGTATTTTTGCTTCTGTGATATATCAGTTCCCTAGGAATAAGAGGAGAAATGCATTTTCTTTGGGTGTCCACTTCAGATTTAGACCCTTCGCCTCAGAATTTTCCTTTTGTTTCCAAGTCTTGCTCTTACTAAGAATATGTACCCCCAACCTGAGTAGCAAGTTTAACTTAATTAACTAGATGAATGGCTGCCCTAATAAATTTGAAAAAACTCTTAACTTTTTATACCTGGAATTTCAAGTTTAGAAATCTTAAAGATAAAAAGTCCTCTGACTTAGGTGGTTATATATTTAATCCATTATCTTTGCCAGACTGACTACCAGGGAAATATACCAGGTTAAAACCTCCTTATATTAGGATATTTGTCACTGGATAAATGCTAGGATATCAGGCAAGAATTTGAGCCTCTAATTCTTCACCTTTTGATAGTGTCTTCCATTTTGTGTGAGTGTGTGTGTGTGTGTGTGTGTGTGTATGTGTGTGTAGAACTTTATAATTGATTTTGTAAAAGACACATTCTCTCTATAGATTTCTGCCACTTTCTTGACTTTGCCAGCAGCTATGAGGTACAATAGGGGATGAAAAAATGCATAGGTGGCCCCCAACAAACTAACCCCTGAGAAACACTGTTTGTTCCTTAGCCTCACCACTAATAAAATACTTTCTGGTAGCAAAAACAGCCAATATGACTCCATAGTTGTAGTTTTCGGATTGTATGAATTTGAATCAGAAGGAATTTAGGTAGGAACACAAATATCCTGTAATTTTTAAATGTTACAAGTCAATAAATGAAAAATTAGGACATAGAAGAAGAGATTTACCTATACTAAATCCCCATTTACTCTGTCGTCTTCTAGGAACAATTGTAGGTAAAAGTATTTACCTAAGAAATTTAGCTTTAGTTTACCTGTTGGTTGCTCTTTTTCTCTATTTTACTTTAGTTCTCCTATAATAAGATACCCACAACACTGGGACCCCCACATGTAACTTCTTTTAGAGACAAAGGCACTCACACTAACTAATTCATGACTGACAGTTTTATGACTTTAAAGTGCTATCAACTATTTAAGCATCCCTGAAGAAAGAATAGGAAGGGTATGTCTAAATGAAAAGAAGTGTATTCCCAGCATGTTACCGAATGTTTGAACAGCTTTTCAAATTCACGCCACATAATTAAAACATTCATAAGGATAATCTAGCATAATACTGGTATATACTACTTTCTCCAACCAACCTCTAGTATATTACTGAGTCATCCTTTAAGACCAACTCAAAATATTTTCTCCTAATATAGTCTTCATATTTCACCTTAGAGCATTTCTCATCCCCATGAAGGCTATTATTTCTAGTGCTCTATAATCCTTCCACATATATGATTTGCTCTGTGTGGGCTCTGGACAAGAAGAAGAGGTGAAACGATAGCAAATATTTCCTAATGCTGGCTACATAGTTCTATGAAATGGTGTAATATGTGTAAATGTTCAATTTGTTTAGCTTTTGGTTCATATGATCTTTCTTTTGCTATTGCTCCTCAATAGCAAGGGTGCCCAACTTTATGAAATGCATAGAGCCCAATTAAATGACAGTACTATTTGGGTAGTCTGTATTAGCAAATATTGATGACAATGACAGCTATGTTAATAAGATAACATGCTTCACAGAGAAGAACTAGAACTGTTTGTAGGTAACATGTCAAATACAGTGTCTGAGGGAGAACACTGGAATTCAGCAGGGAAGTGACAGGGACCCTCCGAAGCACAGAAACTTGAGATGGCAGCACAGAGAGGGAAGCAAAGCAGCCAGCCAGGATTGGCTCAAAGCCAGGATGGAGTTCCCACTGCAGGAAAAATGTAAGTGAGAGATCCTCAGTAAACCATATTCCCATCACAGATACCTGCAATCCTAGCTACAAAAGAGCCTCTTGCTTCTCACAGGCCCTAGCCAAGTACAGGAAGCCGCATGTAGTTCACATTACTACATTGTTCTAGAGAGAAAATTCATGCTTGGTCCTACCCACTCCCCAGGACTCAAGCTGCTGCAGCATGACACCATTTTAAAAGCAGAGCCAACATTCAGACTACACCCTGCCCTGGGGCCCAATAACCGCTGCATGTTGACATCCTTGGGGTCCTGCCAACATATCTCCACATCCACTAAGCATGCTACAGCATTGTGACACCAGCTGGACCCAGTGCTTCAGCTGCATCTCCAGCACCCAAGCCCGTGCAGTGCCCTACATCCCTAGGAACAATTGGTCAAGCACATTATGTGGGCCACGCACAGGACATAGGGAGCTGAAGAATGGGCTAACAGAGCCTGAAAGTCACATGTCTGGGACTACCATTGCTACGACCATCCCCTGCAGTTGTGGGACCACCACACACCTGCGTATACATATCATCTAGGGATAGGAAACACAGCCCTTCTGGGTTGCTATAACCACTGCTAGTGCCTGCATGCACCAACCAGGGATCCAAGGACCAGCCTGCCCAGCCCATCATCACCACAGCCAGTGTCCACACATGTCCCACCTAGGGGCCTGAGGATTGTCCTGCCTGGCACCACAGTCTCCAGCAAAGCCTCACCACAGCCTTCACAAACAACTGCTGCCTAAGCCACTGAGGAAGGTAGACATTACTGTCACTGACTACAGCCAAGGAAATCATATGGACACTATGCTACAATGCCCACCCAAAACCAAAACCAAAGTACCCTATCCAATTTACACTATAGATACATCTACAAGAAAAATTCTTTCCATATGAAAGCTGCCTCCATAAAACTGGAAGAAGCAATTATTATGCCAGATGTGCAGCTATCATGTAATGACACAGAAACATGAAAAAGCATGGAAACATGACACTTCCAAACAAAAACCATAATTCTCCAGCAACAGACCTCACAGAAAAGGAAACCCATGAAATGCTTGATAAGTAATTCAAAATGATGGTCTTAAAGAAACTCAGTGAGATGCAAGAGAACACAGATAGATAATAAAAAAAATTAGAAAATAATTCATGATCTGAACGGGAAATTCGAGAGAATTAGATATAAAAAGGAACCAAACTGATCCTTGAACTGAAGAATTCAATGAATAAAATACGAAATACAATTGAGAGCTTCAACAATAGCCTAGCTCAAGCAGAAGTAAGAATTTCTAAACTTGAAGATAGGTCTTTTGAAATAACCCAGTCAGACCAAAAAAAAACCAAAAAACAAAAAACAAAAAAACAAATTTAAAGAATGGAAAAATGTGGGAAAATATCAAATGACCAAATATTGGAAGAGATATTAGACATCCAAACACAGGAAGCTCAAACAATCCAACATATATTTAATTCAAAAAGATTCTCTCCAAGAGACATAGTCAAACCATCAAAAGTCAAAGATAGATAATTTTTAAAACAGTAACAGAAAAGCATCAATTTATGTATAAGGGAATCTCTCTCACATTAACAGCAGATTTCTGAGCAGAAATCTACAGGTCAGGAGAGAAGGGGATAATATATTCAAAGTGTTTTTTTAAAAAGTTAGTTAAAAATAACTCAGCAAAGC
The DNA here is from genome assembly GCF_009828535.3 of Hylobates moloch. NCBI lineage: Eukaryota > Metazoa > Chordata > Mammalia > Primates > Hylobatidae > Hylobates > Hylobates moloch. The sequence goes on from NW_026652276.1 coordinate 76,997,820, forward strand.
TATGCTTCAAAATGAAAGAGCAATAAATTATTTGCCAGAGAGGTGAACCTGAGTGAATTAATTGCCATTAGTCTGGTCCTATGGGAAATGCTTCAGGAAGTCTAACATCTGGAAGTAAAAAATGATATCTACCATCATAAAAATACATAAAAATATAAAATGTACTGGTAGAGCAGATACACAAATGAGAAAGAAACAAACGAGAAACAAATTAAATGTTATCATTACGGAAAACCACCAAAAAACAAATATGTACAATAAGAAAGTAAGAAAGGAACAAAGTGTACACAAAAACAATCAAAAACTAATTTACAAAATGATAGGAGTAAGTCCTCACTTATAAATAACAAACTTAAATGTAAACAGTTTAAATTTTTCAGTTAAAAAATATGGACTGGATGAATGGATAAAAACACAAAACCCAATTATATGTTGTCCACAAGAAACTCACTTCATCTGCAAAGATACACAAAGAATAACAGTGAAGGGATGGAAGCTGGGCATGATGGCTCATGCCTGTAATCCCAATGACCCAGGAGGCTGAGGCAGGAGGATCACTTGAGCCCAGGAGTTCAAGAACAGCCTGGACAACATAGTGAGACCCAATCTGTAAACAAACAAACAAAAAAACCACAAAAATTAGCCAGATATGGTAGTATGTGCCTATAGTGCCAGATTCTCAGGAGCCCAGGAGGTTGATGCTGCAGTGAGCTGTGATTGTACCAGTGCACTTTAGCCTGGGTGACAGAGAGAGACCCTGTCTCAAAAAAAATAAATAAATAAAAGTGAAGGGATGAAAAAAAGATATTCCATGTAAACAGAAAACAAAAACATGCAGAAATAGCTATAATTACATCAGACAAAATAGATTTTAAGTTAAAAAATGAAAAGAGACAAAAACATTATATACAATAATTAAGGGATTGACTCAGCAAGAGGAAATAACAATTCTTTCATAATTTTTTTTTTTTTTTTTTTTTTTTAGATGGAGTCTTGCTCCGTCACCCAGGCTGGAGTGCAGTGGTGCAATCTTGGCTCACTGCAAGCTCCGCCTCCCAGGTTCACACCATTCTCCTGCCTCAACCTCCCGAGTATCTGGGACTGCACCCGCCACCACACCCGGCTAATGTTTTGTATTTTTAGTAGACATGGGGTTTCACCATGTTAGCCAGAATGGTCTTGATCTGCTGGTCTTGTGATCTGCCCCACTCAGCCTCCCAAAGTGCTGGGATTACAGGGGTAAGCCACCACACCCAGCCAAGGATATAACTATTCTAAGTATATATAGCAACTAACACTGGAGCATTCAGATATATAAAGCAAATATTATTAAAGAGAGGCACAAAAGCTATAATAGGACTTCACCACCACATTTCAGCATTGGAGAGATGATTTAGACAAAAGTCAACAAAGAAACATAGAACTTAACTTCACTATAGACCAAATGACTTTAACAGACATTTACAGATCATTAAATCCAATGGCTGAAGAATATACTTTCTTTTCATCAGCACATGGAACATCCTCCAGGATAGACCATATTTTAGGCCACAAAACAAATCTTAACAAATAGAAAAATATCAAAGTCATGTAAAGTATCTTCTCAGTCTACAATGAAATGAAACTAGAAATCAATAATAAAAGAACTTTAGAAAGTATAAAAATACATGAACATTAAATAACATGCTCCTAACCATTTATTAGGTCAGTGAAGAAATAAAGATGGAAGTTTAAAAAATTTTATTGAAATGAATGAAAATGTAAACACATCAGTGCACACAAATCAATACATGTGTTACAACTCATCAACAAAATAAAGGCCAAAACCATGTTATTATCTTAATAGATGTAGAAAAAGCATTTGATAAAATCTTACAATCATTCATGATTAAAAACTGTCAAGAAATTAGATATAGAAAGAACATAGATCAACACAATAAAGGCCATATATGAGAAACCCACAGCTAACATCATACTGAATGGGGAAAAGCTGAAAGCCTTTACTCTAAAAACTGTAAAAAGACAAGGATGCCCACTTTCACCACTCTTATTCAACATAGTTCTAGAAGTCTTGATCATAGCAATTGGGCAAGAGAAATAAATAAAGGGCATCCAAATCGTAAAAGTAAGTCAAGTTTTCCTTCTTTGCAGATGATATGATTTTATATGTAGAAAAACCTGAAGAGTCCACCAAAAGGATGTTAGAACTGATAAATAAATTAACAGTAAAATTGCAGGATACATAATCAACATACAAATATCAGTAGTGTTTCTATACTTCAATAATGAACTAGTTGAAAAAGAAATAAATCAATCAATTTAAAACAGCTACAAATAAAAAAAAAACCTGTGAATAAATCTAACACATTGTAGGAAAGATCTTACAATGAGCATTACAAACCTTAGCGAGGCATAGCGGTGTGATGAAATGACACTGAAGAAATGTCTGATGAAAGACATTGAAGAGGACACAAAAAATAGACATCCATGCTCACAGACTGGAAGAATTCATGTTGTTAAAATGACCATACTACTCAAAGCAATCTACAAATCTACGCAATCTCTGTCAAACACCAGTGACATTCTTCACAGAAAAAAAAAAAAAACAACTCTAAAAGTCACATGGAACTACAAAAGACCCTGAATAGCCAAAGCAATTCTGAGCAAAAAGAACAAAGCTGGAGGCATCACACTATCTGACTTCGAAATCCACTACAAAGCTGTAGTAACCAAAATAGTGTGGTACTGGCATCAAAACACACACATAGACCACTGGAACAGAACAGAAGACCCAAACAGAAATCCATGCATTTACAGCTAACCTGTTTTCAACAAAGGTGCCAAGAACAGACAATGGGGGAAGGATAGTCTTTTCAATAAGTGGTTTGGTGAGAACTGAATATCTATATGCAGAAAAAGTAAACCAGACCCCTATCTCTCACTGTAAAAAAAATCAATTCCAAATGAATTAAAGACTTAAACATAAGGCTCAAAACTATAAAACTCCCAGAAGAAAACACAGGGGAAATTCTTCAGCTCATTGGTCTAAGGAAAGAGTTCATGGGTAAGACTTCAAAAGCGTAGGCAACAGAAACAAAAATAGATACATGGGACTATATCAGGATAAAAAGCTTGTGCACAACAAAGGAAACAATCAACAGAGTGAAGAAAATATTTTCAAACTATTCATCTGACAAGAGACTAATATCCAGAATATATGAGGAATTCAAACAACTCAGGAACAAAAAACCAATCCAATTAAAAATGGTCAGAGGATCGGAATAGATATTTTTCTAAAGAAGACATATAAATAGCCAACAAGTATTATAAAAAAAATGCTTGGCATCACTAATCATCAGAGAAATGCAAATCAAAGCCACAATCAGACATCATGTCACTCCAACTAGAATGGCTTTCATAAAAAAGACAAAAAAAAACAAGTGCTTCAAAAAATGTGGAGAAAAGGTGGCACGAATACACTGTTGGTAAGAATGTAAATTAGTACGGCCATTATGGAATACAGTATGGAGGTATCTTTTAAAAAACTACAAATATGACTACCACATGATCCAGCAATTCCACTAATGGATATTTATCCAAAAGGAAGGAAATCAGTATATTGAAGAGATACCAACTTTACTGCAGCACTATTCACAATAGCCAATATATAGAATCAACCTAATTGTCCATCAACAGATGAATGGATAAAGAAAATTTGGTATATATACACAATAGAATATTTTTCACCCATGAAATAATATAATCCTGTCATTCATGGCTACATGAATGAGCCTGGAGGACATTATGTTAAATAAAATAAGTCAGACACGGGAAGACAAATACCACTCATGTTCGCATTTATATGTGAGAGCTAAAAAATATTTGGGCTAGTAAAAGTAGAGAGTAGAACTGTGATTATTAGAGGCTGGGAATTGTAGGGGAAGGGGGAGGACAGGAAGACGTTGATGAATAGATAAAAAGTTATAGCTAGATGGGCGGAATAATTCTAGTGTTCTGTGGCCCTGTAGGGTGAAAATGGCTAACAATAACTTAGTTTATATTTTCAGAAAGCTACAAGATAGGATTTTGAATGTTCACAACACAAAGAAATGATCATTTCTAGTTCATTACTGAAGTATAGACACACTACTGATATTTGTATGTTGATTTAGGTGGTTATAACTGATACTTTTCCCCAAATGTTAGTAAAATTAATGCAGGTCATATAGTACTCTTTTGCACACTGCTTTACACACGCATAGTTTATTATTCAGAAATTATAAGGTAACTAATCTTGTTACTATAGACATAATACAATTTTGAAAATTAGAGAATTAATTGACTACCAAGAATAGCAACAAAAATAATGTTTCAAAGAACATCTTTGTATCTAGCAAAAAGCATTTAGTACTTTGGCAAGCATCTTGTGGCTTTGTAAATATTACCTAAACAATGTAAAGGTAACTTTTATAGAAAAAAAGATAAAGGCAAGAGCAAATGTGTTAAATTATAAATGTTTTTACTTTTGGGGCACTATAAATAAAGCTATATGATAAAGACTTTAAGTAAATTACAACGATTTTATCTTATACTTGGAAAATTAAACTACACGCATAGAGAATTCTGCATATGTTAAAATCAAGTTAGATTAAGAATTATATATCATTAAGTAGAAACTTCGAAGCGTCTACAGACAGGCATTATATTAAGAGTTCAAACACTGAACTGAGAGTGGTCTGGGTTTAAATCTGGCTTCACAACTTTACTAACAGTAAGATCCTTTGGAAAGTTATTGAACTTGACATTCCAGTTTCATCATCTGTAAAATTAAGATTAAAAATAGAACCTATTTCACAGAATTGCAGTGAGAACTAAAATATGTTAATTTATGTAAAGTGTAAGAATAAGCATCATTTTTAAAGCTCACATTTTTTTTTACCACTGGAAAGGAAACCCACCCTTATCATGAGGTTGAAATGAAAAGTAACTAGAAACTAAGAGGTGATATCTGGTACAGTAGAAATTGGTTTTATAATTTTTATTCTTTTATTTTTTTAATTTGACAGACAACATTGTATGTATTTATCATGTACAACATAATGTTTCAAAGTATATACATATATATGTATATGCTTCCACAATATATGTATATGTATGTGTGTGTGTGTGTATATATATATACACACACACACACATATATAGTGAAATGGCTAAATCTAGCTAATTAACAATTGTGTTGCCTCACATAGTTATCATCTTCGGTGTTCTCATTTATCCCCCCACTTGCTTGCTGTCTACATGCCTGAGCCAAGCACAAATCTCCGTTCTGCAATACTTCCCCTTGCTTACTGCACTTTTTCTTTTCCTAATCCCATATTCTGAGCATGTAAATATACATTTTCAATCCAGTCAAATGCATTATCTCTTCCTTCCCTCCTCCCTCCCTTCCTCTTCAACTTTTAAGCATCAGGTTACTATCCATTTCTTCTAGCAAATTGTCCTTGATAAATGTTCCAGAAAAATTTCCAGAAATTCCAATGCCAATACTTATTTATCTGCCTTGGTCTTTACTAAAAATTCACGCTGTATTGATGTTCTGATAGTGCCTAGAGTTCAGAGGAATGAGTCCAACAGAATTCAAGCAAACACTTGTTGCAACTATTCCCATAAATCATATCTTGGAGTGCACTCATAAAAGCTCTCACATGTTTCCATTAAGATAGTCTTCAAGAGAGTTCTGCAAAGGGTTGATGCTAATGAATCCATTGATATTTTTAAAGCCTGATGCGGTCAATCAAAGGGGCGGCAGCTGCCAAATCACTCCCATCTCCGCAGCTCTGAAGCATTTCCTGTAAGGAAGCAGCCCTGGCTGAGAGGTGCCACAATGCCCAATCTTACCCCTTCAGTCATGACAGTGTCAGCAACTCTTCTTCCTTTCTCCTTTTACTCAAAGGAAATGAAAATACCACTCAAATAAATAAATACAAATGAAGACTGAGGTGGTTCAGTTTCAGAAAAACCCAAGACGCCAAAGTTCTGACTATTAGCCATGGCATCAGAAGAGAAAGATGCATGATGCCAGTACAAAAAGTTTTATACATAAAAGAATTAGTAAGCAAATACAGGGTGTTTGAACCCAGACTGTCTAATATTTGTAGAGCTTCTCTCATTTAAAATGGAGTCTATGTGCTGTTTTATTAATTAGCAGTACACCTTACTATATTTTCTGAGTTGGATGCAAAATGTTATGTTTTCAGAAATTTGGAAAGAGATGCTAGATTAAGAAAGATTGATTATGCTGTTTTCAACACTCATTGTGGGAAACAATACAATATAATGACATTAAAGCACAAGACCCAGAGTCAGACTAACGTAGAATCAAATGCTTGCCTGACTGCTTACTGGCTTCGTAAAAAGGCAGCTACTTAAAATCTTTCCAAGCTTCAGATGCCTCATAGGTTGCGCTAAGTAAGTAAGATAATGCACATAAAATGTCAGTGCAGTTCCTCCCATTGAATGTTTAATGAAAGTTCGATAAATGCCAATTATTACTGCTGTGATTATTATTCTCAACTCATGATATTTTAGGACTAATGCCAGCAAGAATAGAAAGAATAAATACTGGGAACTCTTACTTCCATAGCGGCTGTGATTCATCCCTCTTGTCATACACCTGGCTGCTTCTCATAGTTACATGATCTGCCTGCATCTAAAGATATTAATATTTGCATCTCTCATCTCGATCTTTTCCAGGCTTCTCTCCCACTCTTCCAAAAGCATAACTGTCACATGTCTCTTTTGTCTGGAGACCTACTCCCTGTTTAGTTAGAATTGCTGAATAACTATTAATAAAATGTATGATGTCCCTCCTTGAAAATATCAATATCATCATCATGATAATTGTCATCATAGTTAACATTTTCTGGGTGCTTAGTAAACGTAAAGTAATATGTAAAGCATTTTGCCTGTATTCACTCATTTTAGCTCATAAGGCAGACAGTGTACTTTTTTTTTTTATCAGTATTTATAGATAAGAAAACCAAAGGTGGGGGATATTACATTAGTTGCCTCTTTATTTATTTATTTATTTATTTTTTGAGACGGAGTCTCACTCTGTCGCCCAGGCTGGAGTGCAGTGGTGCCATCTCGGCCCACTGCCAGCTCCACCTCCCGGGTTCATGCCATTCTCCTGCCTCAGCCTCCTGAGTAGCTGGGACTACAGCGCCCACCACCGTGCCCGGCTAATTTTTTGTATTTTTTTAGTAGAGACGGAGTTTCACCTTGTTAGCCAGGATGGTCTCGATCTCCTGATCTCGTGATCCTCCTGCCTCGGCCTCCCAAAGTGCAGGGATTACAGGCGTGAGCCACTGCGCCCAGCCTCTAAGTAGAACATCTTTTATGAGAATTTAGGTAATCTGACTCCAGACACTACATTTTTTTTTTTTTTTGAGATGGAGTCTTGCTCTGTCGCCCAGGCTGGAGTGCAGTGGCGCGATCTCGGCTCACTGCAAGCCCCGCCTCCCAGGTTCACGCCATTCTCCTGCCTTAGCCTCTTAAGTAGCTGGGACTACAGGCGCCCGCCACCACGCCCGGCTAATTTTTTTTTGTGTGTGTGTATTTTTAGTAGAGACCGGGTTTCACTGTGTTAGCCAGGATAGTCTCGATCTCCTGACCTCGTGATCTGCCCGCCTCGGCCTCCCAAAGTGCTGGGATTACAGGCGTGAGCCACCGTACCTGGCCAGGCACTTTTTTAACCCTTTTTTTTTTTTTTTTTTAAACTTTTTTTACATTTTTAACTACCAGGCTGCTATCTATATGGGGATTTTAATAGTCATCACGAAGCAACCATCCCAAAGGGATCACATTAATGGTGGGAATTTCAGTCATATGGTAGAAGATATTTTAAGACAGGTAAAGCGTTTTAAAATATACTGTCTACATGCCTGCATATTCTGTTGACAAGTAGGGTTAAGCTCACCACAATTAGCACATACATGAGACAAATGTAGATATTAAGGTTTATAAATAACATTTCGTGATATCAGATGACTATCTGTTTTTAAAAATGTTCCAGGTAAATCATTCCTTCCAGCTCTTAATTCTTTTGTTACTTTCTTTTAAAAATTCCAGTTAGAATATTCCTCTGTGTTCATGAACCATTCCAAAGTTAACATTTACTTATGCCGGTGAAAGGCAGCTTTGAAGATAGTTGTTAAAAATCATTAAGTACATAAATTTTTTTCATTGTCAGTGGAACAACATACACATACAACTCCCTTTTCCAACCATCATTTCCTATTTTTACTAAGCTCTAGTTTTTAAACTGTCTTTTCCACAGTTCTAATGTACGATACTTTGAGTGCATTATCTGTTTAATTAAGCCAGCCCCCAAACAAAATCCAATAAAATAATTCACGATTTTCATTTTGGTGGGATCTACAAGCTATAATAAAATATTCTATTAAACTTATATATATATAAAATATATATATGTGGGTAAATAATAGTACACAAGCATAAACTTTGAAAACACAAAGATGTCATCAAATATAATACTAGAAATAACTCAAGCAAAAGGGACTATTGGAGGCATACTATATTTGGAGGGAAGAGGGATTACTAGAATCTGATGCAAATTGTAATACTTTGAAGACCAATCTATTCTCACATTTTGCGAAAGAAGAAACAGGTTAAATGATTTAACCAAAGTCAGAGTAAACTGTAACAGAACTAAACCTAAAGTGAGAATATTCTGGCTCCTTGGCTGTGGCTTTTTCAGTTACAACAAATGGAATGAGTTTGCAGTGAAGTCCATTCTCATAAGTTCAACTGATGCACTAGGGAAAGAAACATCAGAGCAAACCTACATATTTTTCTTTCACAGTGGTTCCCAAACACAAGACAACTACTTTACCGATGATCAACTAAAGAAATAATATTCTGTTTTAATACCTCAGGGGAAAAATGTTATGTGGAACATATAACTGTACATACAGTGTGACAGTGACAGTGTATTTATAGCACAGAAGCAATTTCCATGGGTGATTTTTCTAAATGTCACTGTGGGGACTGGAGCTGAACACCTGGGGAAGATATGGGTCCCTACTTTTAAGACTTGGTAATAAATATGTATGAAAGGATCTCAAGAAAATATGTGACAGTGTCACTTGGTTATCACTGTGAACAAGATAAATGCTCTGAATGGATTTGTTAAAATTTAGTTCTAATTGATGGCCAAGTTTGGCCTGGAAGTTTCTAATATGGTGCTACAAGTTTCTTCTGCCCTTTCCTAATAGGAATACAAAATAAGACAGATACACAAAAGAAAACCAGTATACTATAAAATAGTTGCAAATTGTGATATGTCCTATGAAGGAAAAAAAGGGGGGAGTTACTGAAAGAGAAAATAATGGTGCGAAGGGGTGGTCAGGTAATCTATGGACTTTCATCCCAATTGAAAGGTGTATATATATAAAACGTATTTAAAAACTATAAACTATTTCAAGCTTCTAGAAAATAACACGTGCTTAATACTCATATTTATGGATGCTAATATTTTGCTATATTTATCTCAGATTGGTTTTCTTAATATATAAAAAAAAGTTAAGAGAGTGTAGCTAAGGCACTCCCATCCATTCTACTCTTCACCCCTAGAGGTTCTAAGCCTCACATTTTTGTGTATTATCCCTTCCTATGTTATATTTTTACTTCCATAAAAAATAGTGCTGCTCTCTGTGCATGTTTTATTTACATAAATACTATCATACTGTAGAGTTTTGCAACTTGTATATTTCACTTAACTGTATATACATGTACATCTGGCTATTCAATTCAACTTATTTTCCAATTTATCATAATATGAACCAACTGCACCTTATGCAATCCTATTCAAATGGACAATTATTCCATGTTTTCACTTTTCACTACTGGGTTTCCTTAGTAATTTAATCACCTGATACTCATGCAAGTGTTAGGAGAGTTCCTTCTTCAGCACATGCTTGTCAATACATGGTATTTTCAAACCCTTAAAATTTTGCTGATCTGATGATATGACATACGCGAAATGATGTCTTCTTTCAATTTTAATTTCCCTGGTTCCTAATAGAGTTACACAGCTGTTCATAATTGTGTTAGCCTTTCTTCTGTGTATTATCTGCTCAGGTTCTATGTCTACTTTTTTTTTTTCTTTTTGCTGCATTAGCTCTTCCTTATTTTTGCAGTTCTTTTATATTCAAATACTAATTCCTTGTCAGTTAATGATTTACAAATATCTCCTTTTCGTCTGTAGCTTGTCTTTTCACTTTCTTGGTGGGATATTTGGTTATATATTCAGTTTTATTTTAATGTACCCAAATATATAATAATTTTTACAGTTCATGCTACAGTATGTTACTCTGACATACATATATTTTCCTATATTTTTTCTGTATATTTTATAATTTTTAAAAAATATTTAGATTTTTAGTTCATTGGGAATTTATTTTCATATATAGCATGAGGTAGGGATCTAATTTTATCTTTTTTGTTAAAAAAGCCATTTACTGGAACAGACTCTTACTTCTCAACTCATTTGCAATGTCTCCTCTGTCACATACCATGTTGCCATTTAAATGTGGTTCTGATTCTATGCTCCCTATTTGTTCCATGTGCAGACTCTTGAACTAATTCCATGGGTTTTAAACCATTTCAGCTTTTCAAGTATTGAGATCTGTTAGGCTAAGCATACTCCTCACCTCTTCCTTATTCTTTTTCAGAAGAATAATTTTGAATGTACTTGGCCATATAATATATACTATAATATACTTGGCCATATTCCCTGGCTCTTTCAGAAAATTTTAGGATAAGTTGGACCTATAAATTTTTTAAATTTTTATTTATTTAGAAACATATTCTCATTGTCATCCAGGCTGTAGTACGGTGGCAAACATATGCATCTATATTCTTAAAATGTATTGTGGAAAACTTTAATTATATATGAATGTAAACAGTAGAATAGTAAGCCCCAAGCTTCAATATTTTTTCAGTCTCATTTCATCTATCTCTCTATTTTTCTGGGTTATTTGAAAGCAGCTTCAATATATCTATCATTTTTTTTCTGTCAAAACTTTCATGTAGCCGGGCGCGGTGGCTCACGCTTGTAATCCCAGCACTTTGGGAGGCCGAGGCGGGCGGATCACGAGGTCAGGAGATCGAGACCACGGTGAAACCCCGTCTCTACTAAAAAAAATACAAAAAATTAGCCGGGCGTGGTGGCGGGCGCCTGTAGTCCCAGCTACTCGGAGAGGCTGAGGCAGGAGAATGGCGTGAACCCGGGAGGCGGAGGTTGCAGTGAGCCGAGATCGCTCCACTGCACTCCAGCCTGGGCGACAGAGCAAGACTCTGTCTCAAAAAAAAAAAAACAAACAAACAAACAAAAAAAAACTTTCATGTATTTCTCTAAGAGATGAGGACTTTGGGCCTACATACTTTAGATGGAGGTGACCAGGGATGGCTACACTAAAGAAATGGTATTTAAGCTGAAACCTGAAATATGAGGAGTCAGTCATGGGAACATTGTTCCGAGCAGAATTTTAGGGTAAGGAAATTTGTCATGTTCAAAGAACTGAGTAAAGATCAATGTGGCTGGAGTTTGGAGATGGAGAGAAGGCAGGAGAGTGAAGGCTCAAGCATAGAAAGGGAGTACAGGATTCTGGAAGCCACAGTAATGAGTTCAATTGAAAGTGATTGATGAATTGAAAATGATTGAAAGATGCCAGCATAGAGAAGAGGCTGAGGCTTGAACAAGAGAGGAAGCAGAGAGGGCATCTGGAAGGCTCTTTCCTGCAGCAGTCCAGGAGAAAGAGGATGGTGATATGGTACAAAACAAATGGAGATAAGTAGACAGATTTCAGATATATTTATATAAGACATGACTGTGGAAGAAAAAGCAAATATATAAGAAGACAGAAATAATTTTTAAAAATCTCAGTAGGCTGAAATAAAGAGCTAAATCAAATGTTACTATTTTTAAGGCTAAATGTGAGGTCCTGATCCTGAATTTAAAACAAATCAAACAAGAACTAAATGAACTGTATTTATATGATGTTAGTGATCTGACTTAGTAATGCCCTTTTTTCCGAGCCGATTCAAAGGATGGTGAAGGTGAAAACAACTCAGACTCCCTCAAGTGTGTTATACAGCTCCTGCATAAATAGCTGCACAGCATCCAATTAAACAGTGATGTTTCTGCCTGGTAAAGCTATATATAAGCAAATGAAACCAGAAAGGTACATGTTAAGAATGCATAATTATAGTGAGACCCTATTTAAAACACAGTTCATCATTACATGTATTCAGATATGATAAGTAATAAATCAAGATCCTGATATATCACAATGACACTCATCAAAATTATAAATTATAGTTAGCTTGTAAATTGGTATTTATTTCCACTAATGTTTGTGCCATTATGAAGTCTTCTAATGAATGCATCTCTTTTTTTTTTTTTTTACTTTATAAGGCTTAGTTGTACTAAAGAAGACAAGTCTTTACAAAGCTAAATATTATTAAGCATTTAACGGTAATTGAACCAGCACCAGGTAGCAAGAAGTATACACAGTTAAGTTCTATAAATCCCGAGAAAAGATAAGATGTGTGCATAAATAACTCCAATGTAAAACAGAATACAGTAAGTGTTAGAGAAATGCTAAAATACTGTTAGATTGTGAGTTTCTGCAGAAACTGGATCATGTCTTGTTTACTTTTATATTTCCACCTCCTAATACTAGTGCAGTGAATGATAAGTTTCAAATACCTAATAAATGTCCATTCATTCATCCATTGATATAAATGCTTATCATGTACTGATCAGATGATAAGCATACATTCCTGCTTTTAATAAGCTTACATTAATTCCTTCAAAACTCATTTTGAGAGCCCTGCCTATTAGGGTAAAGACATGTGGGTAATAACAAATATGAACGAAGGGTGCAAGACGGCGAGAAAGCAAGCTCTGCTGTACATGAAATAGGAGGTGAGGGAAAAGTGATTGGAGGAGACATGATATTGTGTGCTTTGAGATGGCCAGAAAACCCACCTGGTGGGATGCTTGTGTGGCATTAACGAGTAGCTGAATTTGAAAACACAGTTCTGTCATTTTCTTCAAAACTTTTAAAAAAGTTTTCGAGTGTTTTGAATAAAAAATGGATATGGAGTGAAGAACATGGCAGGAAAGTGGTAAAGAGTCCTGGCCTTTAAATAAAATAAAATACTGAAATAATGGAGCAATTGGTGTGGCATGGGAACATATATAAAGCCAAGCGGTGAGTGCTACACTGCGGAAAACAAGAGATGAGGTTAAAAAAAAAGTGGATGAGGAGAGGAAGGAAGTGGAAGGAAAAGAGGTTATGATCTGGATTTGTAATACTGGAATTGAGTATTTCAGAAGGAGAATTGGTCTGGTTTGCAAAAGTCTTGTGGGTGAGGTTGCAGACATTAGGTGCTAAATGGAGTGGTGGTAAAAGACATGAATGGAATTGAAGTAAGGAATCCAGGTCAGAGTGGTCAAGGAAACACGAGGCTGATCAGTTCTATGAGCCATCACACAGTTACTGGCATCACTCAGCTTGGTGGAAAATACTAGGATGGAAAGAAGAAGGAAAACCATTGCCAAAGTTTGTGAATGTTGGTGAAACATCAGGAGATTCTGAGGAGACGGCAAAGAGGATGTGTCAAATGAGAGACTTGGTGAAGTTTTCATGAAGAAAGAAATATTTGATATGAACCTTGTAGCAGGTATAGAACTTAAATAGTCAGAATTGGGAGGAAAAAAAGATATTTCAGTTTGAAGGATGGTCTCAGTAAGACCAGAAGAAGTAGCAGTGGTTAACTATTTCTGATTTATAATTACTGGAGTCCACAAGCTTGCAGACAGATGATCTGATAACAATTCTATTGTATCAGTCAACAGGCCTTATTGCATATCCAAGTGACTATTTTCCAGAGGACTACTAGCTCATAAATATCTTCCTCCACTCATAATTTACTTAACTCCTTTATCTCCAACGATAAACACCTATGATTCAACTGGCCCATGTCTGAACATGACCTATTTATGATCTGCATGTTTCTACATGTGATCTGCAGCTGGTCCCAGATCGTGTCCCCCAAGCCAAAGCTAATTGGTTGTTTTCCAGGCATAAGTGGGTGTGAAGAGTCTGGGAACCTCTTAATTTAATAGTAGATTTTCAGAGGCACCTTTATCTATGCTGCTTCCTTTCCTGCTTGGCCTTGACTCTAACTTATGATGCCTATTTTGGATCCTGTTTCTTAGAAGCATATTATTACAGACTAGAAAGGATCTTTTGAGCGTCACGATGTCCTACCTCCTGCTTAAGCAAAGACTTCTTCTAAAACTCTTATGTTCAGCTTGGCCTGAACACTCCTCCATTGTTTACAAAAGCATTGAGTCGGGGTAGATTGTGACATATGTCTTTGCTAAAGTTAGTTCTCAAACTAATACTACAATGCTGGGTAGACATAATTTATCAATATACTGCCAAGTTGTATTTACTGTTTGGAATATATCACTTTGACAGGTTTGAAAGGTCCTAGCTCAGAGCCTATAACATAAGATACCGTGTTTGTTGAAATTAAATCTAAATCTTCAATGCATTTTAACTGCTTAGTAAAGAGAACAGGCATGTTCCAGTCATACTTCTCATAAAGTTTAATGTCAAATCTGTTTTCTATTGATTCTTTATGTCTAATCCCATTATGAAATGTGGAGCCAGTAGTAGGGAAATCACACTGGGGAAAGACTGACTTTGGGTGCACATGATGGCATATTTTTGCCTTGTGTATTCAGAGAGAAAAGGGAGGGAGGGAAGGAGAGAGGGAGGGAGACAAGGAAGGAAGGAAGGAAGGAAGGAAGGAAGGAAGGAAGGAAGGAAGGAAGGAAGGAAGGAAGGAAGGAAGGAAGGAAGGAAGGAAGGAAGGAAGGAAGGAAAGAAGGAAGGAAGGAAGGAAGGAAGCAAACAGATTGTATCTTAGCTCTTGGGTAAAGTATAAGTACATGTATGAATGTTAATTTCTACTTTTATAAAAGGGCATGATAATTGGCTCCTAATCACACAACACTTTTTGGCTATTAAATGAACTCAAGAATGTGAAAGTGTTTCATAAATTTAAAAAATCTTAATTCTATTATAGGACATCCACTGCTTGCATTCATGTGCAATTTAGAATGTGTATCCTTTTACTTCTTGATATTTTCACTTCTTAAATACTATACATTTATTTGTAGAAACACTCTGTTTCAAGAGACATAATGTGTTCCTTTTGAGACTATGGCTCAGCACATAGCTTCTCATTACTTATGTGAAGTGCCAGGAACCTTGAGAGGGCAGAAAAAAAATCATTCCTCTTTAGTTTCTCTGTAGCTCTCCTCTTGACAGTGCTCAAGTACAGGCTGATTGGCTATAGAGCCATAGGGATTTGATGAAACAAAGCGTTTCACAGCAATACAGACTGCTGTTTCTATCTCAAGGGAAGTACAAGATATGACCTTGGTTGATGACTGGTAAGTATGCTTGTTGCCTAGCAAAATTCAGAAGTCCAAGGAAAAAGCCATAATGACCTTATTGATTTATATTTTGAAGCTTTTATTACCATAATGTGGTGTGCTACAAATTGGATATTTTAACAGAAAGCTTACAATAGCATGGAATTTTCTACTACCATAGCTGTTGACACACACCAAACAATCTTATCAATTTCTGTATTTGTAATGACAACAAAATGTTATGTTACACAATATGTTAGTGCTTATAAAACACTGGGTACATGAGATATTTTAAATTTGAAAGATTAGCCGATGATGAGTGAGATTTAAATAAGGGCAACCACATTTTAAAGAATCCCAGTGTGAAATTAAATTATTTGTTAATGCTACACAAATTTGATAATCTTCAAAAATCCTTCTTTACTATAAGACAAGTAATGATTTTAAGTAAAAAAAATTAAAGAAATAGGATTTATCAATAATAATATTTCTGAAAGTTTATAACCATTGATTCACATCCAACAAAACCATTGCAGAGAAGCCCATACCTTAATCTAGACAGCATAATAAATAAAAAATGTCCTAAAAATTTATATATCAATTTTTGGACTAGCAAATAATCTGAAATACATTTCTAGAAACAAGAAACTCTTTTAGCTACTCCTCTCACACTGGCTAAAATGCTTAGATCACAGGACGGGCACGGTGGCTCTCGCCTGTAATCCTGACACTTTGGGAGGCGGAGGCAGGGGGATTGTCAGAGCCCAGTAGTTTGAGACCAGTCTGGGCAACATGATGAAACCCTATCTCTACAAAAAAATACAAGAATTGGCCTGGTGTTGTGGTGTGCACCTGTGGTCCCAGGTACCTGGGTGACAGTGAGACCCTGTCTCAAAACAAACAAACAAACAATAAAACCTCGGATCTTTTCTTTACTCTTTCTTTCGTCTTTCTGTTTCTTTCTTTCCTTTCTTTCTTTCTTTCTTTCTTTCTTTCTTTCTTTCTTTCTTTCTTTCTTTCTTTCTTTCCTCTCTCTCTCTTTCTTTCTTTCTCTCTTTTTCTTTCTTTCTTTTTGTTTTTTGTTTTTGTTTTGTTTTGTTCTGTTTTGTTTTGTTTTGTTTTTGTTTTGTTTTGAGACAGTGTCTTGCTCTGTCACCCAGGCTTGAGTGCAGTGGTGCAATCAACCTCCTGGGCTCAAGTGATTCTCCCAAGTAGCTGGGACCACAGGCATGCACCACCATACTTGACTATTTTTCTTTTTAATTTTTTTTGAGATGGGGATTTGAGACCCATGCTGGTCTCAAATGAGTTACCATAACTTACTGGATAATTTCCTCACTCTTAGGTTACCTTTCTCTCTCCCCTCCCCAATCCCTCTTTTTTGGGACTACTATCAACCACAAATATTTTCATTTATATAGTTTTCACCTTGTTTTTAATTTGAGACCCATGCTGGTCTCAAATGCCTGGGCTCAAGCAATCCTCCTGCCTCACCCTCCCAAAGTGCTGGGATTATAGTCATGAGCTACTGTGCTCAACCTCTCAGATCTTTTCTACAACAAATATTCCAGGTAGAAATTTTGTCTTTTGATTCTTTACTATTTTTTCTCACTTTATGTCTCTCTTCATAATGTGAATATAGTGAAAAAAGCACTATTAAGTGAAAAGGGCACTTTTTATTAAATCATTTCTTTATTTTTAAAAGCAAGAAAAATATCTGCCAGATTATATTTAATACAAAGCTAAAACAGCATGTTAGTAAACTAACCATTGCCACTACCACTGATATTAAATGATGTGCTGAAACATTTTAGTGATTTCTTAGACATCATAAAATAAGTCTACTTTCTTCAATGAAAAAAATAATCTTGGCTGAACATAACTTATAACAAAGCCTATATTTGCTGACTAATGTATATCTTAGCTCACCATGCCATTTCAATCTGCTGTTTTGCAAACATAAACACAATGTGAACTACAGTTATAATTTTTAGCAGTTTAAGTTGGACACTTTGTTGTGAGAATACATATAAAATTAACAGAAATAAAAATTAATAAACATAAAAATTCATCCATCATTTTAATTCCTCAACAAATCAAATTGTTTCCAATTTTTAGGACACCTTATCATTCTTTAGCTTTGTGCATGCACAGACTTAGATTTTGCCTGACAGTATAGATAAAATACTGTCTTCTGCTTTTCTTACTTATCATTATTTCACAAACATTGTACATATTGCCAAAAGGTCTTCATAACTATCATGAAAATAAATTAATTGAATGAGTTACCATAACTTACTGGATCATTTCCTCACTCTTAGGTTACCTTTCTCTCTCCCCTCCCCAACCCCTCTTTTTTGGGACTACTATCAACCACAAATATTTTCATTTATATAGTTTTCACCTTGTTTTTAATGTTTCTCTCTTCGGATACATTCTCTAAAGTAGAGACTTATGAATGCTTTTATGGCTCTTGTATTTCCGAAGTGCTTTCTAAATATCACTGCCATTAATAGCAACGTGTGTGCCTACAATTTGTACTGCAACCTTCACCAGCACTTAGGTATTAGTATTTTTTATTGGAGAAATGAGTACCGATTTCAAGGGATGAAATCTCTGTGATTTCATACGGATGAAATCTCATTAGCATTTTTTAATCTGCCTCTTTGTTACTATTGTTGTTAAATGCTTTAAAACATTTGTTAATTATATGTCCTACTATGTGGATTTTCTTTGGAGATGTGTGTCTTCATGTTTATCTCAAGAAATTACATGTACTTTTGCTATACTCTATGCAGAAAATAATGTAAATATTTTTTCCAATATAAACTGTTTTACTTTGGGCTTTTTTTTAATAGCAGATAAGTTTAATACTTTTACATCATTAAATACACTAAGTATTCTTCAATGTGATTATTTCTTCTTCTCATATCAAAGTTCATATAGTGATTCTACTAAACATCTGGCAAAATGTAACTTTCCTCATTATTAAAAAAAATTATCCATGTAATCTATCTGGTATTTTGGCATATGTTGTGAGATGTGAATCTAAATCTCTTCTTTTTCAAATTTCCTAATACCACAACCATTTCTTAAATAGTCTTTCCCTTTCTCATTGTCTTATAATGTTCTTTTCTTATATATAAAATTTTTATACATAACATGTTCGGATTTTCTATGCGTTCCTAGATTGGGCACATTAGAAATGCCTGGGCGCCCTAGAAATGCCAGTTGAAGATTTTGTTTTGGTTTTACTCTTATATTTAGAAATTAATGTTGAAACCATTAATGTCCAGACCTTTATATCCAGAAACATAATCTGCCTCTTCGCTAATTAAATCTTCCTTTATAACTCACGAGAAATAACATTTTAAAGATATGTCCAATGTTATATAATTAAGGGGGCAGAATAAACCATGCAAAAGGTAGAGGCTATGTGGTAGGTAGCCTAGATGTATATATATCTAGGCTCAACTCCTGTGTGATCTTGTGCCAGATGCTTAGCCTCTCTGAGCCTCAGTTGTTTCCTTTGTAAATTGGAGGTAGTACTACTTACTTTCAGAATTGCTGTAAGGAGTATGGATAATGTATATAAAGCTATTGGAGCACAGCCTGTATCCAATAAATGTTAGCTATGATCATAATTTTTAGTTTAACACGTGCTTAGTACTTGACATTTTACAATGTTTTTTTCATGTATATTAACTCACTTGCTCTGTTTGATCTCTGCAGTACCCTGTGAGATAATGTTATTATCACTACTAGTATTAAGACCCAAAACATAAATAAACCTCTTCTTTTGAGTCAAAAGCACAAGCTCATTTCATACCATCATGATATGTGTAAATGTATTTGTAGACCACCTACATCACACAATAACTTTGTCCCTGAATATTTTATAAATTTTTCTGCTATAATAATTGTAATCATCTTTTCATCATATTGTCTAATTAGTTGTGCTTGCTTAATGGAATGCTATTGATTTTACTATATTTATTTCATGTTCAACAGCTATTGTGTTCCTTATTACCTCTTAAAAATATGTTTAAATCCTTTAGTTGTTTGAGTTGCTACATTGCCAAAGTCAATTCTTTGTTATAGAATCATATATTAATAACATTAACTAATTGGAAAGTAAAAAACCAAGACCAGTTATCTGTCATGATATTAAGACATATTAAAATCTTCTTGTTTAAGAAACATAAATTTTAAAAAGATTATTTAACTATTGCTAGTCAGTTTCCTTTAGACTATAGATTACATTACCTTAAGAATTTTTCATATCAGTCCCTCAAACCTCCCTTTATCTTGTCTGACAGAAGGGCTGACATTTCAATGTGGCAAAAAAAAAAAAAAAAAAAAATCAAAAAGAAAGCATAGGCTGGATGCGGTGGCTCATGCCCATAATCCCAGCACTTTGGGAGGCTGAGGTGGTGGATCACCTGAGGTCAGGAGTTTGAGATCAGCCTGACCAATATGGTGAAACGCCATCTATACAAAAAATACAAAAAGTACAAAAAATACAAAAAAATACAAAAAATAAAATAAAATAATATAATTAGCCAGGTGTGGTGCCATGCACCTGCAGTCCCAGCTACTCTGGTGGCTGAGACAGGAGAATCACTTGAACTTGGGAGGAGGGGGTTGCAGTGAGCCCAGTTCATGCCACTGCACTCCAGCCTGGGCGACAGAGTGAGACTCTATCTCAAAAAAAAAAAAAAAACCTTAAAAATACAATAAATAAAGCATAGGTTTGTTTTTCTTGTTGGGCTTTAAATACTGGAGAAGAGAGACTAGAGCAATTACTAGGAAAGAGCGATTAGACTGTACACACTTGCACATTTGGGAGAGACTTGCTGCCTTCACATTTCTTCTTAATCCCTGGCTGCCTAAACTCCTTCTCATCATAATCTAGACTCTCCATTCCTTCATAATGCCTTTTAAAATGTTTTCTCCCAGAACATCATTTCAATTATGAAAGGATACTTTTTTTGAAACTGGATTTATTCTTTGTCTTCCCTCATCTATTCCCATTGTACCAGGTGTTGACTTGGAAAAGTATTAATAATGTAATGTGATCTTTAAATTAAATTAGTTAATTAACACAACCAAATAATCCACTGCAAAAAAGTATTCTAAATAAAAGAATCTACTGAGTCACCTGAAAAATATTTCATTTTTGGGTAAATGTTCTTTGTATTTGGTTGATGGGAAAATATATATAGCTAGCATTAAAGGTAAAAATAAAAATGACACAACTAGTTTTGCTGTAGAACCAGACAATTGACTTCGGTTCTGATTTCAGTACTCACGGGTAAAATGACTAGAAGTGGATGGATTGACACTGTCCCCACTGTCAGCACTTTCACTGCTGGAAACTTCATCATCTGATTCCCTCACAGAGGAGCAGGGTGAGGAGCCGTCAACTTCTTCAAACTTCCTCTTTAAAATTCCACTCATAGCTGCAGCGCTGTCACATGTACCTGTAACAGGAACGAGAGCAACAGAGCATTGAAATATTTGACCGCTGAACGTGTAGCCAAGGTCTCCAGAGTCATTTTTATGTGGCTTTTTATACATGAGCTGAGCTGTAGTTTTCCCTTGAAAGGATCTTTAGCAGATTTTTTTTTCTATTTTCAAATTAACGAAAATAAGATTAAATTAAATATGAGTATTTAACCACTTGATTACCAAAAGGTTTTATATTTTGAGACATAGTTCATTTTAATGTAATATCATTATTCCTTTTTATTGGCAAATTGAGAAAATCCACCTGAGTCCAAGACAATCTGTAAAGAAAAATAATGCCAATGTCTCCTGAAGTCCTTGATTACAACATTATATGAAATTCAGCTGGAACACAAAAAAGTATGCACGACCTTTGTACTCAAGTTCTAAAATTCAAGAAACCTAATTAGCTGAGCACAATGAGGCATATAAAAACAGTTCTAAATTTTAGGTAGTTTCCATTTCAGTATTGCAATGGGTGACATGTGTCCCCATGCTACCTGCTTGCTGAAGCCCTTGCCACTTTTTCAGAAATTTCCTAAGGCTATTTACGTGGGAGATAGCAATAATTGAATTGAAAGGCCTATGGGTAGAGAATGGATATGGTTTCTTCTAAATCATTTATCTTGAGTCAATGGACTTTCCCCTTTCCCTGGGCTGACCTTTCTCCATCTTCTCCATTTTACCATGAACTGGCACCGTCAAGTAAGGAGCACAAACTTTCTTTGCAGAAGTAAAGATATTTTAGGTTATAAACATTTTATAAATTATCTTAGATATATGTATATGATCTTAAATTGCTAAATTACATTAACTTAACTGAAAGCACAGTATTTAACTGAAAGGTTAAATATCCGTTATCCAAAATGGTTGGGATAAGAAGTGTTCTGAATTTTGAATTTTTTTTGGATTTTGAAATATTTGCACCTACATAATGAGGTACCGTGCGGATGGTACCCAAGTCTAAAGACAAAATTCATTTATGTATATCTTATTCATATAACCTGAAGGCAATTTCCTACAGTATCTTTGATAATTTTGTGAACAAAACAAAGTTTTGACTCTGTTTTGACTGTGACCCATCAGATACGGTCAGGTATGAAAATTTTCACTTGTGGCATCACGTAGGTGCTCAAAAAGTTTGGAATTTTAGAGCATTTTAGATTTCAGATTTTCAGATTAGGGATGTCCAACCTTTATTAATAAGGCAATTCCATGCATTCTATATTCCACTTAATTTATTTCCGTTGATTCTAACTTACATCTGAGGTATTAAAGACATTGTCTCCTGTTTCTGCCACAGTATAGTCAGTCTTATAAATCAGGGCGAAGCAAGACCCTTAACACTATTCTGAGACCCCCTTAGTTACATTATCTCCGTACTGCTCTTGGAAATCTCTGAAATCGCTTCTTTTCTGTGCAGATCACAGAACAAGCAGCGTGTTCAGATTCCCTGAGCGGGAACAACTCTCCAAGGAAGGTGAAGGTCTAAGTCAGTATTTTGCAAAGTGTGCTACCAGAATGAGCAGCAGTAGCATTACCTGGGAGTGAGATGGTTAGAAATGCAAATCCCTAGCTCCCATCCCAGATCTACAAATCAGAAATTCCCAGGAAGTAGGGCCCAGCACTCTTTACTTTATGAAGCCCCAAACTGGGTGATTTTGCAGCACACTGAAAATCGAGGATCACTTGTGTGATTTAATATGCTTTTCAGCCTCTTCATTCATAAACATGGCTCTTTCTTGGATGTGGCCACACATCAGCCCTAGATAGGCACATAAACCAGCACTGAATTCCTAGTCAAATATCTCTTCTTTGACCTTTCCTAGTGTAATTCCTAGTAAAATTTAGAGTTTTATTAGTCTGTTCTCATGCTGCTATGAAGAAACATCCAAGACTGGGTAATGTATGAAGAAAAGAGGTTTAATTGACTCACAGTTACACATGGCTGGGGAGGCCTCAAGAAACTTACAATCACGGCAGAAGGGGAAGAAAACACATTCTTCTTCATATGGCAGAAGACAGAAGTTCCAAGGAAAAGGGAAAAAGCCCCTTATAAAACCATTAGAGAACTTGTGAAAACTCACTGTCAGGAGAACAGCATGAGGGTAACTGCCCCCATGATTCAATTACCCCCCATCACATCCCTCCCATGACATGTGGGTACTATGGGAACTACAATTCAAGATGAGATTTGGGTGGGGATACAGCCAAACAATCATTCTGCCTGTGACCCCTCCCAAATCTCATGTCCTCACATTTCAAAACACAATCATGGCTTTCCAATGGCCCCCTAAAGTCTTAGCTCATTCCAGCATTAACCCAAAAGTTGAAGTTCAACATCTCATCTGAGGCAAGGCAGGTTCCTTCTGCTTATGAGCCTGTAAAATACAATGGGGCTACAGGCATTGGGTAAATACACCTGTTCCAAATGGGAGAAATTGGCCAAAACAAAGGGGCTACAGGCCCATGCAAGTCTGAAATCCAACAAGGTAGTACTTAAATCTTAAAGTCCAAAATACAATAGGGTAACCATTAAGCCTTAAAGTTCCAAAATTATCTCATTTGACTCCATGTCTCACATCCAGGGCATGCTAATGCAAGAGGTGGTCTCCCACAGCCTTGGGTGGCTCTGCCCCTTTGGCTTTGCAGGGTACAGCTCCCCTCCTGTCTGCTTTTATGGGCTGACATTGAGTGTCTGTGGCTTTTCCAGGTGCATGGTACAAGCTGTCAGTGAATCTTCCATTTTGGGGTCTGGAAGACAGCAGCCCTGTTCTCACAGTTCCACTAGGCAGTGCCCCAGTGGGGACTCTGTGTGGGGGCTCCAACCCCAAACTTCCCTTCTGCATTGCCCTAACAGAGGGTATTCATGAGAGCTTTGCCCCAGCAACAGACTTCTGCCTGGACAAAGAGGCATTTCCATATATCCTGTAAACCCTAGGCAGAGGTTCCCAAGCCTCAATTCTTGACTTGTGGGCACCCACAGGCTCAACACCATGTGGAAACCACCATGGCTTTGGGCTTGCACCCTCTAAAATAATGGCCTGAGCTGTACCTTGGCCTCTTTTAGCCAAGGCTGGAGCTGAAGCAGCTGGGACACAGGGGACCATGTTCCCAGGCTGCACAGAGCAGGGGGTCCCTGGGCCCACCTCAGGAAACCATTTTTTCCTCCTAGGCCTCTGGGCTTGTGATGGGAGGAGCTTCCCTGAAGGTCTCTGACATGCCCTGGAAACATTCTCCCCATTGTCTTGGTGATTAACATTCGGCTCCTCATTACTTATGCAAATTTCTGCACCAGGATTGAATTTCTCCCCAGTAAATGGGTTTTTCTTTTCTATCACATCATCAGGCTTCAAGTTTTCTAAACTTTATGCTCGGCTTCCCTTTGAATGTTTTGCCACTCAGAAATTTCTTCTGCCAGATATCCTAAATCATCTCTCTCAAGTTCAAAGTTCCACAGATCACTGGAGCAGTGACAAAATGCTGCCAGTCTCTTTGCATAGCAAGAGTGACCTTTACTCCAGTTCCCAACAAGTTCCCCATCTCCATCAGAGTCCTCCTGAGGCTGGGCTTCATTGTCCATATCACTATCAGCAATTTGGCCAAAGTGTTCAACAAGTCTCTAGGAAGTTCCAAACTTTCCCATATCTTCCTGTCTTTGAGCTCTCCAAGTCTCGAGGAGTTCTAAACTTTCTCACATTTTCCTATCTTCTTCTGAGCCCTCCAAACTGTTGCAACCTCTGCCTGTTACCCGGCTCCAAAGTCACTTCCACAGTTTCAGTATCTTTATAGCAGCACCCTACTCCCTGTGATACAAATTTACTGTATTAGTCCAGTCTCATGCTGCTATGAAGAAATACCTGAGACTAGGTAATTTATAAAGAAAGGAGGTTTAATTGATTCACAGTTCCACATGGCTGGGTAGGCCTTAGGAAACTTACAATTATGGCAGAAGGGGAAGCAAACACGTCCTTCTTCACATGGCTGCAGAAGAGAAAAGTGCCAAATAAAGGGGGAAAAGCCCCTTACAAAACCATCAGATCTCATGAGAACTCACTCACTGTCACAAGAACAGCATGAAGGTAACTGCCCCCATGATTCAATTATCTCCCACCGGGTCCATCCCATGACATGTGGGGATTATGGGAACTACAATTCAAGATGAGATTTGGGTGGGAACACAGCCAAACCATATCAGTGTTGGGTGTTTCATAAGTATTTATTACTAATTTCAACTTACTTCATTCATCTAAGCATACATTTAGTAACTATTGTATATGTGTTTGACTCCTTGAGTGGAATAGGGGATACAAAAGAAAGTTAGATGGTTACCTGCCCCCAAGAAGCAAACATTCACTATGCTGGGCTCCATCAAATTAAGAATACTCCCTAATTCATGTTCTACTCAATTGCTTTATTAATCTGTATCTTTCTGCATGAATGTTATATTAACAATGGAGAGAACTGACAGCAATAGGAAGATACACCATTGTCCACTCTTTTGAAAATAAAATCTCTATTTCTACTCAGATTTTACCACTATTCAGATTAGCATATTATTTTCTCCATCTTAAAGAGTGTGAAATGCATAAAATGTTCATGCATATCTGAGTAGGGCGAAGAGAAAAAAAGATATTTTAAGTAAAGTCTTGAAATAAAAGTAGGACAGGATATAAATTTTAAAATGGTTCACTTCAAACAAGATGCAAAGTAATTCATAAGGGAGAGACTCCAAGACACAAAGTAATACAAGATGGAAACCTATGTTTAAAAAGTACATTTTTATAATAAGATATTGCAATGGGAGCAGTTAGAAACCATGTTCTTCTTCCCCCTACACTCTCCCAGCTTCTTTAGGAAAGGTAGACTTCTCAAGAATCAAGGACACTTGATTGGGCTACAGGGATGCATGTCCCAACATTACAAAAGGTGGTACTTGGTACTCTTCTTTTCCTTTCTCACCTCCTCAAGAATGAGAGGAAAATTTTTGAAGAGATAATAAGATAATTTAAAAGTCTCTTTTTTCCTTTTAGTTAAATTTGGGGTTGTCAAGATCTGAAGAAATGGAGTTACAGGTTCATGTAAGTTCTGTCTAGGTCTTTAAAATGGAAAGAGACTAAACTACATTCAGGTCAAAGGAAGTAAGGAACTGTTTGCTAAGAGTGTGATCAGTATTTAAGCTAACAATTACATTCATATAATTACTGGGAGTCATATTCTTAATATATACCTACACCCACGAAACACCTGTTAAGTACAAAATTGCTTTGTGTAGCAACGTACCTGTCCAATTTCATTGCCTTTAAAAAAATTCCCTATGCGAATATAACAAAATGTCACAACAAAATTTGAAGGCCAAATGGTCCATTGTTACCAGTATGTAACCCTTAATCTAGACTTAATAGTGGAGTGTTAAAGGGAGATGTGGTTTTCTTCTATATCACCTACATTATCTTTCCAGGAAAGAAAAGAATATAAGGATTTAGTAAGAAGGCCCTATTAAAAAAGTGTTGTATATCCGATTTGTTTATACTGTGTTGGAGGATTGCAATGTATGACTGACTAGATACAGAGCCAGGTGAGGATAATTAATACCTATCCCTTAGCTGCTGTACTCCTTAAATACCTACATATTATATTTTTGTTCCTAAAGATGGGGCCAAATTAAACTAGGTAGTATACAGCCAATGAAAATGTGCCAAACATTACAAATTGGCTTTATTTAATTAATTTATTTTTATTTGTTAGTTTTTAGAGACAGGGTCTCTGTCACCTAGTCTGGAGTGCAGTGGCATGATCATGGCTCACTGTAGTCTCAACCTCCTGAGCTCAAGGGATCCTCCCACCTCTGCCTCACCAGTAGCTGAAACTAAAAGCATTCACCACCACCATGCCCAGCTAAGTTTTCAAAAAAATTTTTTGTAGAGATAGGGCCTTACTATGTTGCCCAGGCTGGTCTCCAACCCCTGGCCTCAAGCAACCCTCTCACCTCAACCCCCCAGAGTGCTGGAATTGCAGCCATCAGCCACCACGCCTGGCCCTAAAGTTGGCTTTTATAGCACCAAAGCCCAAAGAACAGAGATAAAGTTGGACAGGCATCAATCTATTCTAAATACGATGAGCTGAAAGTCTAAGTGTAGAAAACAGCCGTTTTATCACAGCTATCATCCAATTCATGAAACACATGCTAGTCAAGGGCACCACCATTTCTCACTTAGACTAGGCCAAGGGCCTCCCAATTATTCTCTCGCATCCACTGCTGCTAGCTTTCAATGCATTTTCAAGGTTGCAGGCAGAATGATAAATTTAAAATGCAAATCTGATCATGTCAGTCTATGGCTTAAAACTCTTAAGTAGCTTCAGATTGCCTTAGGATAAAGTTCAAAATCCTCAAGATGGCTTATAAAGTCCTTAACAATCTAGCTTGTCTAACCTCTTCATCCTCATTTGAGCCACTGGCCTTGTCATTGATATTTCAGCTCTAATAATCTTGCAGTTACCCCAACTTGCAATTTCTCTCTGGTCTTTAGGACATTTGATATACCATTCCTTCTGATCTACTTTTTAATTGATTTTCATCGCATTTACCACCTTCTAAATCCGTATTATTTATTTATGTATTTCTATGCTTATTACTTACTGTTTTCATCTCCTGATAAAAAAATACAAGAGCGGGGATCTTTGTTTTCTTTACAAATGTTTCAAGTGCCTAGAACAATGCCTTGTATATAATAGGTGCCTCAATACATATTTGTTCAGTGAATTAATATAAGCCTTTAATTTCCATACTTTAATATCCATTTTTTCTGCTAGACTGAAAGCTCCATGAAGTCAGAAATCCTATTCATCTCATTTACCACTCTAACTCCCCTAAGAACATATTTGGTTGAATGAGAATGAAAATGAGAGATGAAACTGAGCCCAAAGCATCATATAATTTTTTTTTGCTCACAAGCAACAGAAAAGTCAATTCTAGACTAACTTAAGCAAAAGACTTCTGTTGGGAAAACACTGGACTAGTTCATGCAATCTACGATACAGCTTGAAACCAAAACTCAGGAAACAGGAACTGGGGCAGCTTCTGGGGTTATGGCTATAAAAATTCTTTCTCTGGAGCTCTGCAATTACCAGGTTTAAGCTCCAGCAACTTCTCTCTGTGTCACAGTTCAACTGTAATGTTCCAAAGGCTGAGCAACTTTTTGACCTATCTTGGGTCAGGTGTCTGCCCCTTGATCATTCAACGACATGGCCATTAGGCAGAGAGGGAGACATTGTGAACAGGGGGCCACCTGGCTGGGTACTACTCCAGAGACTCAATTGCATTTCAAAGCCAGTGTCATTTCCTCATCTGTCACCCATTTATCTTTTTTGTGCATTTATCAGTATAATCCATGAATTCACGTCTTGGCCACATTCTCAGTTAGGGATTCCCCTTTCCCTGCACCCACACCTCCCTGTCTATTGCAAAATTTAAGTAAGAACTACTTTATTTTAAAACATTAAATAAGCATATTATGATCTCAGAAATCTGTTATTCTTCACTAACATATACTATTTATTTAGTATTTACATTAGATATGACCATTGCTCAGAAGCTTGTGAGCACATTTATGAAAAAGTACCAGAAAAGTGTAAATGTTTCCATCTCTCTCTGCAAGAAAAAACTAATAAAGAAACAACACTAGATTTTCTGTGATTATAAGTACAGTTGTTTCATTTAATATATTTCTGTCCTATTGGGAAGGCAAAGTTAATGGTGAGTTCAAAGGGAAAAATATCACAAGCCAGAAGCATGTTAGGGGGAGGGTTTGACTAAAAATGTCAAATCAAGAGGACAGATAAAAACATACATTTTAATGCCTGTGGAAGAATGGCTGAAATGAACCTTTGGGTATATCTTGAAATCTTGTTTATTTTACTCTCTTTTGACAGTCTAAAAATTCTACGGCTTTCATAGATAACTCATTGAGCTCTTACTATCCCACTGATATTCATCTACTGTTTAATCCTTTTTTTCTTCTTATATTTTGCCCTTACTTCCTGTTCTGTTATCTATCATAAGGAAATGACCACAGAAAATATGTCTTAAGAACACCATAAATCCCCATGTCTGAGGAGCAGGTAACACGATTTGCAGAAGAACCTCTTAGGGTTGTCGGATTTAGCAAATAAAAATACAGGACATCCAGTTAAATTTAAATTTCAGATTAAAAAAATGACATTTAGGACATACTTACACTAAAATTTATCTGAAATTCAACCTTAACTGAGAAATCTACTTTTTTGTTGTTTTTTGTTAATCTGACAACCTTCATTCATGCTCTTGGTGAGAAAGTAAATGACTGTACAATCAACTAAAACATCTAAATACGAAAATCCATCTAGATTGGAACCACGTACATGAAAATTCCTGCTCTTGAAACCCAGTAAATAAAACATGTAAAGTCATTGGGGTGAATCATGAATTTACCAAACAATCTGAAAACATTTGAGTGCTGAGTGATGGTTAATAGATTAAGCACACGCCTGCCTACCACTGATGTAGGAAGAAATGAACTTGACAGGAAGTAACTCTGGCATGGCAATAATTTTCTTATATGGTAATGAGATGTTCGCTTTAATGAGATGTTATTTCTTTCCTGGCTGGAAAATGAAAGGAAGGTGAGCTGTGAGTCCTGGGTTCATTTCATGTGTAGGATCCTTATTCCATCACACTGTGTAGTGCATGAGCCTTAGGGGGTATCCTATCAGGAACAATAGGAGGCATCAAGAGCCCCTCTGTTCACTTTTACTTGGGAGATTGGGTTTATCCTTTGCATTGCTGATTTTGTATTTAAGCAAAGTGAGAGTAACGTTTAACTGCAAGGATCATTAACAAAGATTCTTCCACCTTTGTAATTTAGCAAAGGTGGAAGATTTTAAATCAACAGGCACGTTAAACAACTTGCATTACAAGGTAGCATGAGATGAGGGATTTTTCGTGATTTGTGAAAGTGCAAAATAATCTATTGTGCATTCTTCCAGTAAATTCTTCCAGCAAGCACAAAACACCAAGAAACTATGATAAAGTTCTATTCTAAAGAACTTAATAAGGTAAGGGTGCTTGCTTCAATCAGCAATGGGCTGAGGGCCCAAGAAACACCAGTGTCTGTATTGAGTTGCATAGGAAAAGAAGCTTTTCTTCTTTAGCTTTACTCAGAAAGGAAAGTAATTTTGCTGTTTCTTCTGATTGCTTCACCAAATTCAAATGGTGAAGTGAGAGACATTGTAAACAAGTTGATGATAATACCTGTGAGTGGCTCATCTGTGAGAGCAGGTAGAAAGAGATTAGCTGGCAAAAGTAAGAATATTCACAACGTCAAATTATCAACCAGATGGTCTACTGGGCCAGATAGAGGATGAAGAGGACAGTGGCTCAATTGATGGTATATAGGTTTTATTACAATATTCAAGAAAAGAGAACTCAGTTAAAAAAAAAAACAACACATTATGCTATGATACTTTTATAATTTTGAGAAATAGCTTTAGTTAACCAAATGTTCCTAAACACCTGAATAAATGTTTATCTGTTAGTTTAAATTAAATCATTTTCATTCCCAACTTTTTAAACTATGATTTTGAGTAATCTATAATGTTCTGTCCTTATACTATTATGTTAATCAAACAGTGAATATAGTCTAAACCAAACTTGTCCAACCAGCGATCCACAGGCTGTAATGTGGCCCAGGACAGCTTTGAATGCGGCCCAACACAAATTTGTAAGCTTTCTTAAAACATTATGATTTTTTTTTTGTTTTTTTTTGTTTTAGCTCATCATCTATCCTTAGTGTTAGTGTATTTTACGTGTGGCACAAGACAATTCTTCTTTTCTAATATGGCCCATGGAAGCCAAAAGATTGGACATCCCTGGTCTAAACTCTTTGCTAAATAAACTAATCATCATTTTAAGCAGTTGCCCTTCTAAAAGAAATGACTTCTTTAGTAGGTTTCATAAAATCAGTGCAACTCCGAATTTTTTGCAGGCTTTTGACTCATTCTATAAGCTTTTTGTTGTTCAATGTTTAAACAAATTCTCTTCCTTCCTTTTCTTTTTCTTCTTACTCATTACACTCTCATATTCTTTGCACAGGAGCCTGTAGAGTTGGGATAGAAGAAGAAAAAGGCCACCTCTTCAAAGCTGACTACTATGTGACATCATATTTCACTGACATCACCCATAATGGAAATAAATTCCAAGTGTCACTTAGAAGGCCCTCTCTTTGCTACTACCTAGCTCTTTGTTTCAGTCATGTGATCCTAGCCTCAGCTGCTTTCCGTAAGGGTGCTTCAAACCCAGCAGAGAAGTTGTGTCAGAGGGGTTCAAACCAGAGCGACCCCATCTTGAGTGAGAGCTAGAAAAATAAGGCTAGGACTTGGTGGGCTGCATTCCCAGAAAGCTAGGTATTCTTAGCCTCTAGGTGTTTACAGTTAAGGGAACAGATTGATAATGTTTACTAAATAGACTCAGACTTGGGAGTGTCCTAATATCCTGATATCTTAAGAACAAAAGCATTCCTAATTTTGCTTTAAAGATAATATTGATTCATGAAAAATATAGTAATTAAGAAAATTAATCCTTTATCACAAACCCTTGTAGCAGAGCACATCTCCCCATGATCTTTTTTTCATCCTATTCATACAAGCATTGTACCTAAGGTGGACGCGTTCCTCCTCTTACTTTCGGAAGCCCTACCCTGTCTATGAGTAGCTATTCTTTCACCACTTTACTTTCTTTTGCTTTGCACTGTGGACTCAACCTGAATTCTTTCTTGTGTGAGATCCAAGAACCCTCTCTTGGAGTCTGGACAGAGACTCCTTTCCTGTAACAGTTGTATATGCTTGTGTTTGTTTAATTTGTTCTATTATTTGTTCCCAAGGTTTAACTTAATGTCATTTATGTCATACTTATCATTATTATTATTTACTAGTGTAAGACATGAAGACCAGGGGAAGTGCAAGGCAGGAGACCATTATGTAAAGAAATATGAGAAGAGGAAGAGGACTTAAATAGATCTACTATGTGCCAGTTACTTTACAATCTTTATCTTACTGAATCTCTACAACAATCTTGCCATGTTACCCTCATTTTACAGTTAAAGAAACCAAGTTGCAGAGAGATTAACTACTTTGTTAAAGTTTCTTAACAAGCCAGGATTAGAAGTCAATACATCTATACTATGTTTCCTCCCACTGGGGTCTTTTCCAGCAAATCACAGATGGTAACTACAATGCATAATATTTTTAATTTTTAAAAAAGTGCACATGCATGTTGGGGGAATGCTCCTTTCAAAGCCATATTGAATGTAATTGTTTGTTGGAAGGCATGACTTTTAGGTCATTCAAACAATTACCCCTGAGTAAGCAAAAAGTGCCTTGAACATTTATCACTTCATACATTCTGAGAATAGTTATGCATTTTTCTAAAATAAAAAAAAGGATATATATTTCTACAATACTAGAGTCATTTCTGCCTAAACCCACTTGGCAAGAAATTAGCATATCTGCCGCCAAAACAAGAGGAATCTGGCAATGATTTTACAAGGTAAAATCCCACAAGGTGTTTCCATGGGGCACTACCAATGTGAAAAATGCTGCTGGTGGCTTGCCAATGTGAGAAGCACAAGTTGGCCAAATGTACTTCACTTGTCCAAGTGTCTGCTTAAGCCAAGAACCCTGGGAGCACTCCTGGCTAATAAATATTTTCGTTGGAGAAATAATAATTGTGGGGTTCCCAAACTATGTATGAATTCTTTATGCCAGAATTGTTTGTGACCTTGAACTAAAGGACTGAGTTACTTTATATGCGGTGGATCACAACATTTCTGCAGTTTGATGATTTGCAGTTTGAGAACTTGATTAAGAAATGAACACTTTCCCCAGAAAAAAGTGCACATAGCAGAAATGCATGCCATTTATTATGGACTCCCAGGATAAAATCCTCTGCTCTGGTGTTTGTACCATTTCCCCAGCTTTGGTGGGAATCCAGAACTTGGAGAGATGATTCACTGGGAGCACATTATTTCAAGTATAAAAGAAGTTTATAAATCTGTTGCCAACATTCCTTTTACCATCAGGGTCACCCACTTCCTAGGACAGGGCTCTTTCCAGCTCCTTCAGTTTCTTCTGGCATTTGTGCCAAAGGACCTACTGCATCTGCTGGAGACATTTCCAGGGGATTTCTTAACTGTCATCTGGGCTGCCACATATTACTCAAACAACTACCCAAAACTGGCCTCATCTGCAACTTTGTGGCTTGAGGAATACTTCACAGGAATGGTTCTAGGTTAAGGTACACTTTCCTAGACAGTACCTGTCTTTCCTAAAAGGTGGTTAGATAGCCTCATTCCATTTATAATAACTCCAGTTAGCATTTAGTGAGCACCTACTATGGGCCAGATGCTTTGTAACCATTCTCTGTAACCTTCCACCACATTCTACGAGGTAGTTTTAACAAAGGAAACTGAAGTTTCAAAAGTCTAGAACACTTGCTCAAGGTTTATGCCTGATGCAGTCCTTCTCTGAAAAGTATTCCTGGACCAGTACCACACTGTGGTTAAGTGGCTTCTCTGCATTCACACCACCTGGTCTATGCATTTATCAGTACTTATTAGACCCTATTATAATCCCCGTTCAACCCAATGTTTTTCTCAAACTTGATTATAAAACACTTTGTGGAGACTGAATAGGTATTCCAGTGCCTGCTCAGTAAATGAATGAACATAAATTTGGAGTCTGAATCCTGGACCAGCTACTAACAGGTGGCATAATTTTAAGTAGGAAGATTATTTCTCTGGGTCTCAGTTTGCACTTCTATCTAAAGAAGGGGGCCAGGCACAGTGGCTCATGCCTGTAATCCTAGCACTTTGAGAGGCAGAGGTGGGTGGATTGCCTGAGGTCGGTAGTTCGAGACCAGCCTGGCCAACATGGTGAAACCCCATCTCTACTAAAATTACAAAAATTAGCTGGGCATGGTGATGCATTCTTGTAATCCCAGCTGCTCGGGAGGCTGAGGCAGGAGATTTGCTTGAACCCAGGAGGCAGAGGTTGCAGTGAGCTGAGATAGCGCCACTGTAGTCCAGCCTGGGTGACAGAGTGAGCCTCTGTCTCAAAAAAAAAGGTGAGAGTGGGAGAGGTGTGCAGGGCATAACTAGTAAAACACAGGCTCTGATACAAAGCAGACCCCAGTACCTGAGAATAAATGACAAAAGCCGTGACCTCTATGCAAAGACTGATGCCTCTAAATTGTTCATACCCGCTTCCTTCACCCCAATGGCTAAATTGACTTATGTCCTCCTGATAAAGAGAGGGACGGCTATTCCATTTACTAATAATTACAAAGAGGTTTTCCATGACCCTCTCTGGCTGGGAGGTACTCAGGAAGCTTTCCATGTTACCTGTACTTGTGTGCTATTGTGATTAGTATTCATACAAGATGGCCAGAACCTGGTTTTGAATGCCTCTTGGCTCTAAACATTGATCATCATTTGGCATTTGGCAAAATGGTATAGTGGAATACACTAGTTTGAAAGTCAAAAGTTCTTCCCTAAGGTTAACTTTTAAGATGGTGTTTTAGTTATCAAAAACAGAGGAAACAACCAAGAACACGATAAGGCTTTTAAAACTGTTGAAATTTGATCAAGTGCCTAGTATAAG
Source organism: Hylobates moloch (assembly GCF_009828535.3). NCBI lineage: Eukaryota > Metazoa > Chordata > Mammalia > Primates > Hylobatidae > Hylobates > Hylobates moloch. Next base: position 77,032,561 of record NW_026652276.1, read on the forward strand.
CCTACTTTTCCCTCCGTAACAACAAAAGTACCAAGTGAAGTTTATGAAAAATTTATTTTACATGCTTGCCATTAAGACTAAAGAATAATACTTAGCCTAATTCCTTGGACAATTTGCAAGACTTACCACATTGAGGAAAAAAAAACACACATGGATCTAAAAGAATTAAAAGTTATTATTATTGTATCACTGGAAGATAGCATTTTTTTTTTCTTCTTAGCACTTAAAAAGTTTCCCTTTGTCCTTTAGAAAGTTTCTGATTGAATAACAAAACAGATGAGGCAATGTAAATCAAAGGCTATTTAAGATAATGATATCCTTTTCCTTTAGAGGAATCATCTGAATAGTGTGAAGGAAAAGGGACTTTAAAAAAACATTTTCCTCATAAAGTACACTAAAATAGACATCAGAATAAAATATGGGCAAGCTTTAGAACTATACCCATCCAAGCACTGGGATCCTGCCAAAGATACTGCACAAAAAATAAAGGAGATTTTTAAAATTACAACAAGTAGAAAAAAATACCTTCGACATTCTTCAGATTAAATCACCACCTTAGGCACAATATAGATTTTTACTATTTAAGGCAGGGACAGCGAACAATAGTTGTTCAGCCTGAAGCTGACTTTGCATTAAGCAGCAATTAGTAAAAAAATAATATATACTGTAAAATTACCTGGATTTTCAAGTCTCAGCAAATGTTCTATGGAAATGTAAAACTTGTTCACAATAGAAATAAGTTGCACCATAGTCATACAATCTTTTGAAACTTGGACATTCACTGTTTAGAGCAGATTCACCCTTTAAACAAGCTTCACAAAAGTAGAGTCATGATATTCCTGCAATCTATTCTGAACTGGTTACTAATGTATATTTACCAAAAAGCACTTCTAGGTATGCTAGTATTAAAAAAAGTTTTTAAGTAAAAATGTAGATATATTTTTCTAAATTTCTTTTGGAAAACGTTGTGACTAAATCAGTTGATTCAATATTTCTAAACACCAATATGATATTCAGGAAATTTAAAATAGCAATTAATTTGTAACAAAGTGATCACTTCATGATTCACACAAATTAGCACCTTTATGTCATTAGGTAGAATTAGGTGCTTTATGCCCCATAATACATTGGCTCAGCAAACATTTCTTGGACACTTTCTATGTGCCAGGCTCCCCTTGTAATTGAAAAACTTACAGTCTATAGATGAGACAGAAACTCTGGATGGAGCAGAGATGAATAACTACTGCCTTAATTGCATAAAGTCAGAATGGAAAAATAGTAGAGCAGAGGCACAAAGATGGAAATTTGAAAAGGCTTAAAGGATATAAAAAAAGGGAGCTCAGAAAAGCACATATTGCCACATCATACCTGGGGATTTTGTGGAGACCATACTTCTAGCTGGAATGATTCAAGGTACATATCTATTAAGCCACATATAGTTTGAACCTTGATGACCACGCTGATTGCCTTCTCTACTTGCCCCATTCAAATTCTAACCATTAACTGCTCAGTATTACCTAGGATAACCTCCAATAAAATCCTGGTAGGTTTCTATTTTTGGAAAACACATCTTTTCCTCATCCATTGAAACCTAAGATGTTCCATGAGGATTTTCCGTAACTATGAGTTTAAGCTGAACTTGCCTGATCAGCACCACGGAATCAACTTGTGTGGGTTGAAAAATGTTAATGTTAGCTATCATCTATAATATTCCTATTATGTGCCAGGTATGTATCATGTCATTCCCCTTTCATAAAAATCCCTTGATATAGAGACTAATATTACCACTTTGCCAATGAAGAAGATGAGGCTTACAGGTTTCAAGTACCATGTCAAGGCCACATGGCTTGTAAATGTCAGAGTACATTGTGTAAACAACTCCGGGGTTGGGACTTGAACTTAAATTCTTAACCATTCCCTTATTCAGCCTCTTCACATTCCATGATACAGCTTGAAATTACACATAATATACAACACAATAAAAGCTTTTCCTATCAAGAAAACAATATACAACATTTTTCTGGGTTTTTTTCTTTGTTCATAAATTGACCTAAATTTATAAGGTTTTATTGTATTAAATAAAGTTACCCAGGTTTGTTAAAGTAAGAATCCTCAGGCCTTTTAATATGCTAGTGTGCAAAAGAGGACCAGAATGAGAAGCTGTTCTCCAAATATGTTGGACTAGATCTCATTCTTACAGAGTCTTTTGATACTAGGTTCATGGAACCAACACTCCTTTAGATCAAGTTCTTCACAGTATATGAGAACACCTATTAAAATGGTATTAGCTGCTTTGTGGATCTTAACATATTATATTAGTGAGATTTCAAAGAAGTGGTGGTTGACGGTTCAGTTGTCTTACATTCCTTATTTATGATTGGGGAGAGTGTAAGACATGAGCATGAACACATGTGGCTAAATGCATTTCTCAATGAATATGTGGATTCATAAGCTTGCATGGAGATAAAGAATTGAGCAAGCAAAAATTCTTCCCATCTAGCATTGTGGTGAAAGGTGGTGAATTTAATGCCAGGATTTGAAAATGAGATGGACCTCAAGTCCCAAAATTGGCAAGAAGTATATGGCACCAATGATTAGTCAAAGGCAACCAAAAAATTGGTCTCTGTGTTTTCTTTTGTATACCTGTTAGAGATTCCTCATTTTCCCATTTGATATAAAGTAAGTTCAAATTTCTGTAGATAGTTTCATATTATAGATTCTCATTGTACTAACAAAAGAAATTTTTCATTTATTTGGAATTCAAATGATTTTCAACATTCTGAACAGAAGACAAACTAACAATAAATTTTGCTTATTTTTTATGTTCTTATACTATATGTATGTATCTGTCAGGAGTTCAGTACATAGGAGAAATACGGAGGAAGGTTTCTCTCTTTCTCTGTCCAGGAAAGTCAAAGTGATTTAGAATTGAATGTAAAGCAAAGTTCAAAATTGATTTCTGAATTGCTCTCAAAGGACAATTATTAACTATGTTAAAAATAATACATATTAACATTTAAAAAGAGACAATAAAATTATAAAAAGCATATAAAATTATATATAAAAAGTATATAATAGTAAGAGTCTATTTGGTGTTGGAGAACAGTTGGGAATAGTTTTGTCTTTTGCAGTAAGTGAATATAATGATTAGACTAATAATTATTATGTCATGAAAAAAAACCTAAACTGACTTTCACTTTTCTCTACAAGGCAGTATGATGTGTACTATATTTTTGTTTCATGACAGCTATTAGCATTTTTGAGAACTGGCCTTTGTAGTCATAAACTTTAGCTACTTGGAAAATCAGTTTATATCATACAGATTATTTTCCAACTCTACTAGACAAGGTATTACCATAGCATTACTATAGGTCTAATGAGATCTTTAAAATCATTTTACAATTTTATTGTTTTTATAACTTTTAATAAAATTGATGAATTTTATGTAAATTCTAGAATAGGCAATAAAAAGACAATTGTTTTGATTGCTTCTTTTAAAATATTATATTAAAATAGAGAAATGTGATTGTTTTGAATACTCAGTTATTTTGAGCATTTTTCTTCTACATGTTTCAGTAATTTAGTTTTTTTTTTTTTTTCTATTTCATAGGCTCCAGAATTTCAGGAGAACAAATATAGCAATAATAAAACTTAAAACCTACACATGTGATTTTGAGATGACAACAGTTATTTGTAGATTTTAGACTGTGTTCCACACTGCTAGACTGAGTAGAACATGTTTGCCCTGAAATCTTTTCCAAGCCTACAATATGGTCTCTAGTTTCAAGTGATGACAAAGACAGACTGGTAATCAAAGAGCAGGAAATTCATTTTTGAAAAATCCTCAAAGATTCCTTTGAAGTCTGACATAACACTATCTCTTTAAGTAGACTAAGTGCATATCCCTAAAGATTTGTTTTTAGATTACTCTATTTATTCTTTTACTTCTCAAATTTGATTTGAATTGTATTTACAAAAATGCATTTTTTCTATATACATTTAGATATTCAGACCACAGACTTACTGTGTATATGCTGCTGAGATTTGTATGGAAGTAGTATGGCTCGAGCTATTGCAAAAGACTTCAAAGTTTTGAGTGAATCTGCATAGAGACATAAATTATCCAGGATATTCAAAGCCATAAATTAGCTGCAGGACATATATAGCTCTCTCGTGGCTCACAGAATCACAGCAATTCTCTTTATTTCACATTTGTCTATTATCACGTTTTCTCCAAGAATCTTCATGGGCTTTCCTTCTTTGCCCACACTGTTTTTATTTCCATATTCAGACATGCTCTGTGGTAGCAGTTGCATTTACAAAGTTAAAAGTACTGGACTACCTAAATGAATGTTAAACTTGGTTCTTTTCTCCCTCTCTGCCTACAACACACACAGGGATTAGTAGACACAAACTACAGGCGCTACTGAATTAAATATAAAATTAAACATTTTAAGAAAAAACTGTTGAATTAAATATGATTTACCACTGAAAATATTTTCTTTGGCTGCCTGAAATATATATATATATATGTGTGTGTGTGTATATACATAATATATGCAATAATATGTATAACATACATATATTGTTACACATATATGTGTGTGTATATGTATATTTATTGTTTTACACATATATAAAACAATTATATATATATTTATTGTTTTATACATATATAAAACAATTATATATATATGTATGTATAAAAGCAAAGCCTGTAAATATTGTTTGGACCAGAGGACAGCATATTCTGACCAACATAAAAAGAAAACAGCTAATTTAAAAAATAACCCTTTTACCTAAAGTCATTATTGAAAGTTTCAAAAGAGAAACACTTTAGAAGAAAATGTCAGTTTTTGAATTTTTTAAAAGCTCATACAAAACATGAATTCCTTTTCCTAAATTAATCTCAGGATCCTGGATAAATGTCATAATGTCCCCATAGAGTGATAAAGGGTGAGAATCTGGCCCTGAATAACCACTAAGTGAATTTCATAAATATTTGAAATAATTGTCCTTCACTGTTTTAAATAGCTATCCTCCTGTTTTGGTTCCTCCTCAAGCCCCCCTCTATTTTACAATAAAACATATTGTTGCCAAAATACCTCATCTTAATCATTATAATAAAATTAACTCCCTCTTTTCAGGGCAAAGAAAGTAATTAAGTTTAACTAAATATGTACTAGCTCTTTGTATGTAAGCTTCATAAAAGTCATTTTTAAATATCTTATGCAAATATAAAAACATAAAGCAGTCATTTCATGGCTAAAAGCTATTTTTGCCTCTTCATCTTTTCCAACATATTTTCATACACATACAACCTGTAATACAGACAGATGCACAGTTGATGCAAATGAAAATAACATTTTTTAATCAACATTGTAACTGCTGAATTGATATACTTAAGTGCTTTAATGATAGGAATAAACAGTTTGATTGTACTGTTTTAATTAAGTTTGTTTGAAAATATGTTTTAGAAATAAAAAATATGAACAATAAAAGTGAGTACACATTTATTTGGTGCAGGACAGACTTTCCTATGATGTAATCACACATTTTACAAAAGTGTGATATTTCGTGCATGGAAAGACTTTTGTCCTGTCTGTGACATTTATAAGGATCACTTTACAATGCAGACTTAACTGAAAGGAAAAGTCATAGGAAGTTGAACATGTTAAATTCAAATAGCATTATCCAAAAAGTCCCAAAGAGAATTTATAACAATTAGAAAAATCAAAGAAGGGTTTAAAGGATCTAGCCCCAATAGAAGAAATTATTGCCCTGAGAAGATATTTGGCAATAAAATATAGAACAAAAACTCTCAAAACCAAAACGCTTCAAATGGAATGAAAATATACTTATTAAAATTGTCCTTATGCGATTGTGTGAGATATGAACAAAAGAACTCCATTATTTAATACCAGATACATCACAAGAATCTTAGGCTAGGAACTCGGATCTTATTTTAATACATTTCTTTAAAAAATGTGAAAATCCTCTAAAAGTTGTAAGCCTCAATATTTTTCTAGATGTTTCAACTCAGAGATCTCTCTTCAATAAAGAACTTACCCCCGAAATGGAATTATTTAGAAGCCTAAACCCAGTTTTTTCTCACATGAAATTATTCTATTGGAACAAAACACCCATGTTGCAAGTAGAGAAATACGAAGAAGAAAATTGAAAAATAAACTAGTTAAGGGAATCCTGAAAACCAGGAACACCCTGCCAATTGCCACTATGAATTAAAATAGCCAATGCCCATCAGTGTCTTTAATACAAATAAAATCAGGCACATCATGAAATATCACCATACCTGCGTGCACTATATAAGGACTACGGCACACACGCTGTAAAATCTTCACTCTCAGAAATAAAGCACACTTCATTTAACTGCTGCAAAACACTGCTGCAGAGAACCCCAGTACGTTTTTTTCAGGCAACTGATCCAGCTTTCCACCAGCCCTGTGACCTTTGAACTCCCTTCTGCCCCCTCCTCTCGCTTCTGCAGTCAAAGCCTCCGAGCTGGTCTCATTTGCATAAGGCTCAGGCAGTCCTCCAGCAGCTGAAACGGAATGCTGGGTAAGGAATTGTGGAACTGCGGTTCTGCTAGGCTACCTGAATCACGGGAGAGCAGGAACACGCGATGGGGAGTGGGCACGGGTTTTACTGGGCTGTCAGCATCACATTTCCCCGTGTCTATTAATGGATAAACGATTTTAACGCTTTGTTTTAGAGTCCCATTCTCACTGCTTACTCCCTCCCCACCAAGAGAAGCTGTCAGCAGCGACTATGGTAACCAAGGAAACCCAAATAGTCAAATGCTTCATTTAAATACGTGTGGAAGGCCAATTTTAAATTTTCATTAACTTCTCTTGTTTTTGAAACACAGCTTTTTAAAAAAATTCAAATACATATTGCACGTATAATCAGGCACATGGGGTATTTCTTTTTGTTGCTGTGGTTTAAACAGCATCTTACAGGCATAAGTTTATATTAGTCTCTACACAAATACATGAGGTCACTATAGTAATTCTGTAAAATGTTAAATGTGCCCAAGTGTCTTAGAGACTATCATCCTAAGTGGTGTCCAAAAATTAATTGTAAAGAATTTAGGTCCCAGGATGCCTTTAAAACAATACAGCAGTAAAAATGTAGAGCAAAGTTAAACTATGTATTTAAATCTAAAGATTCATATAGCAGCAATGCTTGTCTGTCTTTGGCAAAGATATTCAGTGTTGTGCTATTATTTGCTAGTTATTTCTTCTCTTATTTTGCTACACACAACAATCTCTCTATTTGAAACATAAACCTCTCTATTGCTCATAAATGCAAGAAGTGGTTATTTTCTACATAGAAAAGGTCATGTGTGTATATATTTTATAAATATACATAAAGACACATAATCTTTCTAAATGGTAAACCAATGAAAATATGCATCATCAAATAATCTCTTAAAAATTAAGCAAATTTGTTTTTCTCTAAATATCAATGAATAAATTTATAAAATAAAAGGTTTTGTGCAATAATCTTTTCCATTTGTCAAAAGAAATATAACATGAAAAATTAAAAGCACACAACAAATAAATACAGATATGTATTACTAAAGTATAAAATACATTGTTCTAATAGTGTTATTTACATTTCAAAATTTCCTTGTTTTTAAATTTTTTAATTCAAATAATTAAATATTCCAAACCTTCCTTTTGCAGTATACCAACACACATCAACAAATTTTGAATGATATATTATCTAATTTATAAGACATGTAAACTATTGCAATACAGATTGTTTTAACACTGGAAAAATAATTCTGAAGCTTTTTAAGTGAGCTATTTGTTAGTAGTATTCTCTTTTATATTATTTCTGCATACATAGAAGATTAAAAATTATTGGATGAATTTATTTCTTACCCATAAATTTTTAAAATAGACTAAATAACTTTTCAGTTTAATATAATGATACCAACATTTCTCTGTCACATCTGACTACATCGACAATTTAATTGCATTGGGTCAATTCAAGTGCATCCTTAATATTATACACTACGAATATCTTGCAAAGTTTTTGTTTAAGGCAAAACACACCAGCCCATTCTAATTTAAATACAGTCAAACACAAGTAAGTGTTGGAGTAATTTATAAAATCACCAACCTGTTCAAATAGCTGTAGTCTTAGTCCTTGCACTCTTTATTCATTAGGATCCAAAATAAATGATCACTTTATAATATGTGTCAGCATCACCGAAGACACAGTTCTTCCTGGTTCAGAGGAATCTTCTTAAATTTCCCAGCCTTGTGTTTTATTGCTTGTACCATATGCTTTATTGTTCAGCAACAAGAGCTTCACTCTGCACAAAGACTCATTACCTACTGCTTGCTGCACGGCATCAGCCTCACTGAGGCTGCCTATATGTGATCACATGGAGTTTTGTCTCAGAGAGCCAGGCGTGCCACTGACTTCACTGTGTCTATGGATATTTTTATCATCTGAGGTCTACTAGGAGGAAGGAATAACAGATAAGGAAGCTGCTCTAAGTCATTAATGCAGCACAACTTATGGAAATCCCTTCACAAGATTTTTTTTTTATTATAGAAAATGTTTGAGCAAGCTCCCGAAGAAGTTAACTAGATTTTATTTTAATAAGAGGCTGAATAATAATTTAAGGAAGGAGAACTTGCAAAAAGCCATTTCCTATCTCATATTTTCTGAAAGTACTTTTGTACGAATGTCATTAAAGAGCCTTGTGCTACTGAATGATTTGGCAATATGTTTTAACCATTAGATGGCTGGCATTTCCTTTTCTTGGTGTTTTGTTTTTTGTAAAAAGATAATTGCTGTTTCCTTCAAAATATCCTCAATTAAAGTCTCAATCACTAAAAGATACTATATGTGAATAAAAATAGATATACTAATTACTTTTGATAAAGCAGATGAGAGGGTGAATCTTTTTTATTGATGTATATAAATGAAGTAGATGATTAATTTATCTTTTCAAAAGATGACACATTCCTAGAACAGCTGACTTAAAGGAACAATGCAGATTTCAATACAAGTTCTAAAGGACATATGGTTTTTATTAATTTTTAAAATTGTAGTAACTTATTTTAGACAGTTTACCTCAATAAAGCATACAATTTACCTTATCTGATTTCAATGTTAACAAGTAGTTTCAGGGAAAACTATTCAACATTTACAGGAATTTTCCACTGCACAAATATTACATTAGTATATATACAAATATGTGTGTGTATGTGTGTGTAGTCAGATTGTCTTTCTAAAAATATTTTTTAAATATATAAAATTATTTCTCAAAAACTGAAAATGGAATTTGGATTTCCAAATACAGAACTATTTAGTTATTGGAACTTATTTTTAAAAATCGATTTCTTATCTCTTTAATGACTGTCTAAATTAAAATGATGTTTGAAAGCTTGTTACTTTAAAGTCTCAGTGAAAATCTTATGACAAATACATGCGAAGTGCAACAAAGAGCACACACAGAAGGAAAAGTCAGAAGCACTGTAAATACAGATGAGAAAATAAATTTTCTGAATAGTTACATATACAGTAATTTAATGGCACTTATAAATAATTCAGTAATTAAAAAGTGAATATACATGTATATGTATATTTGCTTAAGCCTTCCATTAATAAGAAATTCTTTTGGGGCAAAAAATATTATAACTCAAAATTTTTTGTGTGTCAGCTGAAAGTTTTAAAAATAATTTAAAACCAGAATAGGTAAGTATGGTTAAGTAGCTTAGCTTTTAAATACAATGAGTTAATACCTTTCTTTATAATATTATTTGTAGGGTTAGCATTGATCTAGAATGTTTATGACTTAAATAAATGTTTATGACTTAAATAAATACCTTTTGATGGGTTTTTCTTAACATTGAAAGAAATATTCAGATATGTTTTAGATACCACCATTTTAATGCATTTGTCCCAAAATGTTCATGTTCATTTTTAGCACAGCATTAGAGCTATGCTAAAGCTGCAAAACTTGGGGGCATTAAAAGAAAAGAGCTTATAGTATACTTCTGGGTTCTTAAGATATGTACATCCTAGTTAATGTATTTGATCATGTCACCCATGCTAATGTACAAGGAAGTAAACAAAAGGCAGCCATTTTTTTTCTTACTGCATAACTTCAAAAACAATGAAATAAAAAGGTTGCCCAATGGAAGGAAAGAATCAGCAGAAAACTAAGTTACGTGCAAGTTTTTAGAAAGTGAGAGTGAGAGAACAAGAGTTGGGAAATTGGAAAAAAAATCCACATATATGTGAAATTTGTGTGTATATATGCAAAGGAATAATTTAACAATATGAAAGAACTATAAATAAATACAAGGAATATGAAAATAGCTAGCAATTAAAACAAATTACCAGTAAAATTGTGAGTCTACAATGTGAAGTCTATAGTGTATGGTATTAAATATAAGAACTGACAATTTATTCATGTTGAAAAAGATATTTAAAGGTGGGCATCAGAACTAGAAAGAGATAGAATGAATCATGGGATGGTAATGATCTCTCCAGGTCAGCTATTGTCATAGATGACCTTGGTGAGTTATTCCAGCATCTTATGCCTTAGTTTTCAAGTCTGCACACCAGGAACAGAAAAGTCTCTGGAAAGTATATCATGGAAACCTACAGCAATAATTTGTACTTCAGTTCCTTAAATTGGCTTTAACCAAGTATTGTCAACTAATATTAGTAAAATGGAAAGATATGATATAAAATCTAATGATTGCTTAAAAGAATTTTTAAATAAATTATTCTAACAACACAGACAAACAAGTATAATAAGTAGATAGGACTTTTGGAAGTAAGAGGTGATTTTTTTTTTCTAATACATGCAGAAAAAAATAGAATTAAATTTAAGAAGTACTATAATTTGAAATCTCATAAAATTGCCTCAGGATAAAAACAAATTACAAAATATGCCCATCCTTCTAATCAAAACTCTGGAATCAGTGAGATGGCAAGAGGATAGCCCCAGAGATTCTCAAATTACACAATGAACAATGGTGGCTCTGCTTATAAAACAATTTTATGGGCCAAGAATTTTTTAAATATGAAACTAACAAAGAAACACAAGATCATAGCTTTAAGAAGCAAATTCCATCCAAGATTAAAAGGATGTTTTAATTTACTTTGGCATATTAAAAGCTGTGAATTGGAAAAAAATTATGTCAGCTCTTACAATTGACTCTTTATTAGCTTGTTTTTTCTCTAAAGACAAATAGGCCTCATAGAATTCTTTTATTTACTCCCCTTTCCTACAAAATAACCAAACCTTATGAGAAGTAATCCAAAATATTTGCTATCCAGTTCTTGCAGTAATTTAGACATGAACTTATGCTAACTGGACGATCTCTTGAACATTCTACTGCATGAAGAAAGGTTTACTAACACCATCACCTGTGTTTCCTGGAACCATATTAACTGGTATGTATACCACTTCCTACTATTAGATTCTCCCTTGATGAGGCTGGATTTTCTTGCTATATTTTCTTCTCCTTCACAACACATTCAGAGAAGTCAATACATTGGCTACGTCAACCTCAAAATCCAGGACTAATTCAATTCAATTTAACAAGCATTTATTGAGAAGATACCATGTACCAAGCTCTGAGACAGTTGCTAGGGATATAAAAATGAAATATACACTGTTCTCAAGGAGATCATAGTCTCTTTAGCTTAAAATTAAAAAAACGTGCTGAGCATGTTATGTGAAAGTGTTAAATGGTACTTTTTCAAAAGTTTGCATATTTTATTGAGTGAATATGTATTTTATGTATATATTTATTTATTTTCAATGTGTCTGCTAAAATCAGAAAAATTCTTTTTGTAATTAAAAATAATTTATCAAATGTCAAATTGTAATTTATCCTGTTCCTTTTGGATATTATAATTTAGAAGAGACAAAACTTAATAATAAGATATTTTAAATAAAATAAAAATAATGGCTACAAATTCTTTGCAATTCTTTCCAGCAAGAGGTGGAGTCTAATTTCCTCCACCTTTATTCTTAGTTGGTCTGAGTGATTTGCTTAACCTGTAGAGGCTGCAGCAGTGATGCTCTGCAAAGTCCAAGTCTAGGTCCTAAGAAACCCTGTGGCTTCCACTTGAGCCTCTTGAAACACTGTCCAAGAACTCTGAGCTGCCATGTAAGAGGATTCACTACCCTGAGGCTGTCATGCTGGAAAAATCACATATAGGCATTCTGGGAGAAAAGGGAGTTCCTAGTAGTAAGTGGTACTTTGGGAAAAGCCCAGAAACAAAGGCAAGAGCTTTACTAACTATAATAAGACGGACTTTGAAGAGACTTGGGTGACAGGAGATTTAGGCATGTATTGGGACTTTGAAGGGGGATGTCTGGTGCTCTCTCTTAGATCCTTCTGAAGCTGAGGGTGAGAAGATGTTTGCAATATGCAGGACATTGTAAAGTCACCAGGGGATAAGATAAGAGGTATGGGCAAAGTAATGAGTAAAGAAGACAATTTTGGCAGTTGAGGAGAGGCTAGCCTGGTGGAGCACTGGGGCAGCAGCTGGGATCTGATGAAGAATCAGGGAGAAACAATGGGGGCATGAAATAAAGGCAGTGACAGAGGAAGGAGAAGAAAGGAATCCATCAGAAAGAATGATGACATATTTAAAATTGTTTAGATAAACTGGTCTCTGATCTTATTGATAGCCTTAAAAGTCAATGGTTCAATGATTAAGCTGCCAATTAGACCCAAAAGAGCATTAATTAAACTAGTTTTGTTACATAGATTCAGTAATTTCACAAGTATTTTTATTTGTATTTGCCTCAGTTGGTTAAACTTTCCAGCACTGTGAAAAATTATTAGTATCAAACATGGTTAATGTTCTGTTTGGGAGGCTGAGAGTAACTGTAGAACAATAGGACCTCCCTTAAATAAAGTACACAGTGGACAGTGTTTATATTTTTTTCTTGTGTCTGATTTCCAATTTAGGAAAAAAAACGTGTGGAAAAGACAAATGTGTTTAGTTACGCAAAGATAAAAAACAGATAATTTTGGATAATGCAAACTAAGACTTAAAACACACACACACATACATACACACACACGCCACCATTACCTATTGAAGTAAACAAGCCTACTGGAGTTTTATCCTTTCAATTTTGCATTCTATTTGGATATTAGACTACCAAAGCAGCAGATGTTAGCTTCAGTGGCCAGTGAATGGCCATTCAGAATGTTGCAGGTTAAGTGGTAGGGATAGCTCTATAATTGCTGCTACTGCATCTACAATATGTACATAAATCATTTGAACATGGCTGTAAAGAAGTCTTTATACAAAGTGACACAGAGAAGAAAGTATCCAGATTTTTTCCCCACCCTTAAGTCTCTATCATTACAAAGGCATTAGAAAACAGCATTTATCGAGAGAAAAGAATGAAGCAAATCTTCTCTCAGAGAACACGAAAGATACATTTATTTCTTAGTGACCATAAATGTTGACTGTAATGATTTCTTCTTTTGCTGAATTAGATGTCTAACCTGTGACAAAATAAAACATGGAGTAAAATAGCATACGCTGAAGTCAAATATGAACTGAGCAGGTTTAAAAAAAAACAGGACTGATGGTTTTTCCATCAGTCCTATTATTGGTTGCACCATAAGTAAAAGGGTTATGACACTGCCTTTGGGGTCAAGGCATAAGAAAAAGAGTTTTCTATATTTTATTTCACCAATACAAATCCACAAGTACTTGGCTAATAGAATGAGCATACGTTTATTTGTATCACAGAGATATACAGAAACAACTTTGGCATATTAATCATCTGGGTTCATTTATTGATTTATGCATTAATTCATACATTTATCCATTTTACATTCACTGAGTTCTATACTCTTGGAACCAAGTTCGTTGTTCCGCTATGTTAGGGAGATGGAGTCTGCAAGCTAAGTGGCTCTCCATCTAGAGGCAGGGACAGATACAAAGAGATGTTACAGCATAATGAAACGAGTTCTATAATTGAAGAATATATAAGAATATACAGCCTGGGCAATGCAGTGAGCCCCTGTCTCCACAAAAAAATTTAAAAATCAGTTGGATGTGGTGATGTGCAAGATACTATCTAAAAATAGCTAATAGTTATCAAGAATTTACAAAATCCAAAGGGCTCTGCATGTATTAATTAACTTGTATAACCGTCACAACAAGCCTATGAGGTAGCTACTTTTACTATCTCCATTTTACAGATGAAACCATTGAGGCATCAAGTGATAGAGACTGTAATCCAACCCAGGTAGTGTGGTTTTAACCCAGTATGGCTCTACTGTGACATCTTATCTAAGGTAGTCATGGTGGGCTTTGCAGCAGAGGTGACATGGGAAATAAATCTTCAGGAATGAGTAGGAGTTCTTTTATGGAAAATAAGGGTATTCTAGGCAGAAGGGCTAGAATGTACACAGATATTGAGGCATGACTAATGTATGTGTGAAGGAAACTAAAAATCACTCTGAAAATGCTAAGATTTTTTTTATCTCGATAGGATTGTGCATTTGTAATGCTGGGATGTTTGAAATGCATCTTAGAGTCTGTCTGTAGTCATACAAGGTATTTGACTGGTTTGATTACAACTGAGTTTTATCAAATAACTCAGGAGTCTCTTAAAAGAATGAAATTGACAGAGGGTTTGGAAGATGGGAGATTCACAGATTTTTGTCTATGAACCCAGATAGACAATTCTGTCTGTCACAGTTAACTTTTAAAAGCACAGAATTTCCCTCAGTGGCCCGATTAAAGGTTAAGAAAGAACAAAGAGTGCTTACTTTGTTTACAATAAAACTTCAATTGAATTTATCTTGAATACCATCAATTGAACTTAATTGTAATGCTCATGTAAGAAAATTATATAAAAGTATTCTGAGCAGATTAAAATCATGCTCCTGATCAGGAAATCCACCTCCATACATTCTATTAATCCTACAACTCGAATAAATACAAGAAATAAATTAAATTTCTCCTTTAGGCAAATGTTTTAATGAGCTTAATTCCATGGCTTGCTATTAATGCTAGTGGCTGGCTTCTTTGATATGAGGCATGCATTTTCTTTCTTGTTCATATAGTCAGCTTCCTATTTAGTATTCATTATTCATGTCTATTTTTATCAAAGAGCACTATTACATGAAACCATGATCCAAACATATTTGGCTCTGTTTTTTATTTATGGAAGGAAGGGAATTATACAGTCTTCTTACACTGGAGTATGACTGTTATATACACATGTTGTTGTAGTACACATGTGTTCCTTCATATTAGAAGGTAGTGGCATTTAATTCTCATGGTCTTACTAAAGGACAGATATTCTTTTCACACCTTTATTAGTTTAGAACATCAACATTTCATTCAAGAAAAGCACTTAGCCTTGTAAACAAACTAGTAAAAACAAGTTATTTTGATAACAATCTCAATAAACTCTACTTAGATATTCTAAGACTTTCTTATGTGAATAGCCAACTATGTGGTATTAAGTACAGAGAGAAGTATAAACACATTTTATTGGAATATTATGGCCCCTGATAACTTTAGCTGACAACCGTGGATACTACAGCAACCGCTACTCTTTGTAGGCCATAGCATGATTTGGATCTTTGCCTCTTTAATTACTGATGATTATCTATGGAACATGCAATTACGATAGCTGCGACAAAATTGGGCGTTATACTGCTACTGTTTCCCAGTCACTCACAGTGAGGTGCTTTAAAGTTGTCGCTATATATTCATTACATCATATTTATTTATTTATTTATTTTTTTATTTTTTTGAGACGGAGTCTTGCTGTCGCCCAGGCTGGAGTGCAGTGGCGCAATCTCGGCTCACTGCAAGCTCCGCCTCCCGGGTTCACGCCATTCTCCTGCCTCAGCCTCTCCGAGTAGCTGGGACTACAGGTGCCCGCCACCACGCCCGGCTAATTTTTTGTATTTTTAGTAGAGACGGGGTTTCACCGTGGTCTCGATCTCCTGACCTCGTGATCCGCCCGCCTCGGCCTCCCAAAGTGCTGGGATTACAAGCGTGAGCCACCGCGCCCGGCCTACATCATATTTATACAATATTTATTTGCCCTAGGAAGCCTATGGCTACATCGCTCCAATTTACTATATTCTGTGGCCACTGTGGAACCAGGTAGCAACAAGAAGAATGCAGCTTTTAAATACAAAATAATCTTAAGAAACCACATTTATAATAATTAAAGCTTTAAATCACCCACATATATTTAATAGATATTTATATATAGTAGGATATATACGTATTTACTATATATAGTAGGATATCAGATAGCAATTAAAATCAGTCATTATGATTTTGTAAAAACAATAAGAATGTTTACAAAATAATAATTAGTGAAAAAATTGGCCAGGAATATAAACAAATACGATGACAACTAATAGGAATAGAAAAAGACTAGGGAGAAATATAAAAAATTTAAGGGATTGTGTGCTAGTATAAAACAATATGCACACTGTGATCTCAGTGTTTTAAATATACATGAACATAAAATAATAGGAGAAATATAATCAAAATTGTAAAATCTCTTAGAATTACATAATAGGTCATTCTAATTTTCTACTTGGCTTTTTCTATATTTTCCATCTTTCTGTTATTAATACAATGCCAAATTTAATATTAGAATTATTATTGTAATGGAATTAGTTGTTTTAAAATTATTTTAATAAGAAGAAAAGCATTTTTTTAAAGGAAAATTGTTTAAATAATTGCAACTGCTCGTATGTTTAAGCTTTTAGATCTCAAGGAAATTGATCTTTGCTACCACTCTCCACTCATAGGCTGAATTTGAAACTTGATACCATTCTAGGATCCCTGAAGACTTGATTGCTTTGATTGATGAACAGATTTCTTTGGAAATTTTCTGTAAGAAATCACACACTATGCTGCTCTTCTAAATTTGCTTCCCAGGTACTGCAAGGGGGTTCACGTAACTGTTTCCATTCTTTCCCTAGGTGGCAATAGACCAAAAGGGGTGATTAGAGGTGGCACATTTAGGTGTCAGGGAGTGACACCACAGAGCCAGCTGCCAAACCCTACGTGATGATAAATTAGTTTACTTGTCTGGGGGGAGTGGGGGAGATTTTATTTTCATGAAAAATTACAAGGGCACTACAGGGATGTGGTACTTGTTTAAGTTGGAGGAAGATCTTCAGAAGCTACAAAAATTTGTAGCTGGCATTATGTAGTTTCACATGAAATTTAACAGCAGAAACATCAGAGAAGGCCTGTGGCACATGTGTCTAATTGGAAAAATATTAGTGTCTTAATGCTATGTCTCTGTTATGCTCAGAGGGTGCCTGGAAGACAAAAGTCCAGCAGCTGAACTCGTGCTTTCTTGCTATCCCAGAGAGATCTGGTGCTGAAGTTTTCTGAACCTAAGCATATTGTCACTGAATTTTGTTATGGTTATTAATTGTGATAAAAGAAAAACTTCAGCCAAATTAGATTTAAAGGAGTTTAATTGAGCAATGAACAATTCGCGAATTGGGTAGCCCCCAGAATCACAGCAAATTCACAGAGACTCCAGTGCAGCCACATGGTGGGATAAGATTTATAGACAAAAAAAGGGAAATGAGGTACAGAAACAGCTGGGTTGGTTACAGGTTGGCGTTTACCTTATTTGAACACAGTTTGAACACTTAGCAGTCTATTGGTGGTTGAAGTATGGCCACTGGGTTGCCCAACACTCAGTTATTGTTACAGGTGCATACTCCTAAGTTAGGTTTTCAATTTTGTCTGACTATTAAGCTAGCTTACAGTCCATCCACTCCTCCACCAGGATTCACATATAGAAGTATGGGGTCCTTCTCAGCCATATTTAGTTTGCTGTAACAATTGTGTACTAAAAGAGAACCAATCATTACATAGTGTTTCCCAGGCAACAATTTGAGAGGTAGCTTTTAATTTGTATTGCCCAATAAATCTTTGGCTACAAATAGGAGAGTCTGGTATAGAAGCACATTTTCAGTCTATAGCACAGCAGTAATGTTAACATCATCCTCTGACTTCTCACACTGTCTTCTCTCCTTCATCAAGTTAACTCTCTCACCCTCTTGAAGGCTCAGCTCTAAAGGGCCCCTCTTTAGAGCCTCTTCCCATATCCTTTTACATGGAGTGAAAAAACTTGTCCCTTTCACTCTCTTTCATATCTCTTTATTATTCTACTATAAATTTTATAACACTATGCCTTGTTAATGTGTTTGTATTTCTAGAAAGATATTAATAAACTACAATCTCAAGAACAAAGCCCTTGTCTTATTCATATTTATATCTTTAGAGTCCACCACAAACCTTTACCATGAGAAATGCTCAACACTATTGAAAAAGTTTTTGTGAAAGTGCTTTTAGAATATAGACATAAAGTGGACACAAGCTTTGAGACAGCTATCTTTAGAATGTGCTGGTAAGATTCAAATTGTTCAGAGGACAGAATTATTGTTTAACACTTACTTCCAGTTTGTGTTTTTCGAGCTTGTCTAAATGAACCAGATGAAAAGCTGGAGATACTGCATACACTTTCTCCCCCAACAACAGGGTTATGAGAATTGGATCAGACAAAATGTTTTGCAATTTGTCCCCAGTTGCAGCTGTTCCACAGCTGGTAACACATTTTCAGCCTTGTTAAAAATTTCTCCTACTGATAAAACTTCTTGGGCCCTTCTCTCAAGCACCAATCATCATTATCATCCCCATTGTCAATGACTTTTCTCCTTTCCCTCTTTTTCTTTCAAATGCAGAAGAGATGTGCTTCAACCTGTCTGTATGTCTGTCCAAGACCAGTTCTGTGATTTTGCACACAGTTATCTAACATAGTCTCTTTGGAGTCACAGGGAGATTTCTTTTAAAATAGGGACACTTGTACATCAGGGGGTGTTCGGGCTTTTCTAATGGCCCTTTGTAAACATTTTTACATTTTGGATCAACACATCAGCAAATACATAATACTACTTCTGTCAACAAAAGCTTTCTGTCAACTCATGGCCGTGTGTTAAATAAAAATCGAAGTTAGAATAAAATGTTCATGTGTTAATTAATATTACATATAAAAGGAATTTCCATGTATATTCATTCAGAATTAATTTCACTGGACTTTATTCGTATTTAACATAAGAAATACTTATTGAGACATTGATTAATAATGAGAATCCCTCCCTGCCCATCCCAGTTAAACCTACAACAAACAGACCAGAAAGAAAAAGGGCTTACAAAATAGAAATTCATTACTGGCTTTTTGCCTATCACAACTGTCTATTCTTTCCATTTAAGAGAAAGAACATACTGTGGGGTAGCAAATACTAAAATTTCAGCTTGTTGTGGAGAATTTCCTAAGACAAAAGAAATTACAATGTGAACTGTATTGCAGCAATTTTGTAAACATTGGCATTAAATTCACTGAAGAGGGAGTAAATGTAATATTTGCAGAGAGAATACAATCCAAATGAGCAGTCCATTTTGGATTCAGTGAATAAATTACCAACGCTAAAATGACATTTTGTAGAATATCAAGAAACCAGAACAAACAGAAGAATCATTACTGAATTGAAAAAGTAAGAAATTACTCTTGAAGAAGAGAAAAAAAAATTAAACATTCTCATTTTTTGAGCTCAATTTCATATGGTCTTTTAGGGGGTTCCTGTGTCCTAACCTGAATATATTCAACTTTTGATGGACTCAAATTTTCTCCTGAGAAGTTTTAAACATTTGCTTTCATCGTTAGGTAGACATGAAAGGTAGAAGGACCACTTACCTCAGTTTTACTGACAGCAAATGTAAGGCATAAAGATTTCAAGTGGCCACTTTCCTAGTTTAGACTAATGCTCTTTTCGACTCAAGTATTCTGACTTTTTATTATTTAACTGCAGAAAAATTTAAATTTTATTCAAAGGCAGAATTTGACAAGTAGTAGTCCTTACTAACTAATATAAGGAATTAAAGTATTTCCTTTGGTATGTAAGACAGATAGTATTTAAAGGCATGTTTTCTGGCCCTAAATCCACTATGCAAAAGTGGACAGCTATCACTAAATATAAAAGTAATAGCATTTTTTTGCTTCTCAAATGTAAGCTCCACTGAGCCAAATCAAATCATGAACACTAGTGAAACAAACAGTTTAAAGCGATTAAAGACATACCACTAAAAGACTAGATCTGCAAGCCAAGTACATAAACGGAAAAAGTCTGGTTTACCATAAGGATCTGCATTTCACATCTGATCAAGCAGTTAACAAAATTATACATAGATATTTTGAGCTTTGCTTTTAGAGAGTACACCTGATTACTGAATTGCTTTGCTTCCTACCTAAAACAGAATGATTTGAATAACTCAAACTGCATTTGGTAGCAAATGCTACAAAACTGCAGTTATGCTTCCTGTGGTTTAGGTGGACACAATCAGAGTAGATAAGATGGCTGTAGGGAATAGAGAGACTCACTCAGTGGGAACCAGATGGCTTAAGGGCAGAGAGAAAAGACAGTGTAAAGCTTGGGTTAGCTACAGAGTATCACGACAGAAGAGGGTGCAGGAAAAGAGATAGATGAATAAGGATTGTTCATGATCATTATAAAAGTTGTGGTTGAGGTGATTGCTAGCAAAAGGTAGTAACTACTCAATTCTCTTCCTGCACAGGCTAGTGACATGGGTAATTTTCAAAATGGCTTTACAAAAGTCACTGAGCAATTTCTTCTGCTTCTAGGGATGGCTATATCTATACTATTTACATTGATATTCCCATTCAATAAACATTTTTAGGAAAGAAGTCCATCATTCCACCATACAACAAGGGGAAAATTTCCTGGTAAAATAATAAGAACATTGTGAGCTCCCTAAGGAAAGCAATAAAAACGAATTGTAATCTTTGTCTTTGGATAAGGAGTACAAAATGATCTGTCAGTTTAAGAAAAATTTTTGCTCACATCTGTAATCCCAGCACTTTGGGAGGCTGAGGGGGGTGGATCACAAGGTCAGGAGATCGAGACCATCCTAGCTAACTTGGTGAAACACCGTCTCTACTAAAAATGCAAAAAATTAGTCAGGCGTGGTGGAGGGCACTTGTAGTCCCAGCTACTCAGGAGGCTGAGACAGGAGAATGCCATGAACCCAGGAGGCAGAGCTTGCAGTGAGCCGAGATCGTGCCACTGCACTCCAGCCTGGGAGACAGAGCAAGACTCCGTCTCAAAAAAAAAAAAAAAAAACAAAGAAAAATATTACATTCAGAGTAAATTGGGACAAATAGAATAGGAAGATACTTAAAGTGCACAATACGTTTAATATTTGTTTTTATAGATCTCTTAATTGTATTATTTTACATTCTAATGTGTCAAAGCTAAATGGTGACAATGGAGCCTGATTTTCCTCATTAGTACCACTATTAGTTTCATTACACATCCCTTTTCTTTTATTTATTTGTGAATGACTCTGGGACTCCTTCTATAAAGTCTATTAATAAATTATTTTTTGTTCATTTTTTTAAAAATGTCAATTTCCCAGCATTTATCTTGGTCTAGTGTACTTAAAGGTTTATCAGTTAGAAAGCTAAAAATTAAGATAGTAAAAAGCTTGTTCAACTGAAGACCATATCCTATTTCACTTAGCCTTTATCTATGAGGAGTATTATACCATGTAGAACAAGTGATCTTAAAGGGGACACTTTCAGCAGTAGAGATCAACAGTTGAGAGACTGTATTAATTGTATTTCTCACCTTCACACACCAAGCTCTTTTTCTAGTACCAGAGAGATTTATTAACAAAAGTGGCAAAGTACCAAAGAGCTAAAATTTTGAATATAATGAAAATAGTCAGAAGAAATAAAAACTCCTATATTCCAATTTCTATATGATTAACAGGCAAACTAATTTGCTTTTTTTCTTCTTTGCATATTTCTGTCTCTCTCTCTGTCTCTCAGTAGTCTCTGACACATCACCTTATTGAAGCCTATGCTGCCCTCTAGTCTATGCTGTACCATAGATGATTTAGATGAGTTTGTAGATTTGGTTAGCTGGGAACTATACCACTGTCATCAGTCACATTAGAGTATCCCTTTCAGCAATCTATGCCTATTGGAAGATTAATAATGAGAATAATCATGGCAAGATGAATGTCATTATAGGTCATCACGTGTACAGCTCCCTTTAGAGATGCAAAGATTGATTGTGGGAACTAAAGAACATTAGATAACTGAGTGCTGGCAAAATTAATTTTCCCATTCGCTATAAATTGAGTAATAGGTAAAATCATTGACACTTTCACATGCATGCTGTTTACTTTAATTTTTTAAATTTGTAATTATTGTGGCTACATAGTAAACAAGAGGGATCTGGTGATTTGGCTAATCAGAGTAAATATGTGTATATTCATGTAAATGTGTGTGTGTGTGTGTGTGTGTCTTACAAACTCTTTTCTTATCTTACCTGAACATTTTCACCTTGTTTAATGGTGGAATGATGGATTTCTTTTCTACAAATGGTTTTTAAATGGAAATAGCAATTTAAGTGATACAGATATGGTCCTCCCAAAAGGCAGAGAAAATTGCTCACTAACTCATGTAAAACCTTTGAAAACATACATGCCATGATAAAAGGTAAACCTCAAGCTGGTCATGTGGACTGCTCTTGTGCTTTCAGATAACCCTTCATCAGCAATTATACATTTAAATTCTTTTAAGATCCAGGCTGGCAGTATATTTGTATGAGCAGGTATAAGGCACCAGCAACTGTGACAATGGCAGTGAATGAGTAGAGTATACCCAAGGACATTGATATTCAGACTCTTAAAATCCACCATGCTGGCCAAATAAAATAAACAAGTGTTGCCATATTCTCTACTCCACAATAGTTTTGTTTCCCCCCTTAATTTTTCAACTCTCCCTGTGGTCCTGATTTTCTTTTTACATTATTAGTGGCTTATAAAAAATCTGCATGAATACCTTCTCTTTGGATAGTGTTTATTCTCAAAATTCCCTTAGTAACTTATGGAACTATTCAGATTGAAAAAAGGGAAAAATGGCCAATATTAATAAGAATATTAACTCTCTCTAACAATATTGACTCCATTTAGCAAAGTGAAAATTAAATAAGAAACCAGATTCCATTTTCTTCACACCTCTAAACATAACATCAAACTTTAATAAATGCAGGCTACATAGTAAGAGAATTAAATGCAAGCCCCTAAGGGCAGAGGTTTCTAGGAATGTGCTTATAATAGAGTTTCACCTGGGATTCAATTAAATATTTAGTGAGAATGGCTGAAAGGAAGGCACTGTGCTGAAAGCTGTGCGGGAGGCAGAGATGAATACGACACAGTTTTTGTCCTCTAAAATGTCATGATCAATGGCAGCCAACACATTTAACTTAGAGTGTGGGGTATATATGGTTGTGGTGGGAGCTCCCTCGTCTTTCTCCTCCAGCACCAACAAACTGGTCTATATTTGCACAGTCCTATCATCCTTTCCCCCAGTTTTACAAGATGAAGTATCCTTTTATTCTTTTCAAGGCCAATCTTTCCTTATATGCCCTTGATCCCATTTTCTCCCTCTCTCAAACTCCCTCTCCCTCTTTCTTCACAGATATGATACTATAAACCGGGAGTTAACAAGTTCTTTCTGTAATAAGCCACACAGTAAATATTTCAGGCTTTTGCAAAACATATGGTTGCTGTCACAAGTACTCAACTCCGTTGTTTTAACGCGAAAGCAGCTGTAGATAAACAAATACATAAATGTATGTAAACAAATGAATGTGTCTATGTTCCAATAAAACTTTATACGTAGACATAAAAATTTCAGTTTAATAAAATTTTAATGTGTCATGAAGTGTTCTTTTCTTTCTTTTTTTCAATCACTTAAAAATGTAAACCACTATTTAAAGGCCATACACAAACAGGTAGTGAGGCAGATTTGTACAACAGGCCATAGTTTGCTGACCCTTGCTATACAAGATTGCCACTTTTGCCACCCTTCCTTTTCGACTTCCCCTCAGCCTATAATCACACTGAGGAGAATATTAAAGATATTTAGCAATGACTCTGGTTTCTAACTAATCCAAATAGATAAGTTAGTCAATTAGAGCTGGTACCAGCTGTAAACAACTATTGGGTAATTTCAGTGTGTTCAGGCTAACTATCAGTTCAGATCACACCCTGTCATTTTATTCAAAAGCCAAAACAAGAGAAGCTCTTCCTGCATTGCTATATTGATATTGTTCCACCATCATTTTATGTCCAATATTTTTGAGAATTATTCTACTTTCTCATCTCTCACTCAGATTCAATGAATCTACTCCCACCGATCTTTTCAAACTGACCTTTTCAGTACAGATTTTCTTTTTCTTATTTTTCTCAGACCTTTGGAAATGTTCTATTTTTGTCACTCACATTACATTCTCCTAGTTTTCTTCCACCTCTCTGACTTTTGATTCTTGGTTGCCATGCAGGTCCCTCTTCATCCAATCTTCTCTCCTGCAACCATTCCCACTTGGAGGTCCCCAAAGTTCTTGACCCACTACTTCCTGCTCCCTTTCTGTTTGCCTTGGCAATCTAATCCATTCTCAGGGTTTGACTTTTATTTTTTTGTAGATGACCTCCATATCTACATCTCTAACCTTGACATCTCTTTAGACCTTCAAACTTGTTTCACCACTTGGATTTGCCTCAGAAATCGCAAAGTCAGTGTGTCAAACAGTGAACCTATAGTCATCGCCATCATACATCCCTCTCCTCTTGCATCTCGTATCTTAGTCCGATAACACTATCCCAGTTGCTGAATCCAAGAAACCTGGAATTACCCTCAATGCTTTCCTTCCCTACCCCTAATTTGACTTATTTAGTTACTAATAATCACTGACTTTTCCTCCAAATGTTTCTCAGTTCTGCACCTTCAGCAGCATCCCTGCTACTGCTGTCTTCCCCTAAAGAGACCACGGCACCAGTCTAGTCACTGGTGCCCCTTTTCACAGTGTTACCAGGTAGGCAATCTAAAACACAAATCTAAACCAAGGAAGTCCCCTGCTAAACTCCTGAGGGACACACTGTGAAGATACTAGGCATGGCAACAAGTCCCTCCACCATCTGGACTCCACTTCCTGTCTCAGTCTTATCTTTGATCATATCCTATGTTGTTTTTTATTCCCCAATAATAGAAGCTGAACATAAAATGCAACCTTATGCCTTCATGACATTGCACATGCTCTTCCTATTATCTAAAATAGCTCATCTTTTCTTCATCTGACTAACGCCTACTCACATATTAAGATTCAGCCTCCAAATTCACAAAACTGGGATAAGAGCCTTTTGTCATTGTTTCCATTTTATTTGCCCAGTTGTATTGAAAGTGGTCCTTCTCGCCTATGTAACCATCTCAGCTTCACCATCAATGAGTAGGCAAAGTATGGTAGGTTAGTCATTGACTACCCAGCTCGTAGTCCAGTATCTGGCAAACAGGCCCAAAAGAAGAGGCTGAATGACTTGGCAAGCCATTTAGAGGCTGCTAGGAGAAAAGGATCAGAAAATATGCCACAGGAGTCATATTGCTCGCATTCCATTCTTAGTGGCACAGCTTACTTGCTCTATGGTTTTGGGCTTTGTACTTTTGAAGCCAGTTTCCTCATCTGTAAAATGAAAACTCAATTCATTCATGAAAAAGTATCTATTAAGCACATGCTATCTATATTACAGGTATTATTCTAGGCACACACAAAAAGTCTTACCCTCAAGGAGCTTTCATTCTGGTGGAAGTGGAAGAAAAAGGGGACAAAGAAAATAAGTAGGCAAAAAGAAACTAACTAAAATATACAGTATATCAGATAGTGGTAAGTGCATTGGAGAAGGAAGTAGAGTCTTGTGTTGCAGGGGGTGGTAAGCAATTTTTTTTCTGATTAGGGAAGTGTGCATTGAGAAGCAATATTTGAACAAAGACCTGAAGGAGGTGAGGAGGGAAGCCAAGAGAATATCTGGGGTAGAGAGAATTCCAGAAAGAAGAAATAGCAAATGCAAAGGATCTGAGATGTTCAGCGACTAACGAGGATGCCAGAGTGTTGAAGACGAGTGAGCAAGTGAGGGAGTGAGGAGATGAAGTCAGATGGGGGTGATGTGATCGGGGAAGTGAGAAAATCAGCAGACAGTGTTATAATTTGCAGGCAATTGTAAGAACTTTGACTTTTACTCTGAGTGAAACAAAGTCAGTGGAGAGTCCTGAGCAGAGGAATAAATGATCTGCACGAGGTTGCAGATGACTCTGGCTGTTTGAAAGGAGAGCAAGGTGGAATCAGGGGCCTCATTAGGAGGCTATTGCAAACTTCCAGATAATAGATGATGGTGGCTTGGATCACACGGTAGTAAAAAAATGATTTATTCTGAATATCTGCTGGAGTAAAGCCAAAAGAATTTGCTAAATGTTTGGGTGAGGAAAAAGAGAGGACACAAACCTGAGTCCAAGGATCCTCACCTGTGCAATTACAACAATGATGTTAGCAGTTTGTTCTGGGAAAGTCTGCAAAGGTTTTCAGAATGATGGGTAAGAACAAGAGATTAGGTTAGTTCAAATTAACTTTGAGATGTCTATTACTCAAGTGGAGATGTCAAATAGGTAGTTCTATCTATCTCTCTATATAAAAGTTGAAGTTCATGGAAGGATTTCAAGCTAAAGATAAAAACTTTCCAGTGAACAGATAATATTTAAAGCCTAGGTAGGAAAAAGAGGGAGTCTAAGGACTAAGTCCTGTGTACTCCAATGTTTAGTGATTGAGAAAATGAGGAAGAACCAGCACAGGAATATAAGAGGCAGAAAATGTGATAGGAGAAAAAACAGGAGTGTGATTTCCTGGCAGTAAAGAGCATCTTTAAAAAATGAGGAGTAAGGGGGATTGTGTAGTATGCATGAGGGCATGAGGGAGTGATCAACTCTCTACAACTACTGAGGGGTCAAGTAAGTGGATGGCTGAAAATTTGCAATTAGACTTAGAAACGCGAAAGGCACTGTGATCTTCACAAGCAGTTTTGATGAAGTTGTAAAGACAACGCCTGATCAGAGGATAAATAGCTCTTTGAAGGAGTTTTGCTAAGCAGATGGGGAAGAAATGGGGCAGTAGATGGAAGGTGACATGGGGGAAAAAAAACTTTTCATTTGTAAATTTTTTAAAAAGCCAGTACATTTATATGCTGATAGAAATGATATAGTAGAAGGAGATGATGATGTAGGACAGTGAGGCATCTGCAGGGAGCAGTGTCTTTGGGTAGCCACCAAGAAATGAGACCTACTGCACCAGTTGAATAGCTGGCTTTGGATAGAAACATAAACATCCACAATGACAAATGGAAGGTAGAAATTTTGTGGAAAAGGCTATGGAAGTTCTATTCTACTTTTATTTTATCAGTGAAATGGGAAACAAGATCATGAAGATGAGGGCGGAGAGAAACTGAAGTTTTGCAGTAAGAAAAGAAAGAAATCTTCTGGATAGGGAGGAAATGAGTGGATCTGGGCAATAAGAATTGGTGGCTACCACCTACATTCAGCTGAAATTAGTGGTTATGAATTTAAATGGAAACACCTTAGCACAGTTGTGCACTTTCTCCAGCCATGTTTGGCTGTACGAAAATAGGTATAGAATATGGGGTCATACCAGGCATATACTATAAAGCAAGAGAGATGGGCAAAGGGAATTGAAAGTAAACTTAAGGAAGTGATTACAATGATAGACCATGAAATTTAGGTTATTTTAGTAAAGAAGGATGGACTTGGACAGGTGGTGGGATCAATGCAGGGTAGGTCCCAGTGAGGTCGAAGAGCTATAGGATTCTGATTGCTGGAAGAAGAAAGCTAGAAAGACAGGAGGTAGAGGCTAGACAACGACTGCTTGAGATTGAGATAATGAAAAGACTACAGTTACTGGTCATAAAAATGTCTATGGTACATACATAGGAAAAAAATGAAATGTAACAGGGTTGGAGAACATAATCACAAAACTACCACTGGAAGAATCATCTACATGAACGTTGATATTACAAATAATTATGAAGGTATGGCCAGGCACATTGGCTCAAGCCTGTAATCCCAGGACTGTGGGAGGCTGAGGCAGGCAGATCATCTGAGGTCAGGCGTTCAAGACCAGCCTGGCCAACATGGTGAAACTCTGTCTCTACTAAAATACAAAAATTATCCAGGCATGGTGGCACACACCTGTAGTCCCAGCTACTTGGGAGGCTGAGGCAGAAGGATCGCTAGAATCCGGGATGTGAAGTTACAGTGAGCCAAGATTGCACACTCCAGCCTGGATGACAGAGTGAGACTCCATCTCAAAAAAAAATTCTGAAGGTATGGTATTAGAGGAAAACAGTGAGACAAGAGCTAACATTTTCAGGGAAGGAGAAGGTGATAGAGGGTCTCAGGAGACTCTTTAAGAAGATAATGATAATTTTCCCCTTTTAGGTTTGTGAGGGTTAAAGGAGATGTAACTACAAAGTGATGATCAGATACCTGGTTCATGGTGAACTCAATAAATTTTAACTTTTATTATCCTATTGTGTCCACAGTTGACAATCACCTAACTTCTTTTCCAAAAACCAAAGTATATCTCACCCTGTACTGATTGCCTGAGGATGAGCTTTGTGCTGGAATGCATGGTTGGTTTTCTGTTCAGATTACTGAAAGAAATAGCTGCAGGGTCTCAAGTGGGTGGCTTAAGAGCACCAGGAAGTGGAATCCTGTCTTGAGACTATTTTACTATATAACACATTTACATTAATTGAGAATTCCATAAGATCATTATTTAGATGTTTGCAGAAAAACTAATAGCTTTCTTCTCTTTCAATTAAATTTCCACTTGAGCCACACTGACCAACATGCTGATAAATGAAAGATATGGAGAGATAAATGTGATCCAAGATTCTGTGTCAGAACAACTGGCCTGCTCAGCAGCCTGGGTTCCCCATGTTGTGATGATAAAGTTTTTCATAAAGTTTTCTTAAGCAAGGAATGTAGCAGTCTTGATGATTTATCATTGTGCCATAATAATTAATAGGTTAGATTCCCCAATGAAAATAAATATGAATGTTTTTTCACACTTTTCATATTTATTGAATTTATTTATTTGTTTTGCAACTCTAAAAATGCTTTCTGAAGTTCTCCTTCTATGTATCTGGCTCACTTGAAAACAGGTTGACACCACAGCCTAAACGTGTTTGGAGTTCTGAGATTTTTTTTTTTAATAATTTGTATATTCTTTTTTGCTAAAAGGAGCAGAGTGGTAACCCAATGTTTCACGGTATAGCCATACAGTTTGCAAATCAGCACTTTATTAAACATAATTTATTTTTACTTGTTATGAAGTGCCACAGTTTTAAATTCCTCTGGGAATACAACTTTGTTCTCCCAGCTTTCTATTTTAGCAGTGAACAGCTAGAATTAGACAGGAATAGCTATTAGCAAGATCTGCAGTGGCTTTTGAAACTGACTGCTGCTGTTACTGGATACACATAAGACACATATAAGAGTTTTTATTTTAAAATTTCTCCATCTCCACTTGTGATTTAGCACCAAGGGACAACAGAGAAAGAAAGATCAGTGGCAGACAGAGGGCAGCAGCAGTTCCCACTATTCACTTGGGTATTGAGGGAGACTAAAATAATAAATAAATAAGACATCATGGAAATAAGGTGTGAAGGAAACTTCATTTTCTCCTGGTGGGAACTTTTCCAGTGTCTGTTTCAACATTGTTTTATAGAGCTCATATTGGGGTTGGGAGAACACGTAACAGTATGTCAGCCTAGGGCTCTGAATTGAGATGAAATGACTGGGGGTATTAGTTTGAGTTAGCAGGGGTGAAACAGGAACTTCAACACTCCATGTGGGAACAACCTTGGAATTAAATCTAAAGCTCGGGAATATTTGGAATCAAAGAATGATAGCATAAGAAAGGGGCATAAAAGCTGTCCAGTTGTGGAGGCAGATGATAAAAAAAGGTAAGAGAAAGTAGATCTAAGAGGTTGATTTCAGAATTGAAAAAAAAAAAGTAAATCTTTGGAAGGGGAGGTGGAGAAGGGCAGGTTATGTGGTAAAACTAAAAATGCAGGGAAACCACGTTTGAGAAAAAGCTTATATCCATCATCTTCCCGAATGGCCATTCTTGCACAGAACAACCGACTCTGAAAGCATTCCTTGCCCAAGGAAGGATGGTAGCCTCCCAAGGACTAGCCAGTGAGCATGTGCAAAGTGACAGGGGGAGAAAGTAGGACAGCAAGGAATGGGCAAGATTCAGGATGGATTGTGCCCCATTTATCCAGTGAAAATATACCTACATTGCTCTAAATATAGAAACTGAAGAATAGTGTGCCTTGATGGTGTTCTGGGAAACAAGGATGAATGAATCTTTATTTCTGCTCAGCAAATGAAGCCTTTTTTGGTTTGCTCTGTTGTCAACAGGAACAACGTAAGCATATTTTAGTTCACATTTATGTGAAACATAAGGCAAATTAGAACAGCTAGAATTTATTTGTCCCAGGAAGACAATGACTCTTAGCTAATTCTAAACTGTTGGCACTTAATTGAGCTGTTAATACCATTCCCACTCTATTCAAAATAAATTGTCCACTCTGTTCCCCTTGATTTTTCTTTCTCCCACAGGACCACATTATAATTTATCCACAGGCTCACTGATATATTGAAATGCTCCCTAAAATAGAGTCTTATTTATAATAATATTATACAATATCAAAGTAACATTTTGCCTCTTTTCATTTGGCACCCATATCTTTCCCTTTACTTTTTAAAATCTTTTTGTTCATGCATTGCCATTGCCATTGCCATTTAAAAATGTGATGGATTTTTTATTAATGTCCTTGTTTTTGTCCTCAAATCGTTAACAATGATCAGCACTGGTTCTGAGAGGAATGTTTAACATTTCACTACATCTGAAATTCCTTGCTAAGGCTAGGGATATTTAGCCAGACCTTAGAATATTCAAGGTCCTACATGTATAATGGCAATTTAATTGCTAAAGATTTAAAAAATGCTTCCCACTCTAAAATGTTATAATTCCTCAGCGAGGTGCGACAGACTATAGAAAAACCGAGGACTGAACTGATATCTTTTTTTCATCTCCACATTCTCAAGGTCATTTTGATGATTATCTCTAGACATCAATACAAATGTGAAAGGACACGTTGTCTGCACCATATGGACTACAACAAGACTGAAAGCTCCTGCAGGCTGCCATACAATGAATCTTCATTTTACTCCAGGGCCTCTATGGCCTTGTCCCGGGTTTTAATGGGTAGAAAAAATATGGTCTTTATCTCCTTGCCATGCTACATTGTATCATATTTTCCACCCCTTCAATTCTTCCCAATTTGAGTGTTAGTGAAGAGACGTGTCTTTCAGTGATTTTGTGAAGATTTAAATGACATAGATAAAAATGAAACAGTTCATCGAGAAAAATAATGTTATATATAATTGAGAGCTACCACATTTAGGCTTAAATAGGGTTGGGTAAGTTACTTAGAGGTATAAAAGAGTAAAAAACTGGATGGAACCCCTGTGTTTTCTATGCTGGAGAAACCAAGTTCTATATCTGCCTAATTTAGTAACCAGTTGCAATTAACTTGTATTAACTGACTACAGGTATAAACTTTCAAATTAGTCTCAAATTTAAATTTACATTTACTACCCTGACTTTCAACTCTCCCAACAAACTGTCTAGATTTCAGTTGTGAATCTTGGAAAAGCATTTATATTTTCATACTAGAAAACATGACAACTATTTCTGGCCCTTACCATATTTCACAGGGTTCTGAGGTATAGATTCCCTAACACGGTAGTCTCTATTACCACAGATTATAAATAAAATCATCTTCACAATATGAATCACCAGCTCAAAATTATTCCTTTACAGTTTTTCAGGGTAATCTCAATATAGCTAAGAGTAGATTAGCTAGCCAGGTTTAAAGCATTCAAGAATTCAAAAGCAGATTGCCTCAAGTAAGCTATAATAACCTTTACTACTTAAAAAAAAAAAAGACATTACCTCAGAAAAACAATTTTAAAAAAAAGAAGTTAAAAGGAAGGTAAGCAGTGGGAAGATATTTTTAATTGTTAATTCTTTTTATCCAGACTAGAATAGAAATTCCTAAAGGAGTAGTTCTGAAAATGCCATGAATATGGATCATATTAATTTTTGACACAATTCTGGCTAAATCTGCTATTTAAAGAGTATTGAGTCCACAACAGATTCATCACAGAAATAGTGAGATACCCAGAATTAAATAAGTCACTTAAAAAGAGGAGACTGGTTCCTGGTGGATTTTACGTACTTGCTCATTTAGGGTTATGTTTCTCTTGATTTTTAGGACATAATGATTTCCATACAATTTAGACTCCTTTTGTTTGAAAAGAAAATGTTATGACCTAGTGAAGTGTTTATGTTATATACAACACTTAAAAAGAAATCTTGTTTGCCATCTTTGTGATAAGACACAGACTATTGGATATAAATCAATAAGGTCAATATAATATTTCCCGTATAAACCTAGCTGTAAGATAAATATAGTTCTATAAAGTAGTTTGCACAATTCAAATTCAAATAATATTTACTGGATGCTTTCCCATGTGTCAGGTAGTATTGCCATTTAATCCTCAGAGTATCTTGGAGAGTTATGTGTCACTAATCTCATTTTACAATTGAGGAGGCTGAAGAGGGATGAAATAATAGTTAAGATCCTACTATTAGTAAGTGGCAGAAATGGGAATCCAATCATGTTAAGACCCCCAATCCCATGTTTTAACATGATATTTTTGGAGATGCAAAATTCTGATTATTTCCAGCAAACATTTTCAGAGAATTTCCACCTCACTATTTCCTAAGTAGTCCTTCTAAATGGTTCTGAATGCCAAAATGGCAGACAGTTTTTGAAGAAGGAATTTAGCAAACCACAAATTAGTTTTCATAGTGGAAGGGTGGAGCAGAGACTTTTGCATTTCACATCACACAATTTTAGTATTCGCATGCTTTACTAGAAGCATGCATTATTTTCACAATAAAAGCAAAATAAATTAGGTTTGAAAACAACACATAGAATCTCTGTCACCTTTGTAAGATGATGTACTAAAAACCCATGTAAAGCATAAATGTATAAGTACCCAAACCTTAACAGTGGGTAACTTGAGGTCATTATTGCAAGTGGTTTTCAGAATTTTCTTAATTGTGTTCTTAATACTTTTTTATTTATAATTATCTGCATATCTGAATCCTTTTTCTTACCATTAGTATGGTTACTTTTGTAGTCAAGAGAAAATATCCTGCAAAAAGAAATTATTTCCAGTTTGAAAATAACTACAAATATACTCTTATTTCCTTAGTGGAATTAGAGTACCCTCTGAAATATTTCAGTAAAACCTGAAAGAAGAAATCATTGAGAAACTGGGCACATTTTGCGTACTGTGCAGGTACTTAATAAAAAAAAAAAAGAAATTCAAACTGCCAATATATGTATGAAAAGATGCTCAATCTCTCTATAATCAAGGATACGCGAATTGAAACCCAGAAATATCAATTAAACAAACACACACCAGACTGGCAGTTATTAACACTGACAATATTCAGTATTGGCAAGGGACTGGGAAGCAGGCTCTTGTCTACATCATTGGTGATACAGTATTTTTGTTCAGTAATTTGGCATTGTCTGTGAAAGTTTTTCGAAGCACAAAACTTTTGACCGATAATTCCATGTCCAGAAACACACGCTCCAGAATTACACAGGTGCTTATTGTAGCATTCTTTGTGATACTGAAAATTTGAAAAGAATTTCAAGTGTCCTTCCTTATGGAAATAGTTAAATGAATAGTGACATCATAATAAGGGATGGTCTACACATATAAAAATGAATGAAGTTCATCAGTATGTTTCAAAGCAGAAAGAATACCAAGAAGGCATTTTTTACGGTCCACAGAAAAAGACTTAAAGACAGGCACAAAAAACATTGACGATGGTTATCAATTAAGAAGGGAGTAAATTGGAGAAGGATATGAAGGAAACTCACTTTTTGCTTAATGTATTTAATATAATTTGAAAATATTTTTACAATGCTTACTAATGTACTTCAATTTAAGAAAATCAGAACATAGCTGAAATTGACTTAAACTCTGTACTTCTCTCTAAGTCAGTTGTAAATCCATCTTTGGAAAAAAGTATAAGTAATTCACTTTCTGATTTGTAATATTTTCCAGGATCCCAAATTATAGATAGGTTTTCATAGTTTAAATCCCTCCTTTCTTCTAGGTAATAACGATATGTACCTATTATTTCAAAAACCTGGT
Source organism: Hylobates moloch (assembly GCF_009828535.3). Lineage (NCBI taxonomy): Eukaryota > Metazoa > Chordata > Mammalia > Primates > Hylobatidae > Hylobates > Hylobates moloch. The sequence continues at coordinate 77,066,906 of NW_026652276.1, forward strand.
TATACATTACATCATTTGAGGAAAATTCTCTGAACTCATTCAAATGTGCTCTACATTTCTTAAAAGACTACTAATTAAAAATGCTCTTTAAGTCAAAATAAAACCCCCAGAAAATAGTTCTGAATTTATGTGGTGAAGAAATTGTTTAGAATGAATCTGACTCGAAGAAAATATGGCATTGAGCTTTTAGTTAGCATTTGTATGTAGAGTACCAGCGTTACAGAAGACAGAGAGGCTGGGCTTGGTGGCTCATGCCTGTAATCCCAGCACTTTGGGAGGCCGAGGCGGGTGGATCACGAGGTCAGGAGTTCAAGACCAGCCTGGCCAACATGGTGAAACCCCATCTATACCAAAAATATAAAAGTTAGCCCGGCCTGGTGGCGGGCACCTGTAATCCTAGCTACTAGGGAGGCTAAGGCAGGAGAATTGCTTGAACCCAATTGAACAGAAGTTGCAGTGAGCTGAGACTACGCCACTGCACTCCAGCCTGGGCGACAGAGTGAGACTCTGTCCCAAACAAAATAAAACAAAACAAAAAATCAAAAACAAACAAACAGAAGACAGATATTTGTGAAGAAGGGTATTGAGCATGGAGTTAGACAGACCTAGCTGCAGTCCAGGTCTTCCACTTCATGTTATGATTTCAGGCAAGGCACTTAACATTTCTGAGCCTTGGTTTCCTCATCTATAAAGTGGGGATAATAACACATAATTAACTTTATGTACTGAAACAAATAATAACAAATAACAGGCAATCTAGTGTCAATTTTTATTTTGATTCTGCATTATAGAGTGTTTAGCAAATTACCTGAGGTAAATTATCGTTCAAATATTACATTTTACTTGAAATGACTAATTGCATCTTCCTGGATCTATTTATCTCTTTAAGATCAGCAATGTTTATTATTTAATTTAAAAAGTAATACATATGCATTTTTCTAAATTTAAGAAACACAAATAAAAGGGAAGAAAATAAAATATTCCCATCACCAAATCAGTTAGCAAATATTTATTAAATATCTATTTAATGGGCCAGAACTCATCCTAGGCACCAGGCACACAGAGTAAATAAGACAGATATGGTCCACATCCCCATGGCCCCTGTTAAGAATTCATAACCTTGAAATAAGTGACAATAACCCAGATACGTCTCTACATATTTTCCATCTCCACCGGAATTTTGGACTTTTTGAACTGCTCATAATGACCCTGTCAAGGTCAATGTATATTACAAATTTATTTAATATGCTCCTTGCTCCTCTGTGCCAAATCCCATCCTAACTTGCCTGCTCAGGGACACTGGGCCAGCAATTCTTTTATTTTCCTGCATAATTAATTTTTCACTCTCTACTGGATTATTCTCAACCTACGCATGGTGTAATTTTTCCCACTTATAATACTAAGAACCTTCTCACACCATTTCTCCTGTAGTGACTGCCGCTTTTCTTTGCTCTCCTTTGCAGCAAAACTCCTGGGATTAATTGTTTATACACACTCTAAATCTTCTCCACCCATTCTCTCATAAAACCATATAAATTAGCCTTTACTACCACCAGCTCACTGAAACTGTGCTTGTCAACGCCACCAGTGGTCTCCACGGTGTTGAATGCAATGGTCAATTCTCAGTTCCCCTTTTATTATCCATCAGAAACACTTGACACAACCAGTCGCTTTATTGTCATTGATGCACACTCTTTACTTGTGGCCCGTACTACCCATTCTTTTGGGTTTCCTCCTACTTCACTGATTGGTGCTTCTCTTTCTCTTTTGCTGGTTCTCCTTTTCTTCCTGACATTTTCATTAAATTGTAGAGGGTTAAGTCTCAATTCTTGGTTCCTTTCTCTATTTACATTTACTTTTTTTGTGATCTTATGGTCTCTCGTGGTTTTAGACATCATTTTCATGACAATCACTCCCAAGCTTATATATTCCCTCCAGACTATTCTCCTGAACTGCATGTCCCAGGACAACTATTTTCTTGATATCTCCACCTGAGTGTACAATGGATATTTTAAACTTATTTTGTTCTCACGTGAACTTCTAACTTTCCACCCTTTTCTAGCACCTCACAAGCGATCAGCAAATCCTGTTGGATCTACCTTCAAAATGTATTCAGAATCAAACCACTTCCTTCTCCTCTACTCTCTCACTCTGGTCCAAGCCTCCTGAAAAGATCTCCTACATTTTTTCTCTTTTACAGTCAATTTTTAACACAGTTGCAAGGTAGATCCTTTTAAATATCTAAGTCAGATCATGTCACCCTCTTCTCAAAACCCTCCAATGGTTCTCCCTTTTAATCAGAGTAATAATTAGTCTTTCATTAGCCAAAAGAACCATATAACTAGGTCCACTGACTATCACCTACAGCACTCCCCTTAATCACCATTTCTAGCCGCCTACGGCCTCATTGCTGTGCTGTGAAGAAGCAGGCTTGCTCCTGCCTGACAGCCATTGCTTTAATTCTTCCCTTTTCCTGGAGCACTATTTCTCCAGATGACTCCTTGGCTACCTGCTCAATTTCTTTCAATTCTTTTCCTCTCTTAGTAAAGCCTAATGTGTCCAGCCACTCTGCCCCTCTACTCTGCACCTCAGATTCCACTTACTTAGTTCCGGTTTTATTTTATTCCACATCACTTTCTAACATACTAGATGATATTCTGTATATTTTACATATACAGAATATATATTATATTCAAACATAGTGTGTGTATATATATATAAAATATACAAACATAATATAATATTTCATTAACCTTGTCTATCTCTCATCACTAGAAAGTTAAGATAGTGGAGGGCAAGTATCTTGATCTCTTTTTTTATTGATGTGTTCAAGGCCCTAGAAAAGTGCTTTGCATATAGTAGAAGCTCAGTCATATTTATTGAATGACCGGAAACCACTGATTTTATTGCAACTTCAAAATAAGCTAAATCCTTTGGGGAGATGGATACCCCATTTTACATGATGCTATTATTATGCATTGTATGCCTGTATCGAGACATCTCATGTACCTTATAAACGTATACACCTACTATTAGTATGTACCCATGAAAATTAAAAATTAAAAACTAAGCTAAATCCTAGTATTATAACCACCTTCTACATTTCTTAGAAGAGTATTAACATAATCTTGAAAAAAAGAATTTAGTTTGATGATAGAGATGTCTTATTCCTCATCTCCCATGCCAAATTTTTAAAAATAGATAGAAAACAATGTATTTGAACTGTAAAAGCTACAACTAAATAATATTGGAAATGTGGTAATAACTATATATCCAGTTTCAAATCTTATTAATATATCATTTAAATGTTCATAAGATTGTAGGTAAATACGTTTAACTCTTATGTTTCTGTCTTTTTGTTTTTGCTTTTTTTTTTTTTTTTTTTTTGAGGTGGAGTCTCACTCTGTCGCCCAGGCTGGAGTGCAGTGGCACGGTCTCGGCTCAGGCTCACTGCAAGCTCCGCCTCCCGGGTTCACGCCATTCTCCTCCCTCAGCCTCCCGAGTAGCTGGGACTACAGGCACCCGCCACCACACCCGGCTAATTTTTTGTATTTTTAGTAGAGACAGGGTTTCACCATGTTAGCCAGGATGGTCTCGATCTCCTGACCTCGTGATCTGCCCGTCGCAGCCTCCCAAAGTGCTGGGATTACAGGCGTGAGCCACCGCGCCCAGCCTATGTTTCTGTCTGTACTAGCTAAATGTATTTTTAACTTGCATGCCATGGTTATGAGAAATTTTCTTTTATTAATTAAAAAAGTAAACAAATTAGATAAAAATATCATTAATAAAAGAATAACAATGTAAAAATACACGAAGAGCTTAGAGAAGAGCTCTGCAGTCCAGTTAGATTTCTGGTATAGTTAAGGAAGACAGATGAGGCAACCTGGTCTAGTAAAGTAGAAGAAAATCCCAAGGCCTCAAATTAAGCGTGAGTCAATGGATACTTCAGCCATCCCAGCAAGCCAGCTGTCACCCTCAGTCTACTCAGGAAAGGACACAGCCACATGACATATTTCAACTGATAATAAGAGCCAACTGCTTGCTTGATCTATCTCAGAGGAGAATGAGAGTCTACTGCTACTTACTAAACCACAGATTCTCAGTAAATTCAGAAAAAATATTGGGATTTGCTACTTCATATTTCATACAGACTTAACATCAGAGATCTTGAGAGCTGTGAATATTCCTACATAATCGTATCTATTCCAATGTAAAAATTCTATCACTAAGAGAGAATACTATGATAACTTGCAATTAGAATATACAAGATGAATTTCCATTGATTTGGCATTTCTTATCAAAAGTCTTAAAATTAATTTTTAGGAATTTATACAGAGAGAATAATCATACATGTATTTAAAGATTTAACTTCACAGATCACTATTAATAGTGGGAAAATATAAAAACCTTACTATTCAGTAACAAGGAATTGATCATACATTTTGATACATTCATACAGTATAATATTATGCAGCTATTAAAATTATGAGGTCATTGGATATTTTCATGATATAGTGAAGGTGTTCACAAACTACTGACAACTTAAGGAAGTAGTTTACATTATATTATGAATTGTTGGAGCCCTTTTGTTTATTATATGTTTATGTACATATATGCCTACACTCATACGTACACACGTACAGACATGCATCTTCACCAATGCTGACAAGGTATGCACTAAACAGTGAGTTTTAAGAGATTCCTAAGCACTAGGAAATAATACGCACAAAATTGTATATGGGCATTTTTCTTTCGAAAGCTTCATCTAATTCTCAAAGGCCTGGTTCTCAAGCTTTTGACTTTCCCCATGCCATTTACTAGCACAGATCAATCCCATCAGTGATATTCTGCATTAAGCAAACTAGTTTCCCAGAGAAGGAAATGCTAAGAATATTAGGATGTGCTAGGTAAGTGAGGATGAAGTATCAAAAGTTCTAGAAGTCAATGAGCAATTTGAAAAACCATGTTTGAAAATTCTAATCATTCCTCAAAGGTTGTGACAGTACATTTAGTTACTGTCAGCATGGACAGTGCTGTGGTGAACAGAGTTTCAATTTCTAGACCTGGCTAAGATTAGTTTCCTCATTAATAAGAAGGCAATTTTGGTCTCTACCTATGTGATCTTATTTTTAGGACATGATAAAAATAATTAGAAAACTATAAACTCTGTAGAAGGGAATTGTTGGCTGTATACCCCATTACCTTAGCAAGTATGAGCAGTCACCCTACACTGGGGTGATCAAGGCTTGTGCCTTCATTAAGTGTATGACAGGAGAGATAGAAACAACTGCTCAGATCATGACACCAGGTTCTAACAGTAGAATGAGCTGATCATGGGTGTGAGGTCTACAGTGGTCACATGAGAGTTTAGGAGATATTGCATTATTGCATCTAGATTTGTGTTCTCTATAGGCAGAGATTATCTAATTCACCTTTGTATCCCACGATGTGTGTCACCTGGGTTGGCTGTCCCTCAGGGCTCTAAAGTGGAGAGAGAAGAACCTGTGCTATACATGCGCAGAAAACTTTGAAGGCAGGCACCACCCGTTATGTGGTAGAGAGACCTCCAGCTTCAAGTCATTTTGAAGTAGCTGAAGACAGAGGAGAGAGGCCTTAGGACAATCTGTGTCCTATGGGACAACCTCTGTAATGCTCACGAGCCACTGAGGGACAGAATTCTAGAAGCCACATGAAAAGTGATCTGGTAAAGAATAAAGCAAAACAGTCTTTCCTTTATAAACTTGTATAATATCCAATATGTGAATTATCCAACTAAAAAAGAACCTGGAAGTCCTTCCTCACTGTCTAAAAAAAATGCATTTGGTGTAGAGGATGTGATTACATAGCAGCTATTCAAGTAGAGAGAGAAGGGCAGAAACTCTAGATGGGGATTGAGCTAGAATTCGAACTACAAAGAGTAATTGACCCTTCAGATAAATATTCAAATCAAAGAGGTTGATTGTTTGGTGATACATAAAATACTGACTCTAAGCTCAAGCAGTTGGGGCAATACAAGACGTTATAATGTAAAATTTTCTTTGGAAGGCCATACTTTTCAGAGAAAACCCCGCCATGTAAAAATATTTGATTTTTACAAATGTATACAAAATGTTCCTGTGAAGTTATTTCTAGATGCATAAATTACACAAATTACACAGAAACTATATTAAAGATAAATACAGAAGGACTACCAAACTACCAGGTACAGAAGATGGATGGTCCTTTCCAGACAGGGCCAAGCAGGTGAATTACCCCTCTAGGTCACTAGAACCCAGAGTTCAGGCTTTAGAGATTTAGACTAAACTGGTAATTCAGAATGTAACCAGAATCTTACAGGGACAAGCCAGCAGAGATTCCTGGGGAAAAAAAAAAAGAACTGGTGCCATAATATGGGAAAGATCAGTGAGGTGTGTTGTAGAACACAAGGAATGTCTGCATGAGTCTCCAGGGCTTAGTGTGCAGAGAACAGTGAAGAGAAGCTGACTTCACAGTTAAGCTTTTGAAGGAGATAAGGAGCAGACTGCCTTGCCCAGCAGTAGAGCACAGACAGGATCACAGGTATTAATTATGTTTCTCATAGAATTAAGATAATTTTAAATGTAAAAATAAAGACTTGCAAGTTATTGGGTAAAAGACGACCAAATAGAGGAAAAGAGAAATTTTATAAGCTTCTGTCTCAGAGAGAATATCAACTTATCCAATATTGTTTACACTAGTGGAAATGTTAAACACTGGGCTGCAAACCAAAATTAAAACACTACCAGTACACTGAATTTAACAATAAAGACAGGGAGTAATTTGCCAAGGCAAGCCACTGGAGCAAATAATATAAACAAGTTCAACAGCCTATTCGATGCATTTTAGAGCAAAAGAGAGGGAGAACTGGTTGCCTGCCAACGCCTTGCCTCAGTCAGACATGCACTCTGCTATCCAGGAATAGTAATAGGTTAGAGGTTTGGGCTGGAAAGTCTTGTCATTTCATGTCGTTTTATTGGAGATAGACTACAGGTCAATCACTACTGGCAGTTTATCCTTTGGGTTTCTTTGTGCATTAGCAGCAACTCTGATGCTTTCCCAAGTTCAAGGAGTAGTCTTCACCTGTAGATTTATTCGGATTTCCAGCACCTCTAGTTTCTTACAATTTGCTCCAGCATAGCTGCTAATAAACACCCTTAGCAAAAATCAGTCTCACATGAAAATTAAAATAACTCATGCACAGAATTGAATTAATTTTGAAAATTTATACCACTTTTATACCAGCAATTATTACTGTTATTCTTACTTCTGACATTTTGCTTATTGTTAGCCATATCTCTAGCAGGCAGCCACTTGGAGTGCAAATATAAATTCACGTTAATTTAAATAAAAAGGTCGCAGAAAGAGAGGAGTGGAAAATGAATTAAAAAGTCATCATCAAAATGCATTTCTTAAGCATCTTTTTATACATCAGCTGTTCGAGACACACTGTAAATTATGGAACAGACTAAAGCCTTTGTTCTCTTTAAGTTCTTAGTCAAAAACATCTAGAGGAGCTATGCAAAAATGTTTAAAATACATAGCCATTAGGGGAAAATAATCAAATACTGGAAAACAATAAAGGAAGCTTTTATATGTCAGGTAAAAAGTCAGCTCATTCTGGGGTGAGGGGAAAAGTAGGTGTGTGTATGACTGGGAAGAAAATCAAGTAGGTTAGCCATGAAAATTCAGTGTACTAGTTGGGCAGAGTGAAAGAAAAAGTAAATTCTTGTCTATTCCTGCTTCCCTGTGAGAGGAGGCATATTGGACTTACATGAAGCCACAGAGTAAAAACAGCGCATATTGATCTGTCAGTTTTACTAAAAATACTTAGAGAAAATGCTTTAAGTAATCAAAATATCATCTTGCATTACAACAAACATAAATATACCATCGGGTTGAATGCAAAGGGTTGCATACATTTTAAAGGAAAACAGTAAGACTCAACGAAAATTTTGAGCCTGTCTTGGTTGCTTAAATAACATCTTACCTTTTCAATCCATATTCCAAAATAACTCATGCTTCCTGTAGCATGAGCTATCGTTAGGAGTATTTCTTTTCCAAATGTGGAAAATAGAAAACTCTCTCTGTATTTGTGGTGATAGAAATGTTAAACATAGTTTTTACCACTTGAAAATTGGCGAAACAGCTACCTAGCAGTGGCAAAATGCAAGATCCTTCATAAGTGAGAAGTGTATCTCTAAGACAGTATTCACAAGTGTATTGCTACATGCCAGAAAATATGTCAAGACTCAATGCAAAGATAAATCATTTCATCATTTAATTGAGAGGGGGAGGAGGCACTTCAACAGAAAGTAAGGGAATAGAATATCTATTTCTATTACTGGAGGTGACTATGAAAAAAATGGGAGAAATGTCAAGGTAAGTTACTAGGGAAGATGCCATTGAAAATGTCAATAATTCATTTCAAAAGCAATTCCACACAATGGCTCTTTCAGTCCATATGGAAATAAGAAAGAGATATGTCCTTTCTTCGCCATGAGTTGTGAGAGGCTGGATGGAAGTGGGGACACTGGGTAAATGGGATAGAATATGCACCTAGCTACTTCATGAAGTATACGGGAAAAGAGAGGCAGCAGATATAATCTTCAAAGAAGGAGAAAGCTAGTGAGAATCACGAAGGTATCACTGAAAATTAGAATCCCACAGCCTCAAAATGGCCTGTCCCACTTTCCTACTAGTTTTGGGGAAAATAGCACAATTAGAGACAGGGTGGTATGTAGTAGTAATAATAATTAATAATAATAAAATATACAAAGTGTCATGGGAATTGCACATAAGAAGAGCTTAATTAACTGGATTTCTCTCTGGGGTATTTTTACATGCAGATATTCCTGTGTTGTGGGATGAATAATCTTGCCTCTTTAAGGAATTGTAGCCACCAGTGAACTGCTGAAGGTACTACTGGAGCAGTGGGTCCTTGCTAATAATGCTAAAGGTACAGACCAACTCTGTTTTCTTTCTTTATCCACAGACATTCTAGTTTTACTTTTCTCATCTGTCCTCAGGAGCTGAAGGGAAAAAAAAGCTCACTAGTTTCGTCAAGCAGGGGCTACCTCTTCTTCATTTAAGATTCTCAGTGCCTGTGCACATGGTAGACAATAAATGTTTCTGAATTGAACAAATCAAAAAGAAAATGGAAGGCAAGTGATAATTCTAGGTCGTACATTTAATTAAGGTAAGGTAAAGAAACTCTAAGATCAATACAAAGAGAAGAAAATAGAAATGGGGGTGTGGAGAAAGGCCCAAAAGCAAGAGAAAAGAAGTATGATAACTTGAAAAGGACACAGTTACAGAAAAGAAAGTTTGGAGTGAACAATATAATGATATTTCTTTGATGTACTATAAATGAAATTTAAAAAAAAATTGTGAGCTCTCTGACAGGAGGTGTTACACTCTGAATAATGGCTAATAATTCTTAACAAATCAATGTAAAGGTAATAATAATTTTTCCATTTACACTTATAAAACTGGCATATTAATTGATGATAATAAAACCTTTTCTTTGAGCTACTTATAATATGACATTGATTTGATAGATCGGATAAATAGCCTTCATTATATACCTAGGATGCAGGGATATTTTCACTGGAAAATTCAAGGTGAGGTTCCTGGAGTTAAGGGCCTTTAGGTCTCCTGTGGTTCGCTCTCTGAATGTCTTTACCAACAAATCTGTAAAGCTCAGTATTCACCAGGTCAGGATCCATAAACTCACTGGCATTCAGTGAGTAGCTTCTTTCACCCTTCCTTTGTCCCTGTGCCATAAACAGGAAAAAACATCACGAAGTTGAATGTGTCAGTAACAGTTGGGTTTGTTAGCCACCATCCTTCTCTCCTGACATTTAAAGAAGGTGACTTATCTTCTGTCCTGGGCAGCAGAGACAATAGAATGATGCAAAAAATAGAGATCTGGACTGCTGTGGATGGTTCTTTTGGAGAGATAAAGGGAGGAAAGGGAAGGCAGAGTTTCCTGTTTGAGTGTTTGTTTTATGTATCCTGTTTTCAATTTCCCTTTGGAGAATACCATACATAGGATACATATGGAAACAATGACTATAGCTAGTGCAGCATGTGGTCTTATAGCAGATCTTAATATGTATTAATTAATGTTAATCCATATTATCTTATTCATCTATTTAATTGAAAACACAATTTAAAATCTTGTTATCCTGCAATATAACATTTAATGTATTCAATAACTGGCACACATGAAAGAACTACATATAGTGGGTTGTGATTAAATATTACTTTTGGAAGAATGAGCAGATTCTGCCAGAAGTATCTCTCCATGGCAGAGTCAGAATTCAAAAAAATCTTACATACATTTTCTGTTCACTGCACTGAGTTGAAGAACTTGACACATGCTTAACATTAAACACTCCAGAAATCCTAAAAGTAATTTTATAAAGGTGATGTCAATAAACACCCAGAAGAATATAAAAATCTTAGAGACCATCGTTATTTACTTGTGACCTGACAAAAGCAATACTTTAAATAATAAGGTGTGGTTTTTATGCTGTCATTGAGTACTAGCATGTTTCCTGACAGGCAGAATCATGTGAAAACCATATTCAGCTGAAATTTATGGAAACATTGTGGAAACCTTAGTCAAATCAACTCTTAGGAAAGAAATAAAAACCATAATCAGATGCACTTGGAAGAAACTTGTTTAAGCATGGTTAATGTTTATAGCTAGATTAACAAGAGTAATTTGAGGTCAGATGAATCTGCATTTTCAAACTCTGAGGCTGCCAGTACTGAACTAATGACAAATAGCATACATAAGACACTACTATATTTAAACTGAAAAAAGCTTAGAAAAGTTGTGTTGACAATATTTGGTTGAGATTTAGTTACAATGGTTTTGGAAGTATATTATTGGCACACAAATGTGCATATAGCTTGGAGTTCAAAACCAGACTGTCCTTCATATCTCTAGTGTTAAGAACGTTATTTTAAAGTAGAACCAGGGAACTATGGATGAATGACCTCTGATTTTACATGCAAACTTTTGTGTATATTTTTCTGAGAAGAGAAGTCATTGTTGCGTGGGAAACAGAAATTTTCAAATCCTAATAATTCTGGTGTTTCTAGAATGATTAAATATGGCATTAAATCAACAGTGTAACTATATATCATACTGTCAGCTTCCCATGTGGATTTTATAACATCAGCCTCACCATACTTAATTTATTTTCTTTCATCTAGCAGGTTCTCAATATGTTTGCTGTTGATAATGATGACAATAGTCCAAGCCATGATCTCATTTTCCAGACCGTGCTCCCCTCTTGACTTTCAAGTTTCTCTCTAGGCCAGCAAGGTTTTTATTCTCTCTCATCATAGCAATAAACCTGCCATTGTCATCAGGTCAGACACAAAATTTGCCAAGGCCAGCACACAAATTCCTTTCCCTACAAGTAAGCTTGCCTCATTCTTGATTCTATCCTTGATGACAGGAAGGCCATCTTGTATATCATCTGTCCATTTGTAGACCAAATGGTCTACAAGGAAAGGGCATCTAAATTTTGCCAAGCTTATTTTGTAACCCACTGCCTAGTTTGTGATTAAGGTTGAGATGACAAGGTTTTCTTCCTAGCAGCAGAAGGAATATGTTCTTTTTTTCCTTCCAGAACAGGTTATTACAGAGTTTAAAAATGTAGGTCAAAGGAAAATAAAAGAAGAACAAGCTAAAGTATTTAGAATATACCCAGTCCCCAGCATACTACTTTTCATGAAGCTCCAAATATTTCTCTTCTTATGTTTATGAAAAATATGTATCTAAATATTTTTCTTCCTCCTAAGAATGAGTCATATTTAGCAATTTTACCTATATCTCTAAAAATGCATTTTATTTAAATAAGAAAACAAAAAAGCATCAAAAAGCTGGTAAACATAATCTAACAAGTATTTAAATTTGGACTATATTATATACCATTATTCTTACAGTATCAATAGCCAAGCCAAGTCTCAAGTATAATATAGAAAAGTGGCTTCTCATCTGATAATTTTTTATAGAAAGCTTTGGTGACTTAAACATCTGCATTTACACTTTTTATTATGTGTCATATATACTTGCTTTAATAATTTAAATGTTACAGAAATATAGGTTTAGAATATAAGAAACCCACTATAATCCCATCCAATCAAGTACAACTTCTATTATCAGTTTAACACATATTATTAATGTACTAAGATATTATTATTTTAATATTATGGGATTGTTTTTTAAAGAAACATGAAAATATTTCACCACTTTCCTTTTTCACTTAACATTTACTTGATGTTTTTCCATGTCAGTGTATATTAGAACCGCTTCATTTTTTTGTTAAAGAACTATATATTTCTTTATAAGAATTTATAATTTATTAAATCAATACCTTATTGATAGATATTCAGAAGTTTTTCAATTTTTTAATCACAACCAATGTGTCAGTGAACATTCTTTATGCACCCATATGAGTCCTTCTGTAGAATGGCTGCAGACATATGGAAGATTCAAAGGAATTAATGTTTTAACAAATATTTCTAAACACATTCCAAAAATATTGTAAGGAATTTACATGTTCACCAGTAGTATATAAAAGAATCTGTTCTACACACTTTTCAACTTTTTTAAACTCATTCAATAGCAACTTTCTAAAGCAGATGTCACAAACTCAGATGACTTCAGAAACAGATAGATACCAAAAAATGTGCGTTAGCACAGAGTACAAAATGGGAAGTAGTAGAAATTCAGCAAATTTAATTTTAGTAAATAGTATGAGGGCCAAAACAAACACATCTTCAGTTCTCAGGCTACCAGTTTTCAGCCCTTGTCTTAATGGAATACACCCAGTTTTGATTTTATAAAGCGCAGAATTTCCTTTACTTGAGAAAGCAATACAACCTTTGATGAGATGATTAATTTCACTGGATGCATCGTACTTTTACCTTATTTTCTTTCTTTACTTTTACTTCAAAATTTACAGTTATGAGAAGAATTCATTGTTTCCTAGACAGGATTCATTATATGTTGTATTAATTTTTATCAATACAAATCTTCTGTAACAGATATGTTGAAAACAGTAAAATGTATTATCTTATATTTCCCCACTTATAAAAACAGTTTTCTTACACTTATCAACTTGCTAGAAAGCCTTCAAACTCACATACAAGATTATTTTAATACTCTTACTATTCCCGTATCAGTAATAGAGAAAAAAAATATGAAAATACATTACTTGTCTTAAACATAAGCAATATGCTGCTAAGGTTTATGTTGAACCTACCAAAGCATCCTTGAATAGAAAAAAAGAAATATCATTATTTTAGCTTGACAAAAAAACAGAAGAGAAAAATTCTTGTGTCCTTTTGATAACAGTGGTTATCCTGTGGTCTGTGAGAAAGGGTGAAGGCCATGGAGGAAATTGGTTCTGCTCTCATTTTTCTAGTCCCACTGCATCAATAAACCTCTGGAAGTTTCAACACAGAGCACACAATGTGAGCATGGAGCAGCTTGGCTTCTCAGCACTTTGTTACGTCCTTTAACCTTATGAGATTGTCAGTAAAGATGGCTAAGTAAGGGATTCCCATTGCTACAGTGTAAATGGAGGATTGGCTTTCAAAGCAGAATAGCTCCTCCATCAATTTGAGATTGGAGGGTGACAACGATTAGGAAAGTGAGTTTGGAAATGAGTTGTTATTCTAATTGAACTTTTGTATTTACAACTGTTATTCATGCCATCTTTTTTTCTTCAGTGACTTAAAAAATAAAACACCTACACATAAAATGAGGCATAAAACTATAGGCATTTTTTCAATACTTTTGATTTCTATTTAACAGAAATGTTGAAGCTACCAACTCTACTGGATGTAAAAGAAAGTTATACAATGTTGACAATTGGAGATCAAACCCCTGTTGAAGAAAATCTCTCAAATGTTCACGTTTAAAATATATCATATTATCCTGCCTTGAAAAATCATTTTAGGGAAAATAAGAATTTTAAGGAATTATTTTAGTTGTTCTAAATTACAGTCCCAAACATTAGTTTTTATTTTTTTAATGAGAAATCTCTCATACTATACATTTTCTTCTTTTGATTTTTAAAGGTAATCATGAGTGATATAAAAATAACTTTGTTTCAGGAAATATATGCCTTAGAGTAGGAAAGAATTGTCCAAGAGTAACACAAATTTTTAGATATTTATTTTGGCTTGATGTTAAAAATCTAAAGAAACAACTAAATTGGAATCAGCTGTGCTTAAAATACAGAAGCAGCAGAAAAGATAGGACTATTATATTTTATAAGGAAAAAATGCTAGAGAGCCTCCTAAATTCATCATAGTCATGAAGACTTTTTAAAAAATTAATTAGGAGAGGAAAAATTCCTTTGCAACTATCTCATGTTATATGCAGATACATACATTCAACTCTACCGTGAAAACGCCAAAATACATATAGCTTGTAAATACTTTATTCATTTGTGTATCCATTCATCCTTACACAAATCATAAATATGGCTTTTCTTTACATTTTTTCTGCATTCTTCATCTGGAATTGTAAATAACGGGAGTTACAATTTTATTAAAATTGGGAGAGCCATTTGCTATATGATAATCACACTTATTTCATTGGAATTCTCTCTGGTTTAGACTTCTGGCCCCTTTTTTCAGATTAGTAATTGAAACTGATTGACAGATACCCCAAGGCATATATAAATACTATATAAATTGGGGCAGCTCCTTGTAAAGGGAATTTTAAGAGGACTTTTGTAGTTCTGAGCTTGGAGAATTGAGGTTACCAAACATACTTTACCTTCAAAATTTCATTTGCTTTAAAAATAACTACTCCCTTTTATAAATCCTCATAGATCTTCTAGTCTATGACAATGTTGCATTTTAGCTACATTTGGCAAACTACAAAGATATATCTGCTAAAACTGCATTCCTCATGATTTTTAAAAACATTTGCAATCATGAAAGTTCACTTAGCATTAATTTTCTTCTCTATTACTTTCCATTTCTTTCTCAAATTCTCTCTAACTCTCATACACATCAAATTTAGTAGGCAAGATAATTTTCTCTCCTAATCCAAATCTTTAAACACTTCACAAATACCTTTATAGACAGGAATAGGAGTTTGCTAAAATTTTAATTTTGGTTAAATTCCACAGAGTCACCTGGGTGCCCAACACTATGCTATATGTTCTGAATAAATAAGGCATATTTCTTGCCCTTGAAAAACTTCAGAGCAATGGTCTTCCAGCATTTTAAATTTTAATTCATACATCCACTCTGGTTTGAAAAAAAGAAAAGTTTCTGCATGCACTCCTGTGCATGTGTGTATATGTATTTATACATGTATTAGTATACAAGTGAATTAGTTCATTTCCATGCTGCCAATAAAGACATACCTGAGACTGGGAAGAAAAATAGGTTTAATGGACACACAATTCCATGTGGTTGGAGAGGCCTCACAATCATGGCGGAAGGCAAAAGGCACTTCTTACCTGGTGGTGGCCAGAGGGAATGAGAGCTTGGGCAGGGAAACTCCCGTTGTTAAAACCACCAGATCTCATGAGACTTATTCGCTATCATAACAACAGCACAGGAAAGACCTGCTGCCATGATACAATTACCTCCCACAGGGTCCCTTTGGGACTTCAATATGAGATTTGGGTGAAGACACAGTCAGACCATATCATTTCGCCCCTGGCCCCTCCCAAATCTCATGTCCTCATATTTCAAAACCAATTATGCCTTTCCAACAGTTCCCCAAAAGTCTGAACTCACTTCAGCATTAACTCAAAAGTCCACAGTCCAAAGTCTCATTCGAGACAAGGCAAGTCCCTTCTGCCTAGGAGCCTGTAAAATCAAAAGCAAATTAGTTACTTCCCAGATACAATGTGGGTACACGCATTGGGTAAATACAGCCATTCCAAATGGGAGACGTTGGCCAAAACAAAGGGGCTACAGGGCCCATGCAAGTCCGAAATCCAGTGGGGCAAATTTTAAAGTTATAAAATGATCTCCTTTGACTCCATGTCTCACATCCAGGTCATGCTGATGAAACAGGTGGGTTCCCATGATCCTGAGCAGCTCTGCCCCTGTGGCTTTGCAGGGTACAGCCTCCCTCCCGGCTACTTTCATGGGCTGGTGTTGGGTGACTGTGGCTGTTCCAGGCACACAGTGCAAGCTGTCAGTGGATCTACCATTATGGGATCTGGAGGATGGTGGCCATCTTCTCACAATTCCACTAAGTGGTGCCTCAGTAGGGACGCTGTGTGAGGACTCTGACCCCACATTTCCCTTCAACATTGCCCTAGCAGAGGTTCTCCATGAGAGCCCCACCCTGCAGCAAACTTCTGCCTGGACCTTCAGGCATTTCCATATATCCTCTGAAATCTAAGCAGAGGTTCCCAAACCTCAGTTCTTGACTTCTGTGCACTGGCAGGCTCAACACCATGTGGAAGCTACCAGGGCTTGTGGCTTGAACCCTCTGAAGACATGGTCTGAGCTCTATGTTGGCCCCTTTCAGGCATGGCCAGAGTTGCTGGGACACAGGGCACCAAGTCCCTAGGCTGCACACAGCCTGGGGACCCTGGGACCAGCCCAAGAAACCACTTTTTCCTCCTAGGCCTCTGGGCCTGTGATGGGAGGGCTGCCATGAAGGTCTCTGACATGTCTTGGAGACATTTTCCCCACTGCCTTGGTGACTAACATTTGTCTCCTCATTACTTATGCAAATTCCTGCAGCTGGCTTGAATTTCTCCTCAGAAAATGGGATTTTCTTTTCTATTGCATTGTCAGTCTGCAAATTTGCCAAACTTTTATGCTCTGTTTCCCTTTTAAAGCTGAATGCCTTTAACAGCACCAAAGTCACCTCTCGAATGCTTTGCTGCTTAGAAATTTCTTCCGCCAGATACCCTAAATCATCTCTCTCAAGTTCAAAGTTCCACAAATCTCCAGGGCAGGGGCAAAATGCTGCCAGCTGCTTTGCTAAAACAGAGCAAGAGTCACCTTTGCTCTAGTTCCCAACAAGTTCCTCATGTCCATCTGGAACCTACTCAGCCTGGATTTCATTGTCCAAATAATTATCAGCATTTTGGTCAAAGCCATTCAACAAGTCTCCATGAAGTTCCAAACTTTCCTACATTTTCCTGTCTTCTTCTGAGCCCTCCAAACTGTTCCAACTTCTGCCTGTTACCCATTTCCAAAGTTCCTTCCATATTTTTGGTTATTTTTTCAGCAGTACCCCACTCTACTAGTACCAATTTACTGTAATAATCAGTTTTACACTTTTAAATCACACTGCTGATAAAGACATACCCAAGGACTAGGCAATTTACCAAAGAAAGAGGTTCAATGGATTTACAGCTTTACATGGCTGGGGAAGCCTCACAATCTTGGTGGAAGGCAAAGAGGAGTAAGTCACACCTTACATGGATGGTGGTAGGCAAAGAGAGAACTTGGTGCAGGAAAACTCTCATTTTTAAAACCATCAGATTATTCACTATCATGAGACGATCACAGGAAAGACCCATCCCCATGATTCAATTATCTCCCACTGGGTCCCTCCCATAACACGTGGGAATTATGGGAGCTTCAAGATGAGATTTGGGTGGGGACAAAGAGCCAAATATATCAAGAAGCATATTATATAACTTGCAATATACATAAACATAGAAATTAGAGATAATATGATATAAATATAAATATTGATATTCTAAAATTTACCTCCAAAGATCTTCTGGCTCATTCCATCAGTGACATGCATTCTGCTTCGGAGTTCACTGGTATAGAGGTGAGTATAGCATGTACACAGATAATTTCAATAAAGTTGTCACTTATGTGATTAACAGTAAACAGACAGTGCTAAACATGGAAAGAGCTCAGAAAAGACTGTCTGGAGAAGGAGACACTAGAGCCCAGCCTTTAAATATAAACAGGAGCTAGTAACACAAAAAAAGGAGAAAGAGAATGAATAGACGAACATTCCAACCAGTACAAGCAATTTATGTAAAAGCAAAATGGTGCGAAGACAAGAGGGTGATTATAAAGGAATACAGGACTAATGAAATGTAGAATCAGAGATGGAGCAATGATGTTGAAGAAGAATGGGGAAGTTAATTTTAAAAAGTAGCTTCGATCTTATCAAGGTATGGAAAATCTTTGAAGAAATTTAAGAGGATGAATGAAAGTCATGATCAGATATTTGTTTTGGATTAGCCTCTAGGCAGCTGTATTGGGAATGGATTTGAAAGTATGCAAATATCACCAGGGAAACTCATTGGTAGCCTAGCTCTATATCCAGCTGAGAAACAAAGAATAACAGAATTAATGTGGTGGCAGTGAAGACGCAGCTCCCAGGAGGGGATGAGTAGTAACATAAGGAAAGAAACCAGCAGAATTTGGTAGTGATTTTCTGTTAAGTGACTGGTAAGTAAGAGGGAATAATCTCAGCTATTTTGCAGTTTTCTAATTTAGATGACTGGCGACTTTTAACTGAGATGGTGAACATGGCACAGTGGCAGAAAAAGATTTAATGTTTAATGTTTTGGGGAACCTCCATACAGTTCTTCATAATGGCTGCATTAATTTGCACTTACACCAACAGTGTAAAAGTGTTCCATCTTCTTGACAACCTTGCCAGTACCTGTTATCTTTTATTTTTTTGATATTAGCCATTCTGACTGGTGTGAGGTAATATCTCATTGTGATTTTAGTTTGCATTTCTTTTTTTGCACTTTTAAAGTGATTAATAATGTAGAATACTTTTTCATAGGCTTGTTGGCCATTTTTATGTCTTCCTTAAGAAATGTCTATTTAGGATAAAAACTCTATGAATTAGGTATAGAAGGAATGCACACAATACATCATACATGTACAATGTACACAACACAATACAGGTCATATATAAAAAGCCCACAGCTAACATCATACTTAATGGTAAAAAGTTGAAAACTTGTTCTCTAAGATCAGGAACAAGGCAAGGATTTCCACTCATGCCACTTTATTCAAATAGTACTGATGGTTTTTGCTAGAACAATTAGGCAAGACAAGAAATAAAAGGCATCCAAATAGGAAAGGAAGGAGTGAAATTGTTGCTGTTTGCTGATGACATAGAAAGCTCTAAAGACTCCACCAAAAAACTATTAAACTTGATAAACAAATATGGTAAAGTTATAGGATAAAAGATCAACACTCAAAAATTAGTAGCATTCTTATAGACTATTCAAAAAACAAATCAAGAAAACAATCTCAATTATAATAGTGCCAAAAAAACTTAGGAATAAATTAACATGGAGATAAAAGATTGTGCACTGAAAACTATAACACATTGAGGAAAGAAATTGAAGACACAAATAAATGAGAAGATATCCTATGTTCAACTTTTCTAGAAGAGTATAGATTGGAAGAATAAATATTGTTAAAAATTTCCATACTGCCCAAAGAGATCTACAGATTTAATGCAATCCCCTGTATTGGAATAAAAATTCTAATGTCACTTTTCACAGAAATAGGAAAAAAATTCCAAAATTCATATGGAACCACACACACCCAAAAACCAAATAGCCAAGACAATCTTGAACAAAAAACAAAACAAAAACCAAAACAAACAAACAAACAAAAAACCCAAAGCTGGAGACATCACAGTACTGTTAACAGGATACTTGGGGTGTCACTTTTCTGGCAGGAAACCTGTGGCCAGTAGTGCCCTTGCCTGATTTTTGCTTGAGCCCATTGAGTTCATTCCATGCACTCAACCTGGCAGGCTGCACTCAGCTCATGCTACCAACCTGGATCCCATGCCTGCCAAGGGTGAGCCAGGCGTGGAGTGGTGAGGGGTGTGTGAGCAAGCACGGGGTCCGGCCACTGCGCAGTCAGACACTGGCTGCTGCAATGGGGGAGCAGCTCCAGGTGCCGGCATAGGCACCGCTCTCTGCAAGGCTATAGCTGGACCAGGAACACTGTAAGCAGCTTCCCTGGCTGGCACTGGGAATGTGATGGTGCCCAGAAGCTTGGAGATGCCACAAATCACAGACCCCAAAGATGGAGTCACAGCCCTGGCTCTGTGAGCTCCCAGGTCTAGGCTTCCTGAAGGGCTGCAGTTCTTCTCTCCTTCTCTTTGCCTGCGACATGGTGAAGAAGGGGCATGTTTTATCCCTGTTTGTGTTACAGATCTTCTAGACCCATCATTTTGGGGGTCCCAAGTTCTTGTCTTGTGTCCAGGAAGAATGTGGTACATGGACAAGTGGAGCATGAGCAGGGCAAAAAGGAGCTTTATTGAGTGATAGGATAGCTCAGAAGGGGCCCTGGAGTGCGTAGCTCCTCTCTGCCAGACAGGTCATCACATCCAGTGTTCAGCTCTCAGCAGGTAGTAGGCCCTGAAGTAGGTAGCTCCTCTCTGCGGGCAGATTGTCCCATCGTCTTCCCAGCTCTCAGCAGAGAGTAGGCCCTAGAGTGGTTTGCTTCTCTCTGCAGGTAGGTCATCCAGTTATCTGCTCAGCTCTGGCTGAGACCTGGGCTTATATGGGCCTCAGAGTGGGGGAAGTGCATGCTGATTGGTCCATGGGAGGCCATAGGGCAGCAGGGAAAAGGCACTCTGGTCCATGGGACTGGCAGCCTGTCCCCCAGCCTTCAGGCCCTCCCTGGCTTAAAGGTGGGGCTTCACAGGGGATCCACCCTCTTCTGCTCAGGAACCTGTCTACCTCCTGCTGCTGTTCATGGTGCCCAGGCTGTAGGTGTTAACGGGCACCTGCAGGACAGCACCAAGCTGCCCTTAGCTCCTCATCAGTTTCCCTCCTCTGCTTGTCAGTGCCCAAAGACTGGAGAGAACCAAGGCAGCAGAGGACTGGTGTGTCAGCTCCACCCAAGTATGTGCACACCTGGACAGGCTGTGATAGCACCTGGGCTTGGCCAAGACTTTGCTCCAAGATTGGAGTGGGCACAGACAGCAGGGAGAAGCCAAGCAGTGGGAGCAGGCATTTCTGAGCCTGTGAGGGCAGGGGGGCCTTCCTGGGCCCCCAGAGTGCAGGGACACCTGGGTCCACAGCCGTGGTTTGGGCGGCTGCAGCTGCACCCAGGAGGGCAGGGCTCCCACCTGCTCTGGCCCCAAGATCACAGGGATGCCCAAGTCCACACCTATGACTTGCGTGGCTGCAGTGGCACCCAGAGAGCTCCTGCCCCAGCTTGGAAGGAATGGGGCTCACACTTGTCTCCAGCTCCTGCCAGACCCATGGAGCATGCAGGCCCAGCTGCACCTCCCTGCTGTAGCCAGCATGATAGCAGCAGCCACTCCAGATGACCCACTGCTGCCATCACTATCTGACTTCAAAGTATATTACAAAGAAATAATAGTAAAAACAGTATGATACTGACATAAAAATGGAAAAATTGACCAATGGAATAAAATAGAGAAACCAGAAATGAACTTAAAAATCCATGGTCAATTAATATTTCACAAAGCTGCCAAGAGCACACAATGGGGAATAGACAGTCTCTTTAAAAAAGAGTGTTGAGAAAACTGGATATCCACATGCAGAAACATGAAACAATCTTTATCCTTTTATCTCATATTAGTTACAAAAGTCAACTTAAAATGGATTAAAGACTTAAACCTAAGACCTGAAACAGTAACTGTACTAGAAGAAAGCATAGGAAAACACTACATGACACTGGTCTGGGCAATGATTTTTTGGATTTGATTCTAAAAGATCAAGCAACAAAAGCAAAAGTAGGCCAAAGGCAATTATATCAAACTAACAAGTTTTGTACAGCAAAGGAAGCAATTAATAGGATGAAAACATAATCTGCAAATTAGGAGAAAATATTTGCAATCAAAACATCTGATAGGGAGTTAATATCCAAAATATATAAGGAACACAAAAAACTCAATAGCTAAAAAACAAATAACCTGATTAAAAGATAGGCAAAGGACTTAACATTTCTATCAACAGTATATGATGGGGAAACAAATATGTAATAAAAAAAACTTTGCTAATTTGATAGACAGAATATTACATTATTTTTTTCCATTTCTTTGGCTACTGGTCAGTATAAACAGTTTTTATTATTTGTTAGCTCTTCCTCCTTCTCTCCCTGTCCTTTCTCTCTCTCTCTCTCTTTTCTCTTTCTTTCTCTCTCTCTCTCTGTCTTTCTCTCTCTCTCTCTTTCTATTGCCCTTTCTTTTCTTTTAGCCCATTTTTCTACTGGGGTCTTGTTGATCTTCTCATTAATTTGTGGATGTCCTTAAATAATAAGGCTACTCAAACTCCACTGTCATCTATGAAATAAACATACTTTAAGTAGTTGGCCGTTTATCTCTTTATGTTGTTTACGATTGTCCATCCCTTCATATTCTATACTTTACCTATTTTTAAAAATAATAATTAGATATGTTTTCAGGAAATTTGGAGCCTACTGAAAAATACCAAGAAGGCAATAAATCTAATCTATATCCAACCATCCAGACATACCGCTTTTAATTTATGCATGTGTGTGTGTGACATTTATATGTGTGTACATATATAATTATCCTTTCTTACATGCACATACATCATTTAAGAGTACAAATAGTGGGCTGGGCACGGTGGCTCATGCCTGTAATCCCAGCACTTTAGGAGGCCGAGCAGGGCGGATCACGAGGTCAGGAGATCGAGACTATCCTGGCTAACACGGTGAAACCCCGTCTCTACTAAAAATACAAAAAATTAGCCGGGCGTGGTGGTGGGCACCTGTAGTCCCAGCTACTCAGGAGGCTGAGGCAGGAGAATACCGTGAACCTGGGAGGCGGAGCTTGCAGTGAGCTGAGATAGCTCCACTGCACTCCAGCCAGGGCAACAGAATGAGCCTCTGTCTCAAAAAAAAAAAAAAAGTACAAATAGCATCATACTTTAAATACGGTTTTCATAAACTTATTTTTCACTTATGTGTATATTTCAGATAACTCCCTAATCATAAAATATGCTGTGAAAACACCTTTATTTAATACCTCAGAAGGTTTACTTTGCATAGATATTTAATAATTTATTTAAAGACTTCTTCATTTTTGGACATGCAAATGTTTCCCATTTTATTACTTTAAATATTATCTCATAAACCTCTTTGTACATATTGCTTTGTGTTTATAATTATTGCCTTAATCTTTTCTTTATATTTGGAATTCCTAAGTCAGAGAGCATGCAGACTTTTAAGATTTTATGATACATAACAACAAATAGTCTTCTAGAAAAGTTGAACCAAATTCCTGGCCCATCTCTGTAGTATGATATGGTCTGTTTCTCCACATCCTCATCAGTGTTGAATGTATTTATGATAGCCTACATTGAGTGTTTACAATGTGCCAGACTCTATGCCTACTTTATTGATGAAGTATCTGAACATCAATAAAGTTTCAGCAGTTTGCCTAAGTCCTCACAGATAATTGGACAGTAGGGGTATACTCAAAGTTCAATAAGACCTTACCAGTGATGCTCTCTCAATATGCTATATTGTTTCCCAAAGCTTTATATTTTCAGATGACCATTATAAAGCAAATGTTTTTGATTCCTAATTATGTTGAGTCTTTTAATTTTTAAGTTTAGAGGTCATCAGAACTTTTTTGTGAAAAGCTCTCACAAGCCTTTGCCAATTATCCTAACGAGATTCATATTTATTTTTAATGATATCTAGTAATCTCCATATTTTAATAATATTGGCCATTTGTGTCATATATGCAGTGAATATTTTTTCAAGTGCTTTATTTTGAAAATAGAATTCAGAGGATTTTCTAATGTGCATAGATAAATTTTCCAATCAAAATCTCAGCAGGCTTTTTTGTAGATATCTACAAGCTAACTCTAAAATTCACAGTGTAATACAAAGGAATTAGAATACCAAAGCAATTTTGTAAAAGAAGAGGATTCACACTATCTGATTTCAAGACTTACTGTAAAGCTACTGTAATAAAGACAGTGTGATAATAGAAAAAGTATAAATATATACATCAATCGGACACAATAGAGAGTAGAAATATACCTGCACAAATGTAATTGATTTTCCGATAAAAATGCAAAGTCAATTTAGTGGATAAAAAATAGTCTTTTATAAAAAAGTGATGAAATTATTGGATGTCCGTAAACATAAGTAAAATAGTGAACTTCAATCTTTCATAATATGCAAAAATTAACTCCAAATAGATCATATGACTAAATACAAAACATAAAATCATAATACATTTAGAAGAAAACATAGTTGAAAATCATCGTGACCTTGGGTTAAGCAAAGACCTCTTAGATATAACATCAGGCTGGGAGTGGTGGCTCATGCCTGTTAATCCCAGCACTTTGGGAGGCTGAGGCGGGTGGGCCACTTGAGGTCAGGAGTTCAAGACCAGCCTTGCCAAGATGGTGAAACCCCGTCTCTACTAAAAATACAAAAATTAGCTGAGCGTGGTATCACACGCCTGTAGTCGCAGCTTTTCGGGAGGCTGAGGCAGGAGAATCACTTAACCCAGGAGGCGGAGTTTGTAGTGAGCCTAGATCGCACCACTGCACTCCAGCCTGGACAACAGAGCAAGACTCTGTCTCCAAAAAAAAAAAAAAAAAAACCAAGAAGAAAAAAAAAGAAATATATAACATCAAAATCAAAATCATAATCCACAGAAGAAAAAAACTGATATCATGACTTTACCAAATTTAAAACTCTAAAAGGATGTGGTGAAGAAAACAAAAAAAAAGCACACCACAGACAGAGAGAAAATGTTTGCAAGTCACATATTTCCTACAGGATTTTTATGCAGAATATTTACAAAGAACTCTCAAAACTCAAAAATAGAAAACAACTTAGTATAATTTGGGCAAAATATATGAATAAACACTTCACAAAAGAAAACAAACAGATGGCAAATAAGCAGAAGAAAACATGTTCAATGTTATTCATTAAGAATATGCAAATTAAAGCCAGAGTAATAATTAGAATGGTTAAAATAAGTAAAATAAAAACTGATAATACCAAGTGTTGGTGAAGGCGTGGAGCAATGAGAATATTCATCCTTTGCTGGTAGAAATTTCGGATGGTTTGTCATTTTGGGAAACAATTTTGCAGTCTGAGAAAGCTAAACATACACTCATCATGTGATACACAATCCCTCTAGGGTATTAGCCCATGATAAATAAAAACTTCAGTTCTCACACAAATTTCTACGTGGATATTTATAGCATATTCAAACCACCAAAAACTAAACAACCTAAATATCTTTAAGTGGATGGATGAATAAACAAACCATGGTACAGTCATACAAATAAATACTACTTAACAATACTAAGGAAAAAATATTGATACATGCAAGAGCATGAACGAATCTCAATGCATTATGAAAGAGGTCAGATGGTAAAGATTACATTCTCTGTGTTCCATTGATAAGATATTCTAGAAAAGGCAAAACTGTAGTGACCTAGAGCAGATTAGTTGCCAGGGATGAAGGTAAGGATAAGTTGACAAGGGGAAGTGCAGGAAACAGTAATGGAAATGTTCTGTAATTTGATTGTTGTGAAAGTTACATGACTCTGTACAACTGTCAAAGCTCACAAAACTGTACACCAAGAAGTGTGAATTTTACTGTTTATAAGTTTAAAAACAAATAAACGACTTGGCTTTCTTGCATTGCTTAAATACTTTTCTAGGCCAAAGTCACATAAATACCTATAAGCTATTGAATTTATTCAATGTTCAATAATATTTTAAAATATTATTTTAAATCTTTATTTAAATTTTACTTTAATATTGTGTAATGCACAGATCACATCTTATTTTCCCCCAAGTAGTTAAAGAATTGTTCTAGTACCATCTACTCAATAAGCCATAGTCCTTCTCTCCTCCCCCTATTTGAATTGTCTCTTTTATCAGACACTAATTGTGTGTACCTGGGTTTGTTAATTGACTTCCCATGGAGAGCTTCTTCACTGAGTTATGATTATTTTGGCAGTGCACTTTATGATCGCATGTATGGTTTTGGACTCTTTATTTTATTGCTCTGATGTATGCTTTTGTGTGTGTCCTTGTTAGACATTGATACTCCATAGACATTTAGCATAACTTATAATTTTGTAGCTTAGCTGAAGAAGAGGGTTGGAGGCATTGACCTCTATGTCATTAACAAAGTCATAATAACAGCTTTGCTTGATTAGGAAGAACAAGAAGAACCAAAGAGCAATAGACTGAAGATGCATCTCCAGGGAGCACTGTCATTTGAATAGGAGTAAAGTATCAAGAACTTTTGTGGGCATCTTGTTTGACCTCTATAGTGTTTACTGTTTTCAGTTAGCCAACTTCACTCATTTATACTACCTATAGCCACCTATTGGGGTTTGAGTTTGTGGTTTGTGACTTTCTGGATGGAAGAATAGAGACAGAAGAGCCAGTGAGAGGGGTCTTTACAAAAAGATCCACAAGATGTGAGGGAAACCAAGAGGGAGCAGTGAAAGAAGAAAAATGTAGTTAACAATGTCAAATACCCATGAGAGAATCAGTCAAGATAAGGGCTGTGGGTCATCTGTGCCTTTAGAAAGTGCATGCTCTGTTAAATGGGGTTAGAAATCAGATTGCACTGTGCTGAGGAGTAACTGAATCTTAGAAATTGGAGATAATGAATGTAGACTACTGCTTGGAGAGCTTGAATGAGTCGAAGAGGACAGAAATTGGATGGTGGTGAAGAAAGAGGTTGGTTTGATTTTGTTTGTCAATTTGCTTTTTTGGATAGGAGTGTGAATGGCTGAAGGCAAAGGGCCAGCAAGGAAGAAAAAGTTGGAGATAAAGGACAAAAAAGAAATAATTAATGGCAAAAGGTCTCAGCCTCAGTGATGGGAAGTAAAATCAAACATCGGCTTTGCCTTGAATAGCAGGAAGGACTCCTGAGCCTTCTTAGAGATTGGAGGAAAGAAAAAATGTTTATAGACCTAGTTGATTTGATGCTGGAGGGGATTGCAAAGATTCACAAGTAGTTTCCACACAATGACCTCAATTTTCTTGTTAAAATAGCAGGTGCACTAAGAGTGAAAGGGAGAGATTGTGTGGCTTGAGTGGGGTAATGAACTTTTGAAATAGTGGCCAACCACAGTCAGAATGAAAGGATTAGTGAATGCTATTAAGGGGCTACCTCAGATTAGAACACCATAAATCTGCAGAGTGGTGTAATTGCCCCTGTAGCACTCATGAATATGAGTACAACAAAGGATTCACTATAGCTCGGGTTCATGCTTGCATGTACTGTGTAAGAAAGGAGTGGCTGGAGAGCTGTGGGAGGTAAGCTGCTAGTTTCCAAGCAAACTTCCAAGCACAGCTAGCAGAACATGGAAATATTAAAGGCACTAAAAGTCTAATTTTATTCTAAGCAAAAGAAGTGAAAGGAAAAGAGTTTATCATTTGTAACCTAACTTCACCCCGCTGATTACATTAGTGAATGCTATTGAGGGGCTAGCTCAGTCTCAATGTAATCACCCCAATGATTGCATTAGGGGTGGAGTCAGGTTACATATGTAATAAACTCTTTTCCTTTCACTTCATCTATTTTTACTTTATTTCTTCTTTACCATTGTTTTCCCACTTATTTTATGTTGTCGTATTATTTTGTAAAACATGTTTTAGATACAAGGCCAAGTATAAGCAAATAAAAGTAAAATAAAAACATACAGATGATCAAATAGAGGTGAGTTTTACTTTAGCAAGGGAAACTGATATTTAAAGTGTATCTGTTAAGCTGTTTTTTGTTTGTTTGTTTATTTGAGACAAGGTCTCACTCTGTCACCCAGGCTGGAGGGCTGGAGTGCAGTGGCATGACCTCAGCTCACCACAACCTCTACCTTCCAGGTTCAAGTGATTCTCATGCCTCAGCCACTTGAATAGCTGGGACTACAGACACACACCACTATACCCAGCTAATTTTTTTGTATTTTTTGTAGAGATTGGGCTTTGCCATGTTGCCCAGGCTGGTCTCAAACTCCTCGACTCAAGTGATTCACCCGCCTCCACCTCCCAAAGTGCTGGGATTACAGGCATGAGCCACCATGCCTGGCCTTGTTGAGCTGTTTTAATTGAGAACAAGATGCTGGAGGTGCTAAGGAGGTTTTGTGGTTGATGTAGTAGAGTGGATGGAAGTTTACTGAGATTGTAGAAGTTAGGGCTGGCTTAACGCTTCTCAATCTGGGCTAATTTTTGCTGTGAGGGGACATGGGTCAATGCCTGAAGACATTTTTGTTTGTCATAACTAAAGATGAAGTGCCAATGGCATCCAGCACCAGAAATGCTGCTAACCGCCCTACAGTGCAAAAGACAGCTCTCTCCCCTCCCCCAATAAAGAATTATCTGGATCCAAATCTCAATAGTGCTAAAGTTGAAAAACCCTGTATTAGGTAAATTATTTGCCAGAATGATGGAAGAATAAGAATGCTAGGAAATTACTTGGAGAACTTGAAGACAGGGTCAGAGAAGAAAGAGCCACCTAGAGCATGGGCATACCAGGTAATGTGAAATTCATGTGGATGTTGGTTTGTGAGAGAATGGAAGAATCATTATTTGGAAAAATCCTAGGGAACTGGATTTGTGGTACAGAGTTGCAAATGATTCCTGGGTTAGCAATTTTGTAAAGCAAATGAAGGGAGGATGAAAGCAAGCGAATTTAAAGAAAGCATATGCTATTTTCTGCCTGCTTTTGAATAGTCAAGTTTCAGTTATCCTCAACCAGAGTTTCTAGTTCTTTCCATTGACGTTTCCAGATGAGTACAACAAAGGTCAATATTGGTTTGGAAAGAATCTATCCCTAACAGAGAAAAACTGCATGAGAAGTATTTGTTTCCCCTATAACCTTCAACCAGCCCACTGCATCTCTAATTTTCTTTTCTTTTTTTTTTTCTTTTGGCTTTGCCATAACAGACAACACAAGCTGTCTCTTTGTGGTTAACCTTACAGAGCTGACCATCAATTCTTTCCACCATACGGCATGTAATAAACACTCTCTACTTTGGTTTAATTAAGAAAGAGCCTCTTCCAGCCTGAGCAACAAGTAAGACCTTGTCTCTACAAAAATTTTGTTTTAAAAATTACCCAGGTATGGTAGTGCATGCCTATAGTCTCAGCTACTTGGGAGGCTCAGAAGAATCACTTGAGCCCAGGAGGTTGAGGCTGCAGTGAGCCGAGATCCTGCTACTATGCTCCAGCCTGGGCAACAGAGAGAGATCTTGCCTTAAAGAAAAAATATATATATAGATATAGATGATATAGATATAGATATATAGATAGATGGATAGATGATAGATAGATAGATAGATAGATAGATAGATAGATAGATAGATAGATAGATAGATAGATAGAGAGCCTCTAAACAATGTGAGCTTTACTTTGTGTTTCTTTTAATAATCTAATGTTGGACACATGTCCTTTAGATGATACACTGCTTACAATATCTGCTTTTTGGAAGACTGAAAAAAACACAATACTTAAAAGATTTTGAAATCTCTTAATCCAAATTTTGTTTTATTTATTTGCATGGCCAGGTATTTAATTCACATTGACTTATTCTCAATGAAAATAAAATGACTCAACTACTTTTTCAGCATACAAAATCAGCTAAACCTCTCAACTCCAACTAGTAAAGTCAAGACTGAATGGCTTTTAAAATAACACCACTTTATATGATGAGTTCTAAATTATAGATGGATTTCAAGAAAACAGGCAGGAGTATTTGGGCCTTCAATATTTCCAGACTCCTGTGCTCAGAACCAAACATTGAATGAAAATATTCCAACCATATTACCATAAAAAAACCCTGATCACTCATTTGTTAATGATTGCACAAAATTGATTTAATTTCCAACTCTATATATTTTCTAATAAAAATGCACATAGATAGACCTATGTCCTTTAATATTATCTCATTTCATATACTTGTAGTAACTGTATCACCATTTCTAAAAAATAATATTTTTTCTTTCTGGTGAAATTGAAACTGATTTTACATACATTTACAACATATATCTTACTAATGATTTGGAAAACTTACCATCAGGTGTTGTATTTCATCGTCCTTGTTTTTAGTTGGTACTATGTGAACAGAAGTGACATCTATCTCTTTTGTGTAAATTATGTCGTGCAAAGTCATTAGATTTATTTAAAAATTCTACCTCTGCTTACACTCTACATTCCCTTTCTTTTTCCCCTTTTCTCCATGGTACTTATAACCATCAAACACAAGATATAATTAATTTTGTTTTTTATTACCTATTTCCATCCACTAGAATGTAATTTCCACTCCGGCAAGAATAGTTTATTTTATTCACTGCTGTCACTCCCCGGCAATCCACCCTAAACCCCCATGCACATAGTAGGCACTTGACAAATATTTTTTGAATGATTATAGTTGTTATATAAATTAATTTAGCTGCTTCTCTAATGGCATAATGAGGCAAGGAATCTCTTCACTGGTTTTTCAAAAAAGAAGTTTACTATTTTAAATTACTTTACTTGCATTAACTTCTTATGTCACTACCCTTTTAAAAACGTTTTCTTGAAAAGTACAGTGCTGTGCAACTTCATTTCAAGCTAAGTCTGCATTCCCACCCATTTCAAATCCCTGTACTCACCTACCTACTATTTGCATATGATCCCTTACAGATTTATAGCATTCAATCCCTTTCAAACCTACAAGTCTTTCTAGGTCACTGGGGAGACGATTTAATTCTCTGATGAGCTTAGTAAGGAAATCCAATGTACTTGAATTTAAAAAAAATGTAGGCAATGCCACCTTTGCTCTTTTCATAGGTGATTGCACAACTATATTCTATAACATTAAATTTGCAGTTGTGTCAAGACTTTTCTTTCCTAGAATCTCATATTTCTTACTCGTGTCGTACTTCAAGAGCTACTTTCATAAAAAAATCAGTTGGGTGTGGGTTGTAATGGAGCAACATTCACATTGGTATAAGCTGCCAGTATTCTAGGCTAATAGAAGCTGTGATGTGAAAATACAAATAATCCCCAAATAATTCCCATTTAGCTTTAGAATTAATTACCTGCCCTTATAAAATCCGGCTTGTCTTTTTAATCATATGTTGCTTGAGTTCATAGTAAAATTAATTTCTAAGTAACATATTGGTTGGGAAATTTTTGAGAACAGGAACCATATCTTATTCATTTAGAAAGAACCAAAGTGTTTAGCCCATTTCTTTGCATATGCTAAGTCCTAAATAAATGAATAAACCCTTGGAAGAATGAGAAATAGATACAGCTACTGAAGACATGCCTGGCCAAGACAATCAAAATGAAAGATCACATTTTTTTCTTTTAAAATTATGAATATTTGATATCGGGTCCCACAATACAAACACATCAAAAATCATCTACTTTTTCAAGGTATCCAATTAGACTAAACCACTTTAACCTACATTTATAACTTCTAAATGAATATTGTACATTAATTTGTTATTACAATAAGGTGCTTAATAATGGGTAGGCTTATTCTTCTTTTCCAGTTATATCATCCTAAACAACTTAGAAAAGATTCCCAAGATCCTCCTGTTCCTTCATATTAATTGTCATTTTATCGAAGCCACATTTTCCAATGATAGCATTATTTATTTGGCCGTAGTTAAAGAAAGTCAGGGAATGGAATTCAAGGAATCTCAGAAGGATTGCTGATTAGCTATCCTTCTAAACTACGTGTATATGTGTGCATATTGCAGCCAAAGATACAAAAGAAATGAAAAATTCACTAAATAGGTTTATATTTAACAATCAGAAAGAAAAATTTATAGAAATGCCAAATACTTATTTTTATGCTAATAGTGCTACCCTTTAAAATGAAGCAAATTATAACAACCAGTAGTTCTCTATTAAGACAACTTTTTATTGTCCCTAATGAAACTAAATACTGTATGTCTGATATAAATGGACTTTTTTTTAATCTTGAGGAGACTTTGTTTAAAACATGTATTTTAAGTAAGACCATTTTTCCTTATTATCCAGTTACACATTAGAAACTTGAAACAGATGCACAGATTATATCCCCAATCTGTAAAAGCACGAGACTAATAATGTATAAACTGCTAACCTTGAGATCTCAGGAACTTCAGTATTTTCCTGAAGACTCTATGCCTCTGAAAACATATTTTCAGTCTGTTGATATTTCCTCATTTTTTCCTTAAAAAAGAAAATACGTTTCAGCATGTTATGTAAGGTTATGTTTTCAAAGAGCAAACTTACTAAAGGTGCCAACATCGTGATTACATAGGAGAAAATCAATAGAAATCTTAAACTGTAAGTAAAGCATTAAATACAGAACTGAATAATCATATAGTATATAATTTAGCAAAGAAAGAATATTCTTCTTAGAACAATGTAGCAAATTTCTAATAATCCGTACATAGTTTAACTCATTTATTTATCTGGTTTTCAATCAACAAATATTATTTGGGACAATAAGTTAAAGATGTATCTATTTTATTAACTGCATTACACTAGGCTTAAGCAACTTTCTAGTCTTTAGGAGATTCATATCTTCGAAGCATACAAAAATCCAGGGAAATCAACCAAAATGTTGTAGCTTTTGACAGTCAATAAAAATCACAATGAATATTTGTTAGAGTTCTTGATTTATTTGATTTGCTTAAAGGAAACTATTTAATTATAAAATTAACTCAAATATTCATATATTCATGATTTAAGATAACTTAGGCTTTAAGAAAATATACAAAATATTCTTTAAAATTACATACATTAACAAAAATGTTGTTCTTTAAAATTACAGTGCCATAATTAGAAGTGATTAGTTCAACCATTTGGACAGATGATGAAACCCAGGCAGTAATGATATATACTTTTTATTTACCCAGACTAAAATGTATATAATCACATTTTCTAAACCACTAATGAATTTTCTACTCTTGTATGTCAAGGTAATATTACCAAGTCCACATAAAAATGTAAAAATTTTCTTTAAAAATGAGATAGAGAAGCTTGTTCGTTGATTATGTTTCCATAGTAGGCAGAACAGAGCTATCATTGATCACAGCCAATGACAATAGCTAGTGTAGAAATTCTACAAATATGTTACCTGAATGAACACATACCCTACACAAGCAACTTATTCTGCTGTAATTTGAGCAAACAAAATACCACAATCTTTAAGAAAAAAATTTGTCACAGGCAAATTGTACCTCCAGGATTCTCTTTTTTCCTTTAAACTTTATCAATATCAACATAGATATGCTGAGATAAAGATTTGGAATAAACTGGATTAACTGTGATACAACAATAGCACAGAAATATCAAATTGTGATTGGAATTACAGAGCTAATAGAGGTTATTGAGTCAGTTTGGTTCTGAGCAACCCCAGATTTGGTAGATGAACTTAAGAAACCTCAGAAAAATGCAATCAAAATTCAATTTTATTATTTTTAATGATTTTTAGATTTTTAAAAAATTGACAGATAACACTGTATGTTTTTATCATTTACAACATGTTTTGAAGTATATATGCATTATGGAATGGTTAATTCTAGCTAATTAATAAATTATACTACCTCATATAGTTATCATTTTTGTGGTGAGAGTATACAGCAACCTCTCTGTTTACGTTTTTCAAAAATACGATATAGCATCATTAACTATAGCCACCTTGCTGTACAATTTTAGGTATAATTTTAAGTATCTTAAAATTCTATTGAGAACATTACACATTCAAATGATGGCATACTGAAGACCAACGAAGACATAACTTGAATCATCCTTTGCACTTATTTTGAGGAACATTTAACAATGGAGCTTTTCCTGTTTTCTCTGTTAAAGATGAATATCCTGAGATTACAATCCAAGAAATTAAAAACCAACAAGCAAGCAGCAAGCAAGGATACAAACAGATCTCTGTGTCCACTAAATATAGACTTTAAAAAGTTATAAAATATTTGTGGCAGGGCACAGTGGCTCATGCCTGTAACCCCAGCACTTTGGGAGGGCAAGGTGGGCAGATCATTTCAGCTCAGGAGTTTGAGAGCAGCCTGGGCAACATGGTGAAACTTTATCTCTACTAAAAATATAAAAATTAGCTGGGCATGGTGGTGCACGCCTGTAATTCCAGCTACTTTGGCGGCTGAAGCACAAGAATTTCTTGAATCTAGGATGCAGAGGTTGCAGTGAGCCGAGATCATGCCACTGAACTCCAGCCTGGGTGACAGAGCAAGACCCTGTCTAAAAAAAAAAAAGAAAAAAAAAAAAGGAAAAGGAAAACATATTTGCAATTAAAACAAAATAATTAAATTAGATGTTGAGTTGAATATGTCTATAAATAGCATTCATAATTTAAGGTCAACTTTTCTTGTTAGTGAAAATAAATCCCCTATTAAATGTAATTTCTTATTAAGATACCATTTAAAATTTCATCCTAGAAATAAAAGTTTCTGTGCTGTAAAAAGAAAATGAGGACGTTATTTCCTTCAAGCTGCCTATTTTACAAATAAGAAAACTGACTGTATTTGTGATCTGTAACTAAATCTAAAGAAAAAAATTACGTATTTTTGACTACCCATTATTAAAGTTGAAATTCGAAAACATAATTGTATTTGACAGCCAAATAAATAAAAGTCTTTCTTTAGGCATTAAGATATTCTATTGAGGAAAGCAAAAATATTGAGAAATCTAGTGATCTAAATATTTTTTTATATATATATATATATATATATTTTTTTTTTTTTGAGACGGAGTCTTGCCCAGTCACCCAGGCTAGAGTGCAATGGCGCAATTGGCTTACTGCAACCTCTGCCTCCCGGTTCAAGCGATTCTCCTGCCTCAGCCTCCCAAGTATCTGGGATTACAGGCGTGCACCACCACACCTGTCTAATATTTTTTTTTTGTATCTTTAGTAGAGACAGGGTTTCACCATGTTGGCCAGGCTGGTCTCAAACTCCTGACCTCATGATCCACCCGTCTCAGCCTCCCAAAGCACCGGGATTACAGGCCTGAGTCACAGCGCTCGGCCACGTATCTATAACTAACCTATAATTTAGACAGAGGCAAAGGTACCCTGGCCTATAGAAGAAAGGAATTCAAACTCTAACCTGTTTGAAAGTCAAGGATATAAAAATAAATCGTATGCATAAAACTGACCCTAACTGAGGGCAGTGAAGCCACTAGGGGGAAGTCTATCAAAAAGGAAGAAGGAGTTACTGTGTGTGGTGGTGCAAACCTTGTAACCTCAGCTACTCTGGAGGCTGAGATGGGAGGATCACTTGAGCCCAGAAATCCAAGACCAGTCTCTAAAAAAATGTTTGAGGAGGAGGAGGAGGAGGAGGAGGAGCAGGAGGAGGAGTTGGGAAGAATGACATATTCAATGCAAAGGTCCAAGTATTGGGGATCTGGTGCTTAATGCCTGTTCTGTGCACAATGCACAGTAGTTGATGCAGGTGACCATTCCAGTTTAGCCCCTGTGCTGGGTGGATGTTACTTGGGGACACCGGCTATGTAAGACTGTTTTAAAACAAAGTATGTGTGCACACATGTGAGAGACAGAATTTTAAAAGTTGTGCTAAGACCTACAGCGCTCACCCTGAGGCAACTTTGTAGAGGAATCATCCAGGGATGCAATGTACCTCAGGAAGATTAAGGGGCAGCTACTCTTCCTTTGCAGGCCCCCCGGGCACATCATAGAAGATCAACAGGAACTGCCATTTTTCCTGGAATCTTGCCTTTATGAGGTGATCACAACCAAGTTGGATAGCCTCAACATTGCCTTTTCATACCACCTGTGAGTGGGATCCACACCCTATGGTTGGGCTTAGCGGGGACAAATGTCCTCTACAGCTGATTCAAAGATAAATATAATCATCCCTGGTACTATGAAAAATGTTTGAGGAGTTTAAAACTTGTAGAAGACTGATAAATGTATACTTATATAAATATAACATCATTTGTCTTCAAACAACTTTGTTATGCTCATTTAAAGAAGCCCAGGGTCAGATGTCTGAATATAATTTTAATGAAAAATAAAACTGACATAAACCCATATCATCATTTAGAAATGTGCATCTAACTCCTATGATTCACATCTGCTCTTTTCTAATATTTGGGGCTTAATTGAAAAAGTCATCTAGAACCAGTTTTTTAACTTGTGGAAATTCCTTTAATATTGCAATGCTGGTGGGGAAAGTAAAGACAACCTTCTTGTTCCAGCCTCTTTGGCTTCCTGGTTGCCCATGGAAATCACTGCAAATTGTCCTGCAAATCCCAGCTGCTATCTTGATTGGCAATGGTCAAGGCACTCTTCCATGTTTTCAACATTTTCTCTAAAAGGGTACCTTTGGTAGGTCAGTGAGGCACATAGCTATTGTTGGTATGTTTCAGTCAGTAGCCAAGCCAACCTGCACTGAGATTACTGAAGGTCATATCCCAATGATAGCATTGACTAAACTGTAAAATTAGCTTGTAATATTTTTAATAGATGATTCAGTGATAAGCTATAAAGAAATAGAACTTGTTTGAAAGGCTGTCATCTTGTTCCTGCCTTTAAAAACATCTCTTTTGCCAATGCTGGGGTTTTGAGAATAAATCTGTTCCCGTCAGAATCACAGAATCTGAGACCTCTAAGTTGATGACTTCTGCATGTCTGGAAGCCTGGCACACATCACAGCCCAAATACGTCAAAAGGGAATGATGGTCTATGAACACAAGTGGAGTAATTGTCTGGTGTTCTCAAGTGATAATAAAACTTGTAAATTCAGTGAAATAGTTTAATTGCATCTGCAATTGCATCTCAAAATACAGTATTGCATAATGAATATGCCTGCAACCAGCTCAAGCATGATTTACTCTGAAGGACAGCTTCCTGACAGAGCAAAGGGCCTGGGGCAAAGAAATCTAGCAGGAGACAGCAATCTTCTATGTAGAGTTGACCCTATTTTTTTTTTTCTTTTTGAGACAGAGTCTTGCTCTGTCACTCAGGCTGGAGTGCTGTGGTGGGATCTCGGCTCACTGCAACCTCCGCCTCCTGGGTTCAAGCGATTTTCCTGCCTCAGCCTCTCAAGTAGCTGGGACTACAGGCGTGTGCCACCACACCTGGCTAGTATTTTTGTATTTTTAGTAGACATGGGGTTTCACTGTGTTAGCCAGGATTGTCTCAATCTCCTGACCTTGTGATCCGCCCTCCTTGGCCTCCCAAAGTGCTAGGATTACAGGCGTTAGCCACCATGCCTGGCTGACCCTGTCTTTTTAAGAGAAGGAACTTCACTGACAGTCATGTTAATTCTATTTATAATTCTTTTTAAAATATCAATACCACTCCAATTCTGTACCTTCACATACATGTTGAAGTACAGCTAACAAAAATATTGCAGCCCTAATCGATTCATCTACCAAACAACAAAAATGAATTTCCATTGTTTTCACATATGTTGAAATATAAGAAACATTATTACATGACAAAAAATGTTTCCAAAAGAATAATAGTGGCCGGGCGTGGTGGCTCACGCTTGTAATCCCAGCACTTTGGGAGGCCGAGGCGGGCGGATCATGAGGTCAGGAGATCGAGACCACGGTGAAACCCCGTCTCTACTAAAAATACAAAAAAATTAGCCGGGTGTGGTGGCGGGCGCCTGTAGTCCCAGCTACTCGGAGAGGCTGAGGCAGGAGAATGGCGTGAACCCGGGAGGCAGAGCTTGCAGTGAGCCGAGATTGCGCCACTGCACTCCAGCCTGGGCGACAGAGCGAGACTCTGTCTCAAAAAAAAAAAAAAAAAACAAAGAATAATAGTACTTAGTCATTCTATTTCGGTAAAGTGTACAAGAGTTCTATAACCAAATTAATCTTAGACTATTTATAGATGAGGTGGTCACCATGGGATTCTTCCATTCAATCACCCGTGTTCAAAAATGTGCAAACAATTTTCTAAAATTGTTCAGGTAATAATTCTCTATTTAAAGGCATAGGAAGAGGTATTACAATTTCTGGAAATCTGTTAGAATTATAAGAGAATCTAGCTGACAATTTAGGTAAAAATTATAAAACTTAAGGAAGTAGATGATTTTCCAGAAAATTATAAATTGATAAGACTGGCCCTAGAAGAGGTATAAACTAGACTAGACAGATTACCATAGAAGAGATTGAAAAACACGTTTCAAGTTCTACCACTGGAAAAGGTAAATAAGATCAACAGGGTATAAAGCCTTACAGAAGCTTTATAACGTAGGTCTCCATATTACTTAAATGATATACTTCACTAATAAAAAATTTTCTTGACCTGAACACATTTTTTACTCATTCCACAAATGTTCACACTTCCTTACCTACCGAATTTAGAGTTTAACTAAATACCATTATTCATCATGGTAGTCTCTTCCTTGCATATACACTCACCTCCAAGGCCTTTCTCTCTCTCTTCTTCAAACTAGGGTGACAAAAAACCCCACCTGATTAAATTCAGTTCTCCTCCTGCTATGAACCTGCCCCCCTAGAAGCTAAACAGATGACTGCAACTAGAGAAAATGCAGGATATATGAAAATAAGACATAACTGTTGGTATATGACCATAAACATAAGCGGGTCCCCTGTAGTGCCTGGCAATCTTATCACACTTTCTTTGGTAATTCATGGCTTGGCTGTATGATATCACTTAAAGAGGCACCTTTGCCTCTTCAATCAACCCACATTCCTTCCCACCTCCTCACTCTCAGTTCATGATACTGCTTCTAAGAAAATGGAAAGAGCCACAGTTAAACTTCCTCCCTTTTTTATCACTGTATCCTCTATACACTTGGCATTTGTGATCGTGTAGTCTGTCTTCAATCATGTTATGATGAAGAAACGTCCTTCTCCTCCCTAAGGCCAACCCCTTCTCTTAAGACTTAGATTCCGTTTCTCACCAACTTAGGTTTTCACGACTTCAATTATACCCTCTCTCTTCCACATCATCGTTTTTTTCTGTTTTACTAGATTATGCCCATTTGTATGCAAATATGTGATAATATCTCCCATCTTAAAATCGTTATTTTCTTTTTCATCAGCTCACCATCTCACTATCACCCTAATTCTCTGCTCTGCTTTTTTAACAAAACTTTTTTAAAGAGTGCATTCTCCATTCCTCAGCTGAAATTCTACATTGAATTCTTCTCAATTAGGCTTCATTTCCACAGCTCTACTGAAATAACAATTATTGAGGTCAGCAGTGAACTTGAATATTGCCAAATCCAATGGTAAGTTCTCAGTCATTATCTTCCTGAATTTCTCAACAGAACTTGACTCTGATAATCACTTTTCCTTTCTTGACATATTTCTTCACTTGGCTTCTAGGATACCACACACTCCTAGCTTATTTCCCACCTCATTTGTTGCTTTTCTCAACCCCTTTGCCTGATTTCTTCCATTCTTCCTGAACTCTACATCCTTTAGCAGATTCAGTTCTGTGACTTCTCTGACACTGTCCAAGGAAATCAAACCCAATGCCATGTCTTTAAGTAGCACCATTTATTGATGAATCCAAAATTTAGATCTCTAACCTGAACCTCTTCTCTGAGCTTTAGACTCATATCTACTGTTTACTCTATTCTGCAACTCCATTTGAATGGCCAATAGGCTTCCCAAACATAGTATGTCCAAAAAATAACAATAATAAGTAATAAGGAACAAAGGACAGAAGACACATAATCCAGGCTTCTACCCTCTCTGGGCTTCTTTATGTCAGGAAATGGCATCATCATTTACTAAAGTGCTCAATTAAAACCTAGCTCCTTAGTGAAAATGGCTGATTTTAGGACCAGGAAAGAGGAAATACAAGATGAACCTGAAACATTGTGTAACACCAGAAAGTAAGGAAGAAGAAAAATAAGATAGACCAAGGCATGTCAAAAGGATACAAGAGCAAACTTGAAAGAGCTCTCAATGGTCAGAGTTGAAATAGTTGAGGCAACAAATATTAATGGTAGTATTATATTATAATCTCAAGAAAAAATTAATATATATGAGTCTATATGGATCTAAATAAATGACTGAGTAAACAAGTAAATGAGAGAGAAGAGAAAAATTGTTCCTTACAAAAGTTTTCCAAAGAACATATACAGATCATCCCTTAAGAAGTAAAGCTTGATCACCACCATCGACCTTGAGTGTGAGCTGGGTTTGATTAGTTGTTTCAAAAAAACAGAGCGTGAAAAAATAAAAATAGTAATGCTACAGTGGATAAATCTGGCAGACACTATCTCAACCAACTGACTAATGTGAATATTACCAGTGATACATCATGCTGATATTATATATCCCCGATATGATTCAATATGAAGAGTACTTTACTTCTCTGGTGTTTTCCCAAAAATCCTTACACAAAGTCTAATCATTAGAAAACATCAGAGAAAACTAAGATTGAGGAACATTCTAAAATAACTTGACTCACGCTCTTCAAAAAATCAGGATAATAAAAAACAAGGAAAGACAGGCACTGTCACAGATCAAGGGGACTAAGGAGACATGATGACCAAATTCAATGTGGTATCCTTGATTGGATCCTGTATCAAAAAAAGAATATTTATGGGTAAAATGTGAAAACTGAAGAGTCTGTACCTTGTTTAATAGCATGATACTGAGTGATAATTTCTTACCTTGACAAGTGTGCTATTGTTATGTAAGAGGTTAACACTGGGGGAAGCTGGGCAAAGGGTGCATGGGAACTCTCTGTGATATTTTTGCAACTTTTTCGAAAATCTAACATTATTTGAAAATAAAGTGCTTATTTTAAAAATCCTATAAATAATTCATGTTCATCTCTTTCTCTCACACTCCACAGCCAAACAATCAGCATTGCCTTTCAGCTCTGCCTTCAAGATGCATCCCGAATCTGACCACTTTTCAGCATCTCCACGGCTACCACCTTAGGCCAAGTCCCCACATCTTTCACTTCCACTACCTGACAATAACTTTGTATCCAGTCTTCACACAAGTGTCAAGCTCTTTTCTGACATTTTACATTTGTTATTATTTCTCCTGGAAGCCTCCTCCTACCCCACATATTGCATGGCCTACTCCCTCATTTCATTGAGCCCCCAGAATATTCCTTTTGGAGTGGCCTTTTACAAACATCTTTATTTAAAATAGCTACCCCCATTCCTATTCCTTAACCCTATTTTATTTTTCCTCACAGCACATTTGTGACATTATGTAGCTATTTAGTTATTATCCATCTTGATGACTAATGTAGACATCATGAGGGGAGGGGCTTTCTCTTGTTGAATGGATAAACAAACACCTATTATTTGGTATTTATGGGAAAAAGTATAATCTTATCCAAAGCTGATAGGCGTATGTATTTTACTGCCTTTTGGAAAAAGCAATACGCTAATATCTGTTAAGTCAGTGTTAGTCCGTAAATGTCTGTCTCATAAAAGGTAAAGTACAAGTCTATAAGGATATTTTTTAAAGAATATATATTACAGCCTTGTTCATAGTAACATAAAAACTAACCTGAAACAAATGAGCACCCACAGGGGAAAGACAGACTAAACTGTTAAATGTCCATACCTTGTAATATTATGAAATTATTAAACAAATAAAAGTTACTAAAATACAGCTATGACAAATAACTTGGGGAATTTCCATAAGGTGGTGTCCAATGAGAAAACCAAGATGAAGAAAAATGTATAGATATGATCTTTTTTTTGACAGAAAACCCTCATAGAAAATATAGCCCATTTTTTGAGTAAAAATTCCTCTTAGAATATGTAAATGTTTATGATTATTCAATATTTTAAAAACACATGAAAGAATATAAACTAGGTTGTCAATAAGAGTTACTCACAGGGGCAAAAGATGAGAATGAAGGACAGAGGGCAAGAAGATGGAGAAGTCAAGCCAAAAAATAAAAAAGAAGAAAGAAAGGAAGAAATATTAAACGAAGTCTGTGGTATGATGATATCCATGCTTTTAACATAAAATTCTTTGTATGTGTGCATAAAAGAGAATTATTCAGGGAAGTCAATTTTAAAGTACAGAATGGCTTTTGGACACGGGGCTCACAATTTTTTCAAAGAAACATCAACTTTTAAATATAAAATTAATTGCAGGGTTACTTAATCTCACAAAGAAAACAGAATTGCTGGTAGAATTGATCAGATTCCCAGTAAATGCATAAATTCTTACAGATGGTCCTGGGAACACAGCTAAACTGCAGACTATGTTAGTCAGTGTACTTTCATGTTCAGCTGCAGAAAATAGAAATCTATTCTAAAAAAAGAAAAACTGACATCCACTGTTAGGAATAAAAGAGGGAGACCTTTACAGAATTTGTTAGCTCAACTTTTAGTTAATCAAACAGTCAATGGCACCTACCTTAAGTATTATCATGGATATGTTCCTGCATGGAAACCATGCGATTTTTGTCCTGGAGTACAAGAATGCCCAAATAAGCTCTTGAATGGTTGCTAGGGCTGCCCTGACAAGATTCATTCTCTTAAAAAATGTGAAACAAACCACAAGCTTTCTAACAATAATATGTCCGTATCTTTTCTGCCACAATAAGATGTTAGGAGTATCCCAAATAGTCCCCTGTAGAAAGTGCTGAGCACCTAATAAGTATTTATACATGTTTAAGTGCTTTCATTACGCCCCAGAAGCATTGCATGTTGTGGCAGACAGGAGGGGTATATAATCATGTAATTAGTCTGACCCCAATTGGTCTGTTTGTAACAACATGGAGTACATGATGCCAATGTCAAATATAAAGTGTAAATAAAGGAAAAAATGTATGATATCCATTCTGGATATCACAGGAGGGAATTTTATCACAGAAGTCTCTTTGTAAATAGACATCACAATAGATGCCTTTATGATAAAGTGATTTTACCATAGGGTGAATACAGAGGAGCCCTAAATGAAGATTTTTTAAAAATATCATTAGAGAACTGCAGATTCAACGCTGTTCAAGAGAGAAATATTAGTGGCGTGATGATGTAATAAAAGATGCTTAGGTTCTGGAGTACCAAAAAACAGAGGTTGCCATATTTTGGAAATTTCTAACCTCTGTGACTTTTAACAAATTACTTAACATCGGTCTCTTCATTTCTCATATGGGCATATGAACTCTGATTTTATACTATATAGTGAAAATAAGTAAAACATTTTACTTATTTTTATATCATGGGACTTACAACATATCTTCAATATATTAGTTTTTTTATTAACCAGAAAATTAAAAAACGGAACAGAATGTGATAGAATATTTATAAGTTTAATAAGCAATTGGCTATGAGTAATTTCCACTATTCACTCACAAATAATTTTACTGCAGTGTTGTTTTGAAAAAATATTTAGTTTCGTTTTTTTCATGTTTATGAACTACGACATCAAAGTGAATTACTAATATGGGGTCCGTTGTTATTTGTGGCCCAACACATTTTTCTTCCTCCTATTTTTTTCTAGTAACATATTCCATGTCTCCTTTCTTGTTACCACTACAAGGGAGAAATGAATGAGACAGCCAATCAAAGGACCTCATCCACTGGTGACAGTGTTTGATTCAGTGAAGGGTATGCGGCCCAAGCTAGGGTTGTCAGTCAGGTTCCAGTTTAGAAAATAGAGTACGTGCCAGGTGGTCTAATGATTCCTGTGTGAAGAAATTTCATACAAGGAAGTAGTTACAATGGTTTTGAGGGAGCTGAGACCCCAAATAAAAAAGGAAAAAGAAACTCAGATATTAGCAACAGTGGGTAGATGCCGCCACCCCTCAGACTGGAGGCCCAAAGGAAGAGGCGATGTAAGTCACCAGAGATCAAGAGTGGGTGCTGCCTTCTGGGAGCCGAATCCTTGGGGAGGTTGTTGCATGGGGCATAGGAATATAAAAGTTGGGCCATTGCAACAAGGCCTGAATCATGAGAAGATGTGGCAGCCACTGGATATATCATCTGAGGCACGGATGGGTAGGTGAGAATATTCTGGTGTATCCTTTACCCCTGCCCTCCATTTTCCCACCAATGCATCTTATTTGCTGAACCCATCTGGAAGGGAGTAGGCATGGAAGTTGGGAAATGCAATTTGACAGAGATCCTATCTGAGCACAAATGGACACATACTTGACACATTAAAATAATCCTGGAGATCTAAACTGTTGGAGCTAGGGGTGGAAGAGATGCCTTCTTGTCTTCAAGAAGAGAGCAATGTGTATGTCTATAAGTACACAGACATCTTCCGCAGATCATCTGGGGAACCCATAATCCCATATACAGTAGGAGAAAATGAGTCCTTCCCATAGTGAAGAGAGATCCAAGTCATGGTGGACAGGGTAGGTATTGAGGGTATCATTTGAACCCCCAATCCATTTTGGCCTAATGTGACCTACTCCTGACTATCTCGATTACATGAGCTAGGATATCTCTGTTTTATCTAAGTTAGATAGTATTGGGCTTTCGTCATTTGCAATAAAAAGTCTTGACTAATATAACCATAATCATTAACTTTGACTATTTTAAAGAAATGCTAGGACAAATGCCATGTATTACCAGTAAAAGAAATGAAATTAAAGAATGCT
Source organism: Hylobates moloch (assembly GCF_009828535.3). NCBI lineage: Eukaryota > Metazoa > Chordata > Mammalia > Primates > Hylobatidae > Hylobates > Hylobates moloch. The sequence continues at coordinate 77,111,442 of NW_026652276.1, forward strand.
TGTGGTTTTGTATTACCAGCAAGATAAATTAAATGAATGTGGTTATGCTGACAGGCCTTTGTTGCCACAATACTGAATGAATTCTCTCTCTTTTATCTTAAATAAATAATTTAAATTAAAAAAACCTCCTGAAGTTACAAAAGTAATTCCTCTCTATCTTTTAAGATAGAGGAGCCAGTTGTATTCCTTGATTCATGTCTGGTAATCAGACAAAAAGAATGCAGATTAATGCCAGATGAAGGCTATCAAAACAAAAATTCATTACAAAGAAACAAAAATGAATCTGAAGTTCATCTGCAGCTATAGAATATGAGATGCTAAACAGAGCAGTGTTGTTCTATTTTATCCTACCTCAATAATTGAGGATTTTTAAAAATAAAGTAAGTGAATAATTTATTGTTTAACCCATTTGCAAAAAAAAAGGTACAGGAGGCCCAGTCAACTTCTGTATCTATTTGCCTCCTGAAATCTAATGTTTTGAGTTTTTTCTTCTTCTACTTGAAGCAATGCCTTTATCTTTTTATTACTCTCCAATTAAGTGGAAAATAGACAGAAATAAATGGGTTTTCCTTTATAGGACAGAAATCACTGGAAACCCAAAGTTGGTTAGTAGTTTTTGCTTGCTTGTTTGTTCGTTTTGACTCCCTAAAACTGAGAATCAGGTCTTACTTGTCAAGAAACATTTTGTTTGAAGAATGAACTTATAACCCCAATCCCACAAAATTTGCTTCCATTTAATGATGTACTTTCTCCAGGTTGAAGTTTTCTGGAAATGAGAGTTAATTTTTCTCCAATCCATACAATGTACTAGTTGACAATTATATTTTTTAGCATGGTTGCATGCTAAAACATGTCATGTCTATTAGTCTGAACTTCTGAAGTAGAGTATAAGTTCCTTAGGACAGAAACATCCTTTTCAGTCTGCTCATACGCAGCAATACGTCTTCAGTGTAGTCTAACATGTGGTGTGCTCCATTAGCCCTTGCATAAATAGAATTTTAATAAATTCTTGAGATCTGTAAAGAATTTGTATTTCTTCAGTCATGTGAGGGACCAAAAGCAGGGACATGAGAGTCTCAGCATTTTACAAAACTAATTTTAATGGTAATCAGCATAGATGGTTAAACTTCATCAGAATCTCAATCTCTATCACTTCCAGTGGTACCGTCATTTTATTCTAATTAATAATACTATAGATAAGAACTAAAGGACTGCTTGTATTTAATCCAGAATTTTTTAAATTAAAGATTTTGAAAACAGTTTTGTTACATGACATGGAAATGAAAAAAATATTTTTATTTTCTGGTAGAAAGTATAGCATACTATAGTGGTTAACAGTGCGGGCACTGGAGTTTGAGCCGGTTTTAAGTTTTTAATGCCAGCGTTTATAAGCTGTGTGGACTTACATAAGCTACTTATCCCCTTTGCATCTCAGTTTCCTTATCTTTCACATAAGAATAAACTCTGCTAGGACTACCATTCCTACTCAACTCATATGTTGTTTTGTGAGGATTAAATGATATGATGTTTCAAAAACATTCAACATTAAAATGAAGGATCAGACGCAAGAGGGTTATTGGTAGTGCTGTCTTGTATAACTTTCATCTTATTATCTCTTTTTTATGTGAATTTGAAATGTGTTTAAAAATGTATTTTAAGAATATCTTGAACATTTTTAAAGGTCTCTTAATGCACATACATTGCCAGATTAATTAGATACTCATGTGAAATTAAAGAAATTAATTTACAATGAAATAGAGTCAAAGGCAATTATAGTTTTATATTAGGAAGAATATTTTTCATTTTATCATATTAATAGGTCAAAATAGGATTACCTTGCTATGTACTATTAAGAATCTGATACAACTCTACATTCATTATTAATTAGAAAGAATTAATGGAAGAATATCTCCTTAATTTAGGACAAAGTATATCCTATGACTAAATTAAAGGTGAAATGGTAGAGGCATTTCCATTTTTAAAGCACTATATACCCTTTCTAGTACCCAAAAAGCCTTTCAGAACATATAATTACAAAATCCCATTCATAGTAGACACAACAATTGTTAAAAACTTAGCAGGGAATATGCACTGCAAAAAGAAAAACATAAAATTCTGCTGTGCATAAAATAATAGTTAAATACAAAAAGATATCTAATGTGTTGCCTAAATTAATCTACATATTTAATATAATTCCAATGGCATAACAAGTTTATTTATTAGCTTAAAATATTCTTCTAAAATTTAAATAATAATCATGTGAGATAATGTTAAACTTTAAGAGTATGGTAGTATACTGTTTTTCTGTTAATAGTGGTGGGTTAGGGAAAATTGAGAACTCTCATCTGAGATAATAAAATCTACTACAAAGCCATAATGTAACACTAATGTTGGTTTTAAAATAACCAAAGCATGTAATAAAAAGAAAACCACAAACAATGATCACACTATATGTGATAATTTAGCATAAGAACAGAATTACGAATAAATAACAAATAATATATTATTCAATACATGATTTTAGGAAAACAGGAAAATTATCTCTAAATTTCACAGAATATGCCAATACAATTTTCAAATGGACTAAAGGTTTAAATACATATAGAAATTTATGAAAATCCTAGGAGCAATTATTTGTGTACAATTGATCTTGGCAGTAGAAGTTTGCCTAAACAGTTCCTAAAGCTAAATTCATAATATATTTGACAGTACAAATATATTTCACTAGCAAACATAGAGTTAGAAGAAAAATGACAAAATAGGAAAGATATTGTGTATGCATTCACCAAATAACTAATCCTTAATATTATAAAACAATGAAAAAGAAAATCACCATCATAATAAAAAACCTGGATAGGCAATTCACACACATACACACACAAACATACACAAGGCAAATGATTAAATACATAAATAATTAGCTTCCTAGAATTCAGAGAAATTCAAGTGCGAACATTGGTATGTTTTCACTAATCATATTAATCTATGTATGTATGTGTGTGGGTCTACAATGTGTGCATATATGAATGTATTTATACAAACACAGAGAGAGGGAGAGAGAGAGAGCTGGTGGCAGGGGGGAGAGAGAGAGATTCAGACAGACAGAAGACAGAGAGAAAATACCTAACTAGTTTTGCTAAGGTGTTTGGTAAGGTGTTGAGGAAATGTGCACTCACGTATTAGAAGTGGGCATATACATTGGTAAAGTTTTCTGGAGGGCAATTAAAAACAACACCCTTTTAACTATGATTTCCACCTTTAGAGATTTGCTCTAAGATTAATCTATAAGTAAGTCATAAACAGCAATAATCATATTGGTGGAAAATTCTAGAAAACTATATTAATAACAAAATAGATCTAGTTAGGATAAAGTATATAAAAATAAATTGTGAAAATATATACAGATTTTTAAAAACACCCAGAATTCTGCTACTTTTTGAATATTACCATCTATAGAAAATGTGTGTTTTTCTTTTTCCTTCTGGATCTTATTATACCACATATTTAAGATTTTATAAAAATTGATGAAATTAATATAATTTTGCAAACTTCTTTATAAATGTGAATATATTTTTATGTCAATAGATACATTTATTCAGCTGTTTTTGTTGATTATATAATAATTAATTATGTGGATTTTCCAAAGATTATTCGACTAATTGCATAGTATGTACATTTTGTATACTTTTTCACCATAAGAAAAAATACTGCAAAAATCATCTTTAAAGCTAAAACTTTTTTCTACATTTCAGCTTTTTAAAGAAACAAAGAAATGTTAAATACATCAGTTCTAAATATTTCAATGTTCTAATTTACTAATAAATGAGAATGCTGAATTCTGATTTAGTAATAAATTTAAAGGTTAATGAAAATATATGATGAGTTTGGGAAGTTACCTAGTTCAGACTGGCAATAGTGTACGCATAAATTGGAATCTTCATGAACATCTGATATGAAAAGTTTTTTTCAATAAATCTGGACCTGTTGAAGGAGACCCTAATTATATTGTATTTAACAATCTTAATAATTGCTATACAATTGGCCTATTTCAGTTGACTTATGTTATACTTAAGATGAAGAAAACGTTTCATCAACTGAATCTTTTTTTAGTAAAAAGTCATGAACATGCCAATAAAAAATAAACATATTTAGCAACTAAAGTAAGGAGAATTAAATGAGATAATTTGTTTAAAGCATTGAGCACAATGCCTGCCAAATCATAAACTGCTCAATAACACTTGCTATTCTGATTACTCTCATTCAGCAATGTGGGGAAAATATAGGACAAAGGTCCTGCCATCAAGGAGCTTAAAATAATTGTAATTATAAATTTCAACCATTTCCATACTCTCACTACAAAGCTACTACAGAAGAGCTACTCTGTTGAAAATGATAATGTTAATGTAGGCTGTGTTTATCCTTTTTGGACTCCATTCTTTAATTTTTCAATGAAACATTTGTTTATCAGACATTGAAGGGCATTTTAAAAACATATAACTTTTCTTATTAATGTTCATGAATTACTTAGTTAACTCCCTAGGTTTCCTTTTGCAGCCTCTCTAGCTTTATGCCTATTTATAAAAATCTCAGCCAAAAGTATGACATCTGTCTTATGTAACCATGATCTTAGCATAGCATTTCACTATAACTGATTAATGACCACTATAATGGGAAGCCTAATCATCAATTCTTTTGGCAAGTAAAGAGTTCTTGAAATATATATCTATAAATGTATATATATCCGGAATATGTACTAATCTCTCCAAGCCAAAATGATGGTTGTCATAGAAACAGCAAACAGCAGAAAGTCGGATCTGACAGAGCAAGAAGATAATGGACAGCATCTTTGGAGGAAATCATAAAATAGGACAGGCTATGTTGGAAAAATTATATATAATATTAATTTCCATGATTTCTTCCAAAGCAAGGTTCTCAAAGATGGAATTAAATACCCTAGCCTCTGATAAATTTAAAGTATATACATTTTCAAAAATGTGGGAGTTGTAGGCATTAGAACAAATTTCAAGATCAAATATAAATAACGGCCAGGCACGGTGGCTCACATCTGTAATCCTAGCACTTTGAGAGGCCTAGGTGGGAGGATTACCTGAGGTCAGGAGTTCAAGACCAGCCTGGCTAACATGGTGAAACTCCGTCTATACTAAAAATACAAAAATTAGCCGGGCATAGTGGCACATGCCTGTAATCCCAGCTACTCAGAAGGCTGAGGCAGGAGAATCACTTGAGCCCCGAAGGTGGAGGTTGCAGTGAGCCAAGAATGCAAGATTGTGCCGCTGCACTCCAGCCTGAAAGACAGAGTGAGACTCTGTCTCAAAAAATATATATATATACGTGTGTGTGTGTATATATGTATATGTGTATACATATACACATATATACACGTATACATATATACATATACACATATATACACATATACATATATACATATACACATATACATATATGTGTGTATACATATACATATATACATATGTATGTATTCTTTATTTATACTATTTGTAAGTAAAATATGTGCATTTTCCATCTCACATGATATTTCCACCAACATTATAATCCAATGGCATAAAAATATGTAACAGTTTATGTATTTTGCATATCTACGTGACACAATTAATGGGACCCACCACAGACTGGGTCTCACCATGGAAGTATCTAGTGCTTTTAGCACTCTATCTAGCAATCTTTACCAGCTTTCATGTTGCTTTTGAAAATTATTTTAATTGAGTTTGAGTTTTTGGTGTTTTCTTCTCTGTTTTTTTTTTTTTTTTTGGTGATGCTAAGACTGGTGCAGTTGTACATTAAGGATTGTAAAGAGATTTAAGAGTTCACTATATAAATCAAGTTTCATAAAATTTTATTCAAATGTCTAGAACTGTAAATTATATAACTCAGTCTTTACTACTACTCCCTTATTATAATATTTGTGAGATAAAGGCAAATGCAACAAACTGAGAGTCCATTGTAATTTTAACTCACTGCAAATAGTTTTCTACCTGAAAATTAAATGTCATTAAAAAGATGTTTTTCCAAGTTTTTAGGTGCTGGTTTTTGGTTGAAAAGCAAGTTATCTTTTTGGTTTTGTTATATTTATTCTGATTGCTCTTTCTTCCTTCCATTTAAAAACTATGCTTTTAACCTTAGTCCAGTTCTCAATGGAATTCAGTATTTTTGAGACTTACTTAACTATTCTAGTTCCTGCAAGATCACTGTAGCCGAACATGTAAAACATATGGTACAATAATTCTGTGGCCCTAAAACATTCCCAGCGTATTTACAAATTCCTCAAACAAAAAAGAAGGATTTCTTTTTATATACAAACATGCACTTCCTAGAGTGAAAGGATTAAATATTATTGCAGCCTATTTAGAAATCACACCAACTGTCTCTCTCCCTCTTTTTTTTTTTTTAAGCAGGACCATGTTTAATTCCTTCCTGCATTCACTTGCACACAAATACTCTTCCTCCAAGCTGTCAGAAAGCATCAGACTGCCTGATCTGCAAAGTGAATTTCAAAATCTTTCGAGAAACACAAGGACATTTGCTTCAGGCGCTGATTTCATCATCACCATCATAAACAGCAAGTATAAAGCAAGTCAATCTCTGGTATTCAAACCAAAGCTAGAAAATGATGGTACTTTGAAGATGGTTAGTAGAATTTTAATCACCTAGATTTGTTTGGATGCATTTTTCAAGCCATGATATTTTACGGTTGGGCAATCACTTATTTATTGCCTGTGACCACTCCCAGATGGACCCAAAGTAAGGATGTGATTCTCTAACAAGAGGTTTATAAAATACAAACACTCTAAGATTTATTTGTAAATAAATTACACTGTCAGATGAAAATGTTTTGATCACTAATGTGAAGATGGTATCTTTAATATTTAATAGCAACTTTAATTCTTGTGCTCTTTATGAAATGTAGCTACACTATCAATTCCACCTATGAACATCCTGAGTAAATAATAGATGTGGGAAATTTGGAGGTTTTCTATGATGTATTTTGGATCTCATGCTAATGAAGCCATATCCTTCAAATGATGTGAGCGATAGTACCATTAACATCACCAGGACTAAATTTATATTTAGTTTTGCATGACAGCTACTTGAGCGTTAAAACCACAGTGATTGTTGTTTTTCTAGATTCATTGTTGTAGATAAATAAAATTTTATTTGAAATTTGGTCCAATTGTGCTTTTGAGTTTAAAGCCAAATTTAAATGAAGTTTGTTGGGAATTAAAACAAACAAGCAAATATAAAATCCAACTCTGTCCCTAGCCAGTAAAGTTGAATATAATTACTCCATTCAGTCAGAAGCTGTGACTGAGTCCAATTGAAATGCAGGGTAAGTGGGTTTCTGAATTCTTGAATTATTGAACAAGTAATGCAAGGTCCTGGAGTTCAAGAGATAGAAAGATACTATCTTTTTTTCAGGGAGTCCAGGATATCCATTCATCCATCTGGCAAAAGTGGAATATACAAAGGTTTTACCTTTAAAGTAAATGAACTAACCTTTGATTTGTTAGCTGCTGTTAAAGATTCACACTGCATACTTCATCTCACCTACTTTTCATTGTAACATTTTCACGTTATCACAAGCAGCATTATGTCACCAAGACAAACCAATTTCTTTCATGTAAATGTAAAACAACATGTTTGCTGTAAGATATTTCCATCAATGTCAGTGACATACAAGGAAAGTCTCAACAATCTGCCCTGTCACTTAACTTACAGAAAGGGAAAGTAAAATGTTCTTTCACACTCAAATTGAATTATCTGCCCACTATTTCATTTAGCTCATTGAATTTGTTCCTAAACTCATCACTAGCACTGCCCTAAAGCCACAAAAAGGCAATAAGAAATGAGAAGCCAATTACATTTACCAAAAGATAGATTCATTCTATTTATAAGAGATGCTGGCATATAAGATACAGCCATGTCTTTCACTTGATTTGTGTCCCTCTACTTAGTAGCCAGGCTTGTAACTGAACCATCAGAGATCCGTGTGGTCTAGTAGAGAGATACACTCTAGGGATCTACATTAAAGTCCTCTTCCACCAGCTCACATTTTGATTCTTGTCAAATTACTCCCCCTAGACCTTAGTCTCCACATCTGCAAAATAAGGGAGTCAGCCTAGACACTCTCAAAGGTCCTACTAGTTCTCATAGTCTTTGAATTAAAAATGAGGTGTTTGACCCTTTACTGTCAGTTTTTGTCTCAGTTATATACAGAGCATTCGATCCTCTTAAAAACACTAACGTGGGTTTTCCTCTTCAATTCTCCCAACTTTATAAAATAATAAAGTTTTGTGTTTGCGATCAGGCTAAGAGTAACCCATAGTGATAGATAGTCCTCCGTAGGTCATATTGCTATTTATTCTTTACCCTTCCTCCCCACTGTTTATCTCAAGTCATGGTTCTGATTACACACTCAATTACAAGTTGTTCAATGACACATATCACCATTCCCTTCCAGAGGAGTATCAACAAATGTTTCCCTCAAAACCCTTGAAAATTCACAAAGAAAAGTACATCAACAGCACTACAGGGGGGAAAAAACTCATCGAACTTTGCCGCTGCCTTCTTTAATAGCCTAAGTATTCTCCTCTGACCACGGTGGATATGTATGTGTTTTCTCCTTTCTAGACTAGAGTAATGGTGGTGGAGTGGAGCAGTTAAAGCCACACGTCAAAATAGTTATTAAAAAATAAAACCACTCTCAACCATACAGTTCCAGGGAACTGTTCAGGTGCTCAGAACAACTGCCTGACTTATAATTTTTCAAACCTCCCTAAACCACCAGAACATCACTTTCATCTGGAAAGCATCTTGAGCCATAATTGTAAGGCCTGATGGTGTTTAAATGAACATTGTAGGTACTTCGTGAACTTACAAGCTATAGAAATCAATAAGTGTCTTGCATAGAGAAGTCCTGCAATTGATTTTTCCAGGAGAGAGCCAATTTGTAACTTTAGGAAAGTCATAGACACCTAGGAGGTTGTAAGCATGCTGACGATTAAAAAAAAAAAAATCACAGGGGTGTGGAAAACACTGCACTGCACTGCTAGATGAGGAAGCATCTCAAAGATACAGGGTTTTAAACTGACGATGATTTTTAGGAGTGGCTAAAGGAAAAAAAAGATTGAGAAATAGCAGGTAGCTCCTGCAGTGCTCTAGGATTTGAAAAAGAAGAGCGCTCCCAAGTACACAGAAAAGGTATGAATAGAGTGCTCCCAAGGGTCTTGAATGTAAATATGTACTATTGCTTGTCTAAGGGTGAGAATATCGAGTGGACTCATTCTCTCCAGCTTTTAAGATTTGTCAGAAAATAATTCATTCACTCAATAAAAAACTGCAAGCATCATCCAGTGCTCAGTACTCTTCTAGGCATTTTAGGTAACGGCCCAGTAGGAAAGGCAATATCAGTGCCATCCACAAGGTTACAGTCACTTGGAGGGAGGTGTGAAAAGGCTTTAAATAAATCCCAAACAAAACCTATCTTCTGAAATTCTACTCTCTGGCCATAACTTTTCCACGTAACTGGAGAATCATATCCTCAGAACAGCTCTTCTATTTTCCCTTCTCCCAAGTGTTTTTATATTCTCCTCACTTTTTTTATGCTTTCTAAAAGTTCCAAATAAAATAGGTTCTACTGCAGTCAAGAGATAAACATTTTTATTCAAAATTATTCTAACAATGATGGAGAATTATGAATACCAAATAAAATTTTGAATCCTGGGGGAGAGGGAGGAGGATTAAAATTAGGATCTCAGGTCACAGAACTACATTGGATGAACTTTAGTGTAATTTTTTTTAAATTATACTTTAAGTTCTGGGGTACATGTGTACAATGTGCAGGTTTGTTACATAGGTATACATGTGTCACGTTGGTTGCTACACCCATTAAGGCTGTTTTGGTGAGTTTAAACTCCCCAAATACAAATACCCCAGAAAAATAATGCTAGAAAAAAACTATTGTGAAAACAGCCTCTCCTGAATCATACTCTTTTATGTTGAATAATTTTTACCTTTACTTGTGGAATACAAAGTTAAAAGGAAGTTACACTATCATCTCATGGGGGTGGGTGAAGGTAAGGGGCTTTCACTTCATTTAGTTTTGCTTTGCATGTTAACTCTTCTAAAATATAATTTGAGATTCCTTTTCCGTTAAAAATTGAGGTTGAATGAGCACAGAGCTGTTGGAAAAGGATCACCTATTTCACAACCTTCATATGTGCATCTGTTACAAGGACTGCCATTTGAAAATGGGTAGACTTTTAAGTTAGAACATATCATACTAAGCTAGATGGTATTATTCACATGAACTGCTTGGGAAAAGTCTACACATGAAGAAAGCTGCCCTTACTCAAGAGCATGAACTTGGCCTTCAGTCTGAGTTTTACCTGTGTCCAAACAACTATAGGATCTCAAGGCTTTCAAGGCCTTGATTTCACATAAGCAATCTTTTAAAAAATAAACATCATTTTCTCATCTAGGAAGTAAATGTGTTACACTCAGCACTGTAAATATTCTGTAACTCATTGACCAATCTATAGATGTTCAAAATGGCTTAACTGATTAGATGTCAAAAGATAGATTTATTTCAGCAAGCTGAAGACACTTATTAAATTATTTCCAGTTGCTGTCTGCTTACCTCCAATTAGACTCATTTCTGCCTCCTATATACTCACTCCATAGAAATGAGAAGAAGTATACTGCTGAAGTTTAATTAACCAAAATTATGTCATGTTTTACAAATATTTTGGTATGAGGAAGAATTTAAGAGCAGATACAAGCCAGTGAATTAAGCTAAAGCCCCCAAGAATGGCCCATGCACACAATTTAGAGCACAACTGAAACAGAGCTTTAGATACTCACTGGTAAAATCATTAAAACTGAACGATTGACACTATCAACACTCTCAGTACTGTCACAGCTGAAAACTTCATCATCTGATTCCTGCACTGAAGAGCAGGGTGAGGAGCCGTTGACTTCTTCAAACTTCCCCTTTAAAATTCCACTCATAGCTGCAGCGCTGTCACATGTACCTGTAACAGGAACAGGAGCAATGGAGCATTGAAATATTTGGCTGCTGATTGCGTAGTCAAAGTCTCAAAGTCATTTGGGGGGGGCTGTAAATTTTTGAACCACATTATCGTATCCATGCAGAAATTATTCTTCCCATAATGTTGGAAAGCACTGAAAACTATTCTACCCTAAGTCATTATTTTCATTCTCATTCTGACAACAGTGTCTTATAAGAAAAAGTAAAAATTAAAAATATGAATATATTTGCTGCATGAGGAGATATGGCTTACTGTTTTGAAATGTCAAAATGGGAGTCAAATACACTTATTTGATTTGTTCTAGTAAATCGTGTGTTGTCATTGACAGAGCCAGAGTTCAGAACAAAATAGATCACTCGCTTGCATGCTGTCATATCCAGAGCATACTGATTAGAGTATGTCTAGCTTGCTTGGGATTTCTTTTTTCTCAGGTATAAAGGCATCTATTTTCCTGGGGCTCTTTGTCCATCAAAAATCAAATTGGTTGCTAGGAATGGCGATACCTGCAGAATTTAGATGCCTTATCATGTTTCCAGTCAATTTAGCAGAGCTACAGGGAATACTTGAGTCCTATGTCAAGGAGGTTGGCTGAATAGATTTTATACATGGTAAACCAGAGTGCTGAAATATTTTATTGAATAAAATATTAATTTAAACCTCTTCACTCTCTGTATTAACATGGTCAGTGAAAGCCAGTCATATGTAGCCTGATACATTTCTTAAAATTTGTTTATGTCAATTTAGATGAATCACTAAACTTGAGAGTAGTAATTTCTTCATAGCTATGTAGAAAAACAGTGAAGGTGATTGTGGGTTGCAAACAAAAATTCCTACACTGGCAGGTAACCTCGATAAGTAAGTTGGGTCATATGTAATAGAACCATAGTCATCTTAGTCTTCTCTTTTGCCTACAGTTATTTGCAACAAGGATATCAAGAAATATTTCACCTGAAGGAAAATGATAGCATAAGTACAATAGTAAATGACCTCTTATTCAAGGAGACAGTAGGTAGTAAGAAGTGGTGACCTGTGGAGAGCCAGAGAAAGCATGCTCAGGCCAAAGGGTGAAGCTGTTACTTGGGTCCAGGTCATTTTGCTCTATGCTTTCCTTATTTAATCTCCTCTAACTCTGGCCAATGCTCTGTTCATATGCAGATTCTGCATTTTTCTTTCTCTTATTAATTTTGTTTACAAAGCCAAAGGAGCAATTTTTAGACTGCACTGCAATTTAAATCCCAACTTGAACTGGCTCTACAAGATAGCCCAAGATTGGTTTGGATAGTAACTTGGAAGGGTTAACAGACTAGGGAATCAAAACAGTCTCTTCCCCATCAACTCAACACACTATCTGAAACCCTCTTGCCTAGAGATGCATCAGTTTGGGGAACAAATTTATTTTACAAAAGACACCTGCACAATATATGATATCAAGGAGAGGTGACATCTTAAGCCATCAAATGCCAGCATGGTGGTCCTATCTATAACTTTCTGGTAGTAAGAATCAAGTCTAACTGAAGTGACTTTTTTTTTTTTTTTAATAAAGTAGCAAACTAGGGACTGACCACCCTCCTTGTGCCACTCATGGACATCATGCTCACCCTTGATTTTAATGCTAAAATTCCTTGGGGCATATTTATTCCAGGTCTTTCTGTTGACTGGCTTTCTCTGTTTCTTTATTTTCTGCTTTCTCGTATTTCCAGCTTATAGATGGCTTTGGCTTCTAACAGACTTACCTCTACCTTATCGTATCATCATATTCTGTCGGCCTCTACGCTGAACACCAGTGACTCCTTTTTTTTTTTTTTTAGGGAATTTGAGTATCATCCTTTGGTCACTTATGCTGTTCTATAGAAAAGAGATCTATTTGTCTGTCATTTGTTTCAGGGCCATTCATTACTCAGTAAACATCTACTGAGTTTTATTATGTTCCAATGACTATTTTAGATGCTGGGGAGTGGCAAAGAAGCAACATTGCAACAAATTTTGTTTTGTTCTTTTTTTCTTTTCTTTTTCTTTTTTTTTTTTTTACTCTAATAGTGCTTACTGGGTGTTATTAGGGAAAGGAGTGGACAAATAATAATATGAAAAAATAAATTAAATATATAAACATCGTATGGAGATAAATACTATTGAGAAAATAAGCCATTAAGTGATATGGTGACTATAGGGTTGACTGAGCAATAACATTTCATTTTCAGTTGATCAGTGAACTAATGTCACTCCACCAAGAGGTAATAACACGGAGGAGGTGAGGGAACTAACAAATTGGGCTTCTTAGGGAAAAGCAGTCTAGGACAAAGGAATGGTGTGTGCCAAAGCCCAAGAGAGACACAGTGGGTGATAAGGTCAGACAGGTCTTCAGGGCTAGACTATGTAGAGCCTTCAAGGACTTTGGCTATTTCTCTGAGATGAAAGCCACTACAGGTATTTAAAACTATAGAATTTAAGTAGTATAGTGCCAAGATCTGGCTTACATTTTAAAGGGACAACTCATTAGCTTGTTATTTCATCAGAAAACAGAGGGTCTACAAGGTAGAAGGTAGAAATGATGGGAAAAAGGAAATTCCTAGTAGGGAGGATTTAGTGGCTCCAATGAGCAGTTACAATCAGAAAATCTGACAAGTCACAGGGCCAAAGAGGACAATAGTTCCTTTGGGGTGGGAGTTGGGGAATAAGAATTCAGGAAGAAGACAAAGTGGAGGGAAAGTTAAAGTATTTCCTAAAAGAATTTGGTTACTTAATTTCACGTAGGACCATCTCTGGTTTCTAGCATTGTTAGTTATTTGATGATGGTGGAGGCACCTTACCTACTAGATTTAAAATAAGAATCATCCAGATAGTTTGTACCACTTGTGGTGCTACTGTGGCAAAATAACAACAAAAATGTAAGCTTTCTTTTATCACTCTAAAGAAATATTTCTTTTAATTCAATAGAGAAAAGGCAATATGTGATCATTCTCAAGGATTTATTTATTGATGGGAAGATGGAGGCATGGAGTTAATAACTATTTTATCTACCATTCTCCCTAAAGTTATTTATTCAAAATTTTTGAAAGTCGAATCACCACTACCTGCTACAATAGGGACTATAGGACTCTGGCTCTGGGTTGACCCTGTTTGAAAGCCAAGTAGCCTGCACCTTAAAAACTCACTTTTAGACCTAACGTAACCTTTATTTAGTTAGAGAGATGCTCGTCTTGAAGTGATGTCTGACAGTTTTAGAAATATTGCAGGAAAGTTCTGAAAGACTGAAAGCTATTGTTGATTTTTTAAAATGTGGTTGTACCTTATGTTTATCAGTTATAGGAAACTATTTGGAAATTGTTGCACTATATAGATGTTTAATTGATTTCTTTATCTAATATAAAATCAATGTAAATAATTTCTGTCAAGGTGATATATTTGCTCACATTTATACTTCTATGCCCTGGAAGCTCTGAAGATACTTGCACAAAGTCATTAGAGAAAGATTGAATTGTATGATTATGTATCTAAGCAAACACAAAAATAAGGTGGAAAAAATATTTTCCACCTTAGTTTCCGATAGACACAATATCTATCAGCACCTTGATCCTGGACTTCCATCCTCCAGAACTGTGAGAAATAAATTTCTGTTGTTTATAATTCTCCCAGTCTATGATATTTTGTTGTGGCAACCAGAACTGATTAAGACACAGAATAATCAGTTTGAATTAAAATATTCAAAATGACAGTTTAGTAATTTTAAACAAAGCTTAGGAGACTCAGAAAGAGAAAGAAAGAGCGAGAGCAAGCGAGAGAGAGAGAGAGAGAGATTGAGTGAGAGAGAAAGGAATTGTTTTATTCTAGTTTGTTTTCACCAATCTAATTCTGTAGTACACTCTGGTTGTACTACCAAAATTGCAATGTTGTAATGATTCCATGGCAGTAGAAGCAAGATCATACAGAGAAAGCTAAATTGTGAGCGAGAATAGGATGCTACTCCCTTTCAGATGTCTGCAGTAATAGACGAGAAGGGAGGAAAACTACGGGAAAAGACAGTTATTATGAACATTCTTTATTGAGTTTGTCCCATCCACATAGTCAAACAAAAGTGATCATAAACAATATCTTAAAAACACCCTATAATACAGAATGCTCTTTCTGACAGTACATGGCTGGAAGAAACTGTTAGCAAACAGAGGGAAATACAGATGACTTGATTTATATTTTCTAGCACAGAAAAATTATATTTGTTGTGTATGTTAGAAGACAGAAGTTCCTCAATTCTACTCCAAGGTCCCCTCACAAGTCCTTTGTTGGTCCAAAAAGATGATACCTTATTAGGTTTTTAAAATAGATCTCCTGTAATCCCAGGACTTTGGGAGGCCAAGGCAGGTGGATCACTGGAGGCCAGGAGTTTGAGACCAGCCTGGCCAACACGGTGAAACCCCATCTCTACTAAAAATACAAAACTTAGCCGAATGTGGTGGCGCATGCCTGTAATACCAGCTACTTGGGAGGCTGAGGCATTAGAAAAATTGCTTGAACCTGAGAGGTGGAGGCTGCAGTGAGCCAAGATAGCCTGGGTGACAGTGGGACTCTGTCTCAAAAATAATAAAATAAAATAAAATTGCTCTAATGGGAATTGTTGCATTATTACTGATTCCATATACAATAATTCATTTTGAGACATATATAAAATACAATTTTCTTACTAGCATTCCTAAGATAAGAATTGTTACAATTGCTGTATTTATTCCGTAGAATGCTATGGTCTGAATATTTATTCAATAGAATGCTAGGGTCTCCCTAAAATTCATATGTTGAAATTCTAGCCCCCAAAGTGGTGTTATTAGGGGCTGGAGCTTTGGGGACATAAGTAAGTCATGAAGGCGGATTAGTGCCCTTATAAGGGACCCCAGAAGAGATCCCTTGCCTTCCTGCCACATGAGGTTACAGCAGAAACATGACTGTCTAGAAAACAGTCCCTCACCAGACATGGTATCTATCAGCACCTTGATCTTGGACTTCCATCCTCCAGAACTGTGGGAAATAAATTTCTGTGGTTTATAATTCTCCCAGTCTATGATATTTTGTCGTGGTAACCAGAACAGATTAAGACATAGAATAATCACTGTTTGAAATAAAATATTCAAAATGACAGTTTAGTAATTTTATACAAACCTAGAGACTTAAAAGAATATAAGGAGATTATTAGCATTTAAAAGTAACAGTAGAAAAGTGTAAGTTATTGATTTTTATGCTGTTGTTACAAGAAACAACTGTATTAGCTACTGACTCAGGACAGATCACTTACAGAATACAAAGGTAAAAATCTAAAATCTCCATTTTGAAGGAAGAACTGCAATGAATGTTGACTACATTGACTTTTCTACAAATATAAGTTATTTTTCTAAAAATCAGATAGTTTAGAGCTCAGATGGATCCCCTGCAAGGGCCTTAAATGTGTGTTGTTACCAGGCAAGTTTTGCAGACTACTACATCCAATGGTTAAGATTTTATGATTATGGACAAGGGCACCTGAATGCCCTGCCCAGAGCCTAGGTATACTGAATAGCAAACCTCCACAACTGTATTATATATTTATATATACATAATTTATTTATATCTATATTTTTATATACATATATATATATATACACACACACATATATGTATGTTCTCTCTCCCTCTCCTGCCACTGCAAGGACACTTAATAAATAGCTTGGATATAATCATGGGCTTAGGTTGATTACAGGAGGTTAACTGGCAAAACCTAGAACAAGAATGGGGACAGATTCTCGAAGGTAAAGATGGATACAGAATAAAAGTGAATGTAGATTGAACAGTCCTGGGAATATAAGGTGAAAGTATATTTGGAGACACGAGAGAAAAATTCTGAGAAGGCTGGAGGGAAACTCCTAAATGAGAACATTGATTTTTATCAGTTTACTCATAGAAAAGCAAGAGGTGGAAGAAACCGGCCTGGGTTGTAGCGTCTATGGGTAGACGATAGTTTCAAAAACTAGGAATTTTGGTATATCTCCCTTTGGGTTGAAAGGTAAATGGGAAGAATTGCTTCAATCCGAATTTGTAGTGATATCTGTATCCCTCAGGTAAAAGCACATCTGTTGACTGGGCATGGTGGCTCACACCTGTAATCCTAGCATTTTGGGAGGCCAAGGCGGGCAGATCACCTGAGGTCACTAGTTTGAGACCAGCCTGGACAACATGGTGAAACCTGGTCTCTACAAAAAATACAAAAACTGGCCCAGTGTAGTGGGGCATGCCTGTAGTCCCAGGTACTTGGGAGGCTGAGGCACAAGAATCGCTTGGACACAGGAGGTGGAGGTTGCAGTGATTCAAGATCATTCCACTGCACTCCAGCCTGGGCAACAGAGCAAGGCTGCATCTCAAAAACAAAAAAAAAAAGGGCACATCTCTTAAATTTAAGATCTGAGAGGTTAGAGCTTCAAAACCCAGTTTCACCATTTAGGAAGTGGTGAATCCTGAATAGGATCTCTTGAGCAAGTTATTTAATTTCTCTCAGTCTGAGTTTTCTTACCTGTCAAATGGGGCTAATAGTAGCTACTTTATTTTATTGTTTTCTTCTATGTTTATTTTAGGTTCAGGGAGTACATGTGCAGGTTTGTTGCATGTGTAAATTGTGTGTTGCGGGGGCTTGGTGTACGCATGGTCCAGTCTCCAAGGTAGTGAGCATAGTACTCACTTGGTAGCCTTCCAGTCCACCTTTCTGCACTGTCTCCTCGAGCGCTCCCCAGTATCTATTGCTCCCGTCTTTGTGTCCATATGTATTCAGTATTTAGCTCCCACTAGTAAGTGAGAACATGCGGTATTTGGTTTTCTGTTCCTGTGTTAGTTTGCTTAGGATAATGGCCTCCACGTAGCTATTTCATAATGCCAGAACGTGCGTTGTAGGTGTTCTAATTTCCATACTCCCTATCCCACTGGTACATATTTTGTATTCCAGGATGCCTTGTATTAGAGCTAAAAACAAAAATCATACTCTAAAATCTTGTCTGGGTGTGTAATCTAGCCAGTTTAGCATAAAGGAGAACTATAAATCAGGAATGAGGGCTCACACCACACCGTTTCCACTTTGAGGTAGGAATGAACAGAGGCAGCACAGAGAACTAGAAAAGATGGTGCAAAGTCTTCCTGTTGAGGATGCCCTGGCTGTTTTGGTGGGTGGGTGTGATCAGTTGGTGTCAGGACACATTGACTCCCTTGTTAAGTGATCCTGTCTTGTCAAAGCCCACCCCACACTCCAGGAAAGAGGCTGATGCTCCCTAAGTAGTCACCAGCAGTCTGGTTTGAACTACAGTAATCTCAGGGGCTTTGTCATGGTATATTCCCTCCCTCATCAAGTGACCGTAGCTCGCCAAGAGTCCACCTCACACTGCAGGAAGAGGTGTGCATTGATTAACTCAGTATGTGCAATTTTACACCTGCAGTTTATCCACTAATAACATGAGCATATAACCTTCTCATTCAATATTTTCCAATACCATGTGCTTTTATTTGATTTTGGGTTTTGTGTCTAATATATTGTATTTCATTGAATAACGAGGCCATGATATTTAACCAAACCTCTAAAGGGACATGTTTGGTTTATTTTTAAGTATTTGTTACTATAAATCACAGTATAATTAGCATTTCCTTTTTTATTTAAATTTTTTTCATATTTTTATAGACATAGGATCTCACTATGTTGTCCAGACTGGTTTTGAATTCCTGGGCTCAAGCAATCTTCCTGCCTCAGCCTCTCAAAGTGCGGGGATTACAAGTGTGAGCCACTGCACCTAGCCAACATTATATTTATATATATATATAAATATATATATTATATACATTTTATATTATATATTTTGTATTATATATTATATATATTATATATATATAATATATATTTGTGCATATCTCTTATCTCTTATTATACCTTTAAGGATGAATTCCTAGAAGTGGAAATATTGAGTCTTCCATATACATTGCCAATTTGGTTCTGCCAGTAAGTTTCTGCCAATTTACATTTCTTTAAGGGTGCATTGGGATATTACTTCACTCTTGCCAATACTGTGGCAAAAAATATTGCTATTTTCTAAAACTGTTTATGAATTTGTCAGCTACTCAAGATAATAATTATAGTCAACACACATATAGTGCTTACTGTGTGCCAAGCACTGTTCTAGCACTTCATATATGTACTAGGTAGGATTCTAAAGTGGCCCTTAAAATTCCCTACCACGTAATGTATACACCCTGTTCCCATATAACCCTAGACATGTGAATACTGTGAGCTACCACTCCTGCGATTGTGTTATGTTTATGTTGCTATGTTTATGTTACATAGCAAAAAGGATTTTGCACATGAATTAAAGACCCAAACCAGATAGGGAGATTATGCAGGTGGGCTTGACCTAATCACATGAGCCCTTGAAATCAAGGTCTAGAGGTCAGATACTAAGGTTGAGAGGGATTCGATGAGAGAGGGATTCTCTGGCTGATGTGGAGTAGGAAAGGGTCACATGACAGCACATGTGTGCAGCTTCCAGGAGCTGAGAGCAGCCTTCACCCAGCTGACAGGAAGCAGGAAACAGAAACCTCAGTTCTATCAGCCCAAGGAGCAGAATTCTGCCAAAAACAAGAATGAGCTTGGAAGTAGATTTTTCCCCAGAGTGACCAGATAAGAGTTCAGCCAAGTGACACCTTTATTCTAGCCTTGTGAGGCCCTGAACAAAGAACCTAGCCATACCATGCTGGACTCTTTTTTTTTTTTTTTTTTTTTTTTGAGACTGGTCTCATCTCTCACCCAGGCTGGAGTGCAGTGGCATGACCATGACTCAGTGCAGCCTCAATCTCATGGGTTCAAGGGATCCTCCTGCCTCAGTCTCCAAGTAGCTAGGACTATAGGCATGTACCACCAAGCCTGACTAATTTTTTTGATTTTTAGTAGAGATGGGGTCTCACTATGTTGCCCAGGCTCATCTTGAATTCCTGAGCTCGAGCAAACCTCTCACCTTGGCCTCCCAAAGTGCCTATGCAGGACTTCTAACCTACAGTAATATAAGCTGATAAATAAACGTGGTTTGAAGTTGTTAAGTTTATGGGAATTTGTTACATGTTAATAGAAAATTAGTATAATACATATCAACTCATTTAATCTTCATAGCCATATAAGATAGGCATTATTATTAATAATACCATTTAGAGATTAAAAACTGAAGCATATAGGGGTTAGGTGATGGGGCCAAGGTCACACAGGTAGTTTTAGAGCCAGAATTCAAACCCAGGCTTTTGGGCACTTGAAATCATAATTTTATCATCATGGACTTTCATGACTTTCGATATCTCACTGCTTGATATCGTTTTGTCCTGTTTTTGAATACTTAGAATTACATTTTTTCTCCCACATACTTTCTTTTTATTCTTAATGTGTTTCTCTGTGTGTATGTGTGTGCCTGCGTTACTTAATTTTCCTCTTCCTGGTAAAATATACATAAATATTGTTTATAAACATTCATAACAGCTATAAAAAAGACATATTTCATTTGTGATTTTTGGTATGTTTCAATTATCTTTACAGAAAAAGTAGGTTATGAACACTCTTTATAACTAGGTGCCTTCACAGGGTTTAATGAGAATTCTTTGGGATATTTTTCATATTGTCCATAATGTCCTGTTTAGTTTTAGTTAATAAATAGCTTCGCTTTTGGATAAACAGATGATAATAATGTTCTTGAGTTTTTACTGGGTGTTAGAAACTAAATTCTGGGAACATGTTATCTTGTTTGCCCTTACAATGATTCTGAATTAAGCATTATGCTTCTGTTTTTTATCATGGAGCAACATGAAGCTTAGGATGGAAGTAACCTACATACATTGACAAATGCAATTAAGTAACTGAGCTGGAATTAAAACTCACCTTGCCTGACTCCATAGACTGTGCTCTTTAAGGTCGTGCTACACCCCTTCTATATAAAACTTGGCATAGGTTTCCTACTCAATTTCTTAATAGACTGTGAGCAACTGAAGAATGGGATCTTATTTAAAGATTCAAGAAATGTTCAATAAATAACCAGGTACTTCTGAAGAAGAAAAGTAAGGTAAATAGAATACAAAACATGAGAGAAAAGGAGTAGTTTCCAGATTTTCCTCATGGAGAAGAAGTTTAAACAAAATGGAATCATGCTTTTGGAAGTAAAACTTCTTTGGACAGCAAATATTTTTAAACATATGTACACGTGCTGCTTTTTTGAAGTTTAAGAGCACAACATGGGGGAGAGAAAAGGAGTGAAAATTTTAAAAAATTGAATATATTACTGTGGTGAAGAATGAACACATACGTAATTCAATAATTTTGGAAGTGTTTTTGTATTAGAAACATTGGAGCTTTTTTTTTTTTTTTTTTTGAGACAGAGTCTCGTTCTGTCGCCCAGGCTGGAGTGCAGTGGCGCAATCTCGGCTCACTGCAAGCTCCGCCTCCCAGGTTCACGCCATTCTCCTGCCTCGGCCTCTCCGAGTAGCTGGGACTACAGGCGCCCGCCACCACGCCTGGCTAATTTTTTTTTTTTTTTGTATTTTTAGTAGAGACGAGGTTTCACCGTGGTCTTGATCTCCTGACCTCGTGATCCGCCCGCCTCGGCCTCCCAAAGTGCTGGGATTACAAGCGTGAGCCACTGCGCCCGGCCTGGAGCTATTTTTATAGTTTGAAAATTATAAAATGTAGACCACGTTTCAGCCTTTGAGTTAGAGGCTCTCTAATAACACAGTAGATATACATCTGTCTTAAAAATGCTTAGTGAAGCTTGCATATACAAAATACAATCTGCAAGATTTTAGTAGGAGACTTTTGTGTTGGGAAGGGGTCTATGATGAAGTAGGTTTAACAATGTCCTTTTTTTTTAACCTTTCTTTCCTTTTCTTTCCCTTTCTTTCTTTCCTCCCTCCCTCCCTCCCTCCCTCCCTTCCTTCCTTCCCTTCCTCCCTCCCTCCCTCTCTCTTTCTTTCTTTCTTCTTTCTTTCTGACAGAGTCTCACTCTGTCACCCAGGCTGGAGTGCCAAGAGGTGACCTCAGCTCACTGCAACCTCCACCTCACAAGTTCAAGCAATTCTCCTGCCTTGGCCTCCTAGGTAGCTGGGACTAAAGGCACTCATCAGCACACCTGGCTAAATTTTGTATCTTTTGCAGCGACAGGGTTTCACCACGTTGGCCAGGCTAGTGTCAAATTCCTGGCCTCAAGTGATCCACCTGCCTTGGCCTCCCAAAGTGCTGGGATTACAGGTGTGAGCCACCATGTCTGGCCTACTGGCCTACAATTTTTTTTTTTTTTTTTTGAGATGGAGTCTGGCTCTGTCGCCCAGGCTGGATTGCAGTGGCATGCATGATCTTGGCTGATTGTCACCTCCGCCTCCCGGGTTCAAGTGATTCTCCTGCCTCAGCCTCCTGAGTAGCTGGGATTACAGGTGCCTGCCACCACACCTGGCTAATATATATGTGTATATATATATATATATATATACACATATATATATACACATATTTATATTTGTATTTTTAGTAGAGACAAGATTTCACCATGTTGGTCAGGCTGGTCTCGAACTTCTGACCTCATGTGATCTGCCTACCTCGGCCTCCCAAAGTGCTGGGATTACAGGCATGAACCACTGCACCTGGCCTACAATTTCTTAATATTACATACCCTTTGTTAAAAGTCTTAGTGTACGTTAGCATAGAAAAGACTTAACAGGAATGGATATTATTTAAATATCCTCCAAGTTTCCCTAAATTTATTTAATCATAGAATATTTTTATGAAATCTTCAATTATATTTCTGAGAACTATCCCCCAATTTTGAAAATGCTTGATATTAATATTTTGAAGGTCCTATCTTTGCTCTTCTTTAATAATTCTAGGATTTGTTTTCACAATTGCACTTTCTCATACAATAGTAAATTTGCCAGCTGATGCCCAGCAATTTAATTGTAGTTAATATGAAAAAAATAGAAAATCTAGCCAATCAAAAGGGATTTTTTTTCACCCACTAGCAAGCAATAATACTTAGGAAGTCATTACAAATACTGAGGATTATTTTGCTCCTTCCATTCTTGGCTTGTAAACAGAAAAGCATGACTGACAACAACAACTAAAAATTGTACACAATGGCTTACTATACTCCAAATTCTGCACTGAAAAGTCCTCTATGTACACCTGCCAATCTTCACAATACTACCCAGGTAGATAACTGAATTTTACGGATAAGAAAACTAAGGCTCAGATAGTTTAAGTAACTGGTCCAAACTTACACAGGCAATAAGAGGGTATGCCTGTTTGATTGCAAAGTCAATAAGTTAGGAAGCCCATCAATGATTATCCTGCACTACCTAAAGAATAGATAGATAAGCCGAAGTCACAGTACCCCATTAGCTCAAACGATGCATTTCTAGAAATAGGCATGCTGCCCGCATGACTGAATCACACCTTTAAGGGGTATATGTATACCACAGTATAGCTCCATGTAAATGAACACGTTTATGGTACATTGGTAAGCACTCCTTTTCCTTCAGATTAAATTCATCAGCATATTTCATTCGTTATTCTTTTGGTCATTTTTACCTAGTTGTGGTGATATTTATATCAAAGGACTTCTACCAGTCCCATATTATCTGCTTACCTTTACCCTGAGGCATAGTAAACCCCAGTGACACACAGCATGAAAGCACGCACACTTGTTTTCTTTGTAGCTTATTCAGCATTGTCACTTACCAGGCATTATGGCTTAGAATTGTTCACCAGAACAGAACACAAATGGCAGAAAGTGTGCCCAGAGCAGCATAAAAATATTGCTGAACAATTTTAACTTTAATCAAATGTTGTTCAACAAATTTAACTCAAGAGAATGGGGATTCATTGACTAAGAGTGGATGTATGAGAGCACTCAGATTGGTTAAATATATACTACTATATTTTCTTACACAAACATTAATTAACACTTGTATTATATATTAATATAACAATTACAGTTAATTACATTAATTTACAATTAACCCATTGATTTAGTATATGATAATCTGTGTGTGTGTATCAGAAACCGAGCAGTATTATAATGAAACAGAGCAGGAAAGCATGAAATGGGAACTACATGCAGATAAAATCCCGTTAATGTAGGAGAGCACAGATAGCATTTGGACAATAAAGAGTCTGCAAGACAAAACCTTGCATGGCTTAATGACATTTAGGTGACATGGACATTGTCACATTGAATGCATTAACAGAGAAGAACATGGAAGGAAGAGACTGTCTTAGAATGTAAGGAGTGTCTGCCATTGAGAGGAGGCTAGATGACTATCTGACAAGACAATTTGCTTAATTATTCAGTCGGCAAAACAATCTGGGGGCACAAACTGTGTATCAGGCATTGTATTAGGCATTGATGCAGAGATGAAGGAAACTCCTTGTCATCAAGAACGATAATTTAGATAGTGAGTAAAAGGGTACTGAGAGATCACACAGTGGCTGTAATGACCACACACCAAGAAGCTCTGGCAGGGAGCACAGGCCAGGCCCACGGCTTCTCTCCTTGGCCCTGCCTGTATGTTGTGGGAAGATCTCTGAAAATAGATTATAATGGCATCCCCAAGATCAGTTTTCCATTTAATAGTCAGCTCTAGGTAACTTCAGTGGGCAGCATGAGAGCAGCCCCTTGGGGCCCTTACTGATTTGGATGTACAGGGGGCAAATCATTTAAAATTTTAAGTATGAGTTTCATGAGCAACGAGAAGGGAATTTTGATTAGACGGAACAAAGATGTCTTTTTTTAAATCACTTTTGAAACCCTTTTCCAGAATCTTTCTGCTTTAAAATGCTGACACCATCACAACCAGTATTACGTGGGTAATGATTGATGACAAATATTGATTTTTCATGGCTAGCCTAACCTGAGGAGAGGAAAGCAAATGAAAATCTTTGTAAATACATTCAAGATTCCTGTTTAGGAAACTATTTGTTTCATTATTAAATATATTGTGATATATCCACAACATGACAGCAACTAACTGTATCCACATTTGCTAGAAAACAAAGCTGAAATGCACTTTGACCATGACAGCAAGCTAAAAAAGTCAAGGAGACTGTGATAGTAGGTCAAAGCCACTAGGCTCACTGGATATCAGGGGCAGGTCTGAAGTGGAGAGTTCTATGCAACTCTAAAAACCCTGTGTTGTTATGCATCAGAGGCCATCTGGCCACACCATGCTTTTTCACCTCCATGCAAAGCCTTTCTAAGTTCTGCTTTTCTTTCATCCAGTGTTTAATGCACTACATCTAATATTTAATACAAACACATAGTGTCTGGCTGTTGTAATTTTGCATAAGCAAATACTTAGTTTCCCACTAAATATGATCATTGTCCTCTCTGTGCCTTAATTTTGTCATACATAAAATGAAGAATCCAGGAAGAAATTCTCTCTATAGGGCAGTCCCATGTTTCTAGGGCAATAGAAGACTAAAATATGAAAAGGTAGTACATGAATTAAATGAGTATTGGCCAAGGAATTTATAGTAAATATTGTTTAAAGACATAAACATTTGCATAAAAATTACTTTTGCCAGGCACAGTGGCATAAGCCTGCAATCCCCCAGCCACTTGGGAGGCTGCAGCAGAATAATCATTGGAGCCCAGGAGTTTGAGGCTGCAGTACACTATAATCTTGCCTGTGAATAGCCTGCTGCACTCAAGCCTGGCAACATAGCAAAGCCCTATCTCTAAAATATAAAATAATAAAATAAAATAAAATAAAATAAAATAAAATAAAATAAAATAAGAAGATAAAATTAAAAATATATATAAATTTAAAAACTACATTTGATAGTGTTGGTGATTTTTGTTTAAAATAATGTCATTTTTATGAATGTGCACAAGTCAGGAGATAAGGAGAAATGTGTTGTGTGCACCACCCTTTGTGGTATTGGAAAATAATATATTAAGCTCTTGATGTAAGTAAAGTGTAAGAGCTTATTGAAAATAAGACACATGCATGCTTATCTACTTTTCAGGCCATGATATGAGATCATGAAGTTGATCATGAAGTTGATCTTGTATCAAAGTGATTTCCTTACTATACCTAATTCTTAGAAATAGCACCGATATTTATCTAGATCATTATAATCTTGAATTAAATACCTTAAAAGTTATATTGAGTGTTTTCTCAGGGCATGCACATTCAACCGTTTTCAGCTCAAATAATTTAGACCATTATAATAACCGAAATCTAAGTAATTGACAGAGAAATCAAATGATCTGCCCAACTGATTCATTGAGATATGTGAAATATCCAAATGTGACAATTAGCTTGATAAATCCATTCCTTGCTTCTTCATACAAAATCTTAATCAAAAAGCAGTAATGCTGCTTTGAACCAACCCCCTTTTAATATCTGTATAAGCCCTGTATTAAACTATCAGGTATTAAATATATTAGTCAAAAATAACATCTGATGAATAATACCTTTGAGTTGTGATGTACTATAGTACAAATATTAATGTAATTTTTTATTTGACTGTGTTACTTTATGTATGTAGCACAACTTGAACATTATGAAATCTGACCCAAGCTTTCTTACTCTCGTGTTATTTCCATTTCTTGTAAATCCCACCCCTCCATTTCCAGCAATAAGAGGTTATTTGCCAAACTAGCGTATTTCCATTACAGATGTAAAGTTTCTACTTAAATTATAGGGGAAGTAATTAAGTATTTTGTTTTCTTTAATATATTTTGTGAGACTTTAAGAGGCCATGAAAACCCACCCACAATTCTGGCAAGCTACTTTTAGCAAAGAAAGAAGCATGAAGCAGTAAGTAGAAATGACTAACAAACTGTATTTTTAAATTATC
This sequence comes from Hylobates moloch, assembly GCF_009828535.3. Lineage (NCBI taxonomy): Eukaryota > Metazoa > Chordata > Mammalia > Primates > Hylobatidae > Hylobates > Hylobates moloch. Next base: position 77,138,403 of record NW_026652276.1, read on the forward strand.
TGTAGTTGAGATGAAATGCATTCTCTTCAGGATCTTGGCAAGCACTGATAATTTTGGTTGTGCCTTAAATAGGGGTTGTCTACACAGGTCACATAATCCATTTACTAGTCTATCTGATTTGCTGTTAGCTTGCTTTTTAATGTCATCAGTGTTTATGCTGAAAGTGCTGTCACTGAAGTATTTTGCTCATGTTAATTGATAAAAACAAAATACTTCCCACCTTCCTAGCTTTTTTTGAAAATAACATACTGACATGCCAAATTAATTTAACTTTAAATAATATGTTGGCTACATATTAAATATTTTAACACGTAGTTTAAGCATGTGGTGCTTTATTTGCTACATTGCTAACATTGAATCTAATAGACTAAGGTTAATATTATGAAAATAAAGTATGATATGTCGCAAATATTTAAATGAGTTGTAAAGAGAAAATAGAGTTAGGAATCTCATCTGAATTATAATAAAAATAATAGGAAAGCTGTAACAGCTTTATGATGATTTTTCCTCTTAAGAAATAGCTGAGAGATTTGAAAAAAATGGTGTATGGGATGACAGTGCTGACTTTGAAGCATGTAATTTCATAATAAAAATGTTTTAAATTAAGGAATTGCCTAGGGTAGAATATGATGATAATTGTGATTTTTTTTGTATAGAGAAAAGCTACATAAAAGTAACATTTATTCTCAAAGAAAGCAAAAATGTTTCAAATAAAGCAAAAAGGATATGTGTGCATTTACAGTAATTTATATTAAATTTTACATTAATTACCTTAACATTAACACAAATAGCTTTTAGGTTGTTGGAATGTGTAATTTTTATACATATTAAATAGATTACAAAGATAAGGAAATAACTGCATTAATGAAACATGGTTTGGACATTAAGTTTAAAAAATTCTCATTCTAATGTCAAAATGTGTATTGAATGCTCCTCACTATCCATAGCCTGGACATATATCAAGCTTTTCTTTTTATGATTAAAGTGATTGATACATTAAAAAATACTTCTTAATTTATTGTATTATTCAGTATATTGCAAACCACTGCAAACAGAAAGAGAAAAAGGAAAGAGTGTTGTGAAAAGGGGACAAAGTTGTATATAGTGAGCTCCTTTAACAACCTACATTTAAATCTTAAAAATGTTTGTACCAAAGGAAAAAAAAATGGTGATGCCTTCCCATTTCTCACTGAAACCCTTACATGGTTTTCATTTGCTTTGTTTCATCCTTCACTTGGACAGTAACCTCTTAACTGTTTTCTTTCATGCTTTTTTTTCTCTCTTGTCGCCACTCCAGCACACATTCTCTCTCTCTCTCTCTATCTCTTCCTGTGGACTCTGCAGTAAAAGCTATCCCAGTTGTCTCATTTTTATAAGACTTGCAGACGTCTGCCAGTGGCTGATAGGAAATGCTGATTGAGAAAGGGTTTATCTACTGTTCATCCAAAATATGTGAACCATTAAGGAAATTATAAAAAGCAGCAACAATATACTCTGGTTTTATTCAGTCCTCTCCCTTAGTGATTATTAAAAGGGTGATATTTTTAGCCAAAGAAAGCAAAATGCATCTGCAGCAGCTGGTTTCCAAGGAAACAGAATAATTTAAAACCATGTGGAACTCTGCTCTCTAATTTTCATCAATTCCCCTTCATTCCTGGAGGTAGCTTTACTCAGAATTTATAATTTCTAAAAAATATAGCTGCATTGATTTATTTCCTCTAATACATTTTAGGAGATGAATATCTGGTCTTATAGATCACCTTGAATTTCAATCTTGGGGTGAGGGGTGGATTAATTTCAACCATTGTTTTGCTTAAAAAAACAAAATTGGAAAGATCCATCAATAATTAGAAACATGCCAAAATTTCAGTATTATGTAATAATTTTTGAAATCCAGAAATGGTTCAAAATAAACCATACCAGAATATTTACTTAGTTCATTATGACACTTAACCATATAAACATGTTATTAACTATATTTAGTACATTTAGGAAATTTAAGGTAATTCTCAATTCATTTAGATAATTCATACTAATATTCAGCAATTTTCTCACTCTTATTTTAATTTTACAAGAACTATTATATTTGTGTCTGTTTATTCAAAGACACAATCTCTCTCTCAAACAAAAAAAGTACAATAAATAAAAAAATTTGAAAAACAATAAACAAAAAGAAAAACAATAGCAAAAAATATTTAGAAATTATATAGTCATTCCTATTAGTTTTAATTCATTCAAAAAGGTATTAAAATATGTATGAACAAATTATTTACCTCATTGAAAGACTTTTATTTTATTATTATAATCAACAGGTATTAATTGATGGCCAGTGTACTCAAGTCAGTCATAATTCTTGAAAGCTCAATTTTAATGAGGTTCTACCATCGTTAAATGACCTATATTTATGAATTAAAATAAAGAATTAAGTGACTGAGAGTTCAATTTTTTTGTATGTTTTTACTATAAGTGTGTTATTTATTCTACATACTTAGAACTTGTAGCTATTTTCCCTAAGGCAATATAAAAGACCATATTAGGAGATACAAGCACCTAGTAAAATTGTTAAAAAAAATTGCCTAGAGATACTATCAACAATATAAATGCTCTGATGGAATTCTTATCTAGATGTGTTTGATTGATAAATTAAACTACCAAGGAAACGTGACTGTTAAGATGCTATTTTTTACAGCAATGTTTAATCCTTCAAAATTAGGTTTCTGTGCTTTAAAATAAAAATGGCTCCATGTAAGTTAACAAATAGAGACAAATCATTGTTTAATTATCACATAAGCTTAAAGTTTACTGAATAAAATAATGCAACTATTGAACAACATGAGATTTATCAAGAGAAGTAAGTTAAATAAAAGGGCTTAAATGCACACAAATCATTCATTCTAAATTAGTGCTAAAAGAGCCTATGACCTGCAAAAATAGTTTTCCTAAGCCTTTTACTGTATTGTCAGTATTAAAAGCCATCACATGAAATTTTATATTGTATATTCACAGAAAGCTCCATTTTCTCAGGACCTGTGGAATTTACCGAGGTTTTCTCATCCTTCCTGCGATTCCTAGTAACAAGCTTGAATTAAACATTTTTAAAGAGACACATGATGATTCATTTTATCTATTAATTTGGCCTCAGTGACACTTGCATAGAAAGTTATTTAGGATAAGACATGCCTCTGGTGATTGTTTTGTTTTGTTTTTAATCAGCTAAGGATTTTGCAGAGAGAAAGAACAGCAAGCTCATTGCAAAGCTTCCTCAAGTAATAAAAGGGACACACTTTCGGAAAACGTCCTCAGAATAATTTTCCTCTCATAAAATTGTTTCCGTAAAAATTGAGAAGCATTCTCTTTTAAATAAAAAAAGAATTTTCTTTTTTTTTTTTATTTTTTGCTCTTACCTGTAAATATGGTTTCTGTACTTCGGCTCCGTCAGAACACACTGAAGAGAGTACACTCCTCCCTCGTCTATCCATCAGGCGGCAGCCAACCAATAACAAAAGCCAGATCCTGGCATTCTCTAGCTCATGCTCCCTGCTTTGCTTCCATTCCTTGTTCCCTCCCACCTCCACTCTTTTAGAGGACGAATCCCTGCAGCTGGGAGAGAGGAAGGGAGTGGAGAAAAGAAATATGGAGAGAAAAGCAGAGATGCAAGATATTTCAAAAAATAGCTCCAAACTGTGGAAAATGTCTGCAGATGACCTCAGCTAAAGTAAAAAGTCTTGCTTTGGATTTAGAAAAATAGAGTTAATCAATGCCTCACCTACCTGAAATCAAAGCAAAATACTCACAGTAAAACCTAGGTAAATTGCCTGTTTTTCAGTTCCCACTGATTTTTCTCAGTGAAAAAAATGTACCTCCTCATTATACATTTCGATATGCAGATAGAGGAGGGAGACTGAACATCAAGATGACATTTTGCATATTCAGTTTGCAAAGAGATAAAATTAAAATGAATCAACACCCTTTACACTTATGTTTTATATTATTTGCACTACAACCTCTGTTTGACAATGTTTTCATTCAAACCCAGTTTCGAGGCCTAATCAGTATGAAAAATATTTCATTCTGAGCATTAGAATATTCAAATATTTCAAAGTTATGTGGTTTGCATTACTTCAGATTCCTTAAATACCATCAATTTGTGAATAATGGAACTTGTTAAAGATTAAAAAGAGATCAGTTACTTGGTTGCTATGCCTCAGAGTGACCAGCTGAACTCCAATTTTATTCTAATAAACTTGAACAAAAATCATTTCACTTCTGAACCTAGAGGCATAACATGCACTAAAGGACAGTTGAAGAAAATACCAAATTAGGATTTTTTTAAGGCAATAAAGCAAATTCATCCACAGTTTCAAACAGGTTAATTTTTAAAATACTGTAATACAAACCAGGGACCTTTATGGTAAAAATTCTCTCAATTGAGCTTCCTCTAGCGGAGGTGGTCTGAAAAATTTCCTTAGAGAGACATAAACAGTAGATATCACCACTACAGAGGTATGTACTGCCTACTTGAGATATTTGTAAGCCTTGCTCTTCAATTCCTTAAATCAGTAATGTGTCCTCATGGGAATAAGGCCAAAGGGAGTAAAATTAGAGGGAAGGGCAAGCAAGCATTCTTTAAGAGTTACTGGCACGATGGCAAAACATTATTCCAGGAATATCTGTACGGGAAGGGCTTGGGGGTGTCAATATTGTTAGGAGAGGAATGGCTGGTGACTTAACCTGACACTAACTTTAGTTAGAAGTGCACTGATTTTACTTAGTTTGCACTGTTATTTAGAGTAGCTTTGGGAGACTCTGCTAAAGATTATGGGGAAGATTAAACTATCGCTTATTCCCACTCCCAAGTCCTCTATTGTGAAAAATGCTTTCAAAGCCTTTGTGGTCCTATTGCTAGGAACAACTGGAGGAATCCCTAGGACAGACAGCATTTTTAGAGGTGGTTGTTCGGGGCCATCTTCATCAGAATCACTGGGCGAAGATTTATTTAAAATGCAGGTTCATGGGCCTCCTCCAGCTTTAATGCATAAGCATTTGAGGAGTTTCTGACTCAGCATTTTTAACAAGCTCTCCCAGGTGATTTACATGTCAAATATGATTGTAGAAGAGACTTGTAGGAAACTATTTGCAGGGCACAAATTCTAACCAGATTTCTTCTGTTTAGATGATGATGCCATTATCTCAGCAAAAAAAAAAAAAAAAAAAGATTTGGGAACAAAATAAAATTAGTTTGGACATTTTGAACTTTTTGGATATCCAGATTAAAATATTAAATAGTCAGCTAAACTCATAAATAAGGCTGGGTGTAGGTTCAATTCGGAACTCCCAGCATTTAGGGTTTGGTTAAAGTAATGAAAATAAATGAGCACCCTAAGGGTTTAATACAAAAATTTTATAAAGAACTCATATGACTTAACAGTGGAAAAACAAACCCAATACAAAATGGACAAAAGACCCAAGTAGACATTTCTCCAAAGAAGACATAAAAATGGACAACAGGTTTATGAAAATATGCTCAGCATCACCAACCCTCATGGCAATGTAAATCAAAATTACTAAGAAATACCACCTCATATTTATTAGGATGGCTGTTATCAAAATGTCTACAGATATATGTTGGAGAGAGTGTAGAGAAAAGAGTAGTCTTGTACACTATTGGTGGGAATGTCAACTGCTACAGCATTATGAAAAACAGTATGGATGATTGTAAAAAAATTAAAAATAGAACTACCATATGATCTAGCAATCTCTCTTCTGGGCATATACTCAGAAGGAAGTGGAATCACAGCTTTGTAAAAATATCTGTATTACCATGTTCATTGCAGCATTATTCACAATAGCCAACATATGGAAACAACTTAAGCATTCATTGATGGACAAGGGGATAAAAATGTGGTACAAATATACAATGGAATATTATTCAGTCCTAAAAAATAGATCTTGCTTTTTGCCACTATGTGGATGAGCCTGGAGGACATTATGCTATGTGATATAATCCAGACACAGAAATATTTCCTGGTCTCACTTATATGCAGAATCTTTGTAAAAAAAAAAATTAAATATATAGAGATAGAGGACAAAACAGTGATTACCAGAGGCAGGGACTGGGGGTATGGGAAGATGTAGGTCAGAGGATACAAAGAAGCATATGTGTGTGTGTGTGTGTATACATATATATATGATGAACAATTCTACAGATCTAATGTACAATATGAGGACTACAGGTAATAAAATTGTACTGTGGGTTTCATGCAAAATAAGTATATGTTAGCTACTCTTGCCACAAAAACAACAAAAAAGTATAGCTATATGAAATGATGGATATGTTAGTTTGCTTCACTATAGCAAACTTTTTACTAATTAAATATATATAAATATTGTGTTTAAGATAATATGAGATTATGACATACATTGTGTTTAATTAAGACAATATGAGGTTATGTATGCCATATTTATATACATTTATTTTTTAAAAAAGGAAAACATCTTTAGCAGAATTAAAAATGCTGACTAAGAGACTGCACCCCGTATCTACTGAATCAGAATCTTTGGAATGAAGCTTAGGGAGCTCCATTTTGATAACATTTTTCAGCTGACTTCCTTTGTACACTAAAGTTTGAGAATCATCACTCTAGGAAGAGGAGAAATAAGTTGAGAATGAAACTCAGGGAATTTACTTACCTTTAAAGAACAAGCAGAAAGTAGAATGAAAAAAAGATGCTTAGGAGGAACAGTTAGCGAGGAGGGAAGCCAGGAGAGCATGGTGTAGCAAAACCCAAAGGAGTAGAGAATTTCAGGAAGGTGAACAAGATTATGGTGAGGACTAGTGCCTTGCTCTTCAAAGTGCAGTCCACTGATTCCAGCTTAGACATCCCATGGGAGCTGGTTCTAATGCAGAATCTCAGGCCCCACCCCAGTAAACTGAATCACAATCTGCACTGTAACAAGATCTGCAGTCACACTCAAATTTTAGAAACGTTGTTACCCATGAAATTTGCACTTTGGTTCTTGGTGAACTGACAGTGAACAGTTTCGGTGGAGTGGTTGGGGTAGGGCAGGATGACTGTGTTGGTTGGAAAAACAGATGGAAGATAAAGAAGTGGAGACAAGTACAGTCCTTTATATACATCTAGAACAAGGGTCTTCTAGCAAACACACTCATCACCAGACCATCTTTTCAATTCAGAGAAACAGAATAGGAGCAGAGGCAGAAAGTGAGCCTTGCTTGCTGCTGCAGGTCTCTACCTTACACCACTCGTCAGACAGGTGTGACATGATGGGAATATCACAGGCTGATATTGATAGAGGGAGATACTTTCCTAAGAAGCAGTGACAGTCAGGCCCTTGATGGCCGTGGGAGCTCAGCTGCATGTTGCCTTGTTTGCCTGAAGCAAAGGTAATAGACCGTCTGAGAGTGTGTCTGAGTGACTTTAAAAATCTTTCATAACAAGAGAAATATTACAAAATTTCTAAAGGTTAAAATACCCTAAATTAATTAATAAAATATTCTTAAAAAGCTGAAAATAGAAATAAGCCTAAAGAGTAACATAATGGCCAACTTTTAAGAAAGTCCAAAATTAGAGCAGGTTGTAATAGGAAGGGATTTCAATATCTTATGTATTAATTAAGTGAAGGTTCTTCCATTGAGCTGTAGAGGTAAGGTTTTGGGATAATATAATGACCACTAAGGAAATAGATGAGGCTTGGCACAGACCAAATGATTAAATATTTTTCATACTTAACTGTCCAAAGAGACTATCTTAATAAAACCTATATTTTTGAAAGTCAGAAATTTGCCAAGTGAGTGGAATTGACAAGATCTTAAGGAGTGGTAGTGCAGATGAATCAAAAATTATGTAGCTCAGAATCGAGAACACTCTTGTAAGAGACCAAAGTAATAAAAGTTCAGAACTTCAAATATGTTAAAAATATAAGCTAAAGGATCAGTGGAACTATTTAATATCTCCAGTATCATAACATATCAAGGGATATAAGCAAAATAGAGAAAAATCATTTTTTATTTCAGTCTTCTTTGAGGAAGTCATTAACTGATTCCTAAATTGGTTTTTGAAATTGAGATTCAGAAGTATCAAATCCAAACATGATAAATAGCACTAAGACTACTCTTGACCTAATCAATACAGAGGAATAAGTAGATCAACAAATCCTGGTAGCAGCCATCCAAATGTTTGTAGGAACTCAAGGATAAAATTCGGTACAACTGGCCAAAATATTTTGCATGCTGCTATAAATTCCTAGAGGTGTTGAGAGACTAATAAACCACCAGTGTGGCCTATGTCCATGTGCAAAGACCATGATAATCAGACAGTAAGAGATGCTCAAAGATATTTCATAAAATAACTTAAGTACTGATGCAAATTAGTAAGAATTTATTCACTAGTTGCCTATAAAAATAACAGTGCACTTCTAAAGTGTGAATTCAAGGATGTTTATTGAGCATTTTTATGTGAAGACACTGTTCTTGGTACTAAGGTACTGCAGTAAACAAGACCAAGTCTGTGACTTTATGGAGCTACCATTCTAATGAATGAAAATTACATTTTAAATAATAATATACATAAAACATATATATACAGTATAATGTATACATACATGCTATAGAAGTAGTGTGCTGAATTGGTCAATGTGTAGAGAACCAAATTAAACAGCAGTCATACTTCCTGTCCTGGAGACGCATGCCAACAAAATGCTTAACAAAGAGGAGGATTGTGGACTATAGCAACAACTGGAATCTAAAAACTACTGCAAATAAGGCTGTTAATTTTACAAAAATTAAGCAATGTTAACAAAATGTTCTCTTCTTTTACAATTTTTTTAAGAGACAAGGTCTCACCCTGTTGGCTAGGCTTGACTTGAACCTCAGGGAACCATCAGTCCTTCCACCTCAGCCTCTAAAGTAGCTGGCATTGCGGGCACCGGTGTCCTCCCAGAGAACAGTAGAATATCTAGGTTTTCTGATCCTACTACATTTACAAGTAAACAAGAATAAACTATGGATAGCTTTACAAGTTAGCATGAATGAACAATAAAATAGTAGGTGATTTTCATTAGATACAAAGTTATAAGATAAGAATAAGTAATTTAAACTTTAAATTGTGATGATGTTTGAATATCAATTGTAACTCAGAAAAAGGTTGACTTTAGACTGGTTCCTAAATACATTATTTCAAATTGTCCAAAAACATCCCCCCAGCCAACTTGTCTTCTGGAAAGGTATTAATGCACATTTTATAAAGATAGGCTGATTTTATATAAAAATGTAGATTTTCCACACCTGAAATGCCATAGTAATTACTGGTTATCACATGTTAAGAAAGATACATAATGACAGGAAAACCTCTAAAGAAGGACAAACCAAGTGATCATTGGAATTAAGGGATTTTGAATGCGTTTGACCATGAGATTTAGATTTGAAACTGGTAAGACAAAAATGGAAAAAGGACACAACCCAAGTTTTAAAAATTTAAATGCAAATTTAAATTTTACTAATGTAAACAGAAGTTTCTTCACCAAATTGTAAGGCAGCTTGAGCACTTGAAACGTAGGCAATCTCATAAACAATTAAAATACATAATTGTTTCTACTTTCTCATCTCCCTAACATTCCACATTTTAATTGCCCAACATGGATAGGAAATGCAGTGATTAGACTAGACTAGTTCCAAAATAATTTCAGTTTTACCTTCAAGGTTTGGAAATCATACATGAATTATACTTTATTTAATACTTAAATATGCAGAGCATAAGGTAGGGACTGGCAAGTAATAGATGTTCAATAACATCTATTGGAAAAAGATACGAATCCACAGCAAGAGTAAGAATGGAGTTGGAAGAAAATGGAGAGAAAAGAAGAAAGCAAGGAGGATTGAGAGAGAAAGAGAGAGAGAGAGCACGTGAGTAAATCAGAACTGCACAGATAAATTGATATTGTCTTTACTCTGGCTGCCTCTTAGAATTATATTGAATAAGAATTTCAAACTCTCTGAGTAATGCCAGCTCCTGGAGCAAGGAGATGAGCTATAGATCTTAGAAATAAACAAGCAGTAACAGCCTCATACACCAGACCTGAGACTGATACTTTCCTTTGGTATTCGTCTATCTAATGATGCTCTGTCCAGAATATTCTGAAATAAATAAAAGTAGAGGAAAACAAAATAATGCCAAATTCCTTAATAGGAAACAATTTGGCAGGTGATAGTGAGAGAGAGCCCAACTAACATGGAAACATGTAATGAGCCTCTAAGATCCCTGCTGATTTTTGGTTAGGTAACAGAGCCAATAAGTTGAAAGGATGCTTGCATTTACGGCTGGTGAAGACTACAGAGACAGCCTTTACTAAAGTGTGAGTTGGCTTTCCCCCAAACATTACATTACCCTTGAATGGAAAATTGATCGGATGACATATGGTGATAACATCTGCCACCCATGGATAAAGCCGTAGTGCCATGTGGGTGGTAATGGAAGCTGTAATAGTGAGGGTGGAGAATTTAATGACAGTATGTAACACGGAGGAAAGTAACAGCACTCTGGAAGAAAGGAACAATTTGTGTAAATCTTTATGATGGGTGCTACAGGACTATCCATCCTGTTCTTCTGTAGTCATCCCAGAGTGAATGATAGAAATGAAAGCTACTTCGTCATTTCATTATCTCCAAGTCGATCTGAGCCATAACCCCCATGGAGCTATTTCTCCCAGACAGTATTATGGGTAGGCACTCTTTCCTTTTCAATAAATAGATAATTATATAACAAATTTGGGATGATAATAGCAAGAAATTGTAGCCATTTAAATTTATTTATATTAAAGACAAAAATGAGGTCAAATACATTACTTCAAAAAATGTATAAAAATATATTTAAATAATTTTTGGAAATAAAACAAGTGACAACATAATTAAGAATGCTATTGTATAAATGAAACATTTAAGCTTATTTGTTGTGTTTAATCCATACAAGAAGAAAATAAATGGTATATCCAGCCGAACATTGCAAACAGAAGAGTTTTATTTGCAAAACAGCAAAAAGAACAAGGAGAAATTTTCCATGGCATACAGTGTGAGGTTTGGCCAAAGATGTCTATAAAATTCAAATACTCGAAATGGCAGCAGGTGTCGTGATGGACTTGGCAAGTAAAAATTATTCAGGTGAATTTTCTCCTTCACAACCAACAAAATGGCCTTAAAAACTAAGAATCCTAATATAATTTTTAAAAGCACTCTTGATTAGTTTATAGGTATTTCTATGTTTCATTAAATTCTGAAGAATGGTTTTTAGTTTTTCTCTTTCCTAAAGTGAGGGAAAGCAGCAGGTGGTTTATGGTGTAGCTCTGGTACACAGCAGACCTCAAATTGACTTCTTAAAGCAATCCATGGGTCAGGCGCGGTGGCTCATGCCTGTAATCCCAGCACTTTGGAAGGCCAAGGCGGGTGAATCACTTGAGGTCATGAGTTTGAGGCCAGCCTGGCCAACATGGTGAAACCTGAACGCCACTAAAAATAAAAAAATTCACCTGGTGTGTTGGCACACACCTGTAGTCCCAGCTACTTGGGAGGCTGAGGCAGAAGAATCACTTGAACCCAGGAGGCAGAGTTTTCAGTGAGCCGAGATTGCGCCACTGCACTCCAGCCTGGATGACTGAGTGAGACTGTATGAAAAAAAGCAATTCATGGTGAGTAATGAAATGCCTGGACTGATTTTTCTGTCCTTCTCTTACCACTCTTACACGCATATTTTGAAGCCTTTTCATCCTACTAGTTTTTCTTCCTATCTTCATTTGGGGGAACAAAAAATAACAAGATTTGAAGTTCTGATCTTGCCAAAGCAGATGCTATGAGGTATTTATCATTACCATTATTAATTTATTTATTATTTTCTAATAAAGTCCAGTTTTCAGTTGTAAATTTATTTAAAGCAGAGGATTAGGGATAAACTCTTGGCCAGGCGTAGTGGCTCACACTCGTAATCACAGCATTTTAGGAACAAGAGGCAGAAGGATCCCTTGAGGCCAGGAATTCGAGACCAGGCTGGGCAACATAGAGAGACCTTGTTTCTACTAAAAAAAAAAAAAACAACAAAAAAAACAACTTATGCATGGTGGCACAGGCACTTCAGCCTGAGCAACAGGCAACAGGGCAAGACTCTTATCTCTAATAATAATAATAATAAACTCTTAAGCTTACAAATGAATAAACAAATATGGTGTGTTTTGTGATATTTTCTTTAAGTGTTTGAAGCAAAACAGCAGTTGATCTATGAGAGGTATATATCATTAGCTTTGTCTTGTGTGTTTTAGGAAAAATTAGCATCTCACCTTTCTTTTGTGGATTTCAGGGAAAACTCTTCTGGACTAAGAAATATACACTCTCTTCAAGAGAAATAAATGCTTGAACATCTATCATGATAAGGAAATGGTACTAGTGCAATAATAGAGAAAATAGGAACATAAGATCAATTGTCTAATGGTGAAGAGATACACCTTAATATTATGAGAAATCGATATGCCAATTATTATTTTATAACATAATCATGTTATAATTTAAGTGCTGGAGAGTCATAAAAGTATATATTTTTCATAATGTACATGAGAAACATTTGGGACCCCAACTAAAATCAAACTCCTGGTTCTTACCTCACATCCACGAAATAAAAATCATGAAGTTTCCGTCTCAGAAATATGTGTTTTTATAAGGTAAAGGACATTACATTTTAACTGTTTATTAATGATAATTTTAAACACACACAAATTTAGAAAGAATAGATACAATAATTTCCATGTGTACTTCACCTAGTTTCAGTAATAATCAACCCATGATTGTTATTGTTTCCTTCAGACCCTATCCACTTCTACCCCATTATATTAAAGCACACTATGGGCTTCATATTATTTTACCCATAAATATTCATTATCTAAAAGAACCACAAAAAATAACTGATGAAAGAAATCATAGATAACACAAACAAATGGAAAAACACTCCATATTCACAGGTTAGAAGAATCAATGTCATTAAAATGACTATTCTGCCCAAAGCAATCTACAGATTCAATGGAATTCCTATCAAATTACCAATGTCATCTTTCACAGAGTTACAAAAAAGTATTCTAAAATTCACATGGAGCCATGAAAAGAGCCCAAATAGCCAAAGCAATCCTAAGCAAAAAGAACAAAACCAGAGGTATTACATTGCCTGACTTTAAACGATACTACAAGGCTGTAGTAACCAAATCAGCATGGTACTAGTACAAAAATAGACACACAGATCAATGTAACAGAATAGAGAACATAGAAATAAAGCTGCACATCTACAATCAACTGATTTTCAACAAAGCTGATAAAAAGAAACAATGGGGAAAGGATGCCCCACTCAATAAATTGTGCTGGGAAAGCTGGCTAGCCATATGCAGAAGAATGAAACTGGACCTCTACCTCTCACCATATACAAAAATTAACAAGCTGGATTAAAGACTTAAATTAAGGCCTCAGACTGTTAAAAAAATTCTAGAAGTAAACCTCTTCTGGACATTGGAAATGCCCAGAATTTGGACAAGAATTTTGGCAAAGAATTCATGACTAAGCCCTTAGAAGCAAATGCAACAAAAACAAAAATTGACAATTGAGACTTACTTAAGATAAAGAGCTTCTGCATAGGCAAAACAACAACAACAACAACAACAACAACAGAATAAACAAACAACCTACATAATGGGAGAAGATATTTTCAAACTATGCATCTGACAAAGGACTAATATCTAGAATCTATAAAGAACTTAAATCAATAAGAAAAAAACTCATTAAAAAGTGGGCAAAGGACATAAACAGACACTTCTTAAAAGAAGATATACAAGTGGCCAACATGAAAAAATGCTTATCACTAATCATCAGAGAAATGCACAATAAAACCACAATGAGAAACTATCTCACACCAGTCAGGATGGCTATTATTAAAAAGTAAAAAAATAATAGATGTTCGTGAGGATGCAGACAAAAGGGAATGCTTATACACGGTTGGTGGGAATGTAAATTAGTTCAATCCTTATAAAAAACAGTGGCCGGGCACGGTGGCTCACGCTTGTAATCCCAGCACTTTGGGAGGCCGAGGCGGGCGGATCACGAGGTCGGGAGATCGAGACCACGGTGAAACCCCGTCTCTACTAAAAATACAAAAAAATTAGCCGGGCGTGGTGGCGGGTGCCTGTAGTCCCAGCTACTCGGAGAGGCTGAGGCAGGAGAATGGCGTGAACCCGGGAGGCGGAGCTTGCAGTGAGCCGAGATTGCGCCACTGCACTCCAGCCTGGGCGATAGAGTGAGACTCCGTGTCAAAAAAAAAAACAAAAAAACAGTATGTAGATTTCTCAAAGAATTGGAATTGAACTGCCATTTGACCCAGCAATCCCACTACTGGCTATATACCCAAAGGAAAAGAAATTGTCCTATCAAAAAGACAGCTATACTCATATGTTTATTGCAGCACTATTCACAATGGCAAAGTCATGGAATTAACCTAAGTGTCCATCAACCATGAATTGGATAAAGAAGATGCAGTAGATATATATCATGGAATACTATGCGGCCATAAATAAGAATGAAATCATGTCCTTTGCAGCAACATGGATGCAGCTGGAGGCCATTATCCTAAGTGAATTGAAGTGAATTGATGTGGAAACAGAAAATCAACTACCACATGTTCTCATTTAAAAGTGGGAACTAAACAGTGGGTACATATGGGCACTAAGATGGAATCAATAAATACAGGGAACTCCAAAAGTGGGGAGAACGGGAGAGGGGCAAGGGGTTGAAAAAATACCTGTTGGGTAGGGCACTATTTTCACTATTCAGGTAATGGGTTCAATAGAAGCCAAACTCCAGCATTATGCAACATACCCTTATAACAAGCCTAAAAACATACCCCTGAATCTGAAAAAAATTTAAAAAATTATCTAAAAGACAAGGAAACTTCTAAAAATACCTTTATTCCATATAAAAAATATACAGTTAGTGTTCACATTTCTCCAAATGTCTCATGAGTGTTTTCTAGATTTTTGTTGAAATCAGCATCCAAACAAAGTCCATTCATACATAGCACACTACAAATGGTCTCTTTTAACCTACAGGTTGCCCTGACCCACCTCCCTTTCTCTCTCTCTTTCTTTCCTGCTGTAATTTATTTGTTGATGAAGCCATAGCCTTTACTCTGTAGAGTTTTCCGTGGTCTCAATTTTGCTGATTGCTTTCCCAATGTATTATTTAATATGTTCCTCTGGTACTTAAATCTAGATGTTTGGTTGCCTTCAGACTTTATTCCTAGATTGTGTATGTAGTGTTAGCACAAGGTTGGGTTGATTTTCTTTTTATGATGTTAGGTATTCATAATCCTAACATATCTATAATTTTATTTGAAGCTGAAAACTAATGATAACCAAATCTTATTATTCCTTGTACATTTAATAGCAAATTGAGAAACTTTCATTTTTTGTTTATTCTGAGTTAATAATTCATAGGGGAAAGAGAATAAATCTTATTTTTCCCTTTCTTCACTACTTTTGAAAGAATGAGATACGATAGGCTAAAAAGTATATGCATACTCAATTTTGTCAGATTTACTAATTCCTTATTTATGAGGTTCTGTGCTTTCGTATGACCACCAGCAACCATCTTTGAGAGTATTTGTTTCATCACAAACTTGACAACAGAGTATGTTGTGGATGTTTTCCTGAAAAAGGTAAAATATATGCTAGGATTTTAATTAGACTGGGATGGAGGATATCTTTTGTTTCCTTTGTTTTTTTGTGTTTGTTGTTTTGGTTTTATTTTTTTCTGAGGCAGGAAAGAAAATTGAACATTACAAAAATGTTTTCTGTCTCCCAGCCTGGAGTGCAGTGTTGCAATCTCAACTCACTGCAGCCTCTGCCCCTGGGGCTCAAGTGATCCTCCCACTTCAGCCTCCTGAGTAACTGGAACTACAGGCGTGCACCACCAGGTGCAGCTAATTTTTGTATTTTCTGTGGAGGTGTGATTTTGTCATGTTGTCCAGGCTGATCTTGAACTCCTGGGCTCCAATGATCCTCCCATCTTGGCCTCCCAAATTGCTGGAATTATAGGTATGAGCCACTGTGCCTGGCTCAAGCATTTTTATTATTCCATTTTCTGCTTTACACATTCTTTTACCACTTAAATAGTGATTAGTCGACAGCTAACATTTATTTAAGTTTAATATAAATAAGTACTTTTATCCTTTTCCCAAAAATGTAAGAATTACTTATCTTTTTCTAAGTTTTTTGTCCTACTGTTGTGATGGATTTTAATTTTAATTTTTCATACATTTAAACCTCATAGGAATTTACTATTTTTTAAATAGTATCTATCCATTTAGTGTAGGCACATATTTATAATTTGTATTGTTCTTTTTTCAGTTTTATGTTATTGCATAAAATCATTTTCCTGTTGCCTAAAGAAATTTCTTTGATATTTCTATGGGTGCAGGTCATCTGATGATAAATTTAGTATCCTTTCTTTCAGTATTCTTAATTTTTCATTTTAAGCAGTTTTACTGTGATTTATTTTTTATTTATTAATTTGTGCTATTTATCTTTTTTGGGATTGTAGTGCTCCTCAAATCTTTGGTTTCTTTCATCAGCTTTGGAAAGTTCTTTGTCTTTGAATATTCCCTCTCTTCTCATTTTCTGTCTTCCACTTTTGATGCTTCAGTTTCGTATATGTTAGACCATTTCACTATGTCATATGTAGTGACTCTCTGCTTATGTATATCTTCGATCATTTTTTCCCTTTACTTTAGTTTGGATATTTTCTTCTAATTTTTCTTCCACGCCATTAATTCTCTGTTTAGCTATATCCAGTCTGTTACTAAACTCATTTATTGAGTTTTCAAACTTAGTATGCTTTTTTAATTCTAAAATTTTTATTTGCTTTTCTTTTATAGCTTGCAATTTTATATTAAAATTCTGTATCTTTTCATTTATTTTAAGGTACATCTTAGTCACCGTGGTTTTAAAATCTCTTTCTGGCAACTTCAGTTTGTGGATTAAGAACTGTTTCCTGCCAGGCTTTCCAGATCCTTGTCCTGTGCTGAGAGTCAACAGATGTCCCAAGGGGAGAAGTGGTGCATAGAAAGTTGGGCTGAACTCAATTGCAGCTCAATTCAGTCTCCTCTTTTCTCCAGGATCTGGTTCCACAAGTCCTGGCTGCCTTGACAGCTCTCCAATTTCCTCCGACCTAAAAAAAATTTAAAAAAATTTAAAAAAAAAACTGTTTCTTCCTGGTTATTCTCAGGAGATACATCATCTGCTGCAAGCTACTCCATTGTGTCTGGAACTGAGAGTTTGGCTCAAGAGGCAAATGATCTTCAAAGACAATATGAGAAATAGTTTGATCTTAAGAGACAATATGAGAAATAATTTTATAACCAAAACAGATGTGAAAGATATGATAATAATAATAAATATTGCTGTTAATATGTTAAATGATATTCTCCTTTTCCCAACAAGGAGACAAGATTTTAAGCCTGTTACCCTATACTTTATGCTGAGGATAGTAATGAAATTGTATTCATTTCTCAATGCCCTAGTCCTTCATACTATATGCTAAGTTTAGTACTAGCAATAAATTCCTTGTATTGCATATCAAGTTTCTACCAGGAACTTAGCTACTTATCTACCTATAGTATTTATAGAATTTTACTTAAACTGTAAAATACCTTCATTTTTTTACTAGCACCTCCATTTTTTATGAGAAAAAGTCAAGGTTTGAACTCAAATCTGTCTTTTACACAAGAATATACTGCTAAATGTATGAAAATCTATTTATTATGAAAAATACATTGATAAATTTAGGAATTAGATCTGGTAGTAATTCCTACAATTACTAAAAGTTCTGAAATGTTTTAATTTTATTTGCAGCTTTTCAATGTATAATTTAAGTTTAGTTTCTGAAACTGCTGATAAGAAGATATACTATTTTCATAGGCAGTTCATATATATAAAATACAATATATGTGTATTAAATTCTTTTAGATAATATCCCTTTTAGCATGTTGAAAAGAATTATGTATTTTAAAATATTTCACATGCTATATGGATGTACTATGGCACTTACTTTTTTTTGGTCTTCTTTCCTATTCTATCAAATGCAAATGCTATAATTTTCCTGTAAGTTTTTTTTTTTTTTCTCTTTAGCAACACAGTTTTGGCCCCAGAAAGAGATTTTCAAGAGATCTGTCTTACGTTTCCACTTTCAGACCTTCAGAGTTGTGGGGTATTTATCTACAGGCCCAAGTACACAATTGCATAGGTGAGCATTTATACCTGGGAAAATAAAAATTTTGCCAAGGTAAATTTTTCCTCTCATACTTTGTTAGGGTTTCTGTATGATTTAGTTTTAGCTGATTTTT
Source organism: Hylobates moloch (assembly GCF_009828535.3). NCBI lineage: Eukaryota > Metazoa > Chordata > Mammalia > Primates > Hylobatidae > Hylobates > Hylobates moloch. Next base: position 77,156,834 of record NW_026652276.1, read on the forward strand.
GCCTCAAAAGCAAAGTTGTCTTTACCTGCCTTGCAAAAGCCTTGGAATTTTCTTTGAGCCTGGATGACAAGTTTATCTATATGAGATATTTCCAAACTGTTAAAGGATAAGTAAATCTTATTCAGTATTTCCACAAAGTCTAACTTGAGCCCAGGTCACTTGAAAATACCTACAGATAGACAACACTCAATAATGAGGGAAGAGAATAGGAATCACAAAGGAAGGTTAGCAATTCTATGTCTCGTCTGATAGCTGAGCGTATAAATAAGCTAAGTCTTCAGTGGTTACCAGTTTCCTGGACTTCCACCTTATATGGAGCCCAGACTCACCTCTTGGTCCTCTTTGCTTTTGACATACTCATCCGGCACAAGCAGCTGCAAAGGGAGTCCTTGGTCTGCCTCTAACTTCTAGACCTTTCCTTAAAGTTACCCAAATAACTGTGGTGGTGTTGTGTAAGACAGCTGTAGGAGATCCTTGCCTCTAGATCTCTTCCTTTTAACACACCAGGCTCACACCAAGAGGGAACTGACAAAATAAATACACCTAGGTTTACAAAGCAGACAATGCTCCTCATTTTTCTTTTTTATGATTCCTATCCGTGCACCCTTCTCCAACCAGAAAAGAATCTTGGATCGAACATTCTGAGAGTTCCTCTGAGAAACTTTATTTTTAAAATTTTTATTTCTTGGGCTTTCCAAGGTAGACATTTTATAAGCTTTCTAGATAATTGGGCCCGAGAAATGAGAAATAACTTTTTGGCATAGAGTAAACAAATTGGTCTTGGTCTCTAGGAAAGATGGCTTAAAAAGGAAATCTAAGATAGCTATGAAGTAGGAATGGCCAATGACGAAATAGGCATGTTTCTTTTTAAAATGTCACTGGTAGGATAGAAAAAGACATATTTTTCCAAAGATGAAAACACGATTATATCATGGTTTGCTCCCGTTTTAAGTCTTCAGACTCAAGTTATGGAGAGAGAAAGAAAACCCCACCTTATTTTCATGAGGTGTTGCCCAGTGTGTTCTACCCTCTCCTTTAAATTCTGATGTGTGAAACAAACATTCATAGCCAGATAGCTCCCTAGTTACCGTGCAGGCCTAGCTGCTGAACATAGCACTGTTGCAACTAGTTTTGACATCAGCCATTTGTGCTTGAAGAAATGTCTAATTTTTGGCTTCCCTCATATGGTTTCACACTCTTATAGCAAGTGGGGTTTTTATTCTAACACTCGTTTTGGGTCAAACGACACCCACTTTTGGGAACCCACCAACACAAATGTTAATAATATGCAGATCTGGCCTTTCCTAAGATGGCACTGCATCAGCCAAACTTCATTTCCTGGGGAGGTTGCTAAGAGAATCATTAATCTTGCCAAATTTCACTAATGTGCTGAGTAGACCTGATGTTATCATATGGGTGTTTATCTGGAGCCAAATCTCTGTACGTACATATTGATTATCTCCTTTTTTGTGTGTTTTTCCCTGACTACTAATTTCCATAAAAATAGAGTTTGAATGGTCTCAACAATGTGCATTCCCCTTAAACAATATCAATCACAATATTTTTGTGTAATTTCTCACATGAAAGTCAAATAACTTTCCATTCTTAAGAAATAGTCACATGACTTAACCCAGACTGGTTCCTCCGTTGGTTATGATGGGTTATCTGATCTACTTCTGTGAAATTAGATTTCTTTTCAAAAATTGCCAAACTAGGCACTTCCCTCTGGATGTCTCAAAAGCTGCATGCCTTCCCTGCCTTATCACCTGCCACAACTTTGTTTTCTGAAATTCTAAACTCATTAATACTTTGTAATTACGTGATGCTCTCTCACTCCCGTGTGTTCATACATTTTCTTTCTTCTAGTTCTTTACACTGAAAAAGCTTGGCAAAATTCCACTTAGCTGCAGAAATTCAGATAGGACTCTGAAGCCTTTCCCATTTCTTTCAGAAACACTGAGCTTCAGGGTCTCCTTTCCCTCTGCCCCTACTGTCCTTGGTATCACCTCCGCTATAGAAATACTGTTAGCATGTGGTAATGGTTTGTTTCATGCCTGATGCAATGAGCAGAAAATTTATTTTAGGATGTATATTATATAATATATAATACTGTAGTCTGAAAAAAGATTTTCTTCTTCCAGAAGTGAGAATAAATACACTTAATAGTAAGACTTTATTAATAGAAATGAGCATTTAATCACAAAAGTAGTATCTGGTGCATATTAAACACTCCATAAACAACACTGAATAAAGGAATGATGTGCTTGTGTTTGACCTCTCTTTAAAATTTTTAGGTCTTGATGTTGCAGCAGTAGTGAACAGCAAAGCAGTTTGAGCACGTAAAGCTTAAAATAGTAAAACAGCTTGGGTGCCACAATGTGCACAGTGCCCAAGGTAAAAGCAGAAATGCTTAGCACTGAAGGCTTAGATGAAAGTTGCCACCTAATAACTTCTTCTGGAAACATTCAAAGAAGCCAACCTGGGAGGAAAAGGAAGAAAGAAGGAAAGAAAGGAATTGGGGGAGGGTGGGGGAGAAGGAAGAAAGGAAGGAAGGAAGGAAGAAAGGAAGGAAGGAAGTGTATAATAGCAAGGCTGACAAATAGAGATTAGCCAATTCCCACTTTGCTGAGTTTTTTCCCTTATTATTTTTATAAGGTGGATAAATTTGGAGAAGCAATTGAATTTTATATACATAAAATCAAGTACATGTACACACCCCCTCCCCAAGCACACACATTTTATTCACTTATTTCTGTGCTAAGTCAAGATCAGTGGTGTGTTTTCTATTTAATAGCATGTCTGCAAAAGAGACTATTTCTGATAAAGGTACTACAAAAGATCAATAAAGCATTCCTTAAACACAATATCCACTGTGGGAAAATGTTAAAAAGACGTATGTGTGTTCTAATGAGAAGGGATAGAGGAAGTTTTCTTACTTTATTCTTTCAGTTTCTGAGTAGTTGCAACCAAAGCTATGAGGCTGAACCGGGCCAGATAATAAAACAACCTTTGTCAAAGAAAAGCAACCACTTTCCTATTGTTACTCAAGCAATCATACAGTGTGGAGGGTGAGCTGTCAGAGTGATCACCTCATTATTTTCTTTCAAAACCCAAACAATGGATTCCACAAACACATGGCAAATATCAATAGAAATGGAAATGATATATTTATAACCCAATAGGACCTATTTCATGATGGTCTTAATGATTTCATTAGGTTGCCAAGTAGGAAAGAATTAAAAGACAGAGGGAAAAAATGTCAGAGAAGGATAAAAATCATAAGGATATATAGTGCTTATAGCAAACAGATCAAAAGCATATTGATAAAAGCCACATGGAAATAACAGCAGCAGTATTGTTTACTCATTGCTGTGCGGTTAAATAAAATATGTTTAAGCATTTTCCAGAGTTAATCATGTATTATTTACTCATTCACTCAACTGATGGGAGTGATCATGAATTATATTTCTGAAAAAGGGAAAGATGCATTTATAGAATAAGAAATAAACTCCTGGTGCATTTATGAACAAGAACTTTAAAGGCATGAGCTCATTTAATTCCAATGACACTTCAAGATAGGTATTATGACCTCACATTTACAGGTGGGAAAATGAGATCAGAGAAATTAGGTAATTTGTCTGAACTAACCCCATTAGGAATTTAACACAGAAACATCTGGCTCTCAAAAATATTTCACTAATCCCTTTGAAAAACCATGAAGAATGAGTCTTTTCCCAGTAAAAGACATACACACAATACTTTACACACAAAACCTGTCCATAGATTTCCCCCACTGACCAATCCCAGCTACAGTCAGATAAGATCCAGGGTCATGTCTCGCTTCCTCAGACTGAATACTCACTCACCCCAAGCAAGCATTTTTCTTCCCTAGAATTAAAATCTTAGTAGTAAACAAGTGATTTTTTAAATTAAGTACGTGGATATAGACAGCTTACTATCAGATTGTTTTTAAGATCTGCATGATAACTTCAAAGGAAAATGCTAAAATGGTTGAAGTAAGACTTGATGATGCCATACACATCAATATAAAACACATGAGTAAAGTGCATTAAGGCTCACATCTTTTTTCAACACAGTAGAATCTCAAGCTTCTAGGATCAATAATTGTATGAAACTGGTGAGCAAATACTAGAACACTATTGTGCCATGTAAATTGCATTGTATATTCACAGTAAAAACCTATTTATTGACATTGAAAGAGTACATATAAGTTAACGTTTGTGTTTGTGTGTATGTGTGTGTGTGTAGAGAAAGTTCTAGAAGAATATATTGAAATGTTGAAAATTTTATTTCTGGAGATAAGGTAATTTTTTAAAATTTCCTTTTGCCTATTTGCATTTTCAAAGTTTTATATAATAAGTATGCACTATATAAAATTGCTTAATAATTTAGCATAATACATCATTGCTCAAATGTCAAAACTTCATGAACATTAAAATCCTTTTCTTAAAGCCAAAAGTTAGCTTTATGACTTGGAATCATTTTCTGCACACAGATATGCCACCAATTTAAGCTCAGAGAGAGGTAAGAGTCTTTGGCAGGAAACAGACAGCACCTTCCTGCTAGTGTTCTGTCAGAAAAACATTAATCTTGACTTCAGTGTGGGGTGACATCTAGTGAACTGTTTCTGCAGATGATTGCTGGTTATTACCATCATTATTCTTTCTCTTGCCTCTTTTTTTTTCAGTATACAGTCCTTAACATGCCTGTTCCTTTACAAAGCATGCATGTTTCCCCAACCTAAAGAAGGCAGTATTTGAGCTGTGCATATGCATATAAGAGAGTCCTTATTTTGTGCACCTTGGCAAGAGAGAGCTTTTCTGTGTGCCATGTAAATAACACACACTTTTTTCTCTGGAAAACAATGGTAGAGTCTCAAATTTTGGATTATGATTCACCTAGCTTTTCATCTGTTAGTAAATAATAAGGTAACATCATAGTTGCTAAGGCTTAAGACAGATAGGAAGTCAGTATCTATAGTTAGCCAACAGGTTAAAGACCAACACTATCCCCACTAATACGCTTCAGTTTTGAGGAATAGTCAACTGTTCCTTAGGGGGGCAAATAGGGGCCCTTAATCCTTTGGCTTCAGGCAGATAGACTAATAATCAATACTGAAATTACAGATCAAGACTGGATGAGTAAGACCAGTGACTTAGCTATGAAATGGAACCTGCTGTCTACAGTCAGGATTGTTCCTAAAGAATAGGGCAGGTAGAAGTCAAGTTGCCTCGGAAATGAGGAAAACATACCATAGGCAGAGCTCGACAATATGTGGAAGTAGATAGTCCTTTGGAATTTTTTTTTTTTTTTTTTTTTTGAGACAGAGTCTCGCTGTCGCCCAGGCTGGAGTGCAATGGCGCGATCTCGGCTCACTGCAGGCTCCGCCCCCCGGGGTTCTCGCCATTCTCCTGCCTCAGCCTCCGGAGTAGCTGGGACTACAGGCGCCCGCCACCTCGCCTGGCTAATTTTTTGTATTTTTAGTAGAGACGGGGTTTCACTGTGTTAGCCAGGATGGTCTCGATCTCCTGACCTCGTGATCCGCCCACCTCGGCCTCCCAAAGTGCTGGGATTACAGGCGTGAGCCACCGCGCCCAGCTCGACCTTTGGAATTATCTTACGGAATTTAGTCTAGTCCCTCTCCACATTAATGTTTAAATTATCAGAGTTTCATTTACCAGCATACCCTTAGTTATGAATTATTGATGTAAGTTTGGGGATCATGACTCTTCTGGATTTTAAAAGAAATTTTGACATCACAAACACTCTTGAGCAGTCATAACAGAGATTTAAGCACCGGATATTCTGTAGTATCATTCTTGTACTAAAAAAATGTAAGATCCATGAAGCTCTATCAACCTCAGAGAGTGGGATGGGCAAGGGGAAGTGGTGGGACAGAGAAGGATGGGAGTCACATGACAAAGCTTGCTAGTTGTCCTAAAGAAGCAGTTATTACATGTTACAATATTTGTCCTAAAACATAAGGTTGTCTGTAGGTTCCATAGTCATAAAACTCAGATTCTAGTCAATAAATACTAAAGGAGTAAAAGAAACAGGTTGAACATACAAAAATAAGATATTAAAGTAGCATACTAAAACATCCACAGCATTAATAAAATTGCCTTAAGAAAAAGTTAAGATATCATTACATATTCATTAAATGAGCAAAAGCTATAAGAATCCATTGGTGACAGGTTACGATAAAAAGGTAGGCATATATTTTAAATGCCATTGTAAATTGATTCAAATTTTCTGCAAAGCTATTTGTGACAAAAAGCTATATAATGTTTTTTTTTTTCCTTTGACCTAGTAATTTCACATTGGGGAATGTATTCCCAGAAAATAATCTTAAAGCAAACAAGTAATTTGTTCCAAACTGTTCATACAAAGCTGTTTAAAAAAGAAAAATTTGAAAAGAACTCAAATGTCCAATAATAAGCGATTGTCCAGTGAAACTCATGTTTGATACCATGGGATACTAGCTGGTTTATTAAGTCATATGGACTTTGTCAATACAGATGCATATTCACAGTAAATTATTAAGTGAAATAAGAACAAGATCCATATGGGAAACCTGATTAGAGTGATAAATACATATGCATGTGCATGACGAGACTAGGAAGTGAAGGGAGGGAGGGAATACAGATTTATTAATATCTTGAGGACCTTTATGTTCCAAGGTCTTTACATAATTCATCTCTTTTAATCTCTGAGCAACTTTGTGAGACAGATTTTATTTATCCTGTTTCTACTCAAGAAAGCAAGTAGTTTGACTATGGTCATGCAGCTGGGAAACTGATGGAGCTGGAGTGAGAACTGTGTCTGGGATTCAGATGTTCATGGCTTCCCAGTTCGTTATGTTGAACACATTTTCTGAAGTTCTTTTTAAAAAATACTAGCCTCATGTCATGATCATTCAAAAGGGATTAATTGGTTGAATACATTTGAAAAGTGTGTTAAAATATATCCTCCTAATGTTAATTGGCACAAACTTTTGCAGTCTTAGAGTAAATAAGCCAGTTTACATTTGTTTAAGACAGCATTTCCCAAACCAGTAAATCCTGTGTGCGTGTGTGTGTTAACTGTTTGTTATTTGTGTGTGGCATACTGTTTGTTCCCAGTTCTGCAGAACAGTTTGGGAAACACTGATTTAAAGTGTTGTCCTCATTAGATATATTCTTTTAAGTTTAAATATTAAAGCATCTACATTTATAAAAGTTAATTATCCCCACCGTGTATATAAACCTCTATCTGAAGGTGCTCAGAGGATTAAATGCAAATTATGGAATTGCTCAGAACTCAAATGTAAATAAATCTATATATCCATATTTTCTTTTAACTTTAGAGTGATAAGTGGCAACTCTAAATATTAAGACAGAAAATTACCACGGAATCCCTGGAGTTAGTCTCCCTTGGAGGAGCAACTAAGTGGCAAGTTGTCCTGTAGATAAGGATAATAAAAATGTTGATGCTTTCAGGGTCAAAAAATTAGCTATCAAAGTAGACAATGAGGAAGAAGTAGAGGATGAGGATTCTGAGTCTCTACTACATGAGGTGGCACTTTCTGAAACCAATACTGACCCAACACCCCTCAAGAGGGGTGATTGTGTTGGTAAACTTAAAGAAATAAACTCTAAGAACTATAACCCTCTGTTTAGAGGACTGCTGTTTTCCCAAAAGGATCACTTCAAGGCCTGTGGCAGTGACCATACTAGAGGATCCATCTTTTCCCTCTGTTCCTGACCTTTGGGTTCAAGCATTGCATTTACAGAAAGCCAATTCTGAAGCCATCACAAGGCATCACTAATAGAGGGCTCGGATATGTGGTTTACCCCATAATCTGTATCAGCCTCTCATGCCTCCATAATTTCTTGTATTGCAAAAAAAGCTTTGTCTAGGTAGTGTTTTTTGCTATGCAATTATAACATTAAGCCAGTTTTTGAAGGACTATTCCCATTCCCACCATGTACAAATTCTGGTGTTGTCTCTGGAATGATCTTATATTGGGCTCTACTCTGACCATCTTTTTCAGCATGTCCAGCAAGTGGTGCCTGGTTCCATCAATGCTCCTATCTCCTTTACTTCATACATCTGAGCTTTGAGAAAATTGAAGAATCTTTAGTTTTAGAGACCCAGGCCACTTTATCTAGCAGCCCTGCCACAGAACAAGGAAAATTGACACCTGAATGGTGGTTACGAACTAAACCATCTTTGGCACTTAGAATGCAATTAGCTAAGGCTTTATAGATTCCCTCTTCAGTAGTCAGCATGGCAATATGGGACTGAGATGGATTGGTTGTTCTTCATGAGATCTTGATTCTGGATATCCTGGAATGCATTACAGGGCCTGGTGTGGGGATTTAGAGGAGGACTTAGTCCACTTCTGGACCTATTACTATTTCCACCATATTTTCATCATGTGTTATTACCACTATGTGGAGATAAACTGGCTAAGATGTCTGTGTGCCCATCTCCCAGAGTAATTCAGTAGAAATCTCTGGCCATTGATTGAGCACTGGTATTTGTTTCAGTTTCCTAGATGATCTGGGCTAAGAATCACCTATGTAGAGAGTCATCTTAACTACACCCTTGAAGTGTGCCTTGGATATATTGTATGCTTTAGGTCCTCTCTAATCTTACCAGCCATACTTCCCTCTGCAGATTTTAGTCATCTTTTGCCTGGTTGATTCTGTTTCCAATCTTGTGTAGTTTCTGAAACAAGGAGCAATGCCTGCTGGATCATCAGAATATAAAATCTCATCAGTGGCCAAAACATTAACTGAGGAAATACAGACACTTCAGAGATATTGTGTGTTCTGTTCCGGACTGCTGCTATAAAGCAAATATCACAATAAGGCAAGTCACATGAATTTGTTTCTCAATGCATATAAAAGCTACATCTATACCTCACTGTAGTCTATTAAATATGCAATAACGTTATGTCTAAAAAATCAATGTACATATCTTAATTGAAAATACTTTCTTGCTAAAAGAAATGCATATGATTATCTAAGCCTTCAGCAAGTCTTAAACTTTTCGCTGGTAGAAGGTCTTGCTTCAATGTTGGTGACTGCTGACTGATGAGGGTGGTGGTGGAGGAAGGTTTTGGTGGCTGTGGCAATTTCTTATGATAAGAAAACATTGACGTTTGCCACCTTGATAAGCTATTCTCTTCTCTGCAACGCTATCAAATGTGATGCTATATAGCATTGCCCACAGTGGAACTTCTCTCAAATTTGGAGTCAATCATCTCAAACTCTGCCGCCACTTTACAAACTAAGTTTCTGTAATCTTTCAAGTCATTTGTTGTCATTTCAACAGTATTCACAGCATCTGCACCAGGAGTAGTCTCCATCTCAGAAAACCACTTTGCTCATCCATAAGAAGCAGCTCCTCATCCATTCAAGTTATATCATGAGATTGCAACAATTTAGTCACACTTTAGGCGCCACCTCTAAATCTAGTTCTTTTCCTATTTCCAGTACATCCGCAGTTACTTCCTCCACTGAAGTCTTGAACCCCTTAAAGTCATCTATTGATCTAAAGTCACCTCTCAAAATTTGGAATCACCTTCTTCCAGGCTGCCGTTAATGTTGATATTTTGACCTCCTCCCGTGAATCACAAATGTTCTTAATGGTCTGTAGAATGGTGAAATTTTTTCCTGAAGACTTTCAATTTGTTTACCCCAGTTCCATTGAGGAATCACTATTTGTGGCAGCTGTAGCCTTACAAACTGTGTTTCCTTAATAGTAACACTTGAATGTCAAAATTACTTCTTGAGTCATGAGCTGCAGAATGGATGTTGTGTTAGCAGGCATGAAACAACATTAATCTTGTTCATCTCCATTAGAGCTCTTGAGTGACTACGTGCATCGTTAATGAGCAGTAATATTTGAAAGAGATCTTTTTTTCCTGAGCAGTGGGTCTCAATAGGAGCCTAAAATATTCAGTAAAACATGTGTAAACAGATGTGTTGTCATTCAGGCTTTGTTGTCCCAATTATAGAGTCCGGGTAGGGTAAATTTAGCATAACTATTAAGGGGCCTAGGTTTGGGGAATGACAAATGAGCACTAATTTCATCTTAAAGTCACCGGCTACACTAACTCCTACTAAGAGAGTCAACCTGTCCTTTGAAGCTTTGAAGCCAGGCATTGACTTCTCTCTGGCTATGAAAGTCCTAGATGGCATCGTCTTCCAAAAGAAGGCTGTTTCATCTACATTGAAAATCTGTTGTTTAGTGTAGCCACCTTCATCAATGGTCTTAGCTAGATCTTCTGGATAACTTGCTGAAGATCCTCCATCAACACTTGCTGCTTCCCCTTGCATTTCTATGTTATAGAGACAGGTTTTTTCCTTAAACCTCATGAACCCACTTCTGCTAGCTTCCAACTTTTCTTCTGCAGCTTCCTCACCTCTCTCAGCCTTCACAGAATTGAAGAGACTTAGGGCCTTGTTCTAGATTAGGCTTTGGCTTAAGGGAATGTTGTGGCTGGTTTATCGCCTATCTAGACCACCGCAACTTCCTCCATATCAGCAATAAAGCTGTTTCGCTTTGTATTTGTTTATTCGCTTTGTTATTATTCATGTGTTCACTGGAGTAGTACTTTTAATAACCTTCAAGAACTTTTCCTTTGCATTCACAACTTGGCTAACTGCTTGGCACCACAGGCCTAGCTTTTGGCCTATCTTGGCTTTCCACGCTGCCATCTTCATTAAGCTTCATCATTTCTAGCTTTTGATTTAAAGTAAGAGACATGCAACTCTTCCTTTCACTTGAACACTTATAAGCCATTGCGGCCTCATTTCAACATTATTGTGTCTCAGAGAACAGGGAGGCTGAGGAGAGGAAGAGAGATGGGAGTAGGGCCAGTCAGTGGAGCAGTAAAAACACACACGTTTCTGGATTCACTTTGCAGTCTTCCATGGGCACGGTTTGTGGTGTCTAAAACAATTACAATAGTAACTTCATAGATCAACGGCCACAGATCACCATAACAGATATAGTAATATTGAAAGAGTCTAAATATTGCCAGAAACACCAAAATGTGACACAGAGACTCAAAGTGAGCATATGCTATTTGTTACCACAAACCTCCAATTTGTTAAAAAATGCAATAGAAATGAAGCACAATAAAATGAAGTATGCCTATAGAAAGTTTACTTCTCATAAGAATGATCTGGTTTATACTAACAAACGTCTATTAAAAGTTTCTTGAGTCTTTAGAAAAAGGGTGCTTTAAATGCAGAAAGTAAAATGCAATGTAATAATATAAGCACAAGGAAAGAGATTATTCTTGCAATTTGCTTATGTAATTTTCTCTCTCTCTGAATTACAGGTAGTCTCTAAGGCATTCATCAGATAATAATCTGGTAGAAGAAATATAGAATATATCGATTCTCTTCCATTAGCAAAACCCTACCTGAAAGCTGAATATTGTATTGCAATTAGATATTATTACACTACCTGCCTCTCAGGTGTCAGACCTTACTACCTACTCAAACAAAACCTTCTTGTCACTTCCTGACCCATAAACACAAATGCTTTCATTACATGATCAAAGGTGTGAAACAACTCCCAGACACTTCATCCTCACACAGGATGTGCTTTCAAACTTCCCTCCTGATTTGTTAAGGAAATAGCTACATCAAATCACAAACATGTAAGATTGAAGAGCACTGAAATGTTTGTTTGATATCCAGGATGATTTTAGGCAAGGTTTTATGTCAATTTGAACTTTAGTTCCTTCATCTGTGAAATAAGAGTTTGGTCTAACCATTCTTTGAAAACTGTCATCTCATTGGCTAATTTTGTCCTGCAGATATGTTTTATTTGACCATCAGTGCTTTTTTGTGTGCATCTGTGGCCAACATTTAAAAATTAGAATGTTTACGTAAAAGCCCATTTCTGGATTCTCTTTTAAACATTGGTAGATCTGGCCTACATTCTCCCTTGGCAACAATTAGCTGGAGCTGAGTCTTCACTGCTCTCCTCTTTAGACAGGGATTGTGTTCTCTAAGACATCAGAAGCCACAGCAAGTCCAGGAATTGTAGTGTTGCCTGGCCCCAGGAGCACTAGAAATTGTAATCTATGATCTAATAACCTCTTCTATCGCTTCCAATTCTGAAATCCTGTGATTCTCTTTTTCCTAAAAGCCTAACACATACTGCTGAGATAAGCGGAGGAGGATGTAAAGGGATAGAACAGAATAAAGAAAGAGCGGAATTCTAGGCTTCCTCTCTGACTCTCTGACAGGGTATGAATGTAAAATCTCTCTTGAATAAGCAGACTTAATCCTTTCAAAATTTGATCCATAATTTCAGAGGGGGTGGAGGGTGAGAAAACATACAAACACTACCATCATATTTACCAGATGATGTGGAATTGAAAATAACACCAAAGCAGAAAAATAGCTACTAAATTTTATTTTTGTTATTTTTAAAGTTTATTTACTTATTTTTTAATGGCGATGTGGTCTCACTATGTTGCCCAGGCTGGTCTCAAACTCCTGGGCTCAAGTGATCTTCCCACCTCAGCCTCCCAAAGTGCTGAGGTTACAGGCATGAGCCACCAAGCCCAGTTATTTTTAAAATATAGATTTGTTCTCATTCAAATTATAAAAACTCATCCATATTAATTTTAGAATATTTGAAAATTCAAAAATGTATAAAACAGTACCAGGTTAGCATCCGTTCAATTCAAATTCTAAGGATATTATATACATGTATCATATTTATATGTGTGTGTATATATATAATATGTATAGCTTAAACCTGCAAGCTATGGTTTAAGCATTAGGCTTACAAATTGTGGTACTATAGTTTGAATTTACCGGGGATAAAGTGGTTTTATTCAATTGATTATAACAAGCGTTAATACACACTTGCAAGGTACTAGAAGGGATACAAAGACAAACCAAGAATATAGTATTGGGCTTCTGGAGCCACAAAATCTACGATGGGAAAATAATACAAGTACACACACCACTAATGCAAAGCAAAAGGAGGCAAAAAGAAAATTACCAAATACAATAATTTCAGGTCTGTAATTCAGAGAAGCTTGCCAATGAAATAATGTAAAAAAATTTATTATCCAAACAGTTTTAAAGAAATTCAAATTTTCACCATTATGACAAATAGCACAATTCAAAAAATAAAAATATTGACTAAAATGAAAAAAAGCCTATTATTGAAATGCACATATATGATTATAATTAATCAAAATTATTCTAAGACAAAAAAATTAAGTATTGTGAAGACAAGTAGAAAATAGAGCCTCTGCCTACTCAATGTTTGTGTAAAAGAAATGAAGCGAGGTTTCATAGCTTACTGGATAAACATTGTGCTTTCTCCCAGGCTTCATGGGGCCTAGCACTGAAAGTAGTTACCATAATTTAAAATATCTATGTTTGAAAGATTTTTATTCTCCCATAGATCATAAACCAACCAGAACATGATTTCAGTATGTTATGAATAATACTTGAAAGGATTTTTTTGTTTTTGACCCATAATTTGTTTTGATCCATAATTTCAGAGGGATGGAAGGTGAGAAAACATACAAACACCACCACCGTATTTACCAGATGATGTGGAATCGAAAATAATACCAAAGCAGAAAGAGTTACTAAATTTTATTTTTTTTATTTTAAAAAAATTTTTTTTTTAATAGAGATGTGGTCTCACTATGTTGCCCAGGCTGGTCTCGAACTCCTGGCCTCAGGTGATCCTCCCACCTTTTTTAGAGACAGGGTCTTGCTCCGTCATCCAGGCTGGAGTACGGTGGTGGGATCATAGTTCACTGTAGCCTCAAACTCCTGAGCTCAAGCAATCCTCCTGCCTAAGCCTTCCAAGTAGCTAGGACAACAGGTGCATGCCACCATACCCCATTATTTTTTAAAAAAACTTTTGGTAAAGGTGGGGTCTCACATGTTTCCCAGACTGGTCTCAAACTTCTGGGCTCAAACAATCCTCCCGCCTTGTACTCTCAAAGTGCTGGGATTACAGGCGTGAGCCTCCGCACCTCACCTGACAGAAAAATTATCATGTCTAAATACATACTTGCAAGGGAAAAAAAAATTATCGTGATTTAATTTAAAAATGATAATTGGTTCGTTTTTCAAAGGACTTTAATTCTGAAAATGTTTTGCTATAGCATATTTGTATATGTAAAACCTAATGATAGCCTCGATAAGTTCCCAAATGAAATTACAATCAGATGCCATGTATTCTGTTTGCAAGTCTACAATGTTATTAAATTATTATTGCCTTGCACATTAATACTTGCTTTCGTTTTTGTAAGTGACCAAGAGGAAAATAGGCTCCAAATGAATGTCAAACAGTAAATACAAATCACTAAAATTTATGGCTATTTTTCCCTAGAAACTTTTTCTCGTACCTGAAAAAGACAACTTAAACTAGTACTAAAACATTTTTCCTAGCTTTTTATAGTTTTAAAGACTGATATGCTTACCACAGGATCTTTATTTGTCCAGAAAATTTAGTGGAAATAAGACACTGTCCACCAGATAAAACATGGATAATAAGTGTAATCCTTCAAATTTACTGCTGATTTATCAAATGTACAGTTGTCAACCTGATCAATTCCTTTGATGGAACAACATTTCCATTACTAAGAGAAAACGTATACCTCTGAGCTGTGTATTATTCTCTGCAGACAAAAAAAAGAAATGAGGTTGTTATGGCAACTGCAAACTGTGGAGATTCTGTCATGACCCAGTAGCAGTATAATGGAAAACATCTGCCTGGAAATCACAAGCTGACACAAGGTCTGTGGAAGGAAGTATTTGAGAGAATTTAACCTTAAAAGATTTCCTCAGTTTTGGTCTCAGACTCTCTTACTGCAAACATGTAAAATGTTGCTATTCTTGCCAACATGTGCAGCACACAACATAAAGGAAAACAGAGAGAAAAGGTGATTTTTTCATTGCCAGTATTGCATCTATTGAGGAATTAAGTTCTTAAACATGAAATTATTTATTATAAACTCTCTCTTGGCACCCCTCTCTCCAAAGTAGAGCAATTATTTTCACTATTTGACCCAAATCAATTGTCTCAAACTGAAGCTTATGTCAGGGTTTGTTAAAACACAGATTCCTGGGCCCTACCTCCAAAGTAGGTTGGAGTGGGGTCTGATAATTTGTATTTCTAAAGTTCTCAGATTGCTGCCAGCCCATTAACCACATTTTGAGAGCCACAGATTTACACCAAGAACCTCAAAGAATTCTAAAAGCTTGCTAGCAATAAAATCTTGAAAGGAGTAAGAAAAATGTCAGGTCTTATTACAAAGCTCATTTCAAAGATAGCGACTACAGTGGTTTCTATACCTGGCACCGCCTGAGAAAGCACTTCTAAAATACAAAATTCCAGGTTTCATCTCTAGAGATTTGGTTTTAGCTGGTCTTGGATGGAACTCAGTGCCTGGATATTTTTAACCAGCATCCCAAGTTGATTCAGATGCAAGCATGTTCCTCTACCTTGTTTGAGAACCACTAATTTGAAGCATATTATGACTTTGTGGTGTACAATAATCACCTGTGAAGTTTGTTTGACAATTCTTATCATTGCTCCAGCTACTCAGAATCAGTAGGTCTGGATGACCCAGTAGTTTGAAAGTTTATGAAATATCACCAGGACTTGGTGAACATGATCACAAACAGTCATCAAAGTGAGATGTTCAAGACATCTATTGAAGTTGGAGGAAGAAATTTCTAGAAATCTTTTTAAAGTTTCTTTATCTGAAAACTAAGAAAAGCATTAATATTTACTCATACACTGGCTCTCACATTGAGTCCACATGGAAGGGAAGGATGGGCCTTCAACTTGGAGAAAGGGTTGACAGTAAAGCTTTCATTTCAGTATTATTAGAACACACAGGAGTTCGTTGGACTCATTTAGGTGCGCTTGTGGATTTTTTCTTAGATTCCACTTACCTAAGCCTTCAAAAACGAACTAGTGGCTTAAAAAGAATGTCAATTGAATAAAAATATTACAAATAATGCAACCGCAAGTGAGCTACCTGAAAATGAAGAGCTGACAAATTGTTTTACTCTCAGCACAAACTCTTTCTCAACCTTATTAAGAGAAATAATCTACAAAGATCTTACAAGAAGTTGATCAATAAAAAGAAAATAATTATTTCCTGAAAGAAACACAGGCTGTAGAAAGAGCATTTTGAAAATGGATGTTTTCATCATTATATAATTTTGTTGCTGAAAGTCTACAAACTTAAAAACATGGAAACCAAATTTTCTGCCTTGATAAAAAGTCTTCAAAAGGCTTTCATTAGGTTCTGAAGCATTGTTTAAAGCTAATTAACACCTGATTAGTTTACAAGAAAAACTGATGAACACTGGGGAAGATGAAGATTTGCTTGAATTTCAACAAAAACTAGACACTGGATCTGCATGTGCTTTTTTTTTTTTTTTTTTTTTTTTTGTTTTGTTTGTTTGTTTTTGAGAGAGACAGAGAGTCTCCCTGTGTTGCCCAGGCTGAAGTGTAGTGGTGCAATATTGGCTCATTGCAACCTCTGCCTCCCAGGTTCAAGCAATTCTTGTGCCTCAGCCTCTTGAGTGGCTGGGGCTACAGGTGTGTGCCACCACACACAGCTAATTTTTGTATTTTTGGTAGAGATGGGGTTTTTCCATGATGGCCAGGTGGGTCTTGAACTTCTGGCCTCAAGTGATCCTCCACCTCAGTCTCCCAAAGTTCTGGGATTACAGGCGTGAGCCACCATGCCCAGCCTGCCTGTGCCTTTGATGTTGGACTTCCCAGCCCCCGTAACTAATTTGTGTTGTTGAAGCCACCCAGTCTATGGTATTCTGTTACAGCAGCTTGAACTGAGTAGAAGAGTGTTTATCATACCAGTAAGTATTTAATATGGTTTTACAGATTATACAAAGTTATTTCATCTCACATTTGCTAAAATTTTATTGAGTAAATAAGTATATAATGGTTAAATCATGCTAATTCTCATCTGGTATGGTACTTTATGAGGAATACAATGGCTTTACGTTTATATAACACACCTTGTCTTTGTTTAGATTCAAGTTCTATGCCTCTGAGTTACACATTTTCTACCTTTTTTCACCTAAAAGCATGTCTTTGGAGATGCAAATTGAGTTGCCTTGCTAACAATTGTTTGGGGCATGGAACAGGTAACCAGGAGATTAATATTCTAAAGTTAGAGAAATGATTTAAAAACTGGCAAATGAAAAATATTATGAATCTATAATATCTGCCTCTGCCTGTGTGCCTGTATGTCTGTGTGTTTATATGTGTCATGTATATGTGATATTTCACTACCAAATTACATGAAAAAAACTCTAATCAATTGGCTTAAAGAAAAGTAAGTGCTTAAACCAAATATTTTATGTAATAGAATCTAGCTCAAATGCTTTTTAGTTCATGTGACTTTAATAATCTTTGGTAAATACAATGGTTTCTAAATTCGCTCTAGTAATTTATAATTTTAAAGTCGGCTGGGCATGGTGGCTCACGCCTGTAATCCCAGTGCTTTGGGAGGCCGAGGTGGGCAGATCACGAGGTCAGGAGATCGAGACGATCCTGGCTAACACGGTGAAACCCTGTCTCTACTAAAAATACAAAAAATTAGCTGGGCGTGGTGGCAGGTGCCTGTAGTCCCAGCTACTCGGGACGCTGAGGCAGGAGAATGGCATGAACCCTGGAGGTGGAGCTTTCAATGAGCCTAGATCGTGCCACTGCACTCCAACCTGGGTGACAGAGTGAGACTCCGTCTCAAAAAACAAACAAACAAACAAACAAAAAACTTAAAGTTATTTTATGTTTAATTAAGAAATCCTTGTTTTTTCATGGGAAATAAAAGTTACTAACAGTTACTAATAATTACTATATGTAATTAAAGCTACTAAATATAAGCGAAACTTCTACATACAGACTGTCTAAAGAAAGTAAGATGTGTTTTTGGTGAAGTTTAATTTAAAAAAAAACATGAGGGTGTGGTTTTTGCTGAAGGAAAAGTAATTTTGTCTAGTTGAGGAGCTATTTAAAGGTTGCCTCAAAATAAAGGGAAAAATAATATAAATCAAACTAAATGGCTAGAAAGAGAAAGGATAAAAGTGTGGGGAATTAGGAACCTTTGATTCCTGGGTGGCCACGTGGTCACCCATGGTATGGAGCTACAGCTGGGCTGCATTCAGTTACGAAAGATAAAGGGCACCAGAAAAATTTAGAGATGGGTCCAACTCCTGGGAAGTTGGTTCACTGGATGCATAAGGAAACGTGGACTAATAAGGAAAAAGCAAAATATTTAATCCCTTGGTTATTGTTATCTATAATAGCTAAAATGAAAGTAAAAAAGAGTGCTGGGTTAGGCCTTGAGAATGGACCAAGCTCAGATGTGAATCTGCCTGAGCTCAGGTCACTAGCCTCAAAGCTACCCACAAAGGGGAAAATTATGCCAGGGCAACAGAAAGTACCTCTGAGACCTGTGGTTACCAAGAATGTAGTCAGTGTGGGAAAGGGACAAAACAGTATTGAAACCAAAGGGTGTAATGTTAACGAATTGTCCCATTTTATGTTACAGATCACCAGTTTATCACCGGCTTGCTAAGGAACCTTTACTAAAATGGACTGTGAGTGTAGCTAACTTAGGGGCAATATCTTTGGTTTCAAATGCTGCAGAGTGGAAAAACATGTTTGAGTTGATGCAGAACCCGCAGCTCACTATCGAACAATTGTGGACAGGTATGTGTAACTGAGACACACAGGAGGTTAATCCTGAGGGGGCAGCCAGCTGGGTGAACTGGATAAAAGCCACTGTAATATCTATTTATCCCGAGAAGGGGGACTACCAACTCCCTTATAAATGCCAAGTGGAGCACCCCGGATGAGGCAGCTGATACGTTTCATATACAAACCATGGGGGACTGGCTGTATAATGACTGGGATATTAGCCCATTAAATATGCCTCTTACCTGGGTGATAAATGCTGTGGTTGAGGGGGCCCCTTCTACATGGCACAACAGTTTGGGAAGCCTTATCAAATTTGCTGTCTCAGCTTCCCCTCATAGGTCTTACAGATGCCAATAAAACATTAGGGTAATTAACACGAAAATGGAAAAGAAGGAGGAGAGTCATGGGACTTGTCCCAGGGCAGTGAAAATCTTTAGAGGGATATTAAGAAATGATATAAATAAAGTGGAAATTTATGAGGTTAAAACAAAGCTTTTAGTATAACATCATTGAAGGTTGGGTGGACCAAAGGGAGCGCCTGCTGGTCTCCCAACATTAAAGGGCTCCAAACCATTTTCTGTCTTTACCCCAGGTAGATGTTATTTTTTAAAAAATCAGAAGGCAAAAATTGCAATGAGAAAGCTGACCGAAAATTGCCTGAGGCAATATTGAGGCAGGTTAATCCAGATAAAGATTGACAAAAGGGCCAAAGTCTCAGCTCAACCCCCTGCTGGGAACCCAAATCCTTTTTCACCAGAGAGGATAAAATGGTCTGGGAGTGAAAAGAAAAAGTTTCTTGGGACCAGTGCATAAAAATGTAAGGGCTGATAGGATTATCGAAATTGGAATGTTTAAACAAGACTTATATTAAGTAGTCGTGACTCCTTTACCTAAAGGTTTTAGAAAAATAGATATTGTATTTGACTGGAGGATGTTTCACTTACCTGATACTATAAAACAGAAGATATATAAATCTGCCCTGCAAGCAATATTAATTAGACATGGTAAATGAGAACCAGTAAAATTTTCCAAGCTCACAGGGTGTAGAGTAGAAGCTGGAGTGCTGGTAGGGACAAATTCTCCACTTAATAGCCCTTTGAGGAATGTTTACTGGAGCTTATGGCAAAACCCTGTGAGTGCTTCCCAAAGAAAACAATTGGGACTTTGAACTAGGGAATTTCCACTTGAGAAGCATTTACTGCCTTGCTATGGGACATTAACTGAACCCATCCCTGTCACTGGAGGACATAAAACGATCTGACATCTGAAATACCCATGCTGTCTGGGATGATGTCAGAGAAACACTGTAAGAGGGATAGCAGTGTCCAGATGGTTCCATCATAAAATGGGAATAGTTTATATAGGATCATCCTGCCTGGGGAATTCAAAAGGAGACACTCATGAGCAGGGAGCCTCTTTTTCTCTAGGACTGACTCTGGAACTTGGGGAGGAGCTGCTGGCTCCTACCGTGCCTGATAAACAGCTCTCACCTGACTGACAAAGAGTTGCTTGGTTTGTGGATGGCAGTTCCAAGGTGAATGGACAACGTCCTGTTCAGAAGGCTGCTACTCTGATTGTAAAGTGTACTTTTGTGAACAGAATTTACCTTTCTCTCTAATTGAGTTCTCCAAACTGTGGAAATTACTCGTGAGTATTCTTATTTTATGGCAATATAGTTATTTGCATAAATTCAGTAAGAATGTGTTTTCTTTTGAAACAGGTCACAATTGGAGATGCTGGTTATTTTACCAAGGCTTTGACCAGAGCAACACATTTTCAGGCAAATTTCCAGCAAAACTAACTTTAAAAAGAGCCCACATGGCCGATGACTATTCGTGCTGCACATTATGCAAATAATGAGGCCTAATATAATAAGCCTAAAGCTTATTTTATACATAAATTGGTCTTATTATTATTTCTCCTTGGTTGAGAAATATTATAGGAAGAGAGAATTTTGTTTCAAAGGAAAACTGTAACACACCTGATACTAGATTCCAGCCGAACCTTTGTTTTTGAGTTCTTACTATTTGCTACAATAAGTCTTTAAAACTGAAACAGGTGAAAATTTTCATGACATTTTTACTTAGCTACCTAATAAAATAGGTTCCATTTTCTATTCTGAAACACACATTCTCTTTTAATGTTCAAATTATTAATGTTACTTAATCTCTTGTTTTACTTCTTCCAAATAAACTGGAATCATGATATCCTGAAGACTAAAGATGATTCACCTAAGGCCTGTGCAGCTCCCTAATTGGAAATCTCACTGGACCCAATCTGCTTTTCATTGCCAATGCTGTGCAGCTAAAACTATCCAAGCATGCTCCCAGAGACTATCACCAAAGCGGTGGGCTTGTGATTGTAAGGGCCACTTTCTGGCTTCTGACCAGAGGCTGCACTTCCCAGCCTGTCAGAGCAGCCACCCTGCAGGCTGCAACGTGTATGAGAAATAGAGCTCTCTTTTCCAAATTTATGACCCCTGTCATTCTTCAGCTGACACTACAAATATATGCAAAAAAAAAAAAACAAAACCCAACCCTGCTTCAATTGTGAAAAAGTAACATATGAGGCATCTTAGGTCATCTGTACTTAACTTTTCTTGAAGTTCGTGTTGTTTGCTAAACATAGTGTATTAGCCCATTCTTCTGTTGCTGTGAAGGACTACCTGAGACGGGGTGATTTATAAAGAAAAGAGGTTTAATTGGCTCATGGTTCCACAAGCTGTACAGGAAGCATGGCTGGGGAGGCCTCAGGAAACTTACAATCACGGAAAAAGGGTAAGAGAAAGGAGGTATGTCTTACATGGCTTGAGAAGGAGGAAGGGAGTGAAGGGGGAGGTTCCACCCACTTTTAAATAACCAGATCTTGTGAGAACTCACTCAGTATCATGAGAACAGCAAGGAAGAAATCTGCCCCCATGATCCATTCACCTCATACCAGGCTCTTCCTCCAACATCTACACCATTTCACATAGTGAGTTAGAGCCACAAATTACAGTTTAATAAATTTAGAAAAAAACACCTTTTTTTAAGACCCCTCGGAGTTGCTAGATCACATCATATACAGGCAAGGTGAAATAAAACAACTATAATAAATATATAGTTCATTAATATAGTCTTTAAAGATCAGAGAACTTAGTGTTTTTTCTAATATGTGATCTTATTTTTAACAACAGCAATAGTAATTTTAATTATTTCCAAAAACTTGAATATGTGTAATTTGGATTCTAACAAATTAAGTAGTTTTCTTCCAGAGTGTATAGTTAAAAAAAATAAGCTTTGTGTTCTTTTTTCACTGGCCATACAAATCATAGACACTCCAGATTCCTACCTTCTACAAGCATCTTCCCTCTGCTGCTTTTATTCTTCCTTATCCTCCTCAGGACCCTTTTGTTCTCATCTTCGCTGTCTTTTCTTCCCTTTTAGGAGAATAGGGGTAGTTGAGGATTTGTTTTCCTTTTCAGAAATGTATCTGTTACTCATTGACAGAAATTCAGAATCACAAAGCACTAAGAGATCAGTAATACGATAGCTGCTATTAAGTTGTCTTTAAAATGAGAGATATGAATGCAGGAGATTTTTAAGATGTTAGACTGGTGCTTTTTGATCATTAATGAACATACAAATCTCCTGGAGATTTTGTTAAAATGCAGAGTTTGGAAGTGGAATCTGATATTTTGCATTTCTACCAAGCTGCCAGTGATAGGGACCACACTTTGAGTAGCAGAGTAGGGCGGAGCGCTGTTTCTTTAGGAATGCACTCCTTCCTTGAAGAAAGTTGGGCTTCCCTTCTGTTCTTCCTTTTCTCTTTAGGAATGCACCCTTTCCTTGAAGTTTCTGAAAAACACTGAAGATTTTAATTGATTTTCATTATTTTTCTTGCTGCTTTATTTCTCTGCCTTTACTCCAGCAAGATTTATACAGCATTTGTGAAATCTACAGTTTCTCTTAGACATGAATGTTGTACTAGGGCCTGTGTCATCATATATCAGTGATAATGAGAAGATAAAACAATATTACTGCAATTCTTTCAACAAGATAATTATGTTTCCTTTTTTAAAACCAATAACCCCAAAAGCTATTTTCTAAACAGCTACTCTGTTCCAGGTACCATATATGCTCCTGGGGATCCAAAGCTGAAAATTACAGAATTCCTGCTAATAAATTAAGATCTAAAATTTGTTGTGAAAAGTGTTGTAAGATACTGTAGTAGGGTATGTATAAATCACAGGGGAGAACAGAGGCATAATTTAACTTGCATATGGGGAAGAGTGAAAGGCCATAGAGAGGAGGTAAATTTTTAGTTGGGGCTTAAATGGAATGGTAAGGTTTTGCCTATCAGAAAAAGGAGAGAGAATATTCTATGCAGAGAAAACTGCAGGTTCAAAGGTGTGGAGGCATTTGCTCTTGGGTAGCAGTTTTTGAGGTAGGTGTTATGCTCACCATTGACAAGTTCTTTACAGGAGAAATAAATAGAGTTACTGTGAGAAATACTATTATGTTATTCACAGTGACTAATACTTGAAATAAGAAGCAGGTAATTTTGAAAAAAGATAAACAGTACTTGAAAGCGTAAGTGGACATTAAATGTTTTATAATTACTCTCCACACTACCTTTTTAAAGAAAGCTTTTGTGAAAGAAAGAAAAAGGGAAAGAATGTGTTTTCGTCACTTGTTAAAGAGGTTTCCATGGAAAAGCTGAATCTCAATTCAGGGCTCACTGATGGTGAAATTACTAGAGTGTGCTTCAGAAACATAACCCAGTTTCTGAAGATTAGTGTCCCTGTGGAATTAGAGACCATTTCTAATGACTACGTATTTTTTAGGATATCTCCACATGCAGAGGGAAGACTTCTATGAGGCAAACTTTATATAGTCTGGGTTTGTTTCAGTTTTTTGTTTTTTCTATCAGCCACTTTGGCTGATAGATACTTACTAGGGGAAGACTAAAAGCAAAACAGTACAGAACAAGCCTCAAATATAGTGAGCATTAAATTGATTTGTTTGTTACGTATTTATATTGCACTTTTTGAACTGAACACCTTTCTAGGCTTTTAAAATAAAATGATGAAAAGATAAAATCCCTGACCCCAAAAAGCTCTATTCTAGTGTAAGCACAACTAAGCAATAGGGGTTTTTGCTTGATCGGTGGTTCTCAAAGTGAGTCTACAGAGCCTTGGGGGTCCCTGAAACCCTTTCAGAGGCACCATGAGGTCAAAATACTGTTCATAATTACACTGAGATGTTATCTGCTTCTTTTCACTATGTTGACATTTGCATAGATGATTCAGAAGCCATGGTGTGTGAAACTGCTGGTGCTTTAGCACAAATATCATCTGTGGTACCAAATTCTTCTGTACCTTTGATTATTGTATTCTTACTGCCACAGACTGCAGGAGAAAAGAGAGAGAGAGAGATGAGAGAGAGAGAGAAAGAGAGAGAAAGAGAAAGAAATTTCTCTTAAGAATGTCCTGGATACCTATGTAATAAACCTGCACGCCCTGCACATGTACCCCAGAACTTAAAATAAAATAAAATGTAAAAATAACTAGTTTTATTAAATCCTGACCTGTAATCCCAGTGCTTTGGGAGGCTAAGACAAGAGGATTGTTTAATGCCAGTAGTTTAAGTCTAGCCTGGGCAATATAGTGAGATCCCATCTCTACAAAAATTTTAAAAATTAGCCAGGCATAGTGGCCCACACCACACCTATAGTCCCAGCTACTCAGGAGGCTAAGGTGGGAGGTTTGTTTGAGCCCAAGAGTTCTAAATTACAGTGAACTATGATTGTGCTACTGCATTCCAGCCTGGGCAATAAAGTGAGACCCTGCTTCTAAAAACAATCTTAACCCTTGAGGACATATTTTTTAAATGTTCTCTGTGATTAAATGGAAAGTATGAATAAACCACTTCTGCTTCATACCAAAGTATGATAGTTGTCTCAAGGAAAAGCACATGTGTGATTGAGTCAGGAGCTAAACAAGCTGTCTTTTTTTTTTTTCCCATGAAAAGCCATTTTTACTTGAAAGAATGACTGGCAGACTGGTGTTTTAGATTTGGGTATTTGGCAGGCAGTTTCTTGGATATGAAGGAAGTGAGTCTGTCATTTCAAAGAAAACTCAGGGTTTCTTGCCAAAGATAAAATCTGAGCTTTCAAGCAAAAAATTAGAATTTTGGAAATTTGTTTCTGCCACCATTTACTTGAGGGCATCCCAACACTTAAAGTTTTTCCTGAGATCAGTGGTAACATTAACAACTGTGATTCTGATATTGTCTAATAAAATGTGTCAACATCAAGGACATTTATTTAACTCAATGAATGAATATTTTCTAAATGACAGAAGCATGATGTTACAAAACAATGCATTGTAAAATATGTGTTCAAAGTGCAAGAGAGACCAAAAGATTTTAATGTAGCAGAGTACAAAAATTTCATTGATATAATTTCAAATTTCACATTGCAGCTAACCTTTAAAAAAACTACCCTTGTCAATTTTTGTAATAGTACTAAAATAATATGCACAGTAATCTACAAAGGCTATTAACATATTTCTCACTTTTTCAACTACATATCAAAGTGAGACAATTTTTTATTAATATAATTCAACTAAAACAACATATTTCAACACTTTAAATCCAGAAACTGGTATGAGAATCCAACTGTCTTCTATTAAGACCGACATTAAAGAGATTTGCAAAAATAAAAACCAATGCCATTCTTCTCACTTGTTTTGGAAAATAGTGACTTTTTACACACAGGAAATTATTTATACCAACATGTATGCAGTTTATCGTTGTTAATTTAAATAGATTTTAAAATAAATATTTTACAATTATCTCAGCTTTAATTTCTGATACAGTAAATATAGCCCATGTAAACAAAGGCTCTTTGGGGTTTTCCAGAAGTTTAAGATTGTCTTGGAAACAAAATTTGGGAACTACTGTATTAGAATACATTTATTAGATCAGGGAGCTCATGGGGGGATGCCAGGTTTGTAAGTCTGGGAAGTTTTCATTACAGGAAGGGAAATGTGATTGGCATGGAAATGTCATGGGATCCTTGGGGTGTCATTTTTCTAGCTGGAAACCTCTGTGGCTGGTGGTACCTTTGCCTAAGTTTTGCTCAAGGTCTGCTGCGCTCTTTCAGCCCACTTGGCCTGACAGGCTGTGCTCAGCTCATGCTACCCACCTGGATCCCACACCTGCCAAGGATTAGACAGGCACAGAGATCAGCGAGGGGTGTGTGGGCATGTGTGGGGTCCAGCCACTGTACACGAGCAGGCATTTGCTGGCTGCAGTAGGGTGGGCAGCTCCAGGTGCTGCCACAGGTGCCAGCACCATGAGAGGCTGTGGATGCACCAGGTGTACCACAAGCAGCTTCCACTGTGGGTACTGGGGAACATGGTGGCTCCTGGAAGCTTGCAGACACCAGGAATCCCTGAGCCCCAAAGAGGGTGTCATAGCCCTGGCTCAGGGAACTCCTAGGTCTGGGCTCCTTTAAGGGCTGCAGCTCTTTTCTCCTTGTCATCAGCAATGTGGTGAGTTGGGGGCATGTTTCAGCTCTGTTTGCATTACAGGTCTTTCAGTCCCACCATTTGGCAGATCCCGGGCTGTTGTCCCACGTCCAGGAAGAATGAGGTACATGGACAACTGGAGGGTAAGCAAGATGGAGAGGGGCATCACTGAGCAACGGAACAGCTGTCAGGAGACCTGAAATGGGTAGCTCTTTCCTGCAGCTGGTAGTCCTGATGTCTGTCTGAGTTTGGTTGAGTCTGGGTTTTTATGGGGTCAGAGGGAGTAAATGTGTGCTTACTGGTCCATGGGCAGCTATGGACAGGCCCAGAAAGAGCACCATAAGTTCTCACTCCAGGCCAAGGACTTAATCTGGAAATGGCAGCCTAGGCCCCAGGCTTCAAGCTGTTTCTGGCTTATAGGTGGGGTTTCACCAGGGACCCACCCCTTTCTGCCCAGGAGCCCATCTGCTTTTTGCCATCAACATGCCATCTATGGCACCAGGCCGTTCATGCTGAGGGGTACCTGCAGGCATGCACCAAGCTGCCCTCACCATCCCCCACCTCCTTCCCAGGATTATTGGCACCCAAAGTCCAGAGGGGGACAAGGCAGCAGGGGATTGGCATGTCAGTGCTGCCCCAAGCATGTGCACAACCAGCCGGGTCATGACAGTGCCTAGGTTGTACTACAACTTTGCTCTGCACTGGACCATGTGCCAGGAGTTGGGAGAGGCCAGGGAGCAGAAGCAGGCACTTCCAAGCCTGCAGGGGTGGGGGTGGGGGTTGTCAGGCCCCCCTGAGGGCACAGGGATGCCCAGGTCCAAAGCCACAGCTGGGTGACTGCAGCTGCACCCGGTTCCTAGCCCCCGGCAGCTCTGTGGAGCATGCAGCCCCAGCCACGCCTCCCCTGCTGCAGCCGGCATCTTGGTAGTGGCCACTCCAGACGGGCCTCAACTCCCATCAGAAGGTTGAGTAAAGTTTCTTTATTTCAATGGTTCTTAAATACAATATTTATTAGAATCACTTAGAGTGCTTAATAAAACAGATTTCCTGGCCCAACTCTGGAGTTTCTGATTTAGTAGGTCTGAGGTGGAACCAGATAATTTTTACTTCTAACAAGTTTCTAGGAAATACTAATGCTATTGGTCCAGGGACCACACTTTGAGAACCACTGCTTTGTGTAAATAAGTGAAGGAAGGGCCATTTGAAAACAGAGACTGCAGTGACTGCTGGTGCCAACTTTCATAGTAGCCAAATTTCATAGATTGAGGGCACAAGATTGCCCTTACCTTATATACCAGCTGTAAATTCAGAGGTCCCCAGGCCACTCGTACTCTGACCAGCTGGCTACAATTTCTGGATTCCCCCTAACACCTCAGGCTTAATTATTTACTAGAACAGCTCACACAACTCAGGAAAGTGCTATACTTATGATTATAGCTTTATTATAGCAAAAAGATACAAAATAGAATTAGCCAAAGGGAATGAGGCATAGAGTGAGGTTTGGAAGGGTCTCAAAAGCAAAGTTTCCATTTTGTTCCCCATGGAGTCAGGATGAGTCACCCTTCCAGCATATTGATGTATGACAGTGCATAGAGACCTGCTAACCAGGGTACTCACTTGAGGTTTGTCCAGAGTTTTTATTGGAGTATCATCACATAAGCAAGATTGATTGAATCACTGTCCATGTGATTAAACCAAATCTCTGACCCCTTTATGCTCCGCAGATATTGAGCTAATATCAAGGTCCCAATCCTCTCATCACATGGCTGGTCTTTCTGGTGTTGCCAGTAACTATCCTGAGTCATCTCATTAGTATAAAACATGTAGAGCCCACCATAAGTTACCCCATTAGTATAAACAGGGTCCACCATGAATACCATAAACACTCCTATCAGTCAGGAAATTCCAAGGATTTTGAGGCTACTTCTCATAAACTGGGGACGGAGACCAGCCAAATTCTTTATTGTACTACAGAGATCAAACACATAGGCACTGAAATATAGACACCTGAATATGCATGTTTTGTATGAATAAATACTTCTACTCAGGAGTGGCTTGACACCAAGGTATTTTGAAACACAAAATAAATAATAAGTCCAGAAAAGCAGTTTGGGAACATTTTATGGGAGATCTTTGAAAACAGCCTGAATATTTTATTCTTTTAATAACAGCAAATCTTTACCTATAACTGTATATATTTGTTACCATACTGTTTTAACCTTAAGATTATGGCAATTCAAAAGATGTCAGGAAGAAGAATGTGATTTAACCACGTTTCTTAAAAATCTAACTTATGTATTATTTGCATTTGGGCCAGTGAAAATTCTCTGAGACTAACAGCTTAACAAAAATAACAAGAACTGCCCTCATGCTTCCATACAAGTCAGTATCTGACTTCTTAGTTCTGATTACCTATTTAGCTCCAACCCCGGAGTCTACATCTGCTTTTGTCTCTGTTAGCCAGTTACCCATTTTGTTTTCTGACTCAATTTTTTCTTTAGGATTTCAGCTTTACGGATCCTCCCTAAAATAGTTTTTTGCACCTCAACTTACCAATGTTCATTCTGACCCTTCAGCTTGCCTATGAGTGACCTCTCACAATTCCATCCTAACCAGCTACCTAATTATATCCTCCTATTATCAAGTTGACCACGCAGGACAAGAAATAACCAGTTCCATAATATTGCATTAATTTCTGCGTTCTTGCATTTTTCTTATATGCCTGCCCTTTCACTCCCTTACAGCTCTCAGCTCTCAGTCACATAGTGTTATTTCTGCCCTGGCACACTGCTTGGCCATGGCATGATGCATTGTATACAACGAGCACACTAATTCTATCACAATATCTCCATACTAACTACTTCTGATGAATTGACTATTATACTAATCTACTTTATTCCAAAAAAACAGGGGTCTTTAGAATTGTGGTATACAATAAAGAAAACAGCATCTGGCCTGGCTCCGAGAGATTCTGTACATGACTTAATTGCTAGGTGCTAAGTGATAAATATGAACAAACAAGCTCATAAAACTTATAGACTAATGGCTTAGAACTTGCTTCATTATAAACAATATCAGTTAACTACTAAACACATCCGTATTACACATATCTACTTAATTATAGTCTACTAATATACTACTATATTGTGTATATTATAAAGCATATATAAACCAGAAAATGAAAAGGATAAATTAAATAATACTTGTATATTCTTCAAAATTTCTACTGTTTTTGTCTAACTTCTTATTAGATTTATAATATGGTTTGGATCTGTGTCCCCACCAAATCTCATGTTGAATTGTAATCCCCAGTGTGGGATGTGAGGCCTAGTGGGAGGTGATTGGATCATGGGGATGGAGTTCTCATGAATGGGTTAGCACCATGCCCTTGGTGCTATTCTTGTGATAGTGAGTGAGTGAGTTCTTGTGAGATCTGGTTGTTTAAGAGTGTGTAGCACCTCCCCCCGCAACCCCCATGCTCTCTTTCCTGCTCCAGCCACGTAAGACATTCCTGCTTCTCCCTTCACCTTCCACTATGATTATATGTCTCCTGAGGCCTCCCCAGAAGCCAAGTAGATGCTATCATACTTCCCATACAGCCTGTATAATCATATGCCAACTAAATCTCTTTTCTTTAAAAATTACTCAGCTTCTGTTATTTCTTTATAGCAATACAAGAATGGAGTAATACAGAAAATTGGTACCAAGAAGTGGGGCATTGCTTCAAAGATACTTGAAAAGGTGGAAGCAGTTTTGGACCTGTGTAACAGGCAGAGGTTGGAACAGTGTGGAGGGCTCAGAAGATAGGAAGATGAGGGAAAATTTGGAACTTCCCAGAGGCTTGTTAAATTATTGTGACCAAAATGCTGATAGTGATATGTACAATGAAGTCCAGGCTGAGGAGGTCTCAGATGGAAATGAGAAACTTATTGGGAATTGGAGCAAAGTCACTTTTGTTATGTATTAGCAAAGAGGTTAGGTGCATGGTGTCCCTGTTCTAGGGATCTGTGGAACTTTAAACTTGAGAGTGGTGATTTAGGGTACGTGGTGGAAGAAATTTGTAAGCAGTAAAGTGTTCAAGATATAGCCTGTCTGCTTCTAACAGCCTTATCTCATATGTGTGAGCAAAGAAATGTCCTGAAACTGGCAACTTATATTTTAAAAAGAAGCAGAGAATAAATGTTTGGAAAATTTGCAGCCCAGCCATGTGGTGGAAAAGAAAAGCCGATTTTCTGGGAGAAATTCAAGCAGGCTGCAGAAATTTGCATAACTAAAAGGAAGGCAAGTATTGATAGCTAAGATAACGGGAAGGAAAATGGCCTCCAAGGCATTTCAGAGGCCTTCCTGGCAGCCCCTCCCATCATCAGCCCAGAGGTCTAGAAGAGAAGAATGGTTTTGTGGGACAAGCCCAGGGTCCTGATGCCCTGCATAGTCTGAGGACACTGCTCACTGCATCCCAGCTGCTCCATTTCCAATTCCAGCTGTGGCTCACAAGGGCCCAGATACAGCTTGGGCCACTGCTTTACAAGGTGCAAACCATAAGTTTGGTGGCTTCCATGCAGCGTTAAGCCTGCAGGTGTGCAGAGTGTAGGAGTTGAGGCTTCAGAGCCTCTGCCTAGATTTCAGGGGATGTATGAAAACACCTGAATGTCCAGGCAGAAGGCTGCTACAAGGGGAGAGCCCTCAGGGAGAACTTCTACTAGGGCAATGTGGAGGGAAAATGTGGGGTTGGAGTGCACACACAGAGTCCTCACTGGAGCATTGCCTAATGTAGCTGTGAGAAGAGGGCCACTGTCCTCCAGGCCCCAGAATGACACAGCCACCAACAACTTGCACTACACACCTGAAAAAGCCACAGATACTCAATGCCAGCCAATGAGAGCAGCTGTGGCAGCTAAACCCTGCAAAGACACAGGGGCAGGGCTTCCCAAGGCCTTGGGAACCCACCCCTTGCATCAGTGTGGCCTAGATGTGAGACATGGACTCAAAGGAGATTATTTTGGAGCTTTTAGATTTAATGACTGCTCTACTGGATTTCAGACTTGCTTGGGGCCTGGATCCCCTTTGTTTTGGTTGATTTCTCCTTTTTGGAGCAGAAGTACTTACCCAATGCTAATACCTTTATTGTATCTTTTAGGTAACAAACTTCTTTTTTATTTTACATGCTCACAGGTAGAAAGGATTAGCCTTGTCTCAGACGAGACTTTGAACTTTGGACTTTTGAGTTAATGCTGGAATTAGTTAAGATTTGGAGGGATTTCTGGGAAGGGATGATTGTATTTTGCAATGTGAGAAGAACATGAGATTTGGAGGGGCCATCAGCAAAATGATATGGTTTGCATCTGTGTCCTTACCAAATCTCATGTCAAATTGTAATCCCCAGTGTTGGAGGTGGGGCCTGGTGGGAGGTGATTGAATCATAAGGGTGGAGTTCCCATGAATGAATTAGTACCATTCCCTTGGGGCTGTTCTTGTGATAGTGAGTGAGTGAGTTTTTGGGAGATCTGGTTGTTTAAAAGTGTGTAGCACCTCCTGCTTTTTCTCTTTTTCTCCTGCTGTGGCCATGGGAGATGTGCCTACTTCTCCCTTTGCCTTCTACAATGATTTTAAGTTTCCTGAGGCCTCCCCAGAAGCCAAATAGATACTGCCATACTTGCTGTATAGTCTGCAATATCATGAGCCAATTAAACCTCTTTTCTTTATAAATTACTTAGTCTCAGGTATTTCTTTATAGCAGTGTGAGAACAGACTAATATAATATGATTAGATTTTCATTGCTTTTACCTGATTATCTGGGTGGAAGAGAGGTCTAACCAGTAATAGTGAAAGTGTGATTTTTTTTTCTCGTTGCTATGTAAATTTCATAGTCCCTTGCAGGGATCTTTTTAAGCCACTTAGATAAAGAATCCAGACTATCTCTCTCATTTTAACATAAAACGTCTTTAAGACATTGGTCCCAAACTGGAGTAAGTAAGTTCTCTATTTCCTGATCCCTTAGGCATGCAAGATGGGTACCTATCTCAAGGGCAACCATCCAAAGTGGCCTGACAGGAAGTACTCCAAACACAAGTAAGTAGGTATGTCAGCCAGATTCCTTCTCTAGAATTTAAACTGGGAAACAGAATTTTCAAGAGCATGGCATGTGGTAGCAGAAGCTGAGAGGACCTCCAGGAGGCACGTGGTGGCGAGACTTGTGGAAGCCATGAGGGAGGTAAAGATATGAAGAAGCTGAAGCTGCAAGGGAGATGAATGACCTGATTGGGGGAGGGCAAGATGGAAAGATGAGTTCCATAATTGCCCAAGAATGATGTACTCAGTCAAGAAGACAACCAAATCAATGGAACCCCAATACTGTGTGGACAATTCTACTACTTATGTTCCATTTCCACAAGCATCAAACATTTGTTCATCAGTTCCTGGGTTCCTGTGGGGTCTTGCCTCCCTTGTTTGCCACATATATCTTTTTAATAAACTCAAACAATTTAAAGTAGCCTAAGTGAGTTTCTGTTACTGAGCAATAAACAATACCACCCACCTATCTGGGGTCACTTTTTAAATATTTGATTACTAAATAGTAAAAAGTCAAAAAAAAAAGGTACAGATGTTGGGGTAGAAGGGGTCTTTTTTGTTTGCTATGAGTTTAAGAGCTTTTTTCCAGTATATCCAGGTTAGGGGATATATTCAGTGCCTTTTTATTTGCACCCGTTTGGAGAGAATTCATAGGAGCGGGGCAAACAGAGCAAACATCACCCCTGGCAATAGGCTGATGTTCTTCCTCCTCTTTCTGAAGTTCAACTTGATCAAACTGAATGAAGCCATTCAAGAAATACCCATGATTGATGGGAATATCTTGAAAATAGGCAAACAAGTAGAACAGTTAGGTACACTCTTTTACAAAACCTATGAGTAATATTGTTTTAAAATCCATTTTGTTCTGTGGCAAGAACAAAATCATACAGAAGAGTATTAAATAAAAAGTGAAAGTCTTCAGCCCCAATGTCTAGTCCCTATTTCTACTTACTAGAGATAATGATTCTTAACAGTTTCAGGCATAGCCTTTCAGAGTATTTATTTTTAAATACACACCTTTTTATACAAATGAACTTGTACTAAACATACTCTTTCTTTTCTTGCTTGCAGCAGCTATCTATTTCTATTAATACAAATCTGCCTCATTCTATTATCAGCTGCAGTGCATTGTATTTGGTAGTTGTCACATCATTTATTTAACCAGAACTCTACTGATGGGCAAGTAGGTTATTTCCAGTTCTCTGTTCTTATAAATAATGCAGCAGTGAACATTCTTCTACATGTATCTTTGTGTATTTGCATGAATGTATTTATTGGATAAACTCCTAGAAATGGATTTGCTGAGTAAAGGGGATGTGTTGATTTAAAATGCCATAAATATTGTGAAATTGCCATCCCAATTTGTTGTTTCAATTTACAGGAACCACGTTTAAAAAAAAAGTGATTTTCCCACACCTATACTAGACTAGATATTATAAAATCTTTTTATTTTTGCCAATATTATGGGTTTAAAAACTACTGTATTCATGGCCTGGCACAGTGGCTCACACCTGCAATCCCAGCACTTTGAGAGGCTAGGTGAGTGGATCACTTGAGGCCAGGAGTTTGAGACCAGCGTGGCCACAATGGCGAAACAGCATCTCTACTAAAAATATAAAAATTAGCCGGGCATGGTTGTGGGCACCTGTAGTCTCAGCTACTTGGGAGGCTGAGGTGGGAGAATTTCTTTAACTCAGGAAGCAGAGGCTGCAATGAGCCAAGATCACACCACTGCACTCCAGCCTGGGCAACAGAGCGAGACTCTATCTCAAAAAATGTTTTCTTTTTCTCACTTTGGTTTTTTTTTGTGATTAACTTATAGTATGTTTTCCTGCATATACATATATTTCAAAAAATATTTATGTATATTCAACAGTACTAGTCATTTGCCTTTGACTTTGGGGATTTTTGTTAGAAAGTCATTTCCCACTAAAAAATAACACCAAAAAATATAGCTTGTGTGTTCTTCTTTAATGATTTTATTTTTAATATTTAAATTTGGGGATGTCTGGAATTTATTCTAAGGAGGGATATTGGGATCCATTTCTTTTCCAGAAAAACCATACAGCCTCCCAACAACATGCATTACAAAACTATCTTTTCTAATCTTATATATATAATAAATATATCTTTCACGTCCTATATCCCTATATATATTTGGATCTATTTCTGATCTGACTGAATATGATTGTGCTGATATACCTACTCCTGTGCCAGTAGAAGCTATTTAAATTCCTATAGCTTTGAAAATGCCTTAATATCTGGTGGGAGTTATATCTGTTTCCTAGGGCAATTTGAAAGTAAGTGTAAAAAAAAATCATAAAATTAAGTGTAATCTTTGACCCAGCAATTCCATTTCTGAAATTTTTAACTAAGAAAATTTTAAAAGTATGTATAATTGAACGGTATATAATTCACATTTCCCCAGGACCAACCAGGACATAGCACAAATTGGATCACAGTTAGAGTTATAACTAGAGTAACGAGTCATTTGCTTGAGAATGGGAGAGTTTCCCTGGGTCTTTCCGTGCTAAAACCCAGGAAATCCTCAAGTTAAACTGGATGGTTGGTCACCCCCGCTCCCCAAATATTTTTGGTTCTTGTTCCTTCTGTTCCTACATGTTCTCTAGCTTCAGAAACATTCCTCTCCATAAATATTTCTGGGAGATTCCTAAGTTTCATCTGTGCTCACACATGTGTGTTTCACATGGGCACACACAAATATTCATCTCTATTCCTGCTGACACTGCTATTGTTCCACCTGCATAGGAGTTCCCAATAGATGCTACTCTCTATTGTGTGCTACTTTGTTGTCAGACTTTCCTGCTTTTTTGGGTAGAGTGGGCATCACTGCCTCTTTGCTTGGTATAGTATCACCTCTCTGGTGTTAAGAAATCTCTAAAGCTGTGTGACTCCAGTTACTCTGACTTTACTGCTGTTGCACATGTCTGCCACTCTATAACCAAGCACTGAGCCTCCAAGAGATAAACTGCCAGACTTCCAAACCTGAGAATAGTCTATGCCTTCTTTGTATGAAATATACAGAGACCACGTTGGTGGGGAGCTGCTAGAATGGTTCTCTGATCCTCCCAAACCTCAATTCATCATTTGCTTGCACTTGTCTGTGTAACTGAGTCCTCGAGCCTTCCCTCCTGAAAGGAGTTTTCAAGGGTCTGCCTGGTCACCACATGGTTGACATTACATTCATGTTGTATTGCCTTCTCTGCTTATAGCAGTGAATTCCCAAATGCTTATCTTGAGGTTGCTACCCCTCATCTTTCTATATGTTCAATATTAGGAGAAAGCTAGATGTTCTTGGGGCAGAGACAAAACAGCAGCGGGGAGGTTAACCTTTATGCAGCTACTTTGGGGAGCTGGTAATCAAGTCATATCTAACATTTACCTACTGAAATCCATAAATAACAGAACGATGCTTTTTATCCTACTTTTATCTACCATTTGTGATTGGTAGGTTGGGTATTGGCCAAAATTATGTTGGAGGATTTACATAGTTTAGGTTAACTGGCATAAATCTTTTCGTGTGTGGAGCAAGGTGAAAAGAAGAAAATATTAGAAATTCATAAGCGAAAAAAAAAATGGTGGCTAGGAGACAGGACTAACATCCACCTCCCGCTGGATGGACAGTCCTGCTGGGACTCACACTGTGAAGTTTTGCTACAAGAACCACCAAAGAAGCACACCAGGAAAACCAAAAGAATTCACAGACCCTTTGAAGGAAGTGGCTTGCCACTGCAAACGCCATGAGACAGCCAAAAAACTGTGAGATCCAAAAGTGTGAGAGGGGAAAAAGTTGGCCTCCAAATATACATTCCCACTGGGGAACCTGAAAATCCAGATCACAGGAGAAGCATTTAACCTTACCTAGAGCTGAAACGGATTTAGAGAACTGAGTACACTACAAAAGTAGAAGCAGCAGGAAGAACCCTGTAGGCACTCCCGGTCCTCAGCTTGAGCCCCGGGGACCATTCATGGTTTTATCTCACACAGGTGTACAGAGAAGGGACAGGTGTACAGCCAGTGGAAATGCGGAGGGTCCACAGGGTGAAGGAAATTCCTGCTGAACTTTGTAATAATTTTGACCGAGCACGAACTCTCCTGAGTAGACTCCAGGGCAGGGGGTTGGGAGGTTGGGTGGTGAAAGGGAAGTGCAGATATTAGTGCAGAAGCTGCAACCTAAGGTGCAGGCAGGCAGAGGTGAGGCCTGAGACACCTGCTTGCTTTCTCAGCTGGGAAGCTTGTAGCCTGGGACAAGATTTCAGCCTGGCTCACCGCTCTATGGCCCTGCCCATCACCTGAGAGGCCCCGGTACTCATCCTGGCCAACACGGGGCAAGATTATAGCCCACTTCTACTACTGTAGCTGGAGCTCTCTTGAAAGCTCCATCTCCTGGCTGGAGGTCAGCTAACTCAAGCCATTACAGAAACTCAGAACACAACAATCCTGCTTCGAAGATGGAGAAAATAAAAGCTAATTCTACTACCTGAAATACCCTGCCTCACCAGATGACCTACATCTGTCCACATGACTTTACTGCTAGCATAACCAGCATTTGAGAAAACCAGTGCACTAAACAAAACTACAACCAAAGGCTATCACAGAGTCCACTTAGTTCCCCTGCCACTTTTACTGGTACAGATGCTGGTATCCATGGCTGGGAGACCTGAAGACAGATCACATCACAGGTCTCTTTGCAGACATTCTCCAGCACCAGTCTGGAACCCAGCCGCCCCACTGGGTGGCTAGGCCCAGAAGAGAAATAAAAATCACTTCATTCTGGCTCTCAGGAAGCCCTATCCCTAGAGGAAGGGGAAGAGCACAGCATCATGGCATCACCCCATGGTACAAAAGAACTTGAACAGCAGCCCTTGAGTTCCAGATCTTTCCACTGAAACAGTATACCCAAATGAGAAGGAACCAGCAAAGTAATTCTGGCCATATAGAAAAGTAAGATTCTATAAGACACCCAAGGTTCTGCAAGACTCACTCTAGCTCTCCAGCAATGGATCCAAACCAAGAAGAAATCTCTGAATTGCCAGAAAAAGAATTCAGAAGGCTGATTATTAAGCTACTTAAGGAGGCACCAGAAAAAGATGAAAATTGTCTTAAAGAAATTTTTAAAAATACAGGATATGGATGAAAAAGTCTCCAGAAAAATAGATATCATAAAGAAAAGACAATCACAACTTCTGGAAATGAAAGACACACTTAGAGAAAAGAAAAATACACTAGATAGTTTTAACAATAGAAATTTGAACAAGTAGAAGAAAGAACTTCAGAATTCAAAGACAAGGCTTTTGAATTAACCCATTCTGACAAATACAAAGAAAAAAGAATAAAAAATAAATGAGCTAAGCCTCTA
Source organism: Hylobates moloch (assembly GCF_009828535.3). NCBI lineage: Eukaryota > Metazoa > Chordata > Mammalia > Primates > Hylobatidae > Hylobates > Hylobates moloch. The sequence continues at coordinate 77,194,549 of NW_026652276.1, forward strand.
AATAATTTGGGATTATGTTAAGTGACCAAATATAAGAATAATTAGTGTTCCTGAGGAAGAAGAAAACTCAGACAAGAGAAAGAAATAAGGGGCATCCAAATCAGTAAAGAGGAAGTCAAATGGTTGCTGTTCACTGATGATATGATTGTATGTCTAGAAAACCCTAAAGACTCATCCAAAAAGCTCCTAGATCTGATAAATGAATTGAGTAAAGTTTTAGGATACAAAATCAATGTACACAAATCAGTAGCACTGCTACACATCAACAGCGACCAAGCTGAGAATCAAATCAAGAACTCAACCCCTTTTACCATAGCTGCAAAAAAAGAAATAAAATACTTACGAATATACCTAACCAAGGAGGTGAAAGACCTCTACAAGGAAAACTACAAGGAAAACTACAAAACACTAGTGAAAGAAATCACAGATGACATGAACAAATGGAAATGCATCCCATGCTCATAGATGGGTAGAATCAATATTGTAAAAATGACCTTATTGCCAAAAGCCATCTACAAATTCAATACAATTCCCATCAAAATACCACCACCATTCTTCACAGAACTAGAAAAAACAATCCTAAAATTTATATGGGAGCAAAAATGAGCCCACATAGGCAAAGCAAGATTAAGCAAAAAGAACAAATCTGGAGGCATCACATTGCCTGACTTAAAACTATACTATAAGGATATAGTCACCAAACAGCATAGTACTGGTTAAAAAAAAATAAAAGGCACATAGACTGATGGAACAGAATAGAGAACCTAGAAATAAAGCCAAATACTTATAGCCAACTGATCTTCAACAAAGCAAACAAAAACATAAAGTGGGGAAAGGACATCCTATTCAACAAATGGTGCTGAGATAATTGGCAAGCCACATGTAGAATTATAAAACTGGACCTTCATCTCTCATGTTATACAAAAATCAACTCAAAATGGATCAAAGACTTAAATCTGAGACCTGAGACCATATAAATCCTAGAAGATAACATCAGAAGAAAACTTTCTATACATTGGCTTAGGCAAAGACTTTATGACCAAGAACCAAAAAGCAAATGCAATAAAAACAAATTTGAATAGACAGGACTTAATTAAATGAAAAAGCTTCTGTGCAGCAAAAGAAATAATCAGCAGAGTAAATAGACAACCCACAGAGTGGGAGAAAATCTTCTCAAGCTATGCATCCAACAGAGTACTAATATACAGAATCTATAAGGAACTCAATCAAATCAGCAAGAAAGAATCAAACAATCCCATCAAAAGGTGGACTAAGGACATGGATAGACAATTCTCGAAAGAAGATATAAAAATGGCTAACAAACATAAGGAAAAATGCTCAATGTCACTAATGATCAGGGAAATGCAATTCAAAGCCACAGTGGGATACCACCTTACTCCTGCAAGAATGGCTATAATTTTAAAAAATAGAAAAAATAATAAGTGTTCGTGTGAATGTGGTGAAAAGGGAACAGTTTTACACTGCTGGTGGAAATGTAAACTAGTACAGCCGCTTTGGAAAGCAGTGTGGAGATTCCTTAAAAAACTAAAAGTAAAACTACCATATGATCTAGTAATCCCACTACTGGGAATCTACCCAGAGGAAAAGAAGTCATATTAAAAAGACATTTGTCCACACCTGTTTATAGCAGCAAAATTCACAATTTCAAAAATATGGAACCAGCTTAAAATGCCCACCAACCAATGAGTGGATAAAGAAAATGTGATATCTCTCTCTCCATAGATATAGATATAGATATAGATATAGATACTTAGCATATGGTTGTACAAAATTTTAGACTCTCAGAGGGAAACCACAAGATAAACAACATTATTTGTACAAACATTTTAGGCACAATGAGTCATTGTGATTGTTTTGGGAAAGTGACATATAGTTGTAACTACCTTTCTACAGCTTACTTACCTTTCTATGGCTGAGTATATGTGTGTGTATGTATGTGTTTGTGTGTGAGAATGTGTGTATATATATACACACACATATGTATATATATACACATATATATATACATACACACACACACAAACACATACACACACACACATATATATCATGGAATACACTCAGACATAGAAAGGAAGGAAATAATGGCATTCGCAGCAACTGGATAGAGTGGGAGACCACTATTCTAAGTGAAGTAACTCAGGAATGGAAAACTCAACATCGTATGTTCTCACTTATTAGTGGGAGCTAAGTTACGAAGATGCAAAGATATAATAATGTGATAATGGACTCTGGGGACTTGAGGGGAAGGGTGGGAGGCAGGCAAGGGAGAAAAGATTATATATTGGGTGCAGGGTACAATGCTTGGGTGATGAGTGCACCAAAATCTCAGAAATCACCACTAAAGAACTTATCTATGTAATCAAATACCACCTGTTCCTCCAAAACTATTGAAATAATAATAATTTAAAAAGAAATTCATAAGTATATTTTAGCTACTTTTAATAAACTTAAAATTACCTTTATTATTTTAGTATCCCAGTGATTTTAAGGTTGTCTTAGAATTACAAGTGAAACAAGTTATTCCATTTATTTGTAATTCCAACAACAATAATGATGTTGATTTACCTATCAATTCATTGACGACACATAGATAGATAGATGATAGATAGATGATAGATAGATAGATAGATGATAGATAGATAGATAGATAGATGATAGATTAGGTAGATAGATAGATGATAGATGATGATAGATTAGATAGATGATAGATAGATAGATGATAGATAGATAGATAGATAGATGATAGATAGATGATGATAGATAGATAGATGATAGATAGACAGATAGATAGATAGATAGATAGATAGATAGATAGATGATTGATAGATGATAGATAGATAGATAGATAGAATCTCATTTAGTCATTATTTTGCCACTAAGAATCTCTCCGGACTAACCTCTCTCTATTTCTCTCTCTTTTTTTTAAATTATTCTTGTGTTTGACAAGAAATGTAGGTTTCAAGCTATACAGAAAGCTATTTTCACAGTAGACCTGAGACTGCTCTCCTTAGAAGGATCTGCATGCTAGGTTGGCCCCTGGCTAACACAGGAGAACTTGGCTGGAAAACAATTCCCTACAACTGTATGTAACTTTCCCAAACGATCACAGTGACTCATTGTGCCTAAAGTGTTTATACAAATAGCGTTGTTTCCATTGTGGTTTCCCTTTGAGAGTTTAAATTTTGTGCAACCATATCCTGAGTCCTGTGAATATTTTCATCTATAGTCCTGTGAAACCTGGGGGTTGTCGGGATCCTTGACGCACAGGATCATGGTGCATTTGTTGTGACCTGAGATTTGGTGCCACCCATCCTCTCAAGTTTCCATCATGTGATTTAGTGAAAATAGTACAAATGGCAACATTCTGAGTTAAGAGGGTTCCTGTAGGTATAATTGGGGCACAGGTGACACCAGCAACTAACTCCCATTGCCATAGTGACTGAATGCTCTTTAGAACCATCCACTTATACTAATACTTTCCATTTATTGGCATAAAATCCTATTCCAATATAAGAACTTGTTAATGTGTGTGTTTGTGTGGGTTCTTTGCCACCAAACTTGATATTATATGCTATTCACTCTTGTACCAAACCATCTCCTCAAGTTACCCTACTGAACAAAGCTTTAGATACTATTGATGTTTACCATGAAAGAATGTTTACAATGTGCTAGCTATTTCATTTTAGGCCATGAGAGACTAATATGATTCACTTACAAAACACAAACTTAGGGTGTCCATGGAAGCAGTGTTGTATTAGTGTTTTTCTTCTTTCCTCCTTGTTCTTTCTTGATTTTGGTTCATCTTTATTGGATATGGTCTGGAATCAACTCCATGTGTATTGGTTAGGATGATGTTTCCTGCCCAGCATCATCAGAATAATACATTCTGTGTGTCTAAAGAAAGATATTTCAACTTCTCTCCAAGGGATGAAAGACTCACGGTCTTAACTAAAGTCACTAATATTTGAACCTGTGTACATATTATTCCAATGGAGTCAGTGGAATTTTTGCCATTGTGTTTTTTTGTTGTCTGTGTTTTTTTACACTGAAAAAGTTACACTCCTGATAATTTCCTTTCTTGATTAAAAAAATAAAAACTAAAACTATAATAAGTGCTATTTTCCATTTTCCCTATTCAAAGACTTCTAAGACAGCTATATGTGCCAATATCAGGATATTTCAGGTGGCATCTTTTGACTCTATCCCTAGCCTGAGATAATATACCCATGTACGTAAGAAATAGATTAATCATCTGCTGGAGCAAGAAAGCATTGAGAGACTGTTTTTCAGAAGCACCAGATGCAGAAGTATAAATCGTACAAAGAGCAACAGTGGCAAAAAATAGGCAAAGCAGTCCCCGGCCTTGCTGTTTGCTTTTGGAGATAATTAAGCAGTTTGAACTAAACCAGTGACAAAGAAATCTAGGAGACTGAAGAATTTTTGACAAACCTTTAACTCAACATCAATTATTTGGAGGTCTTAGAGAGTATACCTGAATAACAAACTAATAGCCATTTGAGACATGTATATGACATTATAATATAACAATAGTAGAGTGTTCATGGGACCTTTTATAGGGTTGATAAAACTCAAATTGCAAAGGACAAAAACACAGGTGGGTTGCGGTACATTTTTATTATAATTTTGCAAATATGTTTATTATTACAAGTACATTTTTGTTTTTATGTCAGAGTATTTCATGTAACATTGAGCACAACAGTATTAGGAAGTGATTAGTGCAGATAAACACAGGAGTTTCAATATGCCATGAAGCTTCCTCCGATTTTGTACTTTGAAGTAATGAATTGCTCTATAGAGATGAGCTCTTCAAATATTATTATATTATTATCAAATATTGAAGTTCAGATCTTCAAAAAATATTATTACAATTATTACAACAATAATAATACAACAACACAAACTATAACCACATTTTTATAAGATCAATTAGGGTAATCAGGTAAAAAACAACCCCTGAAATAAGAAGTGAAAATTTTCTAGTGCTATTATACTATCCATTTTTCTACCTTTTACTTTCAGCTTAAAAAAGTAACTTTCCAACTTGGCTGTTCAGAACTTTCACTAAAAGCTGGGTCTGGAGCTTTTAAGCCCCTTGAAAGGGTAGTAGCATCAGGGCAGTATTCTAAAATCTATAAAAAACTTTCACCTAATACTAATGGTTAAAACATTTCCACATAAATACCTTTGCCTACTTATTTCTGTTTTATCTCCAGTGTAGTAGAGTCAATAAAGCCAATCTTAAACAATCTTCCTTCTCCAAAGAAGGGATGTATACTGGGAAAAAAAATTAATTCCCTCCGAAACAGGAAAAGTTATATGTAGAAATCTAATAAGAGAGGGAAAGACAGAGAGAGACAGAGAAAGAGAGAGAGAGAGAGAAAAGGAGCATTTCAGTCAGCAGAGAATAACTGTGGCTGAAATAGGAAAATTAATTCATTATTATTTATAAGTTAATTGATTTTAACACTTTGGTTTAGATAAACATAGTTCAAGCAAATGTTATCCCAAATGACTCATTAATGTGAGCATTCTGCTGGAGTTTGCAAATTTTCATTGGTGAATTTATAGCTGCAGCCTGCTAACAGAGATCATATTGCCTGACTAGACGTATGCATGTAATATTCGCAAACAGATATTTAAAAGTCATAAAAGGAGAGGATCTTTTGCAATTACAATGATGCAGTTTTCTGTTTCCACTTAAGTAGTTTTAACAATTACCTAAGTAGATAACTTTCCAAAAAGAACACCATTTTTTAAACTCCAAAATTTCTCGAATATTGAATTTTAATTCCTTCATCTTTCCATACTTTTGTACAAAATCAGAACCTCAATGTAGAGAGATTTTGTCTGTTTGTTCATCTGTATTCTGTTTTCACTTACAAGAAAAAAATGTAAAGTTAATATTGTTTTAAACAGTATTGCTTATTATTAAAATTTTAAACGCAACAAGTGAAGACATCCAGCTTTCATACCTCTAAATCCTATATCCATCCGTAGTCTTTCTTTTAGCTAATCCTTTGAAGAAGGTTAATGTACCCATTTCCATGTCCATTCCTTTCTCTCTTCCTCCTCCATCATTTTTTTCTTTTTTTTCTTTTTGAAACAGAGTCTTGCTCTGTCACCTGGGTTGGAATGCAGTGGCACGATCTCAACTCACTGCAACCTCTGCCTCCTGGGATCAAGCAATTCACATGCCTCAGCCTCCCAAGTAGCTGGAATTACAGATGCCTGCCACCACATCTGGCTAATTTTCTTGTGTTTTTAGTAGAGACGTGGTTTCACCATTGCATTAGTCCATTTTCATGCTGCCGATAGAGACATATCCGAGACTGGGCAATTTACAAAAGAAAGAGGTTTAATTGTACTTACAGATCCACACGGCTGGCGAAGCCTCACAATCATGGTGGAAGGCAAGGAGGAGGAAGTCACATCTTCCATGGATGGCAGCAGGCAAAGAGAGAGCTTGTGTGGGGCATTTCCCATTTTAAAAATCATCACATCTCATGACACCCATTCACTACCACAAGGACAGCATGGCAAAGAACAGAAAGACCTCACTATCACGAGAACAGCATGGGAAAGACCCGCTCCCATAATTCAATCATCTCCCAGTGGGTACCTCCAACAACACGTGGGAATTATGAGAGCTACAAGGTGAGATTTGGGTGGGGACACAGAGCCAAGCAATCTGGGTCATGCTGATGCAAGAGGTGGATTCCCATGGTCTTGGGCAGCTCCACCCCTGTGGCTTTGCAGGGTACAGCTTTCCTCCTGGCTACTTTCATGGGCTGGCATTGAGAGTCTGCAATATTTCCAGGCACACAGTGCAGGCTGTCGGTGGATCTGCCATGCTGGGGTCTGGAGGACAGTGGCCCTCTTCTCATGGCCCCAGTAGGCAGTGCCCCAGTGGGGAATCTGTGTGGGGGCTCCAACCCAACATTTCCCTTCCACACTGCCCTAGCAGAGGTTCTCCATAATCCTTTACTCTTACTTTTTTCTCTTAATTTCCAATGGCTAGCAACATTTTCCTTCCCTTTGAGGCAGGAATTTTCTTTATATAATATACTATTCTTTGTATTCTGTCCAGGGATGCTCCCTTCCCTTTCTTCCCTTCCTTTACTCTCCCAATCCCCTTGGAGAAGTATTAGTAGTAGCCTCAGGACAACATTCTAAAAGCTATAAAAAACCTTTCACCTAATACTAATGGCTGAAATATTTCCATATAAATATCTTTGCCTGCTTATTTCTGCTTTGTCTGCAGTGCAGTAGAGCCAATAAAGCCAGTCTAAGACAACCTTCCTTCTTGAGATGTATGCTGGAAAAAAATTGTTTAGACCCTATTTCTGGGGTCTACACATACTCACTCTATTTGTATGTCACAGGGTCCAAAGTGATGAAAGCTGGCCAATGCTACTTTGAATTCTAAAACCCCAGTTCGTAACACTGTGTAAAATACACTCATCAGCCTCACCCACAGGGCCCGTACTTTTGGATAAGAAATATCCAGGTTGGATCAATTAAAGGTCATTATAAAATGTGAATTTTACTACCTTCTCTTACATACAACCTCCAGATGGTTGTTACAAGGTCATATCCCCCTTCCTGTTTGTCTATGCTTTTTATGAGCAGGACAGGAAAAGGACAGGAAGGTAGCTGGGGATTTGGCAGTCAAGTGTAGCATACTTGATGCTCACACCGTCTCTTTTCATGCTCCCAGTACTGTTTGTTGAGTCCACATTGCTCTGGCAGGGCCCCCAGTCTCTGAAGCTACTCCTGTCCACAGGCATGTTCCACCATGTGGATCCAGAGATGCCCTCCCAAAACCAAAGTCAGGCAACAGTGAAGGGATGAAGTGGCTGGAAGGGAAAGTGGAGATATAATATGTTAGAGGAATCCTAAAGCACTATTTATTATATCCAGTGGTTCACAGAATTGAGATGCACGGATGTTTTAGGGGTTTTTGTTTATTTGTTTTTGTGGCCTAGGCTGGAGTGCAGTAGCATGAACTCTTCTTACTACAACCTCCACTTCCTAGGCTTAGTCGATCTTCCCACTTCAGCCTCCTGAGTAGATGAGACTATAGGTGTGCACGACCCCTTGACCACCGGCTAATTTTTTTTATTTTGTGTAGAGATAGGGGTTCTGCCATGTTGTCCAGGCTGGTCTTGAACTGCTAAGCCAAAGCAGTCATCCCTCCTTGGCCTCCCAAAGTGTTGGAATTATGGGTGTGAGCCACCATAGGCAGCCAGACATTTTAGTTTTTATTTACAATTTGCTCTTACAGACTTGCCTCAAAAATTATTTTTAACAGACAGCCTCCAGGAAACAGTCTGGATTTGGGAGCAGACAAGCCCAAATGAAGGAACAACTTGTTCATGGGTAATCCTCAGTCTCTAGGATACAAAACAAGTGCTTATCCAAATACTTGCTGAACTAATCACTGAATAAATCCAGAAACAAGCCTCTATTGTTACATTCATTCAACCCATCTTATTTCTTATTCCCAAATCCTCAAAAAAGTTCAAACAGTTGTAAAGACACTTGGCAAAAATGACGATTTTTTTTTTCCCCTAGGATAGTTTAACCTGAGTGGAAATGTTGGCTGTTCACATTTTTGGAGAGAGAAAAAGCTTCAGGAGTACTTTGACCTGCTGCTTGGTCAAAACCATTGAGTGAGTTAAGAAATTGCTAGAATAAAAAGGAGTTGAGTCAGACTCACATGTGCGGCACATTTCAGTGGGCACACACTTGAGTCACAGTGCGTAGGTTCAAATCCTGGCTCTGCCATTCAATTCTGTGCAGTTAAGCAAGTTACTCAATCTCATGTGCCTCAGTTTCTCCAACTGAAATGTAGAAATTATTATACTTATTTTTTTATGGTTGAGGTAAATGAGGCAAATTACTTGGAAGAGTGTCTGACAGTGAAATTAAAGTTTGCAATAATAATAATAAATATAACAAAAGTATTGTTATATATTAGAATATAATTTAATATGTAATAATAATACTATTATTTCTAGGTGAGGGGTAGAGATAATTGTGAAAGAAGAATCTCAAAGAATATAGTGGAGAGAGCGCTCATAGGAGACTTCTATGAAAGCTTACAGTGGTAACCAGTGGTTCTCCTCAGAAAGATAAAAGATTATAGACTGGTATTCAAGCTTTTTTTCCTTTGGTGGTAAAAGTCACTCTGTGTTTCGTCCTCTTCTCAAAACTTTTTTCTTCTCACCAGCTTAAGCAATTCCCCATCAAAGGCCTCTCTCTTTCTCCTTTTTGCCATCCACCATCCGCAATGCCATCCACCATTCCTGCACATCTCAAGTAAAATCCATATAGCAAGAGGACCATGTGGGTTAAACATTCTGGCCAAAGGGCAGCATAAGGAATCCAAGAAATGGATGTCATTAACTGAGGTTTTGGGAAATGAGACACCAGGAAGGCTACCCAGAGGACATAATGTCAGACCCAGATTGTTTAAGGAACAGTGTTTTCCCACCATGTTTCACATTATCTAATTGACAGAGCTCCCCTTACCTATTCATAGCCAGAAGTCAAGCTTCACCACAGGACTCTGCCTCCTCAACCTTTAAGCTGCAGTGATCACCATCTGCATACCCAGATGATGACCTAAGAGTGACAAGAGCTCAGACTCTGAAGTTTGGGCTCATTGCCAGTTTAAGTATATGCTGCCACCTTTCGCTACTGAATTTGGCATAAGAGATGAGTGACAAGCAGAGATTTTAATCACTCCTCTGTGTTGAGCTACAAGCAGTCAGAAAGACTTGTAGGGTCAGGCTGAGCCCTAACCACAGGGAGTGCTGTTAACATTGAGAGCAAAGCAATAACAGAGACAGACCCCTGTGACCCACAGCAACACAGTGGGCTGGATGTGCTTCTGTTATATTATTAATTGTTATCCCAATGGCTAAATACCAAATATAGTAATAACTCAAAACACCAAAACAAATAGTTAGTTTTCAATTATCCTCTCTAGCCTGTTGCAAGTTACATTTTTTTCAGCAAGGAAGAACAAAAATCAGCCATATATAATCAATTCAATTATATACTCTCTAAAGCAGGTGAATTTTATCATAGGTTATACTTTAAATATATGTCTTTTATACTTTACAATATGTCTTTTATATTTTAAGTATGTTTAAAAGTAAAATGAAAAATATCTAAGAAAACAAAAGTAAAAAGGAATTTCATTTTTAAAAGGTGTTATAGAAATTTAGAAATAATGCTGTTCAATAAAAATTTTAAAAAATGATATTTTGCAACCCTTTCTTCTTTGTGGTCCTCAGGATTTAAGTATTGTGAAAAAAAAATCAAAAAATAGTACAATGTTAGAGGGCAAACATATTTTTTAAAATCTATGTATATGTTCATTTAATGTTATGTATCTTTGTTGTATCTTTGAACAAACTAGAATGAGTTTATAAACTATGACTTATACGTAGAAAACATATTGAATGCTCAACAAAATGATCAGTGCTACTAAATCTCTTCATGAGCCTTACAATACACTCATCACTTTCTTTTACCTTAACCTATCTTTATGGAAAATTTTATGTTGTGGTCTTTTCATTTTCAGGTGGGGCACTGTTGTAAGTGGCTGAATGAATTTATACAAAACCAGTTCTCAGAAAATAAATTTCTCTGACTTTAAAATTGCTTCCTCCTGGGGAGACTGCAATGTAATAAAGCTTAAAGTTTGAGAGATTTTTATGCTTGAAGTGAGAAAAATACAGAAACAAGCTGATTCATGCACAGATGTCTCACATTTCTTTCTTCAGTCTCCAGCACTTTCCAAAAGCATGTCAGTGGTCCTATTTGAGGCATCTTTGGTGAAAATTAATAAAATTTTCAAAGAAACCCTAGCAAAAAAAAAAAAAAAGGAGGATGAAAAAAAGGATTTGTAGAAGAGATACTTCACAGAATCCAAAGAAATGTTGAAGAACCAGGTCTCAGGAAGAACAGAGGCTTTTTCAACTCTGCTATTACATAGTTAAACTTGCAATTCCCAGTCTCTGTGTCTTTAGTTCAAACAGTTAAGGAAGAGAATCTGATTGACCAGCTTGGGTCCAGTCTTCATCCCTGCTGCAATCAACTGTGAGCAGTAAGGTGCAGTTACACAGTGGAAGGATGTCTGCTGACTTCCCTTGCTATGGGATTTGGGGTAGAGAAAAGTTCTAATGGGAAAGGCACGAGGGCTGCACAAACTGCTACAAAGTCCAAGTTGTCCCAAACACTTCAGAAAGCTCATAAACAGATTTTCACTCCCTCAACTTTGCAGCAATATTTAATGAATACATGCTATATGTTTAGTACTATTCTATGCATGGGCATGGTGGAACAATATATTGGTACCCTCCCTATTTTGACACAAATGGCTGATTATTCATGAGTAACTGGCATTGAAGGCTTCCAAAGGAGCCAAGAAGCAATGATGTCTCTCTGGTTAGTGACCATCCCAAATGTGACCACTTTAGATTCCCAGATGCTCTCTCACTTGTGTAAAGACAAAAACTCAAGTTTTAATATACAACAAAGCATTTGTGACAAGTCATTGTGCCATGGGACACTTAAATGTTCATTGGTTTGTGTTTGATGATAAGACTTCTTCAATATTCTGACCCCTTCATTACTAGTTCATACCAAATTCTGGTCTCTGGCAGAAAGTCTAGCATTCAATGCTGAGAAAGGGCCCCTTTCTCCATGTTTTGTAATCCAGCATTACACCGGACACGTAACTGGCCTTAAGCAAACACTTACAGATTGATTGACTTGGTCATTTTATAATTCTGGTAACACATTAAATCATTATTACAAATGATCCTCAAGTAAGAGTTAAATTTCATTTCAAATGATTATTCCAAATGTTGTGCATCACTCCCAGGACTAACAAATTAAGCAAGACCATGCAGGCAGGATTTAAACCAACCTCCAGCAATGTTACTTTTGCACGCTCTCTCCAATGTCCATATCTGCAATATCTTTACTGCCTCACATGAGGCTCTTTAAGCTTAAAGTTGCTTTTAAGAACATTCTTTTACTGTTTATTTTCCTTATTGCTTTGTGGCTTAAATTTAATTCAATTTTATGTTTTGCTTTTTTGATTTTTTTTTCTTCAAAGTTCTGATTTTTCATGCTTGGGATTGTATGGGGTGGCCACTTTTCTTCACTAATGCAGTAACTAATGTATAGTTGCCAGCTCACTTCAGTGCCTTCTTGAGAAAACAGTTATATGCAAAGTTAAGTGATGTCGGAATGAATTTACTGTGCTCTGTGTGTGTGTGTGTGTGTGTGTGTGTATGTATGTTTAATAGGATAAACTGCAAAAAAGCAAAAAGCTCCAGCAATTCCTCATATCCTGAATAAAACAGACATGCCAAAATTATGACTAGATAACTTCGACTTGATTTTCCTACTAAGGTACTGGTAGAAATTTAATTTCAATTTTTAAAATCAGGCTACATGCTTCTAACACAAACGTTCCCTGTACTGGCACAAATAATGAATACATACACGGATAAAAACCATTTTAACTTTCAATGCTTAGGGCATTGTCTGATGGGGAAAGATAAGTTTATTTGTAGTACACATGAATGAGTATGCTAGTGTGAAGGCATAAAGTGTGATGACTGGTAATACTCGTTGCTTGGGTGATATTTGTAGCCACTGGACAGAAAGAAGCCTTGTTACTCTATAATGAGGGGAGGGTTGCAGAAGATGCTTTCTTCCTGGCTTGTCCTGTGTAGCCATTAGAATTTTGATTAGGATAGTCAGGGTTCATCTAATCCAGCTATCTTTACATGTGGCCGACTCACCTTAGACCACCACCCTCTTATACTCCCCGCCACTTGAATGTGGGCAGAATGTGCGACTTGCTTCCAGCTGATAGAATATGACAAAAGTGAAGGGATTTTGCAAATGTAATTAAGGTGCTGAAACAGTTTGATTTTGAGTCAGTCTAAAGGAGATTATGCTGGGTAGCCTGACCAAATCAAATAAGCCTTTTAAAAGAGGGTTTAGGTCTTCCCTGAGCTCAAAGGCTTGATGCAGTGAAACTCTCCTGGGTCTTGAAGAAACTAACTGCCATGGGCTCTATAGCTGATAGAAACGAATTTTACCATTAGCTGCTTAAACTTGGAAGAGAACTCCAAGCTTCAGATGAGCTTCAAGTCCAGGCTGACATTGTGATTGCAGCCTTGAGAGACTGAGAAGAAGACCCAGGTAAGCTGTACCCAGATTCCTCACCCAAAGAAACTGTAGGATAATAAATACTGGATGTGTTGTCTGGGCCTCTACATGTGTGGTTATTTAACAATTGAAAACCAATATGCTATAATAAATAACAATATCTGAAGATTATTTCATAAAGATGACAAAAGGATATCCATTTGTTTGTTTTTAAAATGAATAAACTGAGGCACTTTAGGAAAATATATACAGTATATGATTTATTATATTGACTACAAAGTAGGTTCTGGTATACATCCAAACCTTTCTAAAGAAAAGCCTAGGATTAAGCTTATGTTTCTGGATTTTTGGACTCTCTTCTGAAGCCACATATTGATTCTTGCCCAAAACTACCTGCACTAAAACACCTGCTTCTTATTTTATGGAGGACTTAGTAGTGATGTCATTCTGGTTTTGCTCCGAGGATGAGCTTTTATAGTCTTTATCAGCTGGCTCCTGAGCAAGGATTTGCTTCCTATTAGTATGCCTTGGAAAACGCTAACTGCTGACTTTATAAATAACCCAGGAATGACTTTACAATGCTATAATTACATGGATTTAATCAGATTGTTTTGGATCAGATTTACTTTAGGGACTATGTTTTCCTTGGCTAATTTTTCTGTTACATTTGCAATTTTGTTGTGAACAGTGGCAGAAAGACATTCCCTTTGTAGGAAGAATAACTTATTATGTGAATTTGGAGCCGAAAATAAGTGTTCCACACATGAATGTGCACGACACTTCCTGTGTTTCTCTCCTAAAACCCTTGGCCACAGGATCTCTGGTATATGACGAGCTAATTATTTTATTCCTAATGCAACTTCAAGAAATGTAGCTTTACTAAATGATAAATTACTTTCTGAATTAGAGACAGAATTTAAGACACGTGCTGAGTTAGACAACCAGATTTTGCTGTGCTCGTGAAAATGTGGATAAACACTTTCAAGGCTCTCAAGTACTTATAGTGATAAAGTTACTTGAAACTCTACTGATATGAATACTTCAACACCTTGCTCATTCAGTTTTATGTTAGTCGCGGAGATGCTTTCCATTAACCATGTCTTTAGTTTCATAATTTGCTCATGTTTGTTTAATTTTTGCACTATGAGATCTATGCCCAAGGAAAGAAATCTTTTCTCAGTACAAATGCTTCACAAACTGTTTTTTCTTGAAGAGACACATTCAAAGTAAACATTATTTTTCCAGCAATGTTTCCAATTAAGCAATGCCTTAATTGTTTTACACCTAAAATGGATGCAAAATAAGCAGAAAATATATTCGCAAGGCTAATTGCCCTTCCACCAGCCAAAAAAAAAAAAAAAAAATTTACGACTCATGTTTCTTAATGGAAGCATCGCCCTCTAGTGGATAGGGCTGCAATAATGTTAACTTACTTTTTCCACATAACTACCTTTGTGTGAAATTCAAATAACATAACCATTTTAAAGTGTACAATTCATTAGTATTTATTGTAGTCACATGTGAAAGCACAAGCTTTCTGTAGTTTCACGTTTTTATTACTCCATAAAAACATCCCATAACCATTAAGTAAGCACTTCCTATTCTGCTGTCCTTCCATCCCCAGTAACCTTTAATCTATTTTTATTTTATTTATTTATTTTTTGAGACAGAGTCTTGGTCTGTTGCCCAGGCTGGAGTGTAGTGGCAGGAACAAGGCTCATTGAAGCCTCAACCTCCTGGGCTCAAGGAATCCTCCCACCACAGCCTCCCAAGTAGCTGGAACCACAGGCCCCCACCACTGTAACTGGCTAATTTTTGTAGAGATGGAGTTTTGCCATGTTGCCCAACTCTTGAGCTCAGGCAACCCTCCCCACTTGGCCTTCCAAAAGTGCTAGGATTACAGGTGTGAGCCACCGCGCCCAGCCTAACCTACTTTCTATCTCTATTGATTTGCCCATTCTGGGTATATAAGAGTAATCACATAATATGTGATTTCTTGTGTATGACTTTTTACACCTCTCATAATGTTTTTGAGATTCATCCAAATTGTAGCAGGTATCAGTACTTCATTTCTTTTATGATTGAATAATAAGTCATTATATGCATATACCACAATTGTTTATTCATCCATCTATGGGCACTTGGTTATTTCCATCTTTTTTTCTGAGTACTGTTGTTATAAACATTTGTGTATTGGATTATATTAGACATATGTTTCCATTTTTCTTGGGTGTATACCTAGGAGTAGAATTCCTGGGTCATAGGATAATTCTGTGTTCAACTTTTTGAGGAACTGCCAAAAAAGGGCAATCAGGTACATCAAAATATGGTTTTCTAAAATATTGGCAAGTTTGTCAAAAGGTGCTGGTTAGTATGGAAAAAATGACAATAGTTATTAAACACAACTATGGTTCTTTCTATGCCAATTCTTTATATAAATCCTTTCTAGAAAGGGGAATGGGGTGATAATCCCTCTTAACATCCTAAAGATTGGCTCCAATAGTATGCTATAAGATTTATCAAATTAAAAATATATGTGCATGTATTTATGTATATTAAGGTAGTGTTTGTGTTGTCTGCTATTGCATTTTACTTTTCTGGTAAATTCCTCTCCTTTTCTTGAATCCTTTCCATCATGAAGAGCATGAAGCCTTTTCTTTCAAAGAATAGGAATTCAGATAAAAAATATATCAACTATAGAAAAACATCACTCACCTTCTAATTTGATATTTATAAATCCATAGTAATGTCAAATTTTTGCATATTAAGGCCCAGAGTTCAAAGAATTGAACAAAGTATGGATCCCGGGATACAAAGAATAGTATACTATGTAAAGAAAATTCCTGCCTCAAAGGGAAGGAAAATAACTGTTGCTAGCCACTCGAAAGTTAGAGAAAAAAATTAAGAGTAAAGGATTATATATGAGTGATCTGATTTTCCTCCCCCACAATTAAAACTAGAACTGGGGGTGGTGTTGGTGGTAGACATTCAACGACAGAAACATTCACGGGACTCACAAGCAGAGGGCACATTCTGCCCTTTCCAGAACATAGACCATGAAAATTGCAAGATACTGAGGAATGACCCACATTTAGCATAGCCCTGGAGAGACTTGGTGCCATCCTGCAGGTACAGGAGGAGGCTAAGAGCATGGCTACAATGCCACATGGTCTGCACCTAGCACAAAAGAAGATTCAGAATTTCTTTGGAGTTTTGGCATGGGGAGGGGTAGAAAGTAGGGTATGAAACTGCCCAAAAGACCAATAGACCAGAGACATCTGGAAGCAACATTTAGAGAGGGAATTTCCATCAAGAGACCACAGAGACTCTGTTTCTGATAATTTTACCTGTAGCCAGGAAATGATTCCTGTTCATGGCAAAGCAAATAAATGTTGTCAAGCAGAGTTCACGGATCAATATAAGTCAAATCCTCCTTTAATCCTGTTGTTTAGTTCTTATGGATTTTCTCAATAATTAATGAGTTAAATGAAATCTTTGACATGTGGTCATGTTTTCATTTTCATGAGAATTATGGTTTTAGGGGTTTCTTGAAATTATTCTTTTTACAGAAGACAGTGACTGTCACCTCAAAAAGCTAAAATAGAAAAAGTATCTTGGAACTCATATCTGGTGAAAATATCTTTCAAAAGTGAAAATTAAAAAAAATTTGGGGGACAAATTCAACTGGAGAGAGTCAGTAAGAGCAGACCCATAGTAAAGGAAATATTAAAAAAAATTTTTTTTCAGTCAGAAGGGAAATAATCCATAGATAAGTAGAAAATATAGGAAAGAGTAAAAATCGAAGTATTTTGGGAAAACTAAGTGATATGGTTTGGCTCTGTATCCCACCCCAAATTTCATCTTGAATTGTAAATACCATGTTCAAATGAGGGACCTGGTGGGAGGTGACTGGATCATGGGGGTGGTTCCCCCATGTTGTTCTAGTGATAGTGAGTGAGTTCTCACGGGAGCTGATGGTTTTGAAGTGTGGCACTTCCTCACACTCTCTCCCTCTCCTGCTGCCATATAAGGTGTGCCTTGCTTGCCTTTCACCTTCTGCCATGATTGTAAGTTTCCTGAGGCCTCCCTACCCACTAGGAACTGTTAGTCAATTAAATCTCTTTCTGGCTGGGCATGGTGGCTCACGCCTGTAATCCCAGCACTTTGGGAGGCTGAGGTGGGCGGATCACTTGAGATCAGGAGTTCGAGGCCAGCCTGGGCAACATGGTGAAATCCCATCTTTACTAAAAATACAAAAATTAGCTGGGTGTGGTGGTGGGAGCCTGTAGTCCCAGCTGCTTGGGAGGCTGAGGCAGTGGAAACACTTGAGCCTGGGAGGCGGAGGTTGCAGTGAGCCGAGACTGGACCACTGCACTCCAACCTGGGCAAAGGGCAAGACTCCATCTGAAAAAACAAACAAACAACAAAAACTTCTTTCCTTTATAATTACCCAGTCTCAGGTAGTATCTTTATAGCAGTGTGAAAACATACTAATACACTAAGTAAGTGTTGACTTCATAAAAGTAATAATCATGTCTTCCAGAGTTTACACTACATGTAAAAGGAAAATATATAATAATAGTACAAAAGATGAAATGGGGGAAATAGAATAAAAGTGTTCTCATGTCCTAGCAATGTCCAGAAAGTAGCAGAATACTAATTCATTTTGGAATTTAATAAGTTAATGTGGCAATTGCTTGGGTAACTATAAACAATATAGTAACAAAATGTATAAAACTGAATTATACAAATAATCCAAAAGAAGTCACAAAATTTAAATCCAAACGTCAGGGGTGTGTGTGTGTGTGTGTGTGTGTGTGTGTGTGTGAAAGATTGTTAGACTGGATATAAAATACAATTCATAAATATTCAATATTGAATAGGAGGTTATAGAAACATTTAAAGTAAAACAATGAAAGAGGATGTACCATGCAACCACCAACCCAGCCAAAGCCACTGTAGGTATAATAATAATCAGACAAAATGAACTTAGGACAATCTTACTAGAAATTAACAGGACTAGTCCATATGACAGTAGGGTCAATCTACTGGAGAAAAAATGTAGCAATTTTAAATTTTAGGCACCTAATAGATATCAAATAACTAAATAAATATTAAAGTATATAGCAAAAGTTAACAGAACTAAAATAAATAAATTTATAATCATGTTGGAAAATTTTTACACACCCCTTCTGGTAAAGGATAGTAAAAACAGCCAAAAGAAATGAAGATTTCTTTCAAATTCATGAATAAAATGTATAGAATTTTGTACTTAACAACTGAAATGTACTTTATTTTCAACTACACATGAAATATATGACACATTTGATAGAAGCTGAGCTACAAAGCATTTTCCCCCAAAAGTTAAATAATTAAGATTATACAAAGTATATTATATATATTATCTGAATGTAGGAAATTAAATTAGAAATTTAAATAAACATATCTAGAAACTTTTTCAAGTATTTGGAAATTAAACAGTTCTCTTCTAAGTTTCTAGTAAGATTTTTAAAAATCAAAATAGAGATGAGAAAATATTTTAAACTGAATGTTAACAAAATAAAATATACTAAAATTTGTGGGATGCTATTACAGCCATGCTTAGAGGGAAATTTATAGTCTTAAGTGCATTTATTAAAAAAAGAACAAAAGTTGAAATTAATGAATGAAATAGAGATTTTCAGAATCTAGAAAACAATAGTAAATTAAAACTAAAGAAATAAAAGAAAATTATAAATATAAAAGCAAATAAAAAGAAATAGAAAAGAACATACAGTACAGAATATTTTAAAAGGCAAAAGTTGGTTCATTAAAAGACTAAATAAGTAAAAAGAGAAATCACAAAATACCAGTAACAGGAATCAAAAGAGGTCACCACTAAAGATCCTGTAGAGTTTTAAAAAACAATATCATCATAAACAATTTTACGTGAATAAACTTGAAATTTTATCAAGTTAGAGAGTGAAACAAGAAGAAACAGCAAATCTGAATGGTCCTCTATCAGAGAAAATAAATACACAATTAAAAACTTGTACATAAAAACAATTCATGCTCAGATTTTACTAATTAATTATCCAAAGAATTAAGAAAAATATTAACACCAGTCTTACTTATTCTCTACCTGAGAACAAGAACAAGAAAAATCCTTTGCCAACTTGTTTTAAGAGGTTAGCATAATCTTGATTTCAAAACCTAATAAGCACATTAAGGTAAAAAGTTTACAAGCCAAACTCCTTCACAAATATAGATGTAGGAATATAAAACAAAATATTAGAAAATCGAAGCAATATATGAAATTGATAATTCAAATGACCAAATTTGATTAAATTCTAGGAACACAGTTAGGATTAATATCCTAAAATCAATCACTGTGTACCACAACATCAAAATACAAAAGAAAAATAATATATGACTTTCTAAATAAGATGCAGAAAAACTTAATAAAATTTTGTATTAATGACTTTTAGAAACTTCTAGAAAATTAAGAACTGAAAGAGTCTGTTTAAGATGATAATGGATATCTATTTGAAAAAAATCTATACCAACTGGCATTTTTAATAGTTAATTATTAAAACCTTCCTTACTCATATTAGAAACAAAACAAAGCTTCCCACTATCACCTCACCTCCTCAATGTTACAACTAATGTTCAGCCAGCGCAGGGAGGAAAGCAAATGAAAATTATAGTAGCAGGGATGGAAAGAGCAGAAATAATTAAAATAGAAAGCAGAAGAACTATAGAGAAAATCAATAAACCAAAATTTGAGTTTTAAAAATATATTCATGAAATTGAAGGACTCCTATATGGGCTAATCAAGGAAAAGAGATAATTAACAAATTTTCAGAATCAGAAATTAAAGGAAAAATGATTAGAGATGTCACAGATATTAAGAGCACAATAAGGGAATAATATGAACAATTTATACAGTAAATTCAAATAACAATAACTTAGATAAATGAATTCTCAGAAAAATGCAATTTGTCAAATCTAAAAAAAAATCTTAGTCGTCCTACATACCTGTTTAAGAAATTGATACCTTTAATTAAAAACTTTCCCACAGAGAAGACTCAGGTTTCCGATGGCTTTGCTGGTGAATTCTATCAATATTTAAGGGAGAAATAATCTCTCCTACTCTCTTTCAAGAATAAATGCCTCCCAACTTGTTTTATGAAGTCAGTACTATTTTTATACCAAAACCTGACAAATTACCCAGAGAGACCACTAAAAAATAAAAAAGAAATGTTATGGGATGTGGAGAAATGATTTAGACATTTAACATATATTCTTAAGGAGTTCCAGACAGAGAGAATAAAAAAATATGGAATGAGAACCTATTTGTAGTGTTAAAAGCTGATAATTTCCTTGGAATTTTCTGAATTAAAGATATTAATATGTGAATCCTCAACTTACATAGCATAAATTCTGAGTCAGATTAATAAAAATAATTTCATAGGCTCATAGAAATAAAAAACAAAATTATTATAATTAAATATTTATATAAATATTTCAATATAAATATTATAATTTACATAAAAATATTTAATATAATTTTACTTATATTATTTTTATATAAAATATATTATATAAGTATATAATAATATATATTTATTTAATATAATATTATTAATATAAGTAGATATATACATAAAATAATTATAATTAAAAATGTGGCCAAAATTAAGCCATTTTCAGAAAAAGAAAAACGGGATCATTTTGCTAACAGATCTGACAGAATTCCTAAAGGATACATTTCAAGAACGAAATAGAAGACAAAATGAAAAAGTTGGCTGAAGAAACAAATTTGAGGGAAAAAATTACTAATAATTAGTATGTAAGTCTAAATAAGCACTGCCTACAAATTCATGTAATAATACTGTTTAATTTGTTTTATCTCAAATTAAGGTAGAGTTAAGATACTAGACAAAAATAACATATTAGAGGAGAGCAATGATATGTCGTCAGTCTAGGAAAATTCATTTTTCCAGATCAGGATACAAATATCGATTACAGTTCACCTTAAGTATGCATGTTAAAATTTAAGAGTAATCAGGAGGAAAAAAGAAGAAAGGAAGGAAAGGAGGGAGGGAGGGATGAATGGAAGGAGATGATGGGTAACTTTCCATCAGAGATGGGGGAAAGAAAAACAGAAAACACAAAGCAAAAGAGGACAAGAAGGAAGAGGAGAAAAAAATGAAAAACCTCAAAAAGTAGAAAGTGTGAAATAAAGTGATAGGAATAATATTACATGTATCTGTAAATATAAAAAATGTAACTTGATTAAAGTAGGCTATTAGCAGGAAGTGTCACATTGGATGACTTAAAAATCTAGTTATTTGCTTTTACTTAATAAATCTGTGTACTATACCAAGAGATAAGAACCCATTTAAATAATTGGGAAAATGAGATTGCTGTAAAACACTAGAAAAAATGGGCAGCGTGCCTTATTACTACCAGATTCAGCAGCTACAAATGTGTCATATTTCACTGTTCCTTCTACTTCTCAGGAGTAATCACTCCTTTTTGCCACAGAATCAATTCCAAACTCTAGCATGGCTTTCCAGTTTCTTCACCTCTGGTTGTAGCCTTTCTTTGGATAGTTATATTCCTCTTTGATCTCTTAGCTGCTATTGCAAAGCTGATATATAGTAGACACTCAAATATGTATTTAGTTCAGGTAAAAGAAAAAAAATTATTCCTGAATCCATGGAATCATTGTAACATTTTCTTGTATAATGTCCCCTTCACTTTTTTCACAGGTATCTTTTCTTTAAAAAAATGAGAAGGGCAGGTGCAATGGCTCATGCCTGTAATTCTAGCACTTTGGAAAGCTGAGGCAGGATGATTGCTTGAGTCCAGAAATTTGAGACCAACCCAGGCAACATGGGGAAACCCTGTCTCTACAAAAAATACAAAAAAAAAAAAAAAAAATTAGCTGGGTGTGGGGGCCCATGCCTGTAGTCCCAGATACTTGGGAGGCTGAGGTGGGAACATTACTTGAGTCCAGAAGGTTAAGGCTGGAGTGAGCCATGATCACACCACTGCTCTCCAGCCTGGGTGACAGAGCAAGATGTTATCTCAAAAATAAATAAATAAATACAAATAAAAATAAATAAGAGAAGAAACATGTTTATATTTTAGATTGAACATATTCACAACTACGCATCATTTCTTCCTCCTTCCCTCACCATTGCTAGAGGTATCCACACCAGACTATTTTTCAGAATTATAATTTATGAAATATCCCATTTCTTACACTCCCCTCCTTTCTCCTACTTTCCCCTATCGTTCCCTCTCCTCCTTTCTCCTCTTTCTTTACTTCCCCTTACCTCTCTTGTCTCCTCCCTTCTGTTTGTAAACAGGTCTGTATTTTACAGAGCTCAGGAAAACAAGGGATTGTGTGAGATGCCCCAAGAATGGAGAAGATGAGAATGAGAATCTTTCCTGTCTAGATTTGTGAGTTGGTAATGACAAATTGAATGGCTTTCTGACTGGCCACCATGAGCTGCCTTCTATTGGGTCCAGATTAAAGGTTCTCATGCAACAGGGCATGTAGCATTCACTGGAGGGAACTATTTTATAAATTTATACTGTTTCCTAGACTATCCCACATACATTCCACCCAGTATACACTAGGGATAGTTAAGGTGCCATATGGGGTGTGTGTGGGTGCATGTGTTACCTGAACACAGTCTCCCTAAACTATTCTAATAGAATCCCTTTATACCAACTACAGCCCTAAAGAAGAGCCTCTATTATAATTAGATCAATGTCAATCCCTCAGTCTGTAAGATAAATACTCCGAAAGCCATCCTCTTAGGAACTCTATTCTGTACATGATAAGTTATGTAATGAAAGACAGTTTGCACTTTCCGGAGAATATGTTTTTCCTATCGGGCAAAGGAGACCCAAATTTGCTAGTTCTCAGTCCTTAGTATGAATCAGTATCAATGATGAGCCTTCAAAAAATTAAATGCTTAAGTCTCACCCAGAAATATGAGTTCAATTGGTCTGGTCTTGGCCCATGCACTGGCTTTTTTTTTTTCTTCTCAGGTAGTTCTAATATGCATTCAGAATCGAGAAACATTTCCCAAACTGTTCATAATTAAATGAGAAAGTCAAATCTGTGCCATTTGGGAATTTTGTTTATATATTATGAAAAGTTGCAGTCTAAGCTTTCTTAGAATTTTTGTAAAGAAAATTGTAAAAATAAATACGCAGATACTATGTGCACTTTACAGAGTGACAGCAAATTTTAGGGATCTAAATCTAAGTGATCTACAGGCTGTAATAAACAAGACATTTGGTGAATAGAAAAGAAACAAGGAGAATATCCTAAATGAAAAATACTGACAACGCAAGGAAAGGATAGAAGGATATAAAGAAAAGTAGATCAAGAATACATAAGGAAGAAATTGAAATGGAAAAGTGAAGAAAAGAACAATAGATGGACAGGAAGGAGAAAAGATGCACAACTTAAAATGTTAGTCAATTTTTTATTAATTTTTGTAACTTTCCACTACTCTACCTGATGCCAAATCTAGGTTTTTGGCCAATATTAAAGTAGTTATCCAATACACTCTTCTTAATTAACTTCCATTCCATGAAAAAATTGAAAGATGAATTATCATAATTAATGTATGTT
Organism: Hylobates moloch; assembly: GCF_009828535.3. Lineage (NCBI taxonomy): Eukaryota > Metazoa > Chordata > Mammalia > Primates > Hylobatidae > Hylobates > Hylobates moloch. Next base: position 77,218,439 of record NW_026652276.1, read on the forward strand.
CTTTACATTTGTTTTTCAGATTATTTTTACATGATAGAAATCTACCTTTAAATGGCATTTCAAAGATAGAAACAAAGACAACAATTAAATACAAAAACAAAAGCGAAACCTTTATTCTTTTGGCTTGATTGTAATGTGGTTTACCGTTCTTTATGGTAACAGCATTTTCCTGCATGCATTTCACCAACACACTACAAGTCAATAGCTTTAGTATAAAGAATCTACATTTATTGTTGCTTGTGAAACACAAAGTATTTTGCTGTAACTGGTAATATAACTTCACTACCTGGTTTTGTGGGGGAGGAAAAAAAGCTGGGATCCCATATTGTATCTGATACAGTTCTAGTGCCATATGGGTCAATAAGATCTATCTGTGTAAACAAACATTGGAAAAGACTGATGATTACTGAATAAAAAGACTAGGTGGAAACACTGGATTCAAGCAATGCCAAGAATATCAGCTGATTTTTTCTTTAAGCCTCTTTCAATGATAAGGCATTACTATTGAAAGCAAATAAACATTGAACTCAGTTTGAGATTTGTTTCACATTGAAATGTGTGCAAGTTTACAGTACTAATAAAAAAGCAGAAACCTACACTGCATCCTAGTCCTTGCTTCTTATTTTGTGAAGTGCTTCAATTTAAAAGTGCTAGGAACAGAAACTAACAATAGTGACTGTGACATCCACCTGAAGATACTTTTAATTTCTCATTTTATGTACAAAAGGCTGAAAAATAAAATAAAATGAACTTTTTACAGTATTTATATTTTCTTAGAAAACTCTAACCATATATTTTAAACAGATTTAAGCAGCTTGCAACATGTTTGTACAGTCGGGCTTTTCATAATTGAGTGTTCAATTAAGGTTGGAAGAATAAAAAGCAAGAAGCTCTTCCTTGTTTGCTGCAACCTATTGCTTAATGACATGAAGAATGAGGTCTTGGTAGAACAATTTGCTTCACTTTACCACTGATATATGGCTTCCCATATTAGACTTCTGAACAGTGGAAGGAATAAAATACAGCAGCATAGGCAAGATAAACATGCAGCAGTGACAGCTTCAAACTATAATGGAACCAATTACATCATATTACCTGTTGAAAGCTTGCAAACTATACTTACTGTGGTACATATTTGATGCAATAAGTAGTGTGCTTAAATCATCATTTTTGTTTGCTCAAACATGCACCACTAGGTAAAATTACTATTTACAAAGCAGACTTTTATTTTTTAAATTGACATATACTATGTCAACCTTACCAAGAGCAGAAGATGGCTAAACAATACTGCAGGATAAAGCAGAATCAACTTTATAAAGTGGTGGTGGGGATGTTTTTTGGTCAATTCAGGTTGCTTAGAAAGGACTGATAGGATATTTTTATTTTATGCCAAAGGACACTTATCAAAAATGTGATAGTCATGCTGCTGGGACTGTGAGTGACAATGTCATGGTATGTGTATATCTCTGTGTGTGCATGTGTGTATACATATATATGTATATACACGCACATATACATATATACATATATACATGTACATTTAATGGGTTATGTAAAAATAAAACAACTCTTTAATGCTTGTGATTCTATGGAACATTTACAGGCACATTAAATTTTTTCTGGATGAGACACCTTAAAAATACGAATAGCTATTTAAGCACCTCAAAAATCTAAAAACATCCTGAAACAAGAAGTAAACTCTTTCCTTTTGTGATGTGATTATTTTCATGTGTGAATGAGAATTGCAGCATGCCTCCATTTAAAATATATCCAGTTATACAATACAATAGAGAAATGTAGAATTCCCTCCCTTTAATCCCTCTCCCCAAACACAAACCCATTTACAAAAATAGTCACATATAATAGTAAACAACCTGTGAATTAAAAAGAAAAGTGATAAATTCACAGCACACGTTTTGTAAAAATATGGCAGGTGTGGCAGTTAAAACATAAACAGTGGTGACAATTACTATTATCAAGTGTCACATGTTGAATTTACATAAAAATTTAACTTCCCTCCCCCCCTTAAATTGGTTCCTATCGTCTGAGTAGCCATTACGCCTCTGCTCTTCAGCAGTGTCAGCTGGTTGTGAAAATAGAAACCTCCTATCGATACTATTTCTCCAGTTTACTGAGTTCCAGTTTGCTGACCAGAGGTCTCTGTCTTGTTATAGGCACTGACCTTAAGTATACATTTGTAAAAACAGTCAGTTTGGCATAGACCTCCTGTGGGAGTCCTGTTGACACAAACACATCACCATCACGGGCTGTAAACAATTGATCACAAAATGGAATATTCTTGGTTTCTTTTTACTTTTTACTTTCCCTGATATCTTTCCCTTTGTCTTCCTTTTCTGATTTGTCTTTTTCAAATTTTTCTTTTTCCGGTTTGGTCACACTATCATACGAGGGCGGAGATGTGGTGGAAGGCGTCATATCGGTTTTCTCTGGAGTTGAATTCTCATTCAGTTTATCAATGAGAGTATCTTCTTTGATAGGTGTTCCATCACATTCTTTGCCTTTGTCTTTCTTGTATATACTTGATACCTTTTTAACTTTTTGCTTCAAGAGGTAGCGTCTGTAAGCCCTCTGGATAATAATAGCAGACACCTCCTCTTGTTTGCGTTTCAACGTGGTCGTAATGGGCTCATAAGAGACTTTGGATGGGTTCGATGCCATGAATCTTTCTTCCATCTGTATTCGAAGGGCATCCATCTCTCCACTCTCACCCAAAACACGCTTTGTAAAAGCAAATAAGATGTCAAGGCAGTGGATCCGGTCACCACTGACCATGGGCAGATCCATGGCAATGAGCTGGACTTTGTTGGGTTTTGCTATGAGAAGAGGAGGATCCAGGGCATCTGCAAAATCAGAGAGTTTGGCAAACTCTATAAACTGGGTCGCATCAGGATCAAACTTCTCCCAAACCTCATAGAACATCTCAAAGTCATCCTCACTCAGAGGCTCTGCACTTTCTTCAGTAGCAACACTGAAGTTCTCCAGGATGACCGCGATGTACATGTTCACCACAACCAGGAAGGATATGATGATGTAACTGACAAAAAAGAAAATCCCAACAGATGGATTCCCACAGTCTCCCTTAACTGAGCTTCCAGGGTGATCTTTTTCAGGGTCACAGTCTGGAGGTCCACTATTAAGAATAGGTGCTAGCAATCCATCCCAGCCAGCAGAGGTTGTAATTTGGAACAGGCAGATCATGCTGTTGCCAAAGGTCTCAAAGTTGAACATGTCATCGATCCCAACTTCCCTCTTAACATAGGCAAAGTTGGACATCCCAAAGATGGCGTAGATGAACATGACCAGGAAGAGCAGGAGGCCAATATTAAACAATGCAGGAAGGGACATCATCAAAGCAAAGAGCAGCGTGCGGATCCCCTTTGCTCCTTTGATCAGACGTAGGATTCGGCCAATCCTGGCAAGACGTATCACTCGGAACAGGGTAGGGGACACGAAATACTTTTCTATCAGTTCAGCCAGAAACATTCCTGTAGAAAATCAACAAATAACAAAAATAGTGTTATACTTAATAGTAGCAAATGAAAGTTTACATAATTACATTAGTTTTACAAAATGTGAACAGGACAGTTAGGTACATGTATATATGCAAATAATCTGCAATGTTTGTTCAGCAAAATGAAACTGGTATGTTTGGTGTTATAACATTTACATCTTTATATTAAATGAAGATAGTAAGGGTCATTTTTCCTAGTTCAAGGAAAGCATCTATCAAAAAAATGACTCAACCCTGGAAGGTCTAAAGACATCATGAAGCATACAGTGGCCAAGTACAGAAATTAATTTATATGTCCAAAATACTAGTTTTAGCAGTCGCATAAGAACTAAAGGCATACGATTTTGGATCAGGAATATGAGAGTTCTTTACTTTCTGAGATGGTTGTGATACTGTTTTATTTGGGAGTAGGCAGCGTGAGGTACAGAAGAAAACATAGGCTTTGGAGACAGACACACTTGGGACTGAATCCTGGCACTTGTTTTATGCATGAGTAAATGGTGATAATATCAACTTTTTCTTGTGGTCAAACTGAACATTTACTGAGTCTTTTCTTCATACTAGGCACAGTGCTAAGTGCATATATATATACATAATCTGATTTAATCCTCACAACAACATTTTACAGAAAAATTCCTTGCAAAACCAGGGATTGGAGAGCTGAGGTAACTTCTCTTAGGTCACTGAGTAGGTAAGTAGTGTAAACTGGGAAGCTCCAGGTCAGATCTCAAATCTTACCTCTTAATGCTACCTCATAGCACTTATGTGAGAATCAAATGCAATGGAACATTGTTACAATGTTCTATTCAACTAAAGAAAGTAGTTTAAAGAGTGCTATATAATTTTCCCCTCCATGTGAATGTTCTCTTTCCCCAAATAGGCAGAACCTTCTCTTAAATCTTCTTCTATTTACTTCCAGTACCTCATTTAATATCTTATACATAAACACTGTATATATATATATTTTTTCCAATAAACCTTTTGCATTCTTAGCACTTAATGTATGTATGTATCCTAACATTAATGTATCATTGATGATAACAAATCTGTTTTGGATTCTCAAACAAAATAGCTGCTTCCAAAAAGAAATATTGCAAACCACAGAAAACTGTCTGCACCCAAAGATAACATGAAACTTATATATGTGTAATTATATATATAACTGCACATATACACTATTCCAATTATTTAAGAGGTCATATTTATGAATTATGTGACTACTTCAAATGATTTATGTATATATGTGTGTAGATTGATTGTTTATTCAAAGCAGTAACTGTCAATATCACAGGAGTATGACCAGGTACAAGAGTATTCTACCAAAGTTGCAGTTATTGTCTTCTGAGATGAGAATAGATGAAAATATTAAATGAGAATAAATGAAAGCTGAAAATATAAATTCCTTGTATTCCACTCATCATTTCAAGCACAGCATGCAATTAGAGAAATGGCAAACTAAAACTAAAACAATGGACTATTAGATTTTTATTTGGGAGTTTGGGATGAATGAGAAAGATCAGTGAAAAACACATCTAAAGTTTTAAAACACACATTTTTACCACTATATTCCTTAATTTAATAAAAGCACCTCTTCTTACCTACAATGGAGAGAATGACCACCACAAAATCAAAAATATTCCATCCGATAGTGAAATAGTAGTAACGAAGAGAGATCAGTTTCAGCACACATTCTCCAGTGAACAGAACAATAAACACCAGATTAATCCAGTACAGAATGTTTGTCATTTCTTGACTCTGGTCATCGGTTTCCACCATCATGGTGACCATGTTAAGGCAGATGAGGATCATGATGCTGATATCAAAGACTTGTTTGGTTACAAAATCAAAGACCATTCCTTGGAATTTGTTCTGGAACAAATAATATGTAAAAGTTCCATTAGCAACTTAAAAAAAAATCGAATTCAATTCTTCTGATTTTAAGAAAGTAACAAAAAATGTAGCTTTTATAAAAACACACCTTTAATCCTCACAACATTTTACAAAAAAAATTCCTTGCAAAACCAGTGATTGGAGAGCTGAGGTAACTTGCCTTAGGTCACAAAGCAGGTAAATAGTGTAAATAGGGAAGCTCCAGGTCAGGTCTCAAATCTTATCTCTCTCTCTCTTTTTTTATTTTTCTTTTCTTTTCTTTTTTTTTTTTTTTGAGATGGAGTCTCGCTCTGTTGCAGAGGTTGGAGTGCAGTGGCACAATCTCGGCTCACTGCAACCTCTGCCTCCCAGGTTCAAGTGATACTCCTGCTTCAGCGTCTTGAGTAGCTGGGATTACAGGTACATGCCACCACGCCCAGCTACTTTTTGTAATTTTAGTAGAGACGGGATTTCACCGTGTTGGTCAGGCTGGTCTCAAACTCCTGACCTCATGATCTGCCCACCTCGACCTCCCAAAGTGCTGGAATTACAGGTATGAGCCACCATGCCCGGCCTCAAATCTTATCTCTTAATGCTACCTCATAGCACTTCTGTGAGGATCAAATGTAATGGAACATTATTACAATGTTCTATTCTATTAAAGAAAGTAGTGTGTTTTATTTTTGTTTTATACTTGGAAAAAATTTTGTATGTTGTATATTCAACTCTATTCAACAAACTCTATTTGTTTTATTTATACTAACAATGATACCAGGTTTTATAAACTCACCTATTATATTCTCAGTGCACAGAACACCATCATGTTATGATGGACAGTTAGTAAATATTTGTCATGTAATAAAATTTTTTATCCCATGTGTTGGGAGGGTATTAATTTTACTTTAAGTAACTAATAAATATATACTTCTCCAAGTTTCCCTCTCTCTTTTTAAAATTTTCATCTGATTTCTGACTTTATATTCTCTCACTAAAGCTACAGAATCTTAAATTTCATTTTAAAGTTCAGCAAAGATGTTTTAAAAATCATCATTCTAGAGAAAAGGCTTCAGTGGAAAAATTGGTGAAATCTGACTCAGTTCTGTATTTTATTTAATGGTATTATACCAAGATTAATTTCTTAGTTGTGAGAACTGATCTATGGTTGCATAAGATGTTAAGAGGACAGTATGTACAGATTCATTAGAGTATTCATTACGAGTAACTCTTCTGTAAGAATAAAATTGTCTTTTAAAAAGTCACAATGGAAATATTCAATCTTTGCCCTAGTCTATTTGGACCTTATTTCCAAGTACTAACTGCCTTATGTCTTGCTTAGGAAATTAAGTCCCCAACTTGTAAACCAGTTCTGATCATTGGTTTCTGTATTGTTCCATTTTGCAAGTATCTGCTTTGTTTCTTAGGTAATCTAGGGATCTGGTCTTGACTTACCTCTGTTGGGCTGCCTTTCTCTACCTTCTCAACTCGAATGACTAATACTCTGCTACATATACACCTAATGGCTTGCTTTCCCAGATCCTGACACTTTCAGTGGCCTGGATTCTACATCCTAGTGTTCTGCCCTCTTTCTATAGGGAGGCTTCCATTACTTCCAATGGTGATTTTTGGACATCAAACACTACTTGTTCTATTTTGTTTTGCTCTTTTCTCTGAATGCATATTTGGCCTGCTGAACTAGATTTCTATTACTCCAGCTGGATCTGTCTTCTCAGGGCCTCTTTCAACCCAATAAATGCGTCTACTTTTAGTTCAAACCCTTCCTTATTAATTATTAATTTACTGTAGTTTAACTTTCCAAGTCTGGCATGTTCCCCTTACTTCCACCCTCTGATATTTCCTGCCTACCACTCTTAGAAGCTTATGCAGGTTCTACTGTATCATTTTACATAGTTTATCTGTCTACTCTTCTGTCTAAAACAGACGTCCCCCACCCCTTCTCTGTCTCATGAATTCTAACTCAGTTTTGAGTTTAAAGCACTTAGTGCTCTCAGGAAACTGAGTTCATTCATTGATCATAAAATGTATGGCATTGTACTGCAAATGGTTTGCTCTTATTCAATTTTTGTTTTCTTTCCCTTCCACTTGTTTTGAGGCCCCTCAAAAGCAGAGCAGTGCCATTTTTCTCTCAGATATGGCTCCTAGAGTATAGTAAGTTCAAAATATCTTAAAAGCAGAAATTTGGTATTAATTTTAATATCACCATGACTAATAAAAAACTCCTTAGATTCCCTGTTCATAGAGTTGTCCAATGGGACAGACATCTCAATGTACAACTCCAATCGCGAGTCTCTGTGTTCTGTTCTCCCATTTAAATCCTAGGGTGTCAAATATGCTGGAACAAGATGTATAATTCTGAAGATCTTATTCACCAAAAATTTATGTTCTCTAACTTCATCTTGGCCCTTCAGATTTAACAATTAGCGATCCTTTGTCTTTCATTTGCTCCAAAGATAATTCCAAACTTCTCATAAATTTCCATTCTCTTGCCCTCTATTTTTACTTTTTTTAGAACATTAAACTTAAACAGTTTAAATAAACTCCTCTGGCCAGGCGCGGTGGCTCACGCTTGTAATCCCAGCACTTTGGGAGGCCGAGGCGGGCGGATCACGAGGTCAGGAGATCGAGACCACGGTGAAACCTCGTCTCTACTAAAAATACAAAAAAAAAAAAAAAAAAAAAATTAGCCGGGCGTGGTGGTGGGCGCCTGTAGTCCCAGCTACTCGGAGAGGATGAGGCAGGAGAATGGTGTGAACCCGGGAGGCAGAGCTTGCAGTGAGCCGAGATTGCACCACTGCACTCCAGCCTGGGCGACAGAGCGAGACTCCATCTCAAAAAAAAAAAAAACAAAAAAGAAGAAAAAAAAAAAACTCCTCTGTTTCCTTTTGCATTTCATATTATTTTAATTTCCATGTATTACTCCAAATTCATTAGAGGACTCAGCCCCTTTTTCTTCCTAAAGCTACCCTAGACCACTATGTTCTTGTCCCACATCTTGTGCATTTTTATGTCATATTTATTCCCTCTCTCTTCAATCTTTTCCTCTCTAAAATTCCTTTTGCTTTCCTTTAAACCTAATCTCTGAATCTTAAGAAACCTTTATTTTGCTACTTCTAAATATTCATCATTTCTCTCCCTTCCTCCTTCCTCTCTCTCACTCTGACTTGGTTGCCAAATTCTGCAAACTAGCATCTCCAATTTTCTCACCACTTCTGTCCCTTCTTCATTTCTTGCATGACATCAGTATTTATCCAGTTGTGCAAAGCAGAAAGACACGAGTCATTCTTGTTGGTTCCTTCTTTAGTTCCCATATTCAATTAATAGACAAACTTTTAAATTTCACTCTGGTGATAGCTCACAAATCCATCCACTTTTATTAATCTCCACATCGCTATGGTTCAGGCTACCTACCATCTCTGAAATAGCTCCAAAACAAGTCTACAATGTATTCACACAGCCTCTGTGAAACTGATTGAGTGATCACCACAAAGCCCAGACTGACCGGGTCCACTTTAATGGTTTCTTACTGCTCTTAGGATGAAAACAACTCCAGAAAATGCCCTCCAAGGCCCAGAAAAGTTTGGGCTTGTCCTAACCTCTTTATTCTCAATGTGTCCCAAATGAACCTTGACTTTCTGCACTCCAGTCTCACCAGCCCTCCTACATAAGGACCTTCACATATTCATTCCCCTTCTACAGGGCTCTTCTCATCCCACTCTGGCTATTGATGCTTTTGATTCTTTTTCCATACTCAGCTAGTATATTATTTTAATAAAGCCTTCCCTAACTTCCCTGATTAATCAGCCCCTTCCACCTAATAAGCTCTCACAGCTGAAAGTATCCCTTTTTTTCTGTGATACTTTCATTTTTTGGCATGACTATTTGATTACTATCCATTGCATTAGCTAGACTCCATACTGTTCAATATTTAAGTTCAAATGCTTAGCATACTACATAGTACATATTGTCAATGAAGGAATAAATGGATTTTACTAGTTAATTCCTAAATTGCCAAATTATCGCTGATAATATTCTAGCTGAATGTGTTGAACTTTTTCCACACAACCCTGCCACTACAGGTAAATCCATGTCATTTGATGGAAATAAACTCAAGCTCATTTCTTCATTGATTTATTTCTTCCTATAACTTGATGAAGTATGCAAGGCCTCATTCTGAGAATTTTGTTTTTTTCTCTATTCTAATTATTTTTCAAAAATGAATCTGTGTTTCAGAGCTCAACTGAATTTTGTTCTGACAACGCTAAAATCCTTATCTCAGTCTGGATATTTCATAGGCTCTAACACTATTTTTCCCAGTGCCTTCATATGACTTCAGTATATGATAGTGGAACCAACAGTTTCACAAAACATCAACTGGTTTATGTTTTAGATTCTCTGTTATCTACATATCCTCCCTCTTTTTATATGCTTCATAACAGGCAATGAAAATACGCTATTCTTTTTTTTTTTTTCTTTTTTTTTTTTTTTTTTGAGACGGAGTCTCGCTCTGTCGCCCAGGCTGGAGTGCAGTGGCGCAGTCTCGGCTCACTGCAAGCTCCACCTCCTGGGTTCATGCCATTCTCCTGCCTCAGCCTCTCCGAGTAGCTGGGACTACAGGCGCCCGCCACCACGCCCGGCTAATTTTTTGTACTTTTAGTAGAGACGGGGTTTCACCGTGGTCTCGATCTCCTGACCTCGTGATCCGCCCGCCTCGGCCTCCCAAAGTGCTGGGATTACAAGCGTGAGCCACCGCGCCCGGCCGAAAATACGCTATTCTTACAGCAGGTCGCGGTATGGGTTTTTGTGGTTTCTTTGAACCCAGTTTTTTCATTGCATCCTCCCTCTTTTCCTGTGTTTCATCCCAATTGAGTCTTCTTATTGGCTAACTTCACTCCTGGAGTAATTCCAGTCCTGCTGGTGTGACACAGATTATGGACTATCTTCTTGTATGTAAGGGTTTATCTTCTTGTCTATGGCCCAGGGTTATTTTGCCTCTAACATTGTTCCACACCAGTCTCTAGGTTAAACTCTCTAAAATCTTTCTTTTCACATTACTAGGCTGTTCTGTTAACTATATTCCATTTGTATTGCTTAATTAGAACAAATTTCTTCAGACTCGTATGGTAACCTTGACTCATTTAACTCGGAAAACCAGTGTCTACTACACACTAATTCAAATGCATCACTATTCTGCACTGATATATTTGTCTATATGGCTATGAAGTATACATTTTCTCATATAGTAAATGTTCTCTGCTTCTCTCTCTATTCATTCAAATTGTATTATTTCCTAAAGACTAGGCTCAAATTGTACACCCTTTATGTTTGACCCAATATAGCTATCCATTTTCTTTGAGTTATTGGCCGGCTTACCAACCGAACACTTAATTATGGTCTGTTTTAGACTGTCACCAATAAATTTATAGAGTCAAGATTTCTGAGAAACACTGAAGTGTTTTATACCATGTATACCTTGGGGAAGATTTTCTGAGACTTAATATATGAGCTAGTCCTTCAGGAGTGATAGAAAAACTTAGCGGCTCTCCTGGCAGCAACTCCCTGCAGCAGCCAAACTGAACGAACAGTATCACTGGCAAATATACACCCGGAAGAGCCAATAAAAAGCCCTAAAAAGAATGATATCATCTCATTTAAGGGTGGGATAGTAGGGGAAAATATGAGGCTTGCCTTTTTTATTGTTTAACTAGAAAAAAGCAAAACCTGTGGCCTGTTTCATTAATGATTCCATTCAATCTGCAGAGTTGGACAAAAACTGAGGCCAATCTGTGACGTACCAATTATTCCGATCTGTCTCCTCTGTACTCTGAGAACATTTAATATTTTCACATTATGTATGTATGTATGTATGTACGTATTTTATTTTTGATGTTATTAGAAGCATCTTAATGACATCAGCTTGTATGATACCACTGGCACTTAAGTATAGCAAATTTTATTTCTATGTATTTTATATGTTTACATATAAAATATGTTATGTATTATGTAATTTATACATATTATATATGTAAAATACATTTTTCAAGCTATTTAGGCTATCTAGTCCCATTGTTAAGGTAAAAAACTTTGTGTTACAAATCCACAAAAATAACTAGTTTCTAGAAATTCTGGCTGTGAAAGGGTTAGGTAATACAGTTTTAACAGGCAATGAAAATACGCTATTCTTACAGCAGGTCGAGGTATGGGTTTTTGTGGTTTCTTCGAACCCAGTTTTTTCATTGCATTGTAGTATTTCTTCTGTTCTTCTGTCATAAAAATGTCTTGACCTCCAAAGTAAAGAAATGAAAGCGATACTTGTTAAAATTGTGTTCTTTGCTGGCTATAAAATCCACCTTAGTAATCATGTGAAAATTGGCTCCCACATTTCATTCTACTGTTGCTAATATCTGTATTTATAAAGATGCCTTTATTCAATATACAAATTATGCCATATTAGTCATATTTCTAGACTAAAAATATCAAAAAATATGCTATCTGAATTATTAATTGCTTAAAAGCTTATCGATTATCAAATGTCTCAAAATAATTTCTGAATTTTATATTCTTTTTTTGGTGATTGCATTTTGGAGGCTAAAGGAAACAGTATGAAATATTTAGTTCATATTTCAGAGCAAAGATGAAATTTTAATATACTTATCTTCTTTTTCTGTTGGTTGAAGTTATCTATGATGACACCAATGAAAAGATTCAAGGTAAAGAATGAACCAAAAATAATAAAGATGACAAAATAAAGATACATGTACAGGTTGTCTTCATACTTGGGTTGTAATTCTACCTAAAAAATATGAAGAATTGTAACCATTATATTTAGTACTTGTTTCAGTGAGTTTTTAATTACCTAAGCATGTTTTAATCCCTGGAATGAAAATAAACCAAACATTAAACAGATTTTATGAACCTTTAAATCTCACATGCTTATTGAAGAGTTCTGCAAGAGTATTCATTACCTGGGAAAATGAAACAACTCATATAGAAGTCTGAATGATTATAGACAATTTCATCCAACAAATGCCCAGATTATGAATGCACTTTCCTTTCTAAGCAAAGTTCCCAACACAGCATGCAAATTAAAGATTTCCTCTTCTTACAAAAGAGATGTCAGCGTCACATTATTCTATGTCAAAACTTTTAAGATTTACTTTCTCTGCCTCAGTTTTCTCATCTGTGAAATGAAAATAATCAAACTTAAACCTCATAGTGTGGTTGTGAAGATTAACTATATTAACATATAAATATGCTTAGAACAGTGGCGGCCAGTAGTAATTGCTAAGTGTAAGGGTTTGGTATAATACGTTTCTTTAGATAGGCAAGAATCATTGTAGTATGTCTGTATGTAGGTGTATAGGTTGATCTCTCCTTTCTGAAAATGAATCTATTGCTTTATCCTATTCAGTAGGGACTGTTTCTGTAACAATGATACTATCTCTTGTCTAATCCACTTTTGATTAGAAAACTGTGTGATAGTAGGTTTGAGCCTTAGCTGGAAGCTTTCACAGGTCTAATAGGACATTGTTCTAACCAACTCAATTAACCAGTCCCTGATGATGATAATAGATGCAAGTTATAACCCACTGTGTTATGAAATCAATTTAGAGGATTATGACCAGCACAATTTTTTTTCTAAGGAAATAGAGCAAAATGGAAAATATCAGAAATGTTGTAAAACTACTTATTCTTCAATGAGATTTTATTTGTGTATGTGAGTTTAGTTAACAGTGATGTAAAATTATATTTTTAAAACTTTAAAAAGACAATATACATACAGGAAAGTGCATAATACATAAATGCAAAATATAATATGTTTTTATAAGTGAAATCCATAACCCAGGTCATTGCTATGACTTCAGAAACCCTTGGTGTAGCCTTCTCAAACAGAAACTCCATCATCCCTGCTGGAGGTAATCATTATCCTGACTTTTATGGTAATTATGTCCCTGCTTTTTCTTTCAAGTTAACACCTCAGTATGCATTTCTGAAAGTAAGCTTAGTTTTGTCAATTTTGAACTTTATATAAGTAGAATTATAGTACGTGTCTAGTTTCTTTAACTCAATGTTGTATTTTTAAAGCTCGTCCATGTGATTGTATATGGCTGTATTCGTTCATTTTCATCACTATATAGTATTCAATTATTTGCCTATTTCTACTATTTTTGAGTTGCTCCCAGTTTTTTGCAAGTGTAAAAAAAAGTTATATTCATTTTTGTACATAGATTATCCTAAACATGTGCATAAGTTTCTTTAGGATACATTGTTCAAAGTAGAATTGCAGGATTAAAAAATATCTTTAACTTTCTCAAATAATGTGATCATACCCAACAGTTTTTAACGGATTATTTAACTAATTTTTTTCCTATCAGCATTGTATGAGCGTTCTTATTGCTGTTTATCCTTGGTAAAACTTGGTATTGTCAGAATTTTTGGTATTGCCAATCTGGTAGGTGTGTAGATAATGTTTTATTTTGGTTTAAATTTGCATTTATCTGATGCAATATACTAATTAAAGTAAGATCCAGCAACTTTTCATAAATGTAGTGCTCAATTGGCTTTCATCTTTTGTAATGTGCTTGAAATTCCAGGAGTTTTGCAGCAGAAAAGGTCTACTAAGTTATTAAAGAAGAAACTGAAAATGTTTCATGCCATATAAGCTATTGATAAGGAAGGTGAAGAGAGCATTGAATTAATTAATCAAAAAGGTAAGAAACTACTGTGGAAAGTGGGTATGAGCCATTATTTGTGGTCAGGGTTCAAAAACTTGTTTTCCCATTTAACGCATTAAGCCTCTTTGCTTCAGTGGTAAAATAGAGCTAGTATCACCTATACAATAAGGTTGTCATTTAGGATTAAATGGGATAATGTGAGAAAGTCCTTGGCATAGTGAATAGTGATAAACAATAAATTATTATTACTATTCAGAAAAATCTCATAACTGGAATTCCTGATAGCACTTACAGAGATACAATGCAGGGCTTTTTATGCTTTCTTGCTCCCTCTCTGTTTTTATGAAGTGGGGAAAAAAAAAAAAAAAAAGAAAAACCTCAGGAATTCTTCACTCAGAAAGCTAGCTGCTGGTGCTAGGGAAATAGCATTTTGAGCTTTATTATCATGCTCTGGCATATCAGAAATCAATGTCTTTTTTTTTTCAAAATGTGACTTCATTCCTCATTAAATAGTGAGAAATTAGTGAAAATTATAGAAAATAATTCAAAGTACTGGTATGTATAAGGTAGATTAGGAAAGTCCCTCCCTTTTACCACTTAATCTCACTTTCCCAAGAGAAACACTAAATTGTTTATTTTTGTCCCCATTATTAGTCATATCCTTCCTATTATAAGGAAGATCAAAAGCTGGAGGAAATATATGACAGATGAAAAATATTGCCTGTGAGAACTTCTAATGCACAAATGACCAGGACTATCAGAGCCAAAAATAAAATGTCTCATTTTGAAAATACATCCAATAAAGTTTTGTGTCAGATGCCTTGCTAAATACTAGAAAAGATATGTTAAAAGATACATAGTGATTAGAGAAAATCATCCTATGATAATTTTGAAAGAAATAGTATGATTAAATATTTTATCCTTATAATATAGATGTGTTTTATAAATTAAGCACATAATTTTATTTTATTGACAATATCACTAAATTACAATATTGTAGAAATATACATTTAATCAAATTAAACAATTTCCCTCTAACTAGACTTACATTTCGTGAGTCAACAGCTGCATACATAATATCCATCCATCCCTTAAACGTGGCCTGTAAGAAAAGTCATATCATTTTCTTTTTTCCCAAAATTATAATTTTAGAAAATAAATTGAATAAGAATAATTGATCAAAATTCTATTTGACATGTATTCAATACAGGGATATAAATAAGCTTGAAATTTGTATTCACTTTTGGGACAATGTTTTGTGATATGCATTGAAAATACTTCAAATTTATATTCCTCTATAACATCTTATGTGGATATTTAACATATGTAATTAAATAATGATCTACTGTAACAATATGCTATCATAAAAACAATATCAACAATCTTTGACTCTGATGTGTTTATATAAAAGTATATCATGAACTTTGATGACAAGATTTCATGTATATAGTAGCAGCATGAGACAAGTTCAAAAGTATGCCGCATTATTTATCTTAATGCTTTCTTTTCTACTTGTTCTTCTCTATATGATTATTGCCAATCACCAATCATGACAGCTTATTCTTGAAAATCTTCTTAATATTGTTGAACATGCTATTTTGAGGTGATTACTCTACAAGAGGAAGCAGTTTCCTAATCTGAAAACAATATATTCTACTGCATTTCCTTTTTTAAATATTTGTTTTCTGCTCCATTGACATAATGATCTTGAAAATAAAACTCTTGTACATTTTTTTCAGTTCCTTAGTGCCACAAGCTCTTCTCCTTTCCTATTTTAATAGTCTTGAGGATCGTGTAAATGGATTGTGTCCAGGAGCTAGTGGATATTTAATACTGCAGTCAGTTGAATAGCTGAATGAATCATTATAAGTGCATAGCAGACACTATAGTCTTAATTGGAAAGTTTTCATTTGCAAGAGAGCAATTTTCCTATCTGAAAGTCTCTCTCTCTTTCTCCGTGTACACACACGCGTGCGGACACACACACACACACACACACACACACCCCTTTTCAACCCCCCTTGGGGCCAGCACTTCTTTCCTCAGAGTAGGAAGGGAGGAAAACAATGAGTGCCTAGATTAAACTCCCAGTAACAAAGGACTTGGCTATGCTACCAAATGCATAGTCGGGGAGACAAAGTTTTTAGAACCATCGTGTTTCCAGCATGCGGCAGAAAAGATAGTTCAATCATGGTAAGAGGAATCTAGGCAGATGGGCCTAAGGAAGTATTTGTAAACACTGAGGAAGAAGAATTTTATTTTATTATTGTATAGTATTGTATCATTTTTATGTAGTTTTAGTGCATCTGTATAGAGTTCCTAAAATGTATATGCATTTTTATTTTAATTGCTTTTCAAAAATATATTCATTTTTAATTGATAAATTAAAAATGAATATATTTATGTTGTACAAAATGATGTTTTCAAATATATGTATATTGTGGAATGGCTAACTCAAGCTAAGTAATATATATATCGCTTCATACACTCATTTTTTGTGATGAGAAAACATATCTACTCACTTAGCTATTTTCAAGTACATAATATATTATTATTAACTATAGTCATCATGCTGTACAATAGCTCTACAGAACGTATTCTTCCTGTCGAACTGAATTTTGTATCCTTTGACCAACATCTCCCATCATCCCCCAGCCCCTGGTGATTTTCATTCTGCTTTCTGTTTATATGAGTTTGTGTTTTTTTAGATTCCATATATAAGTGACATCATGTGTCATTTGTCTTTCTGTGCCTGGCTTATTTCACTTAATTTCCTCCAGGTAAATCCATGTTGTATAAAAGGACAGGATTTCCATCTTCTTTAAAGGCTGAATAGTATTTCATTTTGTATGTCTATAGGTGTGTGTGTATACACACACATATATACATCTAATACGTTTTTAAATGATTATTACCAATCACCAATCATGAGGGCTTATTTTTGAAAATCTTTTTAATATTGTTGAACATACTATTTTAAGGCACTCTATAAAAAGAAGCAGTTTCCTAAACTGAAAACAAATACATTCAAGCCGCATTTACTTTTTGAAATACTTTTTCTGTTGTGTGGACATCGTAATTCTGAAAACAAAAGTCTTGTACATTTTCTCAGTTTCTTAGTGCCACAGGCTCTGCCCCTTCCCTGACTACTTCTATATACACACACACATAGACAAACACTGTTTCTGTGTATGTCTATATATATGCATATAGATATATACATATACAGTGTATATCTATACGTGTGTATATAGAAATACGTGTGTGTATATATATACATATACATATATATACACACACATATATATACACACACACACACACACAATTTTCTTTATCCATTTGTCTGTTGATGGGCAATTAGGTTGTTTCCATATTTTGGCTATTGTTAATAGTGCTGCAGTGAGTGTGAGAGTGCAGACATCTCTTTGACATGTTGATTTAATTTCCTTTGGATATATACCCAGTAATGGAATTGCTGGATCATATGGTAGTTCTATTTTTAGTTTTTTGAGAAACCTCCATACTGTTTTCCATAAAAGCTACACTAATTTACATCCCTGCCAACAACGTGCAAGGGTTCCCTTTTCTTCACATTCTTGCCAACATTTATTGTCATTTATCCGTTTGATAATAGCCATTCTAACAGGTGGATATCTCATTATGAGGAAGAAGAACTTTAGACTCATTTTAATTACACATCATGGAAAATAATAAAGTGATTACTTACTACTTGAAGTAGAGACAGATATCCAAGTCCTACGTTATCAAAGTTTACTTTCACATTTTTCCACCTGGCAGTTTGATTGCTCTCAATGAGAGCTTTGCACTCACTGTAGTTGTTGACCACGCTTACATCAAACATCTCTCCAGTGGTGTAGTTAATACAATGGTAAAACTTGCCAGCAAAGAGATTCACTCCCATGATACTGAATATTAGCCAAAAGATCAGACAAACCAGAAGTACATTCATGATAGATGGAATGGCTCCTAAAAGAGCATTTACAACAACCTGGCACAGGATGAGAAGGAAAAATAAGTGAAAA
The DNA here is from genome assembly GCF_009828535.3 of Hylobates moloch. Taxonomy (NCBI): domain Eukaryota; kingdom Metazoa; phylum Chordata; class Mammalia; order Primates; family Hylobatidae; genus Hylobates; species Hylobates moloch. The sequence continues at coordinate 77,236,576 of NW_026652276.1, forward strand.
GCCAACAATAAATATTTACCTATTTTTAAACATTATTAAAAAAACAGTCAAATGATTTTAAAAAACCTGTTTCAAAGTTGAATATTGGGTAGAAACTAGACTCTGGTAGCTCCAACTAAGAATTTTAAAACTATAAATCAGAAGAGTATACAACGAATTTTATATTGGAGAATGTTTTCTCAAGAGGTAATAATATACATGTAGCAAATTTACCTCAAAGGATGGAACTAACAGTAAATGCCAAAAATAATTAAGAGTATAAACAGTGGCATGAGTATAGAAGCGAACATCACTTTCAAAAAATCATACAAACCATACAATTTGCTGTCCAAAATTTGAGAGTAAAAGAGACCACTTGGGGATCAAATTCCACACAGAAAATATAAACAGTATTCTGGTACTGAAAATTTGATACCTTTTGTTTATTAAGCCTTCTACTGCAAAAACTGTTCTTTCTAATTGGTAAAAAGAATTTAACAGCTAATAACACTTTTCTATGTAACCATGCATATACAGACACACATCTACACACACCATTCATCTCTAGTTGTGATTGTAACGTGCAGAAAAAGTCTAAGTAACTATTTTCAAATATCACAAAAAGTATCATTTTTTAAAAATCCCCTTTGAACCAGCTAAAACCACCGAGACAAGGCATCATCATTTTCTAGGTGGCGAGGGTATGTGGTCTCAGGTTTTGTGCCTCAGGGAACGACAAATGTCAGCACAAACTCCTCTGTTCTTTTGTACCACCCTTCTAAATGAGCGTTAGATTTCCAGTTGACCTACTTTTTAGCCATTTCAGCCTGTGTTTAAGAACTAAAAGGCCTGATTCAAACATCAAAAGGCTCAAAGTGTATCACAGCGGAGTAGTGAAGAAACGATGAGTAATGATTTGGTAGGCTTAAACTACAGCGAGTAGGATTTCCTGCACATTTATAAATGAAGTGAACATAAATAATTTTGATTCAAATCAGCAGCATAACTATAGAGATTTTCCACGAAATGAAAATCTAGCTAATTAGAAACAATCCCTCTGGCAATATACTCTGTGAGTGACTCCAGCAGTGCCAAGTATTTTGGACATCTGGTAAATATTATTTTTGATTGATTAGCTATGTCAGTATGAATGTGTAAGACACAAATTCTCCATAAATTTGACATTTCCATGGTACAAAGTGTCAGTCTGCTCTCAATAATAATTCTGACAAATTCTAAGGCATTCAGTCTTACCCTCATTCCTTCAAACCGGGACAAAGCTCTCAGTGGCCTCAGAGCTCTTAGTGTTCTGAGGGATTTGATGGCACCAAGTTCTGAGTAACCCAAGGCATTTGCAGTTAAGCTAACCAGTGAGACCTATACAGAAAAAGCAACACAATTTTCTTATTTACATACAAAAATGTCTATGCAGTTCAGCCTTGCTCTATGCAATGAACCAGTAATTCTCAAACTTTCATGAGTTTCAAAATCACCCAGGGGTCTTGTTAAAAACACCAATAGCAGAGTCTGATTTAGTAAGTTTGGGGAAAGGCCTAAGAATTTGCATTTCTACAGGTTCCCAGGGTGAAGTTAATGATACTAGTCTGTGAACACTTATAGAAAAGAAGCCCATATATGTGCTCTTTTTTCAAGATTCTTGGTAGGAAATGTTTTTAAAAAATTAAAAGTAAAGAAAAAACAGAGAGAGAAATGTGATCTTCCTCTACAGATCTGTAAAACTTATTTCTGTATCATTTCTAATAATATTGAGCAGATCTGAAATGGAAAGTAACATTTGATATGCAAGTAAACTATACAAACCACTGGTGAATATGGGCATGAACACATTTAAAAAGGAATAGGCCTCTAAAAAGCAGCTTTGACTTTTTGTAAATTTCAGTGCGAAGGGCATAATATCATTAATTAGGTCAGACAAAACTAGTGAATAAAAAAAGTTGAGATTTTGTGATAAATTAGAAATTGCAAGAACAATGTTGTCTTTAGTTATTCATACAGATGACTAATGTCGTTGATAAAAATTATAAAGTCTTAGCTAAAAAGGAAAAGACAAACGGTCAGGGGGACATACACACGTCCAATTTCCTTGAAAACATACAGAAAAATTATTAAAATTATATAAGCTAAGTAAAGATATTTCGTTCTAAAGTACACCTGAATTTCAAAAGCAGATAAATAAAGATAAATATGCAATATAGCTTTTAAGAGTATGGTGTTAATATATATTTGAAAAATATATTTTTTAAGGAAAATAAGTGAAGCACATTGAAAGTTGTTACAAAAAATAACTTATTCAAAATAATTTTGCACATGCAATTTGAAAGTGAAGCCTCTTGAATACAGAAAATGAGTTATAAAATTATGTCTTACATAGTTCATATAGTTCCCTTAAAATCCAAACTCTTAGGCTTTGTAAGTCCCTTTTTAACAGATAATTGAAAAATAGTTACTGAATTATCATGAGTTGTGAAGCTTTTCTGTATTTAAGATATGAGGACCTGTAGTACTTTACCTTCTCTGAAGACAGAACCAAAAAGAGATAAGCATAAGTTAAAGGATGAAAGATAAAAGTTAGACAGAGGAAAATATTTTGAATGGGGTAGTATTTACTGGCTGAAAAGAGGTTGTAAAATACTCAATTTTATGTGACTTGTGTAGCTAAATGTGAAAAAGGAGATACATACAGGCCTTCTCTTTCTGGGACATTGCAGCAATCTCCTAATTGGTGTTTTGATCTCTAAATAATCTCCTTTCTACTCCATCATTCACACCTCCACCTAACTTCCCTCCCTAAAAAAACAAGCTGGTCTTGTCACTTCCCTATACGTAATTCTCCAATAGCTTCCTCTTTATTAAATCATAAGTCCAAGTTTCCTTGGATGGCACCTCAGGTTCTTCAGACTCTTTTGTAACTTATCTTTCTTACCTTATCATCCCATTACAAAGGCTTACCTCACCCTATCTACTTGTTTCTGGAACCCACCCTGCATGTCATGCACCAACGTTTTAACGAATCCGTGTTCCTCCCTCAGCTGTGCCTGCTGGCATTCACATCTCTCAAGCTCCAGCTCACACTCCACTTCCCTCTCGAAGCCTTTCCTCCTTCCTCAAGTAAAGAGGTGGCACTTGTAATACAGGTGTCGACTTACTGTGTACGCAGCTGTCCTCACTTTTCAACTGTAAGCTACTGCAGGACTAGAAAAATGACTTATTTATATTTGTATCTTTCATAATGAAATAGATGAGCAATAAGCATTTTTGATTTAAGGCAAAGTGTTTATCAGTTTCATATACTATCATAATAGTTTTCTTAAATCTAAAAAGGTAAATGTCAGAGTACTTTGGATAATATGATCATTAGCTGCAGGACAACTAGATTTCTCTTAAGAGTTTCCTTATATTCAAGTAGTGTTGTCTTAATACTTTTATCCTAACATAGATACACCAAGTATCAGATATTTTTATTATGGATTTACCAACCTATGACAAGTACATACAGAAAATAGAGACAGGAAATAGTATCATGCATAATCCCATTACACAAATAAAAGAATGGTTATAGTTTTGGTGCATTTTCTATTGTTTGTAATGTCCACACTTATGTAGTTCTAAATATTATTTATTGTCTTCCTTTATTGTCAGAGACTGTTAATGTAATTCTGCACGTAACCTTTATACATTTAATAGTAGTAGTACATTTAATGGTAGATTTGCCTCATATTCAATTATATAAAAACCCTCATATTTTAGTACTCTATCTTATTTTATTTCAACACCAATGTAGTTTAATAAAATCTTTGACTACTTGGTCAATAGCCAATTTGCTTCTATATCATACGAATCAAGTGGTGTCTCTTGCTTTTTGGACTTTCAAATTTCTTTGTAATTAATGATTCATCCGTGTGACCTGAACTCAACAGGCTCTAGAGATGACAAAGATACTAATGTCAAAGATGCCTGTAAAAAATTTAAATACAAGTTATTTTGCGAAATGTGAGCGTGCAAAAAGCAAAATTTCTAAATTCATATTTTATTTTGCATAACTTGAGATTTTAAATATTAATTTGAAATTAAATGAATAAGTATAGTATGATGGCATTTGATTTTTATCTATGAATGTATATGTATTTAAATTGGTAAAAAATGTTTTGGGGCATCCTCTCACTGTGAAATGAGAAACAGAATTTATATTTGGGCTGATACAGTGTTACTGAGTGCTTACACTGTGTCAGGCACCATTGCTAGAACTAATACATATATGCCAACAAATAAAGCAGCAAAGTGCAGCATACTCACATCAACAATCAGGAAGTCTAGCCAGCACCAGGCATTGGTAAAATACACTTGAAAACCATATGCAACCCACTTTAGCAGCATTTCCAGGATGAATATGTAAGTGAAAACCTTGTCAGCATATTCTAACATGGTCTTAATGGTTTTTCGCTGCTCAATGTATATATCTTCAAAGGCCTGTAAGTCAAAAAATTCTATTAAATTTTATGATCAGAAACAGTCTCTAATTGATGATTTCTTAAAAAAGGAAATGACGCAAGCTCTTATCAGTGCCTAAGGCTGGAAGGTTTAATGTTTCCCATGGCTGAATTTTACTTTATCATTATCTGATCATAAATGACTGCTGACTGGGCATTTCAGTCAACCAAAGGTTTCAGTAATTTTTAAATTTTGGTCTCAGTGTGCCCCCAAAGAGCTTAAAATTTTTGAGAGACTGCCAGCTGCTTCTCTCTAGATCAGGAGGCAGTGGAACGCCTGGGAGTAGATTGGTCTCATTCAGTGCAGACTCAATGGAATACAACCTCTAGTAATGCAGATATAAAGCAGGGAGGTCCCTCAGCCTATGGAAAAAGGAAAGGATTGTCATTGCTCGCTTCTTGTCTCTCTCCCTCTCTCTGTGTGTGTGTGTGTGTCGGGGGCGAGGGTGTGTATGTTTGGAAACTCCCTTTGACAGAATTTTGCAGAGCCCTTGGGAAAGAGTGGGTAACTCATTTGCCGGAACTCCTGAGGCTTCTGGAATGAAAAGACTATTTATCTAACTTGATCTTCTTATCGGAAAAATTATCAGGAAAACCTGGCAGAATTTTATATATATATTTATATATATATATATTATATATATTATTATATATATATCCAGAGCTCCATACAAGGACCTAAAGGATTCTGGGCTTTGCTTATAGCTGAAGCTGTAAACCCCTGAGGAGCCAGCCACTGTGCCAGCACATTGTGCAATTTGGTGAGCACTGACTGGGTGTAACTGAGAACAAAGAGCTCCTACAGCAAAGGTACTAGTCACTAAAGAGGCTTCATAGTTCTCTCTCTACTTGGCTTTAGAAAGCATGTCTGGCAAGGTGCGGTGGCTCATGCCTGTAGTCCCAGCATTTTAAGAGGCCAAGATGGGCAGATCTCTTGAGGCCAGGAGTTCGAGACCAGCCTGGCCAAGATGGCAAAACCCAGTCTCTACTACTAAAAATACAAAAATCAGCCAGGTGTGGTAGCTCACACCTGTAATCCCAGATACTTGGGAGGTTAATGCACAAGAATGGCATGAACCTGAGAGGTGGAGGCTGCAGTGGGTCGAGATCACACCACCGCACTCCAGCCTGAGCAACAGCAAGACTCTGTCTAAAAAAATAATGATAAAAAAGGTAAAGAAAATAAAGCATGGCTGATCCTCTTTAAACTGAGTATATGGCAGGACACAGGATTCTTAGTCAAATCAGAATTCGGCTTACAGGCCTCCAGATCCAATGCAGTAATTCTCCTAATGAAATCAACTCACCAAACACTCTAGTTATTAATTAAATTGAAACAGTAAAAGGAATGCAACCACATTTGTATCCCCAATTAAGAAAATGGTCATATCATTTTCATTATATTAATATTTTGATCCAGTTGATCATTTCATTGAATGAAATCAGACATGTTTGTAATGCCATCATTTTTCTGCTAGTCAGTAATTAAGTTAGTCTACTTCTTATCATTCACTGTGGTTGGCAATAGCGAATCAGTGTGAAGAAGACAGAGGAATCCCCTGCAGCATGGAGTTTATGTTAAGCAATTTGGACAGGAACAGGAGGCAGAGAAATTCTGGGCAGAAGAGGATGGGTACCCGACGAGGGCTCCACCCTCAAGCCTGGAACCATGACCCAAAGTGAGAATATACATCCCTGTTTTCCCACTTAAATGTTGCCTTTTCCAAAACTACCCATGGTGCACCCTGCCCCCATCCTGTGCCTATATAAAGCCCAGAACTCAGCAGGCAGACAGGAGGAACAGCTGGACATCAGAGACTACAGTTGGACATCAGAGAGAAGTAGCTTGACATCAGAGGGACAGCTTGCCAGCATAGCTTCAGAGAGGAGTCTGGCTGGGGATGGCCAGACTCCAGGGGAAGATTACCTTCCTGCTCCATCTCCTTTCAGCTCGCCTTCCCTCTGAGAGCCACTTTCACTGGCAGTAAAATCCCCTACATTTACCATCTTCAAGTCGTTTGTACAAACTCATTCCTCCTGGACGCCGGACATGAACTTGGGTATCACAAGTGTGGGTGCAAAAGGCTGTCACACTGACCCTCCACTGAACTGTTAACATTTAAGCCATCCATGGATGGCAAAGCTAAAAGGGCACTGTAACACTTCCTCTGGGTTTCAAGGATCGCAGGCACCCTCCCCTAGACGCTCCCGTGGAGCTGGTATGGAGTTCACTCTTGAGGTGCCCAAATGCGCTCTCCTTGGCTCCTGCACCCACTCACCTGCGCTCCCCCTCCTGTGAGGGGTGGAGCAGTGAGTGAATGGAGTTCGCTCCTACCCGCACCCATGCACTCTAGTTCTCACCTGCAAAGGGGTCAGGGAAATATCGTGCTTCAGTTTGATATTTAGCTGATAATCTTACATCATGTCTACATAACCAGTCTTAATAAGAACTGCCTCTGATGACTAAAAGTCAAAAAGATCCTTCTTTAAACATTACAAGAAACCATTATGATCTGAGTTTGGTTCCACCTGAGGGCTACTCCAGACAGAGTAATAAAAATTGCTATTTCCTGAGCCTCTCACTGTGCTAAACACATCACACATATTTCTTCTCATTCTTACAAACACCTTAATTTAAAAGTGGGTAATATGAGTTGATTGAAGGGAAAGGGAAAAGATTTCAGGTGAAAAGTGAAGGAGTGGATCATGCATCACCTACCAGAGCCCCACTGCTCAGCAGAATCATGAAGACAATGAAGGTTTCGAACCAATTGTGCTCCACTATCTTATAGCATGTTTTCCTCAAATTCCACCAGAGTTTCCCTTTGCCTTCTTCTATGCTTATCTGACAACACTTGAACTTCCGTACACAGTCTAAAATACGTGGAAAAAAAATGAAGAAAAAAAATTACTCTTTGATTAGGTATATTTGTGTTGGTGGGAGATTTATCTACATTATCACCTGATAATACATTGTAAATAACATTAATTTTTAAGATAGCTTCCACTTACAGAAGCTATCTTAAAATCATCTATATGGCTTTTTAATCATTTGTTTAATAAATATTTATTTTTATGTTTATAGCACTACTATAATGGATTACATTACAAAAACACAATATATAAAAACAGAAGAACCAAAAGGAAAATAAACTTACCAGAAGTTGATATTTCCATCCTGTCCTTATCCTGTGAGTGTAATTCCACTCTATATGGACATTTTACATATTTGAATTCTGATTAGTTCACTTAATGCTGTAACTATTTCCCATCTTTATTATAAGTAAATAAATTTGTGAAAGATTTCATAGTATTTCTCTAAATATGATTACTAGAATTCATATAACTATTCCACTTTTTTTTTTTGAGAGGGAGTTTCACTCTTTTGTCCAGGCTGGAGTGCAGTAGCCTGACCTCGGCTCACACACTGCAGCCTCTGTCTCCCAGGTTCAAGCGATTCTCCTGCCTCAGCCTCCCGAGTAGCTGGCATTACAGGCACATACCACTACGCCCGGTAGAGATGGGGTCTCACCATGTTTGCCTGGCTGGTCTTGAACTCCTGACCTCAAGTGATCCGCCTGCCTCGGCCTCCCAAAGTGCTGGGATTACAGGCGTGAGCCACCATGCCCAGCCCAATTCTACCATTATTGAATACTTCGTTTGCTTTAAATCTGGCCATTATCAATAAAAATCCAATAAACACCTTTGTATAATTTCTGGATTGCTAGATCAAAGCCTCTTCCACAAATACTTATTGAGTATCTACTATTGTCAAAAAATTGCATAGAACAAATTATAATACTATAACATGTAAAACATAGCCTTGTCCTCAAAGAATATACATTTTAAGTTGGGGCAATTTGTCTACAATTCTATAGTTATGGAAAGCCACAATTATCACAAAACAAAGTATTATGAGAGTTTTCTGGTAAACTTTGACTTCCGAGCTTTATGGAGGAAATGGATTTGAGACTAGATCTTGAAGGATATATAAAAGCCATATGTAGAAAACAAAGCTGTAAGAATAGAGAAACAATGATACAAGTAAAACTTAGTGACAAGAAAGTCTGAGTTACACAGAAGGAAATAGGAGTCAAAACTAGAAAAGCAGCTTAGAGCCCAGGGTTTTTGGTGGTTTGATACACAGCATTGCTATTACAATATATAACTGATCCATACCTCAAATAACATAATTTTAGCTTTCTTCAGAAAATCCTTTTGCGATTACTCCAGTGACATGTTGCCCCATATCATATGACTCATCATAGTATATTTTGGCATTTTTATGATCTATCTTTTTTCAGGAATAATAAAAAATATTTGACCTTGACTGAAATAGGAGCTGTTTCAGTGAAGGACAAATTTAAATGTACACTTATCAATTAGTACCCATTATAATATCACAAAATAGTACATGATAAATTCTTCTCTCACTTTCTTATTTATTTAATTTTTAAACCTAAAGAGAGATGTGTGTGATTTGGCTTTCTGTCCTGTAAGATATTTTATAAGGCCACAGAAAAGCCAGTTAGTAATTTCTCAGAGTTAAAAATGATTCATAAAAATGAAAATATCTAATTACGTAAATTAAACTTTGCCTTTTAAAAAGTTGCATTTTTTTCAAACAGCAAATGCATAAAAACAAATAAATGAACAGTTGTTGGATAGATATAGATGATTACTAGATAGGTAGATAGATAGATAATAGATGGTAGACAGATAAACAGACATTTAAACAAATAGGAAAAAATGGACAGATAAGAGGATATTCAAGACCACATATGTTATTGTTTTGCTTACCTTCTGTAAAACAGGCTTCAGGTTCAAGGGATTCCTCAGGTTCAACCTCAGGCTGTTCTCCCTCAGCAGGAGCTCCTATATCAACTGTGCTGCCTTCAGATGAACTAGTTGCATTTAGCTTCTGAAAATCAATCCCACAAAAAAAAACACATTTAATTATTTTCTTTAATCTAAATGTAAAAATTAATTAGGTGTGCCCCCCCATCTTCTGTATGCATTTTCTTGATCTGTAATTTAAGAATAACTTAAACATAATGCCAATCCGCTTTGGTAAAGGTCGGGGGTCACAAGATTAGATACAACACCATAGTATTTTTTGTCTTTAAAATATGGTGCTAACAACTGAAATAACTTCTGTTTGAGCCTATGTATAGAGATTCTGAAAGAAAATCCTGCAGAAAGCTTATGTAAGCTGCCAGAGTCATATAATCATCTGTGATCTTGCTTTTGTACATTAGTTTGCAAATGGTTTGCAAATAGTTTGTTTTATTCTAAAATTGTGACCCAACCAATGAAAGCTGCATAAGTGTATTTTCATGTCAAATTCAGAAAAGATTTGATCAAATGCACATAAACAGCAACCATCTAAATTTATCCACTTTTCATTGACATGAAAACATATATCAGATTGTTATTAAATATATTCTATAATTTTCTAATTCCAAAAAGAGCAGCACATTGTTAGCTATATAGCAAGAGCTGATATTTTGCATTCTCTTTGGCCAATGCACTCTTGTGTTTCATTGTGCATTTGGAAACTACTTGTTACTCTGGCACTCTTACCTGCCCTGTTAGTACAGGCAGAAATGAATATTTAGTTGTTCTTTTGTTTTCCTTTAGGTTAAATCAAATGTCACTAAAAGAAAAATATAATAGAAGTTGTTTTATATCTTGAAATGCAATAAACTTTAGCCAGGTCGGTCCATTCTTGGGATCAGCATACATAAAGGGATCCCAGTCTTTAACCTGGTCTTAAAATGCTCCAGAAATGATGCAGGGCCAGGTGTGAGTGCCACACAGGAATCAGAGTAGTTTGGGCCACAGCATTCTCGGACCTGTTACAATGTTATTACCATTAGTGCATAACATTAGGAGATGGTTGAGCTGATAAGAGCTACTTTATAAAAAGGATGAGGTAAGCACATGATAAAATGCACACTGAAGTATGTTAGACTAGAATAAGATGGATGCTGTAGTCAGTACTGGAAATGTTATATTTATATTTGGGCATAGGATTATGTGGATTTTCTCTAGGAAGATGTCTTCTTTATTTTATGAAAATAATTTTCTTTATATAAAATATTTCCTTAGCATAGTGATGCTGATGACTTAAAACACATTGATGTATGATATACATGAGATTAAAAATGCTTTTGTCTCTTGTAATTTAAAAATACTAATGATAGAAGCATAAATATTAGATACTTCTGCCTGCTTTGAGTTAGAGAATTATTTTTTAATTTGTCCAAAAAAGTTAAATCAAAGATTATATATTGTAAGGTGCTTGAAGGTTGATGATTTCTTATTTTAATTTTTCAGGTATATCAAATTACTAGAAAAATAATCCTAATATCTTTGTCATTAAAGTTTGAATATATTTGTTCTCAGACGAAACATTACATGTTTTTTTAATTTCCTATCTTTTGGATTGGAATCTTTCTAAGTAATAACTATGTTTCTATACATGTAATTGACTAAAAAATGACTTAAAAATCTTCTCATTTTAATATATCTAATTCACACTAAGCTGTTATGCTATTAGGGACCTGATAATATTGATCTTATCACCTGCGGCATGTTGGAAAATAACACAGGTAATCAGAAAAACTGAAGCTTAGTCACATCTGATGGAAGTACAAACAATCCACAATAAGAAACAAAAAATATTTCTTTTAAGAATAAGGTTCACACTGTAAACACAGAACGGAGTAAGACTTGGGGTGACCCCGAGGGAAAAATGAGGATCCATATTCAGGGTTCTGCAAATGCTCAGGCTGACATTGCTGAATGACTGTATCAGAGTTTACATCAGTGCTAAGTATGTTACAGGTCTTAATAAATTTTGCTTAAAAAAATGAATGAATGAGTGAATAAATGAATGAAAGACATCATAACATAATGAAGTCTAGCCCTTGACAGTGATTGGGAATAGTCACCAGACAGCATATTATAGAAGATCTTCATTAAAATGTGCAAAAGTTTACATAGGATTCCTGTAACATCAATTGTCACTCCGGCTGCCAAGTATCTGGGTTGCCAATACTTTAAATGACTTTGGGAAGACTTTCACCACCACACCATTTCTTTCTTCACTGTCTATTTTTCAACAATCATGATTCCTTGCTTTCATAAAGTCTCCCCAATAATTCTGGACTCCTAATTTCTTCCATCCATCTTCACTCACCATATGCACCCTAGGCTGTTCACCAACCTTTTCATGGCTTATCATACATATTGAACCTTGATAATGTATGGGTCAAATTATTTTGGACAGATGGATTCTGGGTACTTTAACAGGCTTGTAAAACATTTGGGGGCAGAAGCCATTTACTCTAGGCCCTATGGATAATACACCAATATGGATAATATGAATAATACACATGTACTCTAGGCCGTATGGATAATACACCAATATAGTTCAATACAAGGAACAGACTTTGAATTGCCAAAATGCTGTTCATTAAGTATTGAATGAATGAATGAATTGCTAGATACACTGTCTGTTTTCAATAGCCTGTTCAAATTAGCAACTTGCCAAATAGTTTGATCCAAGGTTAAAATCAGAGAATATCAAACAGAGTTTGCTGTACTTGGCTGAAAATGAGAAGCATGTTGAAGTGTTTTTTTTTATTGCTCTTTTGTTCATTTTCTCTGGAACTTAAATTATAAGACATTCCTGTATTTTCTCTTATTTAAATCACATTAAAAGTAGAAGAATTAACATTGCTCCCTTTCATTTTAGTGCACTACCTTAGTTCTGATGTAGAATTAATAGATACCTTTTTCCTAAAGCCAAATATTTATCTATTGAAAGGTCAAGTTTTTACTTTTTCCAAGGTTCAATTCAAAAGTATTTTGTGTTTCTAGAAAATGCATCTCATCAGACTTAATTTTTTAGAGGAAAGATCATGTTTTTGTCACCCTTGTATCTCTAGCACCAATGTTTGTGTTTAATAAATTTTGGGTAAATGAATGAATGACCAGTGCGAGGACTCTTTTATCCAACCACTAACTACTAACACTTCCTATCTGATATTTACTTTCACATTCAAAAGAATACACATAATATTCTCTCTTAATTGCAGAGTAACACAAATCTTTTAAGATTCTGAATTGTGTGGGCAATGACGAACAACTGTTAGAACTAGGAGTACTGTCTTAAAACCAGTCTGCCAATTATTCAGACCTAATGTGAGCGTATGAGGTGAACTGTAGTTTAACTGTGGAGTCAGGAAAACTATTACTAAATCATTTTGACAGTGTTTTCCCTCTTTTCACTCTGTGTACAAGGATCTATAGCTCCCGTGATGAATGGAGCCTCTTTAAGGAATGCAATCTCATCCTTCCCCACTGTCTTCTGAAGCGGAGCAGCACAGGATCCGTCACATGTGTTACTTGAATACTTTTCCACTTACAGTACTTGATTTACAAATAACAAAGAATCTAAGCTGCACATTGATCCTTAATGTCAGCCAATCCAGTATTTATTTAGAGAAGGAAATGTGAGTTTTATCGTCTTGTCAAAAGTTATAGCGAATCAGTGGTTGGATTCTAGATCTTCTGCGCCCCATTCTGCCATGTTTCTCTAAAGAGTCTTTTCGATGATTCAGAAGTAAACCCAATGTTTATCAATTTAAAACATTTAGACTAGATATGTAATCAAATATTGTAGGTTCCAGATAGTGCTTATGATATTGTTGATTTCCATGTTTCAAAACCATGAACTTTAGTATTAATTCAAGTTATATTCATAATTGCTAATATATTTTAATGTAGATTAGAGCTAAATACACATTGGAATATTTCATAAACAAAAAGTTTTCTTTAAGCAATAATCCTGAAACATAGGCAGGAAATTCTGATTTCTAAAACCCTTCTTGATAACATCAATTAAATGACTTTCTTTAAATTACATTCGAGGCAAATATCATAATATTATAAAATATGTTGACTAAAGCTGTTAAAATGTGTAAAAGCCCATAAAATAAAATTAATCAAATTAGGAATATAAAAATATTCAGCTTCATTTAAGGTCATAATTATGATCAACCTAACTGTAGTATATAGTCACCAATTAGAACTGTGAGATGATCATTATGTGAAACTGTTACAACTCATGCACTTAAGAATTTTCAAATAAAGAGTGCCTGTAAATGCTCCAATCTGGGCATAATTCATGGTGAAATACTAAATAAGTAAGTGAACAAAATATGAACTGGCTAGAAGCAGGTCCAGTTTAAAAAGTTCTATATACGTCCCTTTGGTATAATTTGTATATTTAGGTTCACTTTTTATTACCTGTACTTATTTATCAGGAAACTAGTGGACTAACTGATGTTGTTAGCATAGCCCTTGCCTAGTTAAAATTTAACAAAAAAAGGATGCCAGGACAATGAAGAGATCAAATAGGAATAGCTGATTTTATATGCTCTGAAAAAAGGCATTGGCAATCATTTACTTTCAGGTGGAAATATTACTTGAACAATGTTTTTGGTGGATACCTAATATTACAGGACTCTTCCTATTGAAAATCTACTGTGATTCTTTTATATGCTAGATAATTATAATCAAATGATTTAAGCAGGGCGGAATCATATTTTGCTTAATGATGTAATAAACATCAAGATACAATATTTCATTTTGTATTTTTAGATATTATACTTCCAACTTATGCTTTCTGCTTTAATAATAAATTACTACTAAATATCAATGTGCCAAATGAATAGTTTCTCTTTAGACAGGAAATGTGAGCAAATGAAAGTAAATTATTTTCAAAAATAATGAATCACAACAGAAAACGGAAGAGAAAAAATAACTTGCTATTAAATTTTTCATGGGCACACTCATTTCTCATTATGAAGCTAAGATACATTTTGAAGAAAACATAATTAGTAGATATTGTATATAATTTGGGAAAAGAGAGAGAGACTTTAATTTAATTTAATTTAAAAATTGTCACTTAAAAAAGAGAAAACTTCAAATACAGATTAAATCAAGTATCCCATATCTGACTATTTTGGTTTCCAAGAACAAAAAAAGAATATGGTAAAATCAAAATAATTACTCACAGTATACTATATTATCCAGAAAGTCATTTCAGTGTTTATAATGAATACATTATAACATTTTTAAAATCACAAATAGTAGGATTTTAAATATTTTTCTTTGGATGGCAAAAGGAACGCTTATGTTATGATGTCCTAATGCTCAGCAGATTACCAGTGACCCAAAGACACATGTGTTTGGCCCATTTCGTTCTTATATTAAAGATATTTTGGGCATTTTTTTCCATCTTAATCACCATCCCACTGGAAAACTTTCCCATGAGGACTACACATTCTCCAGGATAAAGTCGTAGACAGGTGCCTGTTGAACCCATTCCACCATTGCTTACCCAAACCTTCCCTACACATTTTTGTCCCCTTTCCTAACCCCTGTATTATAAATTAGTATATTCTTTTAGGAAGTGGGCAATGTTTCCTGAAGGAGAATCAGAGACTTTTTCAAGGAAATGAAAAATTGCAATAATGTGAGGATTGAAAATAAACGAACCAGTTCCTTCTTAGCTTCTATTCTATCACCTTTACTCCAGCTGAATCCCCTAGATACACTGATGGATAATATGCCTCAAATATTTTTCTAAACAGGAAATTGGCAAAATGGAATACTCAGAGAATAAGGAAACTAACCTTGCCTTTTTCCAAGAAACAAGCTATTACCCAAAAGTGCCTAGATCTCATGCTTTTCTGAGGAATTAATACATAATAGGAAGAAGTAATTATCTGTAGTCCCTGTGTATACGTGCATCTGTGTTTAACTGTAAACAATTACGCATCTTGGATCCCATTTTATATACCATTCCTCCAATATATGAGGCATTATAGTTCATGAATCTGGAGAGCCAGTGATGGAATATTTTGTTCCAAAGTATAAAAGAATGCTCCAGGAATGGCCTGATTATTGCTTCTTCCAAAGAGCCAACTACACTTTTATATTAGTGTTGTTTTATAGTTTTATTGGCAAAAGGAGAGGAAACTGTATCTAAGTGACAAAATAATTAACATTTCTTAAAAATGATTAAATTGGGTTTAGGCAATTTGGTTAACATATTTGTGCGTAAAACTGTGATTTCAACATTAGGAAATAAAGGTCCACTAATGGATCCCATAGAATGATGTTACATTTATTGCTATTGTCACATGATAGGGAGGTCTCTTCATTTTAAAAACTCCCTAGGAGCAAGAGTTTCTGATTCTTTTCCTATACAGGAGTTTGTGGATCATGATAAATTTAAATAATATTCTTCAGGAGAAAGTTTTCCAGCAGGTCTGAATAAAATAGAACGGAGAGAAAGCACAGAGGAGCCAAGAAGATGAAGAAGATGGACTCTAAATCTATTTTTAGAATGAGCATACCATCTATAAGTCTTTCATTATCACTATTATTATTATTATTTGGTATACAAAAGACATTATTTCCTTTTCTTTCAGTCTAGGAGTTTTAATGGTAAATATAAACAGAGTTTCCAAAGAAATTATATTCTAAATGCAAAATACTGTTGGTCAATTGCTAAATAAAGCAATGCCGTTTTCCCTAAAATGAAGCAGATAAATATTATACTCATGCTGCTAGCAACTGAAACATAGACATTCCTATTCATTTACATTATTATCACATTAAAACATCCTTTGGGAAGTTTGCACATGAATAAGGGATTGCTTTAATTTGAAGATTACCCTTCAGAAAAACATTACACTAAATAAAAAACTGTCAAGAAAGTACAGTAACTGGGCTATATTTTTTTTAAACGCAGAGGATAAAAAGCATTTTCGCAAGTTTTCAAAGAGCACCGACATTTCTCCTTTAGGCTCCTAATATGTTCAAAACTCTGTAACATTAAAAGGAAATTAAATAATTCATAAAGGCATGCACTTTTACTTTTCATTGAATATAATTTCTATTAAAATCTATGTAAGAAGATTAGCAGCTAAATCATTGTATTTTCAGGTTAGGGTTGTCAGACTTGCCTGACCATGCTTTACATGACTCAGCATAATAGCAGCTGTGCGTGTTTTTATTTTACTGCCAATGGAAGGGCAAGGAACGTAGCTGAGTAACATGCAGGCCAGTCAAAAGTCATTTAGAAACTGATTATATTTATAGATGTACAACTTGCTTGGGTAACCTGGGTAAAAGTGGTGGCACGAGCCTCTGGCTGGTTAAAAAACACCAGAGCTGCATTCTTGATGGCTCCAGCTTGATTTTACTCCTGTGAGAAGTAAGAATGGTAAGCGGTGAAGGTCACCATATCGCACTACTAAATTTCACTTCGAAAAATAGTCATTCAAGCATGGCTTCCACATTATTAAATACTCTAAAAGAAAAAAACAATCATTCAAAATCACAAAAGGAATTACATTAATATAATTGAAATAACATTAAAATTAAAGCATACGTGGTTATGACATGATTTTAAATGGTCTACTCTAGAGAATCTACAGAAAACTACTGAAGAATCATACAAATTTAGCAAAGACATTGCAGAGGACTTACTGTGAACACCTAAAAAATCTCTGAGTCCACTCAGTCTGCCTTATAAAAAAATTCATTTAGACATTCCAGAAAAAAAGTCTCATTTTTCTTTGATTAAAAAATTAATTTAGAAAGGATTGGTAATAAGCCTCATGATGTTTCTTACTACTTTGTGATATTTAACAGTGTAATCCTGTCCCCCAGTTAGAAAAATGACCAGACAAAAATGACTAGAAGGCAGACAAGAAATGCTATTTCAAATGGGAGTGTCTGAAATTCTTAAATAATTGTTTACTCTAGTTTTTTAGTGTAGAGCTACCAGGTAAAATTCTGAAAGATCAAAACCTACACATAATCTCTTTCATGGCTATATTTCTAATAATTTGTTATTTTATAAATTTATTTCTAGAAAGTTTGATATAAAGCCAGAATTAAAAACCCCTCCAAATAATGTTAACACTGAAGTAACAGTCTCTATGCTGGGAAGGTATTGGAAGGACTCTACAACTCAAGCAATAAAATAATCCTGTCTGCTTCCACCTGGCAGATCAGTTCTCTTCCTCCAATTCTGAAATACTGAATTCACAAATATTATTTTAGAGTATTTAACTCAGAGCTAACTTAATCAGAAAACAAATCAAAAGCTTAAAGGTAACAAGAGAAACAAGAGATTTCTGTACTCTAAACCCCACATCACTGGACTTCCCTCTTACTTCAAACATAATGGCTTAAGTTAAGGCAAAATATATGCTCTTTTGGAAAACCCAGGGCTGTAAAATCTCTTAAAGTTATGGATGTCAAGTTAAACATTCCTCAAAAGATACTCAAACTTAGCTAAAAGATTAAACTAGCCAATGGCTTCAACATTTGATACTATATAATTCGTTCTTAGTTTATATGACAGCCTAAAACTAAACATGTGTGAAAATAAAAATTGACTTTTTTACTATTAGGGAAATATTCACCATTAGGTATAATTTCAAAATAACGAGAGGGGAATATACATCAAAATTTGAATGACCCAATTCTATTTTATAAATGCTGACTTCAGCTTCTATAATAGCAGTATACTATATCAGAAACTGGGCCACTCCACCCTTCCAGCATAACCCAACTATTATAACAATACTTGTTCAAAATTTTGTTAATAAGATTTTAAGATATTATTCAACTTTCAAACAATAATCTAGTTAGTAAAAATTTAAGTTCAACTAATTAAAGTAATTCTTTGCCCCAGGACAGGAGGTTTTATTACTTTTCCCTTGAATCTCATCAGTTATTTCTTGTGAAACTGATAGCTATGTCCCTGTTATTTATACCTTCCTATATTCAAACATTGTCTGAATTTCCCATTAATTATCTACTTTTACCTAATCACTAACAGCAGTACTACTTAACTTACAAACAAGAAAAAATGGAAAATAACGTACTCTTTAGTAATTTTATCAAATAAATACAGAAAAACTGTCTGAAATAGCTAGTTCTCTTTTTTTTGTTTGTTTGTTTGAGACAGTTTCATCCTGTTGCCCAGGCTGGAGTGCAATGGGGTGATCTCGGCTCACTGAAACCTCTGCCTCCTGGGTTCAAGGGATTCTCCTGCCTCAGCCTCCCAAGTAGCTGGGATTACAGGCACCCACCACCCCGCCTGGCTAATTTTTTGAATCTTTAGTAGAGACAGGGTTTCACCATGTTGGCCACGCTGGTGTCGAACTCCTGACCTCGTGATCCACCCACCTTTGTTCTTTTTTTTATAACTATATTTTCCCTCATAATTTTGGCTGATTGTTAATTATCATGACCATGTTGTGCTACTTAAATTTTACCTTTCAGTGCCCAAACTCCCCTATGTCATCATTCTTTCTTTCCCGACATCAGGAATAGAAGCTTTTATCTTCCTTGCCAAACAATTTGTATGAGGAAGGAACGAATCTTTGTTTTTCCTTGTTATTTTTGTTTGTTAGTGCAAACTTTAAGTACTGGAAATCTTGTCTTCATTTTTGTATAAACAATTAAATATTAAGGTTTTAAATTCCTCTCTTTACCTCCAACTCTGTACTTATTGAGCTACAGGTTAATAGCAAACAAAACAAAAAATATATTCTGTTGCTCATACTCTTCTTGTAAATCAAAGAATACATTAAGTTACCAGGACTTACTGAGTTGGTAAATTCAGAATTTTACATTCTATAATGTATTAAGGATTTTTGTTTCTTTAAACAGCAAACACTGAGCTCAGTAGGGTTAAATATGTTTTTAGTGTGATTCCTCATCAATACCTTCTCTTCAAAAAAAAATGACCTACTTCAGGAAAGATAAACTATATATAAATATCAAGCCAGGATCCCAATCAGATCTTCCTTGAGTAAATATGTCTGTGCAAACAAAATACAATACTATTTTATGACTTATTTCATAAGAATTAAGAACTAAGAACACAGCAAGATGAGAATTGCAACTACCCTCTCATCAGGTATTTTTCCAGTACGTACAAAAAACACTGTTGTGGGCAAATTACAAGGAAGAAAGTGGAGAAACTGGGGCATTTTGAGAAATTTAAAATTATTTTTAAATACTGAAAAAATTCATATCAAGAATACTATCAAGAACTCAAAATGTGAGTATTTGAAACACGAGTCAGCATATTATCTAGCTATATTTTAATCTATCATTAATGTATTTATTACCAATTTTTCCATGGAAAAATGTATTGCTAGACAGATATTTTCTATTTTCTTAACAGGAAGGAAACATGCAATTTAAAAATACCTGATAACTTTAAACAACAGAAATATATAATACCAAAATATCTCCTTATTTAAACATTTTTACCTCTTTGCTTTCCTCCATATCTGACTCGCTGCTGAATTCTTCAGTATTTAAATTTTCAAAGTCAGATTCTCCAACAGCAATTGGTACCGTCACAGTGAGGCTAGGATTGTTTATAAATGACATGTAATCACTTTCATCCACGACATATTTTTCTACACTGCTGCCTATGCCACTAGTAGTTCCATTTCCGTCTTTGAGATAATTGAGGTCTTTGCCTATTTCTATGGTGGTATGGTTGGAAATACAGCTGTCTTTTTTATTGTTTAGATCTTCAAGTGGTTTAATTTCATCTAAAGCTTTCTGCTTCCTAACAAAGGCTTTCTGAATAAATTCACGTATTTTTCTTTTAACAAAATCGATTCCTTTCTGCATCCTTCCCACAGCAATCTGGAGGTTATTCATTTCGTTATCATCATCAGTGGCAGCAAGATTGTCAGAACTGAAGGAACTCAAAAGCAAGGCCAAGAAGAGGTTCAGAACCTGAAACACAGTAGGAAAACAGGTGATCAAAACATTCTATTGCTTCAATTGCTTTCAATCATTAGTTTTCTAAAATTGTTCTTGACACCTTATTTTATTCTAATATGCATTTCTGCTAAATCATGATACACTATTCTGAAAAAAAGTGAATGGAATAAAAAATGCTTGGTCAATATAAAATAATACTATTATCACTATTTGCTTTTTAGTCACTGCAGAAAATACTGAAATCATTGTTAAATAAAACATTTCTATTAAGCTCAGCTACAAAAGATAAATACAGACAACTGTACAAAAAAAACCCTTTTATCTGGGATGCTGATATATTTTGGACATTTGTCGCCTCCCAAATCTCATGTGGAATTGTAATCCCCAGCACTAGACGTGGGGCCTGGTGGTAGGTGTTTGGATGACGGGGGCAGATCCCTCATGCCTTGGTGCTGTCCGCATGTTAGTGAGTTCTCACGAGATGTTGTTATTTAAAAGTTTGTAGTGCCTCCTCCCCACACTCTCTCTTGCTTGTTCCTGCTTTCGTCATGTGAAATGCTTGCTCCACTTTGCCTTCTGCCATTATTGAAAGTTCTTTGAGACTTCACCAGAAGCCAAGCAGATGCCAGCACCAAGCTCCCTGCAGAACCATGAGCTAATTAAATCTCTTTTCTTTATAAATTACCCAGTCTCAGGTATTTATCTGTAGCAATAAAATAATGGCCTAATACAGACGCTATTTTGACTATGTAATTGGAATTTCCTGAAACACTGATAATTTATTCCTAAAATCAACAATTATCCCCATATATTTAAATACGATTTTATTTTTGTGCCTTTGTACCATTTTTTGTACCTAGATAACTGGACAAATCAGGCAAAAATGTATTTATTGCTGGATGAAAAGTCCCAATTTTTATTAAGATAATTATGGCTACTATAATTATACAATATTGAGAAATACTATAAAATGGTTATTATACAATAATTATGATGTTATTGTTGAATTAAAGATTGTGGAGTTGAAGTATTGCCATGAATAAGGACAATAATCAGTCTGCAAATTGGGTCTTTAAAAATAGGCTCCACCAGTATTAATGAGTGAAAAGATTCATGACATTAAACCCACTATTGTGGGAAAAAAAAAAAAGGACAACTTACGAAGAAATCAGACATTCTCAGGGGTACAAGACTGAGTCATATAATTTTTTTTCAGGATTTGATTGACAATATCAATGAATCCCTGATTATTTAAGCACACAGAACATACAGAACAAAAGAAAGATATAGCAGTAAAGGGGGGCAAATGCACAAAGTAAATGCAAGTTGCATATCCCTTATTTGAAATGCTTGGGACCAGAAGTGTTTTGGATTTTAGATTTTAAAATATTTGCATGTACATAATGACATATCTTGAGAATGAGACACGTGTAAACATAAAATTCATTTACGTTTCATACACATCTTATACACATAGCCTGAAGGTAATTTTATACAATATTTTTAATAATTTTGTTCAGGAAACAACATTTTGACTGTGGTTTAACTGCGATTCATTACAAGAGGCCAGATGTAGAATTTTCCTCTTGTAGTATCAGGTTGGTTGGTGCTCAAAAGCTTTGAACTTCGGAACATTTTGGATTTCAAATTTTCAGATTAGGGATGCTCAACCTGCAGAATAAAAGTAGAATCTTGGGAAAATTTTTAAGTAAAACTTCAATAAATAGCATTCTACATTCTTGCTATATTCTCATCTTTCTATCATGATAATGAGGCTTAGAGCACCTTTGTCTAATTAGTTGTAAGTTAGTCTAACAAATGGTGATTTTTTTTTAAGTAAAAATATGTAAGATCCAATGAAGACCACGTTTGGTTTTGAGAGTGTACTGACGATCTGTCAGTCTCTACACTATGACTGCTGATAATCACATTAAGACCAGACCTGCTCCTTTGCCACTGGAATTTACCAATAAAGTTATGTTTTATTGTAATTTGCTTTTGAACTTATTATTTGGATTAAAAAAACAGACAAAGGAAGAAAAAATGCATGTAAAATTTTTATTTTATCTATTTTGGTGCCATGCTATTTCCTAGATTTATTTTCCTAAAGTATATTAAAGTTCTGTCATTTGTCTACTTGGAAATTTTTTCTTGATACACATCCATCAGTCCTCCCCCAGGGTGGGAGCCAACTATATTGCCTCTGCATTGGACAAATACTCTATTTGCAAATGTCATTTACTGTTACATTTATATAGCCTGCTCCCATTTCTCATTCTGTCCTGTTAAATTTCTCATCCACATCTCTATCACATTATATTGGATTCTTTTTAAAAAAAACAAGCACAGCTTTACTAATAGATTGGGAGATCTTTTGGTCAGAAACATGCCTTAGAGCCAAGTCCTAGAGCAGTATCAATACCAGATCACGATAACAATAAAAGTAAAACCAGCTTTTTAGTTGAGCTCTTAGTAAATACCCGTTATTGTGCCAAGCATTTTCAAGGTATATATGATTTCTCACAACTCTATAAGGCAGGAATTATTATTATTACTATTTTACAGATGAAAATGCTTCTACACAACTTACATGACTTGTCCAAGATCATAGTTAATAAGTAGAGCTTTTTTTTTTTTGAAAGTCTAACTGTAAGGTCTTTTCTCCTAATTGCGATACTTCCTTTCTTTGAACTGCTACCATACTTGGTCAGTATAACAAAGTTTACTATTAATTTTCTAATTGTTTCTCTGATCTTCTATGAATTGATAACTCAATTCAATGCTATTCCACTGTCAGGAAAATAAATAAATATCCCTGGAACACATGACTTTTCTTTATCATAAATCCATTGAAGTCTTTATTTTTTTTAAAGCAGCCAATCTACACGTGGTGACTCAGTGTTGAAACCGTGTTTATTAATACCCACTAGACACTAACTTTCATCAGCATGTTTATCTTAGTTCTACAGATTACTTGACATAGAGGAGCACATATTTTAGAATTCAAGTGCTAGGTAAGAATCGATTTTCTATTACCTACTAAGTAGCATAGCCAATCTGAGCCTCAGTTTCCTCATCTATAAAATAAATGTAATCGTTTTTCTAGTGCCCAGCTTACAAGGTTGTTGTAAGGATTCAGTAACAGAATTCATGTGGCTTTCAGCACAATTCCTGGCACATAGTGAACTTTTGAGAAAGTTTAGCTGTTATCACTGTCACTATTATCCAACTTATCCTCTACAACCCTATCTTTTTATTTACTTTATTTCCCTAGAAATATTTGTGTGAGTCAAGTTATTCTCTTTTTCTAGACTTCCTTTGTTACTGAAGGGTATGTGCATAACAGGTTGTACAGGTGTTTGGTGTGATCCATGACAATTTAAGAAAACACAGTTCAGCAAGCTCACTCAGGGACTGAAATCCTGAATCCTGTTTCACAAATGTGCTAGCTCACTAAATGAAATCAACTCTTTCTTGTGTCTCAAATTAGCCTCTTGGAATGGAAATGTTACCATAATTTCCATTTTGAATTCAAGGTTGAAATATATTACATATTTTAATTGTTTCTCCATCCTGATTCCCAACTTGTGAGAGGAAGCCAAAACCTTCACATCCCTCCTGTGTGCTATTGCCTCACCTTCACTTAGGGAGGGAGGAGGTTGTATTCTCTACTTCTAGAACTATCAGTTTTCAGAAAGTCACATTCTTTTTCTGCAGTGCCTATCTTCAACCAATAATGGGTCTCTTGCCATCGTGTCTGGAAACTAAGAATGGCTCATAAAAATCCTGGTCTGGGAAACAGTAGTTTTTGGTCCCAGCTCTGTCTTGTCTATAGACTAGGCTGGCAGTCCCATCTACTGTGACTACTACATCTATTTGGGTGGAGCCCCATCTGATAGTTCATGTGTGTTAAGAGGAAGTTTTGCCATCTTGTCTTTGGGACACCTTTCCCCTTTTTCCAGTGAGAATAGGAAGGAAGAATTGTAGTAAGGAGTGAGTATATCAAGTTCATTCAGTCTTAAGCAAATATTATATAAGCACATTTCCTTAATAGTGATAAACATGGTATATATGACTACCTTAGCTACTCCAGAAACATATCCAGGTTATCACAAGACAAAGAAGTTATTTTAACTAATAGTTAAAAAGAAAGGAGAACCTTTAATTTTTATCTCTTAAAAGAACAAAAATTAAATTTACACCAGTAGATGGAAATGATTATTTTATAAACTATATCATTTTATGCATACATCACGATCTAAATTAATACTGATGTCAACCATAAGTATAGGTACTTGATATTTCCTGAAATTCTCTTTTCAACTTGAATTTTCTGCACAATTATACATTAGAGAGATATGTTAATTTCAGTAAACTAATAGATAATATGTGGTGGGCTGAGTTTCATCCTCTTTAAATCTATTCTGCATTCTCCTGCTACATATATTTCTGAAAAATATCACTGGTTCATTGTCATTTTCCCGATAAAAAATCATCTGTAGCTTTGAATTGCCTAAAGGAAAATACATTTTATTATGCACAGTCTTTTCATAAATTAAATTCTACCCAGTCTTGTCCCAAACTTTCTTTCTGAATTCCCCATTGCTGTCTGATCATTCATTGTTGTCATAAAGGATTCTGTTCTCTGCGTTTTCTTTCCTTCTTCCAACATATACCAAATATACATATAGAGAAAATGAAATCAGATCTACAACATAATTATATTATCTTTTCTTTGTTTCTGTTCTGTGTAACCCTGTGACAATTTCTGTTCTATGTGATCTTATACTTTTCTGAAAGCAAACATATTAAAGTTGTCTTGGGGATTATAGTAGCTTGAGCTCTTCTTAGTGACTAGCTTCTAATGAATACAATATGGCAGAAGTGGTGAAGAGTGACTTTAAAGAGTAGAACATAAAGAGGATTTGCTCCTCTTACATCACCTTCCCTGGAAGAAGCCAGCTGCCATATCATAAGGATACTCAACAGTCCTATGGAAAAGGTCCTGCAGAGAAAAACTGAGACCTTCAACTAACCGCCAAAAAGGAACTGAAACCTCCTTCCAATAACCATGAGATTGAGCCTTCTTAGAAGCTGATCCTCCAGCCCCAGTCAAAATAACTGTAACCTCAGCTAACATTTTGACAGCAACTTCATGATTGACCCTAAACCAGAACCACCCAGCTAACTTATTCCCCAAATCCTGACCCACAGAAACTGTGAAGTAATCAGTGTTTGTTGTTTTAAGCCGCTGTTTATAATTCTAGATTGTACACTGTTTATGTTTCTTGTTACTTTAAAAATAGATCAGAATTATCAAAAGTAATGCGGAAGGGGCTGAAATTTGGCAATGAATACAAATAAAATAATACTTTGCCTTTTTCCCTTCCCCTTTCTCTATCTTTGGGGACTTGGAGGTTACCTTTATATGAAAGGAAATCATGTCTAAAGAGTATATGCTTTTTTTTTTTTTTTTTTTTTTTTTTTGCAACGGAGTCTCACTCTTTCACCCAGGCTGGAATGCAATGGCACAATCTCAGGTCACTGTAACCTCTGCCTCCCAGGCTCAAGCAATTCTCATGCCTCAGCTTACCAAGTAGCTGAGATTACAGGTGTGCATCATCACGCCTGGCTAATTTTTGTATTTCTAGTAGAGATGGGGTTTTGCCATGTTGACTAGGCTGGTCTCGAACTCCTGTCCTCAAGTGAACTGCCCGCTTCAGTCTCTCAAAATGCTGGGATTACAGGCGTGAGCCACTGAGCCTGGCAAGAGTATATACATTAAATTACTTGTTATGGTAGTCATTTTTCTATTCCATTGGTTTGGGTTCTAATTAAGCAACTCAGTGTAATTACTTCATATTTAAAGCATAAGAGCTTGATACTTCTCACAGAGTCTACTGTCCTTGTGTCCCTCAGTCACTGGGTATCTTGTTTTCTTGTTTGGGATGGTCTTTCTTCCTACCAGGCTAAATCTGACATCTCAGTTAAATATATTTTAGGTCCAAACTCTTTGACAAAGACTTCTCTGATCAACCTTCCTATTGTAAAGCAAGGTTCCCATTTTGTAAACTTGACATATGGCATTTTTTTTTCATATTTTTGAACACATATTAGTTACTTCCTATTTTTAATTCTATTTGAGTACATGTTATATCACTTTGTTATATTTATCTTTCCATGCCTTCCCAACTTCTCCATGCCTTCAAGATTCAGGACACTGGTGTTGGGCATGGTTTTTTTTTTTTTTAATTATTATTATACTTTAAGTGATACATGTGCAGAACATGCAGATTTTTACATACATATACACTCGCCATGGTGGTTTGCTGCATCCATCAACCCGTAATCTACATTAGGTTTTTCTCCTAATGCTCTCCCTCCCCTAGCCCCCCACCCCTCAACAGGCCTCAGTGTGTGATGTTCCCCTCCCTGTGTCCATGTGCTCTCATTGTTCAACTCCCATTTATGAGTGAGAACATATAGTGTTTGGTTTTCTGTTCCTGTGTTAGTTTGCTGAGAATGATGGTTTCCAGCTTCATCCATGTCCCTGCAAAGGACATGAACTCATTCTTTTTTATGGCTGCATAGTATTTCATGGTGTATTTCATGGCACATGCCACATTTTCTTTATCCAGCCTATCATTGGTGGGCATTTGGGTTGGTTCCAAACCTTTGCTACTGTGAATAGTGCTGCAATAAGCGTACGTGTGCATGCATCTTTATAGCAGAATGATTTATAGTCCTTTGGGTATATACCCAGTTATGGCATTCCTGGGTCAAATGGTATTTCTGGTTCTAGATCCTTGAGGAATTGCCACACTGTTTTCCACAATGGTTGAACTAGTTTGCACTCCCACCAACAATGTAAAAGCATTCCTATTTCTCCACATCCTCTCCAGCATCTGTGGTTTACTGACTTTTTAATGATCGCCATTCTAACTGGCGTGAAATGGTATCTCGTTGTTTTGATTTGCATTTCTCTAATGATCAGTGATGATGAGCTTTTATTCATATGTTTGTTGGCCACATAAATGTCTTCTTTTGAGAAGTGTCTATTCATATCCTTCACCCACTTTTTGATGGCGTTGTGTTTTTCTTGTAAATTTGTTTAAGTTTCTTGTAGATTCTGGATATTAGATGGATAGATTGCAAAAATTTTCTCCCATTCTGTAGGTTGCCTGTTCACTCTGATGAAAGTTTCTTTTGCTGTGGGGAAGCTCTTTAGTTTAATTAGATCCCATTTGTCAATTTTGGCTTTTGTTGCCATTGCTTTTGGTGTTTCAATCATGAAGTCTTTGTCCATGCCTATGTCCTGAATGGAATTGCCTAGGTTTTCTTCTAAGGTTTTTATGGTTTTAAGTCTTACATTTAAGTCTTTAATCCATGTTGAGTTAACTTTTGTAAAGCATGAAGATAAGATTAGAGAAAAAAGAATGAAAAGGAATGAACAAAGTCTCCAAGAAACATGGGACTATGTGAAAAGACCAAACCTAAGTTTTATTGGTGTACCTGAAAGTGACGGGGAGAATGGAACCAAGTTGGAAAACACTCTTCAGGATAACCAGGAGAACTTCCCCAACCTAGCAAGACAGGCCAACATTCAAATTCAGGAAATACAGAGAACACCACAAAGATGCTCCTTGAGAAAAGCAACCCCAAGACACATAATTGTCAGATACACTAAGGTTGAAATGGAGGAAAAAATGTTAATGGCAGCCAGAGAGAAAGGTCGGGTTACCCACAAAGGGAAGCCCACCAGACTAACAGCAGATCTCTCGGCAGAAACTCTACAATCCAGAAGACAGTGGGGGCCAATATTAAATACTATTAAAGAAAAGAATTATCAACCTAGAATTTCATATCTAGCCAAACTAAGCTTCATAAGCAAAGGAGAAATAAAATCATTTACAGACAAGCAAATGCCAAGAGATTTTGCCACCACCAGGTCTGCCTTATGAGAGCTCCTGAAGGAAGCACTAAATATGGCAAGGAAAAACCAGTACCAGCCACTGCAAAAACATACCAAATTTTAAGACCATCAACATTATGAAGAAACCGCAGCAACTAATGAGCAAAATAACCAGCAAGCATCATAACGACAGGGTCAAATTCACACATAACAATATTAACCTTAAATGTAAATGGGCTAAATGCCCCAATTAAAAGACATAGACTGGCAAATTGGATAAAGAGTCAAGACTCATCTGTGTGCTGTGACCCATCTCACATGCAAAGACACACATAGGCACAAAAAACTGGATGGAGGAATATTTACCAAGCAAATGGAAAGAAAAAAAGAAAAGCAGGGTTTGCAATCCTAGTCTTTGATAAAACAGACTTCAAACCAACAAAGATTAAAAAAAGACAAAGAAAGACATTACATAATGGTAAAAGGGATCAATGCAACAAGAAGAGCTAACTATCCTAAATATATATGGTGTTAGGGGTGGTTAATTTTATGCGGAAATGACAATTAATGTTTTTAGAGACAATATTACTTGCTCATACTATAGCTTCTAGGCACCAAAAACCCCATGAGCTTCTAATAAACTGAGATTGTTGCTAATTTTTAAATTTGTAGAAAATCAAATCTGAAACGTTTTCAGGTGTTATTGCTAGTACTTATAAATAAAATGAGTGTTCTAAGTAACACGTCCATGCTTTAGTACAAGAACTGAAAGATAAATAACATAAATGTTTCTCTCCATGTAGCAAGAAGGATAATGAGAGAAAGAACAACTTTGGTTCAAAAGGTAGTTTAAGGGTTTGTGTGGATTACAATGGTCTAAACTATGCATGGCTCTTACAGTCATGAGTAATAGACAATAGGGAGTGGCCTTGATTTAAAAAATACAAAATATTCTTCAGTTGAACACACCTTTTATGATTACGTTATCTTTTAATGAAAATGAGGAAAATGTTTTTGCTACATACCACTAGATTTCCAATCACCATGACCATCATGAAGACAGTAAGGCACATGGTTTGGCCAGCGACCTCCATACAGTCCCACATGGTCTCTATCCACTCTCCACACAGCACGCGGAACACGATCAGAAAGGAGTGGAAGAAGTCATGCATGTGCCAGCGTGGGAGCTCACAATCATTGGAAATCTTGCAGACACATTCTTTGTAGCTCTTACCAAAGAGCTGCATGCCGACCACAGCAAAAATGAAGACGATGATGGCCAACACCAAGGTGAGGTTTCCTAGAGCCCCCACAGAATTGCCAATGATCTTTATTAGCATATTTAGAGTTGGCCAAGATTTTGCCAACTTGAAAACTCGGAGCTGGAAATAAAAGCAAGAACAGTGTTAATGCTCTGCATTTCAAAAAAATCTGTAATTTTATTAACAGGGCAAATGTACAGGTAACTGTCTCAATTATATGGTGATGAATTATTTATTTATCAAACGATTAGTAACAAATATAGCAGTGACTTGCTACCATAGAGGGTTCTTTTTTCATTTCGAAATGGTCCATACTGTAAATGAAATAATTAAATTATACAGTATTTAAATTGGCAGTTTAATAAGATACACTGAATTTTCAAGTATCCTACACAAGCATATGTAATATACACTTTTGTTTCTCCTTAAGGAATTAAGATATTTGAGATTAATGGTGGTTAATTAGCAGAGATCCAGTTTCAGAGAAGTAGAAACTCTCATTTTTAAAAGGCCAAAGCAGATATAGTTTTCAGTGTACTTCAAATATGCTGACATGCACAAGTGAAAATAATATCAACACTTAAATTACATAAAGTGGAAGCAGAAATGAACTAATTTGTCTTTAGATTGTTTTAATCTAGCTATATTTTTAGCTTGCTGTAACTTTAGGCTATATTTTAAACATATATTCAAATACAAAAGTACTTAAACTTAAGTAAAACGCTAGGCTTCTTTTTAACCTTTATGTCTTCAAAGACTTAATTCAGTGTAGTGTGTACATGTCTCTCTCATTGTTTTTGACATATTGGTTGTATTCGCTTTAGAGTTCACTGAAGTACCATTTATGGTTAAACAGCAGCAGCATTTTATTTCTGATGCTTCAGTAAATGTCAAGCTGAGAGTAGTGCATTATTTAATGGCATCGAAGCGACCCACAGGAGTAAATACATGCGCCAAAGCATTTAATTTATTCCAGAGAATAATTTGAGAAAGAGCCTGACACACTAAGTAAGATTCTACTAATGATACTATGCTTCCTATTTCCCTTAACTGCATCACACTATCATGAAGGTTTACTAAATATATTTTTTAAGTTCTGGCCCATATTATTTGTTTTATCATTTTAAATTTTTGTTCTGTTTTTTGCATCCTTCTAGTTTCAAATTAGATTCATAACTATCTTTGAGGATTAGGGAAGGAAATACAGTTCTAAGGATTACAATTCAAATTTGAACATTGAAAGCAAAAAGGGAAATTGTAAACAGATTTCATGAAAAAGTCTTCAGCCTAATCACTAGTAAGGTAAATTATCTACAGGAATATGTCCTTAGTAACCATGTACAGCCTCTGTTATTTGAAAATAAATCACTAAAGCTAGAGCCACCTCAAAGTAATAGTATAATAAAACATATCAAACTTTCACTGGAAATGTGTCAAGTGATATTTTATCTCTGAATTTTAAAATCCAACAGTTTTTATAAAAGATCAAAGAAAGATACCTTCTTTAAAATTAACAAAATATAGTACTCTCTCAAAGAGTGGATTTGGTGATTTTCTGATGTGGCAGCAGTCATATGGGGAGCTCTGTTTGCTTATCCTTCTCCCTTGTACACTGTCCCGTGTCTTAAGTCTTTCCTCTACAGGGACAAGGTGAGCAATGAACAATTCCATAATTCCTTAGTTCCTGGCAGAAAGGGGAGCTCATCCTAGGTCCCAAGGAAGCTTTGTATGCAGTTATGCAAACCTCAGATAACTGAGAGTTGACTATGGTGTTGTTTAATTGTGATTCGAGTTTATCTGTGACTCCATTTTTCCTCCTTTCTATTAGCCTTCCATTCAATAACTAAGAAGAGAAGTGTAGACTATTCGTTTAACTGAACTTTATTAAAGCTATGATGAAGAAGAAACTACCATCTGGTTTGCCAAACAAATTGGCAATCCAATTTGTTTTAGAAGTGTATTCAAATAATATTATAATGATGGGAAATCTTGCCATTTTTACCAGATGAGAATGAAGACTAATTAATTACAAAGTACATCTTATGAACACTCCCAGTTAATTTACCAGCCGGAATGATCGGAGAACTGACAATCCTTCCACATTTGCCAAACCAAGTTCCATTAAACTAAGGCTCACAATAAAACCATCAAAAATATTCCAGCCTTCTTGAAAGTAATAATATGGATCCATGGCAATTATCTTGAGAAACATTTCTGCTGTGAAGATCCCCGTGAAGACCTAAATGAGAAGTGTATTTCGTTATATGAGCAAATAGTCTTGAAACACGAATAATTATTGAGCAACTTAATTTACTCCAAAGAAATATAAATTAAATTATGATTAAAAAAATTGGTTTAGGTCAAACAACTTGGTATCCACGAATGCTTTGCATTCAAATCAATAATTGTTCACTATATATAATGTTTATCAAATGATAAAGAGTACATGGATTAAGTCAATAAAATTAATATTATTTTCATATGAAAGGTGCAACTGGCTCATTGTGATCAACTGTTTGGCTCTGTCTCTGATCTTTCTAGCCCTCCAAAAACTTACCAAATGATTACCTAGCAGTGAGGGCTTCCATCACCAAGCCAAATGGATTGATCCCCTCCCTTGGCCCTGCAGATGAGACTGGTGCTAAGGAGATGTCATGTAAGCTGCAATAAACATGCTCACGGCTAACTCTACAGATAGTAAGAACTCTTAAAAAATTTCCTTTTGCTGGCGAAAGGGAAGCAGTATTTTCCTTTTTCCATTTCTATTATCTACAACTATTTCAAACTTTCTCTTCTGCACATAACCTCAGCCATTTTTCCTTAGGCCTTCCCTTCTGAGAAGCACAGTCTCAGTACTTCAGCGTCTTAGAGGTGATGAAAGTTAGCCAGCCTTAACTTTATGTTTCCCTTTATCTACTAGACTACTTACATCCATTACTGTGCTTTGCCTTTCTCTTCTTGTTAAAATGAAAGAAGTGCCCCTGTTTTGAGCTAATCTCTCAAATTGTGTTACGTGTTTTCCTTTGGACTTTGCAAGGAATTCATTCTCAATTAACCAACCTTTCTACTACTGGCTACTTCCTGTTTCTTTATAGAAAGTAACAGTTACCGAGTCCTTCTCTCCCTTAAAAATATCACCACTGTCAGCCGGGCGCGGTGGCTCACGCCTGTAATCCCAGCACTTTGGGAGGCTGAGGGGGGCGGATCACGAGGTCAAGAGATCGAGACCATCCTGGCTAACACACGGTGAAACCCCGTCTCTACTAAAAATACAAAAAATTAGCCGGGCGCGGTGGCCGGCGCCTGTAGTCCCAGCTACTCTGGAGGCTGAGGCAGGAGAATGGCGTGAACCCGGAAGGTGGAGCTTGCAGTGAGCCGAGACAGCGCCACTGCACTCCAGCCTGGGCAAAAGATCAAGACTTCGTCTCAAAAAAAACCAAACAAACAAACAAACAAAAATATGTATCACCACTGTCATCAGAGAAACTCTCCTTGCACCCTATTTCTCCGTCCAGCTGCCACCATCTATCCTTTCCTTATGGCCAGATTTCTTTCGAAGATTGCATACTTGTCTACACTTGCCAGTTGCATTTCTTCACCTTACTCCACAACCCACCAAATGGCTTTAACAAACTTCACCAACAAGACCGACATCACCAATAAATCCAAACGAATTTTTTTAAACAATTATCTTGCTTGCTTGCCCTTTTAGAAGTTTTGGGCATTGTTTTCTGTTCCTTGTTCATTGAAATATTTTCTGGCTTTAGCTTCTGTGATCCACACCTCCCTGGATGCTACTCACCTGATTTTCTTCCTCTAACAAATCATTTGATACTGGATTTATTCAGAACTCTCGCTGTCTAGACCCCTCTTACTTTAATTTTCCTTTTATAATAAGTTACATTTTTATAATAGTTCATATTTCAAAATCTATTTTTCTGTTCAAGCATACCTCCTAGTCTCTAGAAATACATACCCACCTGCCTAATCAATACCTACATTTGAAAGACTATCTCCCAGGCATCTCAAATTCAACAGGTCCAAAATTCACCTTACTGCTTTTTCTCCACAGTTTTGCTTCTCTTCCGATATTTGCTAACTCAGTAAATGGAATCTCTCTACCTAGGTGGCTACCTCAGAGACCTGACAGTCTTAGTGACTTTTCCAAATATCTCTTGAATACTTCAAACTGAAATTCACCCATGTGTATATTACTAGACTTTTTTCTTTTTTGTTGAGTAGGGCTCCATTGTTTGAAATTTCATGGACATCTAAATAATAGATAGCACTTTTTGTCTCTTTTCCAAGAAATTTTTGCCTACCCCAAGGTCTCAAAGATGTTCTCCTGTGTTTTATTTCAGATGTTTTATTGTTTTAGCTTTTATGCCTAGTCTACAATCCATATTGATTCTGGCATGTGGCATAAGATTGAAGTGGAGGTTCATTTATTTTCCGTACATTTATTTACGTGTTCCTGATATTTTATTGAAAACACTTCCTTTCTTCTATTTCCTTTCTGTAGTGTTTATTTCAAAAAATCCATGGACATATAGTTTGGATCTATTTATGAACTCAGGATTATGTTCCATTGATATCTTTGTTTATGCCAATACTGTAGATTCTTGATTAGTACAGCTTTATAACAAGCCTTGAAGTCAGGTATGCTAATGTTTTCATTATTCTTTTATCAGTATTGTTTTGGCAATTTTAAGTACTGTGTATTTGCATAGAAAGTCAGTTCATCAATTTCTACAAAGAAAATCTGTGACATTTTTACTGGGATTGGGTTGAATTGATAGATACATTTGGGTAGAATTAAGTTCTTAATAATATTGAATCTTCCATTGCATGAACATGGCATATATATTTCCCTTTGTTTAAATCTTCTGTAATTATTCTCAACCATGTTTTGAGGTTTTTAGTATAGGTGTTTTGAAATGATTTGTTAAATTTATTACTATATTGTTCGTGTTTTTTGATATTATTGTAAATAAAATATTTAATATTATTGTTTATTTCTAATCACTGTTTTAAAGATTTATTAGGATTGTCTACAATATGATCATGTTGATGAAATAGATACTTCTACCACATTTCAATATTTATGCATGTTATTTGTGTTTTTTTTTTCCTTTAGTTCAGTTGATAAAACTTCCAGTGCAAGGTTAAATAAAAAACGGTAAAAATAGACATATTTGTCTATTTTAAGGGGAAAGCACTCAATTTTTCTAAGGGGCAAGAATTCACTACCTCAACATTTCACTGATAAGTAAAATATTAGGTGTAGGGTTTTCTTTCTTTTTCTTTTCTTTTTTTTTTTTTTTTTTGAGACAGAGTTTCGCTCTTGTTGCCCAGGCTGAAGTGTGGAGTGCAGTGGCTTGATCTCGGCTCACTGCAACCTCCGCCTCCCGGGTTCAAGCAATTCTCCTGCCTCAGCCTCCCTATTAGCTGGGATTGCAGGCGCCTGCCACCATGCCCAGCTAATTTTTTGTATTTTTAGTACAGACAGGGTTTCACTATGTTGGCCAGGCTGGTCTCGAACTCCTGACCTCAGGTGATCCACCGCCTCAGCCTCACAAAGTACTGGGATTACAGGCATGAGCCTCCACACCCGCCTAGTTGTAGGGTTTTCTGAA
The DNA here is from genome assembly GCF_009828535.3 of Hylobates moloch. Taxonomy (NCBI): domain Eukaryota; kingdom Metazoa; phylum Chordata; class Mammalia; order Primates; family Hylobatidae; genus Hylobates; species Hylobates moloch. The sequence goes on from NW_026652276.1 coordinate 77,271,722, forward strand.
ATGTCCTTAACAACTTGAGAAAGCTACTTTCTATTCCTATTTTACTGACAGTTTTTCTCACAAATGACTGTTTTGTCAGATCCTTTTCTGCATCTATTGAGATGATCTTAGGCTTTCCTTTATTCTTTTAGAGGTAATATGGCCAATTAATTGATCACTTTTCAAATGTTAAAGGAATCTTACTTTTCTGAGATAATCCCCAAGTGTTTAAGAAGTATTTATTACTTTTTTCTCTATTGTTGGATTTTATTGATAATATTTTGCTAATGATTTTTTGCTTCTGTGTTCATGAGGGATACTTTCTTGTAATTTTCTATGTAGAATTAATATTGTAACACTTTATATAAAATGTTCTGGCTGGGCGCGGTGGCTCATGCCTGTAATCCCAGCACTTTGGAAGGCTGAGACGGGCGGATCACAAGGTCAGGAGATCGAGACCATCCTGGCTAACACGATGAAACCCCGTCTCTACTAAAAATGCAAAAAAATTAGCCAGGCGTGGTGGCTGGTGCCTGTAGTCCCAGCTACTCGGGAGGCTGAGGCAGGAGAATGGCGTGAACTGGGGAGGTGGAGCTTGCAGTGAGCCTCAGTCGCACCACTGCACTCCAGCCTGGGCGACAGAGCGAGACTCTATCTCAAAAAAAAAAAAAAAAAAAGTTCAACTCTTTTCATATATTTTACACTTACCTATGTTATAAATCCCCACTTTAAACAATCAGTTGTCTTTTTAAAAAATTTACCACAGCAACAGAATACCAAATACTGCATGTTCTCACTCATAAGTGGGAACTAAACATTGAGTTCATAGGAACACAAAGAAGGGAACAACAGACACTTGAGGGTGGAGGGTGGGAGAAGGATGAGGATCGAAGAACTACCTATAGGGTACTATGCTTATTACCTGGATGATGAAATAATCTGTATGCCAAACCCCTGTGATTTACAATTTATTTACGCCACAAACCTGTATATATACCCCTGAACCTAAAATAAATGTGAAAAAAATTAAGGAAAAAAAAGATAGTCTTTCGTATTTACCCACATTTATTCATATCTAGTGACCATCATTCCCAGAACCAAATTTCCATCTGATATTTTTCCCATTCAGCCTGAAGAACTTCCATTAACATTTCTTGTAGTGTAGTTCTGGTGGTAACAGCTTTTTTAGGTTTTTGTTTATCTTAAAATTCTTTATTTCATTTTAATTTCTGATGGATAGTTTCACTTTCTGTAGAATGATGGGCTTTTACTTCTTTATTTTATCTGGCCACTTTCTTCTGGCCTGAATTATTTCTGGTAAGACATTAGTCTCATGTATATAGTAACTATTTTTCTTCCGGTTGTTTCCAAAGCTTTTTGTTATTGTTGTTGTCTTCAGCAGCATGACTAATATATGCCTAAGTATGGTTTACTTTATATTTATCCTGTTGATGTTCACCAACATTTTATAAGGTAATATTAAGGTCTGTAAGTTAATATTTTTCACCAACTTTGGGAAATTTTTGGCCATTGTTTCTTCAAATATTTGCTCTGTTCCATTCTCTCTATTTTCTCCTTCTGATTCTATTATATAAATATTTAGACTACTTGATATTATCCCATATTATAGTTAGACTCAGTTCATTTTTCCTTTCAATTCTCTAGTGTTCAAATTGGATAATTTCTATTAGTGTGCTTCGAGTTAACAACTATTTCTTCTGACATCTGCAATTTTCTTTTAAACACATCCAGTGAATTTTTCATCTTAGAATGTGTACTTTTCAATTATAAAATGTCTAAATTATTCCTTTTATAGTTCTCATTTTTTTCTGCTCATGTTCTCTGTTTATTTCTTATGACCACTTTTTTCGTTTAAATTGCTCAACGTATTTACAATAGCGCCTCCAAAGTCTTTTTTTGTTTATTCTAACAATTTGCTCATGTCCAGATCTATTTCTATGTACTGCTTTAATCTATTAACTATGAGTCACATTTTCCTATTTCTTTGCATATCATCTAATTTTTATGTGACATGAATATGTTTAATATTGAGAATACTTCAATCCTGGAAATCTATCTTCTAGAAGTTAATACAGCATTATGAAAGGTGATATATACAAGAACATTTACTGCAACATGGGGGTAAAGTATCTGGAATCAACTTGAACATCCATCAATAGGTGATTGGAAGAAAAAATAGTGATACATGCATACTATGAAATATTAGTATGCAATTTAGTGGCTTGTAATATATTCACAGACTTTTACAATCATCACCATTATTGAATTTTAGAACATTTTAATCGCCTTAAAAAGAAGCTGCATACCCATTAGTTAGTTGTTGTTCCCATTTACCCTAATCCCTGCTGCCTGGCAACCACTCATCTATTTTCTGTCTCTATGGATTTGCCTGTTTTGAACATTTCATATAAATGTAGCAATATGATATGTAACCTTTTGTGATTGGCTTTGTTCACTTAATATAATGTTTTCAAGGTTTATTCATGTTGTAGATTGTAGCAATAATACTTCATTCTTTTTTATGGATGAATAACATTTTATTGGATGGATATTGTTTATCCATTCATCAGGTGATAGACATTTGAATTGTTTTTAATTTTTAGTATTATGAATAATATTCTATAAGCATTCATGTGGAAATATGTTTTTAATTCTCTTATATATATGAAGAGATTAGTAAAACTGCCAGGTCATATGGTAACTCTACCTAAACTTTTTGGGGAACAGCTAAATTATTATCCAAGGTGACTGCATCATTTTATATTCTCAAAGTAAAGTATAACCATTCCAATTTCTCCACATCCTTGCCAAAAAATGGTATTGGCTTTCTTTCTGATTATAGCCATCTTAGTGTGTGTGAAGTGGTATCTCATTTTAGTTTTGATTTGCCTTTCCCCTAAAATTAGCCAGTGATGCTGACCATCTTTTATGTACTTACTGGCCCTTTATCTATCTTCTTTTTCAATATGTCTATTCAAATATTTTGATCATTTTTAGTGAGTTATCTATTTTACTTGTTGTGGAGTTATAAGAATCCTTTATATATATTAGATATAAATCATGATCAGATATCTGGGTTGCAAATGTCTTCTTCCATTCTTTAAGTTGTCTTTTTACTTGATGATATTGTTTGCAGCATGAAAGTTTCTAATTTTGATAAAGTCCAATGAACCTTTTTTTCCTTATTGTTATTGTTTGTGCTTTTGGTGTCATATCTAAGAAATCATTGCTTAATAATAGGTCATGAAGATTTACTTCTAAATTTTCTTCTAACAGTTCATAGTTTTAGCTCTACATTTAGGCCTATGACGTATCTTAATTTTTATATATGTTATTAAGTAAGGGTTCAATTCCATTCTCTCATATGTGGATATTCACTTGTCCAAGCACCATTTGTTGAAAAAGCTTCTTTCCTTAATAAAATTGTCTAGTAGTCTTGTTGAAAATTAATTTAACATAAATGTGAAGACTTACTGTTGGAATTTCAATTTGATTCCATTGACGTATATAGCTATCTTTATGCCAGTACCAAACTATCTTGCTTACTTTTGCTTTGTAGTAAGTTTTAAAATTTGGAAGTTTGAGTTCTCCAACGTTATTTTTTTTCTAGTTAAGATTGTGTGGTATATCGTCTTTTGCATTTTCATATAAATTTATAGTCAATTTGTCACTTTCTGCCAAATAGGTAGCTGGGATTTTGATATGGATTGCGTTAAATTTGTAGATTAATTTGGTGAGTATTGCCATATTAACAATATTTTCTCCCAAACTATGAATATAAAATGTGTTTTCATTTATTTAGTAGTTCTTTAATTTCTTTCAGCAATGTTTTATAGCTTTGAGTGTACATCTCACACTTATTTTATTAAATTTATTCCTAAGTATTTTATTCTTTTTGATGTTATTATAAATAGAATTTTCCTAATTTTGTTTTCTGATTGTTCATTAGTAGTGTTTAGAAACATAATTGAGTTTTGTATATTGATCTTGTATTCTGCAATCTTATTTATTAGTTCTAACAGTTGTGTGTGTGCGTGTGTGTGTGTATTTTATAGGATTTTCTAAATACAAGATTATGTATTCGTTAACAGAATTTACTTCTTGTGTTCCAATGTAGATGCCATTAATTTCTTTTTCTTGTCTCATTTCTCTGGTTAGAACTTTCAGTACAATATTGAAAAGAAGTAGCAAGAGCAAGCATCCTTGCCTTCTTCTTGACCTGAAGGTAAAAGCATCTAAAGTAACTATTAAGAATGATGATAGGTGTGGGGTCTTTTGAGATGGTGTTTATCAGGCTGAAGTTCTTTTCTATTTTAAGTTTGCTGAGTGTTTTTATCATGAAACACTTTGGCTTCTTCCACGTGATTACAGCATCTATAGAGATGATTGCATAGTTTTTAAAATTAATATGATATATTACATTACTTTTTTATGTTGGTCCAGCCTTGCATCACTGGGATAAATTTCACTTATTCAGAGTACATAATCCAAAAATCAAAATATGTTATGTGATTTGGCCTCTAGTATTTTGTTGAGGATTGTTGTGCCTATGTTCATATGGGATATGGCTGGTCTATATTTCTGTCTGTGTTTTTTTCTTGTAATATTTTTGTCTGGCATTAATAGCAGGGTAATTCTAGCTTCATAAAGTGAGGTGAGAAGTACTTCCTTCTCTTCTATGTGTTGGAACAGTTTGTTAAGGGTTGATGTTAATGCTCCATTGAACATTTGGCAAAATTCACCAGTGATACTATCTGGGCTCAGGCTTTTTTTGGAGGGAAGTTTTTTTTTTTTTTAATTGTGAATTCAATTTTTACTTATTATAAGTATATTGAGATAGTCTATTACTTCTTGAGTCAGTTTCAGGAGTTTGTTACTTCCTAGGAATTTTTCAATTTCACCTAGGTTATCTGGTTTGGTGGCGTTTAATTTTATTCTATTCCTTATGCTCCTTTTTTACTTCTAAAAGATCCATGGTGATATCCTCTCTTCATTCCTACTTCTAATAATTTGTGTCTTTCCTCTTTTTTTCTTGGTTAGCCTAGCTAAAGATTTGTCAGTTCTGTTGATTTTTTCAAAGAAATAACTTTTGGGTTTATTGATTCTTCTCTGTTGTTTTTCTCTTCTTTAATATTTGTCTTTTCTGTTAACTTCAGGTTTAATTTGCTATTCTTTATCTAGTCTCTTAAAGAGGAGCTTAAATTAGCAATTTGGGAAATCTTCTATTTTACCATAGACATTTAAAGTATAAATTTGTCTTTAAATATTGTTTTAGCTGCCCTCATTAATTTCAGTTTGGTTTGTTTTGATTTTCAGTCATCCTAAAGTATTTTCTAATTTCTCTCATGATATCTTATTGTTTAACAGTAAGTTGTTTAATTTCCAAATATTTGTGATTTTCCACATTGACTCGTTGTTGGTTTCTAATTTCATTTTATTTTTTATCAGAAAAATATTCTGTATTATTTTAATTTTTTTAAGTTTATTGAGGTGTGTTTTATGACCTAACCTGTAACTTATCCTAGGGAATGTCCCATAGGCATTTGAGAAGAATGCGTATCCTGCCTATGGATTTTCTACTATTCCATAATTCACCTCAGATACAGATCCTACATTCCTTAACATATAAGACCAGCCCCAGCTTGAGTTGTCTGTTTATTGTTTATTTCTTTCTAGAATCCATCCTCCTTCTGGTAATGGTATCCTAATTATTGTCTTCATAATTTCACTCATTTACTCTGCCTCCAGTGATAAGATATGATTCTGATTTAGGCAAATATGGCATTAAAACCAAGAGCTAGGGTAACTGACTGGTTTAGAAATGGCCATGTAACTCCAACCAGGTCAATGATATTCAATTTGTGGGCCTTAATTAAAGCTACTAGTCAGGAGGCACAAACTTTCTGTACATGGAGCTACATTAGCAGAAAAAAAGTTGATAGAACCTTGGCAATAGTAGGAAAATGCCCAGCCAGAGAGGAAGGTCACATATTGGGAAGAAGAGAGATAACAAGCTAATTCCCAGCGATGCTGACTGAGAACCTGAGTCTAGCCAGGTTAGAACCTAGAACTAGTTCCAAATGGGCTTCAGTAAAGTGAGGTAATGAATTCCCTTTATTTTTGCTGAAGCTCATTCAATTTGGATCATAACATATTACCTCCAAAGGCTTTCTTGTTTCAATTGCTACCCCACCACCCTGCTTTTTTTTAGAAATAATGTTGAAGAGATTCTTACATAGCTCTAAATTTGAATTAGGTAATATTATTATCCTTTCCTACTCTAAGCTTCTGTGATCTTTGCCGATAGCTTATGATAGTCTCTGAAATAGCTTTCAGAGACTGATACAGCATTCAGACCTTCCACTTCTCTGTTAATTTCTCATGGATACAGTTTCCCAACTGTGAAATACAGACAATTTATAGTAAATATCTTAAGACTGATTTTGTGGGAATCCAGAGAGAGAGATTTAATGTAAATCATTTAGTCCAATATCTGATACAAAATAAGAGGCCAACATATGCCAACTTTATCATTTAATTCAGTTAAGTCCTACCTGAAATATAATTCAAAAATATAGTGGTTACTTCAGAGCCTAAAAATATTGCATGTTATACTTTAGATCATATTATTTACCATCTCTACATAACCTGCTTATATGTTCATTTATCAAGTTGGGAACTTAATAAGCATTTTATACTTGTATAAATATACTTTTTTGCATGATTTTCTTCATTTTGTCTCTCTGTATAAGACCACTCTAATATCTATCACTATACTATACTATATTATAATATCAATATGTATCCAGTGAATGCTAATATATATTTTAACAAAATTATATAAATAATTTCTAAATTTAATATTGCTAAGACTGTAGAAGAAACAAAACAAAAAATAATAATCCCCAAGATGATGTTCCCTCCCTACATAGTCCATCTTCAAGTACTTACAAGTGATATTTCAAAATTATCTGACTTGGGCATATTTTATCATTTGTTTAGTAAATGCAGACATGTCCTAAAGAACCTATTCTAAGTATCTTAAAAATATGTCAGAATTTTGTTATAGATCAATGGTCCTTGGAGGACAATTCAGAATCATCTTCTAATAAATAAGCGATTTAAATTCAATTCTAATCAAATTGTACATAAATTCTTTGACTCTTTTGCACTATGGTAGCAACATTTTTTTGTTATTTAAAAGGGATGCTAAACATTTGATGTCAAGGTATACATGGCCAATTAGTTGACATTTAATTTGAGAGCAATATTCGCTAAGGCAATTTATAAACTCTTTCAAGAAGAAGAGAAACTCTCAGTGAGGCTTACCAGGTTTCCAACAGACAGTACACTGCTGAACTGCTCCGTCATGGGATAGTGCTCCATAGCCATGAAGAGTGTATTTAAGACAATGCAGATAGTGATGGCCAGGTCAACAAATGGGTCCATTACAACCAGGTTGACAAGGTGTTTCACCTTTAACCATGGTTTACAACAGTCCCAAATCAAACACATATTAGCAAATTTATACCAGCATGGTGGGCATTTCTGTCTGGATTCTTCAAGTTCTGGAAGAAAAAAAGTTAGAATCCTCATGAAAACTGCTTACTTTCTATTAAGCAGATTTGGTTTAAATTAAAAGGAATTTAAAAAATCTAAAGTTCTTAAAAGATATTATGGGTTAATCTGCTGGAGGAACAGGGAAAATTTTACAATGGGTTTGCTGTCATAGAAAGGATCAGTACAGAAAGGCTAGTAAGCTTTCTAAATGTATCCTGGCTAAACATAGCTTCCAAGATTCTATTGGCAATACTAAACTGTCCGATACTTATCTTCAAGGCTGCTAGAAACTAATGGGTAGAACTTGCACTGCGTACACTTAAAGCTCATCCATGTTCCAGATAGAGCAAGAAGTATATATGTTATCAGAGATATCTCAGGAGATGTCCTAAGAACCTTAATCAGTCACACTGAATGTCGGTTTCTTGGATTAGATATGCTTTGGTGATCTTCTAATTAGATAATTTTATCAGTGTCACCAATCTCAGTTTAAAAGTCTCAAATTAAATTTTATTAGATTATAGGCTTGCATATTAGACACAACAAAGTTCCATCTCTCTACATTTCTCATTTAATTAGAGGGCATAAAAGAAGAGAAAGTACCCCAGCCTAAGGAACTGGAGTCCTCATGTTGTTACAAATCAACACTTCACAAAGTGGAACTCATTTATTACTGGAAAAATACAAAGGATTTTAGGTGAAACATACATATAATTCATACATTTTCATGGTATACATTTATTTAAATGTATTTATATAACTCTCATATCAAACTTATGACATAAAATTTTATATCAAATGTATTTATTCAAGGAAAATGTACAATGATGTCAAGAAGAATTTCAACCAAATTATTGGGAGAGAAGACAGAAATGCACAGATCTTTAAGGTAATACCCAAAATACTGAAATTTGGTGAATATTGGCAAATAAATTTGGGGAATTAGGAAGTGAAAAATTGTCTACCATCTTCCTTTGGCAAGATAATCTCTTCATCAACTTATGAGTGGAAAAATATGCAGAATTTGTTGTTTTCTGTCAATATCATCGCTGTACACCCTATTACCTGTTCTGCCAAAATGTGGCCACCACCTCTTAGCACTGAAATAGAGGGAAGGTTTCTTCTTTTTAAATCCATGGCATAGTTGACTCTAGTCAGTCACTTTAATACTATTGTGGCAACTGGAACATCTGTCCACATCTGGCACAGTTTACTATGAACTAAACCTTGTAAGGGTGGAACCAGCATATGAAAGGACAATCACAACCACAGATAATAATGTTTCTTCTACTAATCAACATTTGCCACTAATTAATTCTATAATACTATTTTCCTAAGTAAATTAATTTATTGTTTATTGTTTTTAAAATTTCCACTAAAAGTAGATTTGTCAATTGTCTCTTTGGATATTGAAATTCTTCAAGTGCACAGTTTGTTTCCATTTCCCTTAATACATAACTTTGTAAACAATAAATAATATTTGATTTATAATTCAGAGAAAAAATATAGTTATTATGCACTGGTTATTTTGTAAATACTTCTAAATTCCCAAATAACTTTATATTTACATTGAAGGTAAAAAGGAGATATTATTATTTACAGTAAATAACAAAAGAGAAACTACAAAATGTAATTTTGTCTGTATACTGCCATAATATGGCTTTTTCTTTCCATGCCAGCTGTCATTTAGCAAATAAAGAGAAGCAAACAGGAACTGGACAGAAAAAAAGTAAACTGGAGAAAAGTTTCAAAAACGAAATTCAGCAGATGTGGCTCATCTTGACAGTAGGAATAACCGGAGCAAAGTTGTGTAAGTTCTAAAATAAAACCATTCAATTATTCATTCCAAAAAAAGGCGGGGGGGGGGGGCGGAATCTCACACTTTAAAACAAAGCAAAGCATTCAGGAGAGAACTGCAGCCACATCTCCATTATTCCTGCGTGGGTTATCCACATAGAATCACTTACAGTAAATCTGTGTCTTTTGCTGGCTCACCTTGATTCTTCAGGTGCTTCTAACTCACCCTCCCACCATCCTTCACAAAGGTGTGACCAGAAAACATTTCTATGTGATTTTGCACTTTTAAAAATTTGAAACGTAAATGGTTCATTTTTGCTTATCCACTACTGCTTCATTAAGCATGAGGCTATCCATTACCCTGGACAACGGAGACTTGGCTGTAGTTAAAAAGAAGGAAAACAAAAATTGCCAACTGGATCAACAAGCCTGGATCATAAAAAGGAAAGGTGAATTAAACAATGATCAGACATAGAAGAAAGGATCCCCAAGTAAAGAGATCATGTCAACCAAGAAAACTTTGCAGCATTATCAGAAACCAAAAGAAAAAAAAAAAAAAAGATTATCTTAAGTCAGCTTGAGTATGCATGTATGTGATATTGCTAACAACCAACCTTGACCAATGTCACACTCAATGTGTCTACATACAATTGAATAAAGAAAAGTCAGTTTTCTTTCTAGATAACTGATTAAAAACAGAATAAAAACTTGGCCATCATTTCTCACAAATATACAAAGTCAAAAGCTCTGCAGGTAACAAAACGAAAACACTCTCAGTCTTCAGCTTCCTAGGTCGCACTTATTCCTAGAACATCCTTTCCATCCTAATCAACTCTATGTCACATAGTTCCGTGGAGAGAGGTGTGGGTGCATTTATTTTGAACTCCAAATCTTAATTAGTTGGCAAGTCCAATCTTGTGGATATTTGAGGTTTTTAAAGTAATGTCTTATTTAGCTCAAACTTAATGCTATCAGAAGTGCAAAGCATGACTGTTGATTTAGACTTACCCTGTCTCCTTCTCTACTTCCTGCTTTAGGGAGCAGACATGCTGCTGACATCGGTAGCAGAACCACTGGCAGCTTCCTCTCAGTGGTTTTGCTATGGCAAGGAGCGGAAGGCCAGACAATCTTCAAAAGATTTACCTGGAGGGACAGGGAGGAGCAAGCTACTGGCAGCTGGGGGGAAGAGGGAGTGCAAGCTAACGCAGGCGAGGTTGGGGAAGAACGTACTAGAGTTTAATATTCCATTGAAATCAGTGAATTGCATTAGGATACTGCATTAGGACATTATGAAAATTGGGTTTTGTGATACTGACTTGTCTGTGATGTACGCAGTCGTCTACACTGTGAATTTTTTTCTGGCTGTGACTTTCAGGCTTTTCGTATTGGTATTAATAACATGGGATCTTTGCATACAGACAGGAAAAGAATTATTCCAAGAATCTATCCAATCTCAAGAGAAAATCTAATTATCAATAAGAAAGGGATGTGTATGCTTGCTCTCTTTTGCTTTCATTCTCCTTTTCTCTTCTCCTTTGACACATCTACACACACACACGCTCACACACATACCTGGGAAGGGGCACAAGGGAGAAGGTTTGTAAAGAGATAGGGAAATGAGGGAATAGGAGGGTAAGGAAGGGGGATAGAATACATTTTACATGAAAATATTTTCCAAGTAGTTGAAGTTGATAGTTGTTTGAATTCACTTACAGAATGGAAAGGCAAAAACATGTGAATTAACAAAAATAACAACAACAAAACAACTAATAATGATAATATTTATTAACTGTCTTCTGCATGCCAAATATATCAGTGTTTTAGCTAAGAAGGCTTATTTAATCCATTCAACAACCTTATGCCTAAACATCATCATCCACATTTTACTGATGAGGAGACTGAAATTCAAAGTCACAAATTAACACATTTAACATATGGCAGAGCCAGAAATTGATCACAGATTAAGCTGTCCCCAAAGTCTTTATTTTGGCATTCTGAGATCCAGACTGCTAAACATTATGTTAACTATTCAGATAAAATCTGCAGCTAAAGAGAAAGCTGATATATTGTAAGAATCTGGTCAGAGAAAGGCAAAAGTAGGACCATAAAATTTTAAACACTTTGCTCCAAGGAAGTTAATATCAAACCCTAATTCACATTTTTAATTTACATTTCTGGTTAAGTCATAGGATTTTATAACTTGTGTCTCAAGCAGTTAATACAATCCAAATGGCTTAGCATCATCATAAGGATAAGCATTTATCATTACACTCTTTTCAATGTCATGCACACAAGTTTCAATGTTTAGAATTTAATGTATGAAAGTGGTGTTCAAAATGTACCTTAAATTTGCAGCAGCTTTCTGGAGGCTAAACATAAAAAAATCTATGGAAGATAATAGAATCCATGAGTTGTGCACGGATTTTACTTTTACTTAGTAAAATATGTAATAATGATACAGTATCAAGTCAAGAAGTATTTTATTGAAATTTATGAAGTGTTTTTTCATCATTAGCAAAGCACCAAGTAACTGTGATGCAGGACTTTTGACATACCTTCCATGGTGTTGGTCAAAATACTGGCTATACTCATTGCTCTTTGCCTTGATGTAGGATCTTCCAATAAATCCATGGAAACATGATAAGAACTGGACCGTCTCTTTCTTATTTCTGTTTCAGTAGTCGTGCCCTAAAAGTAGAATTTCAGATGAAATAATCACTATTTTTGAAAGCAGCAAAGCCCAAAGCATTCCTATAACAGGTGTTATTTAACTAAATATACACCATGCTTTCTCAGATGTGAAAAGCTCACTAAGATATTGTTGAAATTACAATTCTTTGGGGGTGCTTGAAAGTCTGTCAGATTTTCAGCTTTTGGGGAGGCCTGGGTTTGTCAAGATGGGCTTTCCTATTCCTCCATCCCAGGGATTTGGGCTGGAGGGACCAGGTCTACTACTGGACAGATAGGCTTTTAGCATTTCAGCCAATCCTACTTAGGACTTCAGACCGAAACATACTGTTTCTTAATTTTCACCCAGGTTGAGTTTTTAGATCTTTATAGACGTATATTCAGGTAGTTTAATATACGAACAAAAAGGTTTGAAAGTCTCCTTCATATGCATCAGTAATAGTTCCCCTAAAATGTGAATTCCAGTTGTAAAATGCCTTCATTCATTAGAGACAGGTAACATTTCCCAACATTCCTCATTACAAAACTAAATTTTAGAACTAATCTATAGCTTTGTCCTATATTTAAAAAACTACTTAATCCACAAAACAATCCACCTTTGGCACTGAGACTATAATTTAAGCAGATAATACCAATGTGGGGGACTGTGATTTTTAGTAATGATTCAATGATCTGATAATCTCCTATTCCAGAATAAACTCATCAGGATTTCAACATGGGTGAAAATTTATTCCTACTTCAGGAGATCAAACAGTGATGTTAATTATCACAGAAAAAAAAAAGTAAAGCTAAAGAATTTCAAATGCAGGTCTGAGTGTTAATAATAAATTAAAAAGTTTCATTCCTTTGAGGATTTTCCCTATTTCTAAAAGAACAATATGATCAAAATATAATAATGTGACCAAAATATTATTTATTTTGGTCACATCATATTATGATGTGAACAGTTAGCAGTATGTTATCTTTTGTAAGTTGAATTATTTTAATGCATACATATTCAAAACCAAAATTTCCACTCATGGCATATGATTGTCACTAATGGTGATAAACATTCATATAGGTCATTCTAAAATTAATTTTAAGGTAAAAAACATCTGAAATTAGTAAGAAAAGAAATAACCTATCTCTAAAAATAAAAATCTTTTAATCAAAACGGTGCCTCTCAGAATTGAAAATATTTCAGCTTGTCAGAAAGAGGCAAAGGTTTAAGGAGAAAAAAAATAGCCACATGCAGATCATCTAGTCCCTTCTGTTCTACACAGAAGCACATGTACAAACCTAGATTTGTTTAATTTTCAAATAGATTCCAAAACTGCTAATGACATTACTAAGAAAATTCTTTCTTAAGTTAAATTGTCTCGATTGAATTTATGTGCAAAGTGCAGGAAATGATGTGCCTTCAAGGGTGTCATTTGCCCATAGCTATTTATTTTCTATTGTCATTTCTCCCCTGCATTCTCCAAAAGCCTACTTCATTTGTCTGCACCTTCATCTCAACTTTGCAATGGTACAGTGCCCTGCCTCAAAGCACTTAAGATTGTAAGATTAAAGAATGAAGTTGAGGAAGCAGGAAATAAAGGGATAACACGAAGCTTTGCCTCAAGCTAGCAACAACTTTGCCTTCAGAGATTTGTCCCATCATCTCTGATAGGACAGGAGATTTATGATAATTATTGATAAATGCTAAATAATTTCTGACAGACTGGCAGTCTCTCTGTATTCCTGCATGATAATTGTAGATTTGCTTTTGTTTACCCAATTAACATTTATCAAGATCAGTGTTAAACATACTTTATTATGTATAAGAATTATGTGGGATGCTTGTTAAGGAAGATTCCCAGACCTTGTTCTCCTCAGTGTTCTGGTCTGAAAAGGTCTGGGTAGGCACAGGAATCTCTAGTTTTAAGAAGCATCCCATGAGATTCTGATGTAAGTAGTATGAAAGTGAAGTATATTTTGAGAAACATTGGTTAAAATGAAAGTGTTTATGTGTTTATTTCCTTAACCATCTCTTGTTTTCGATTTAAAGAAATTAAAAATAACTCAACGGGAGGTAATATTTCAGTGTTGATAGAAAGTAGGTTCAGTAACCAGCATACCTGGGGTCAAATCTTAGCTCCACCATGCACAAGCCTCAGTTTCCTCCTCTGTAAAATTGGGATAATATTACTATCAAAAAGGGTTGTTATGAGAGTTAAACGAATTAACACATGTACAGTGTTCTGGACAGTGTCTGGTACATGGTTATCTATGATCATTTTTTAAGAAGAGCTTATGTTCTCTCTTCATTCTTCCTGGTTCCTCCACTATGAAGTTCTACTTTTCTCATGGTTCAACTTGACTCCAGGATACCTGGACACTTCTCTGGTAGAAGGAGGTGGGAAGAGGCCATGCAAAAAATGTGAAGATAATGGCTGTTTTATAATCCAAAATAAGAAGCTCCTCCATTAGGTAACTGAAAACGAACTCCATATCATTTTAATGTGGCTCAAAGAGCTTGTCCAATGATAATAAATGGAGCTATGTGAAAAAAAAATCATAAGAAGACATTTTGAATGCTATAAAATACAATCAAGTGACATTGCCAAAATATGTTTTGCTAGCTAATGGAATTTTATTTAATACCAACATTAAAAGCATCTTATGGTTTATGAAATAAATTTCAATAATATAGCCCTGTAAGTGTCTAGGATGTAGTTGAAATCCTTTTCCATGTGATTGATTTTGGGCCACTTTGTTTACAGTAAGAGTTTATGACAGTAATATAAAGATTGGGATCTGCTCTAAAAATGACAACCCGTGATTCCATACCAGGTACTTTCTGAGTGGCTCTTCACTGTACAAATTTACAATGGTTGAGATCATTAGAGTGGATGCTAAAAAAATTACAACTCTCTGACCTGCAAAGAGAGGCAATGTTGTACTATGGGATTTAAATCTATTTAGTAATAGTATCTACTGCAAGTAGAAGTATTCAAATCTCCTTGTAAATGAACAACAATCACAAAATCCTTAAGTATTTATTTAATTTGTGAGCATTAATTTCCTTGGATTTAAATTAACTATATTAATCAAACATTATGGTTGATAAATTGTTGCTTTGCTTTTTGGCGGGTTTCATACCATAGTAATAATGATGAAAGATTACTTCTAATTATATTCTCTGACAGCCAACCTAGGTTTTTAATTACTTTGTAGAAAAGTCTGAATAGAACAATTTCACAAGATAGTTAACAGCTTGATTGAACAAACTCCCAGCCTTTGGACAACAAACTCAACAAATTCTTAAATGTGGAAATGGAAAAACACTCCTGCCTGCACCAGTCACAACTCTCTTCCCATCAGCTGCAATTTTAATTGGCCTCACCTCTGGTAGGAGCTGCCCAGCTGATGTGAGGGTAGAAGGGCCCCCAACCAGGGAGACCACACCATTGCAGTCCACAGCGCTATGCATCTTCCCATTCATGGGCAGGATGGGGAGCACCCTGGAGGCACGGCTGGCCTGGCTGACATTGCTGTGGCGCCGTTCTCCATGTCTGTGCGGCACAAACAGAGAGTCTCTTCGGCTGTCATTGTCCTCAAAGGTGCTGTGCTCATCATCAGCAAAGTCATTCTCAGAGCCAATGTCCTTTGCTCGACCTCTGAAGCTGAAAAGACTCGCCCTACTGTTGCGTCTTGGAGAGAAAAGGGAGCCACGGATGCTCAGTAAGGACTATGAATAACAAGAGAAGAAACAAAAACCAGATGAAGAGAATTAAGAGCTGGCATTCTGAAAAACAGAATTTGATTCATTGTGTCATAGTCATTGACTTACTCAAGGATAAGTCATTGGACATGTGGAACCAAGGGCCCCTCTGATGACTGCTGGTGGCATTTTGGTACTTTCTACAAGGTTCACCTTTTCTATTTCACTCTTGCTTTTTCTCCTTCCTCCATTTTCCATCTTCTGCTCTCTTTTCTTCTACTTTACCCAAACTTTAACATAGTCAGAAGTGTCCCCATAATGTTTTGTCCTGTTACTGGCATCTAGAACTGATACTTTTGATAGACCCTTCTTTAGAAGTTAATTTCAGTTAACAACCCAATGGAAAACAATTAAACACAAACCTACCTTTAGATCCTCTGAAGTCAAAAATGTAGCCAGTAAGAGCTCACTAGTGACCACGCCCTGATGCAAATCTTACCATGGAGGTAATATAATTAATCTTGCTAGTAGGGATGTTTAATTATAGTACACGAGGCAGCTTCTCCACTTCCCTTTGCATATTTTATTATGGTCTTCATGAATAAATTAAATCAAGCTGAAATAACTGTATGATTTATTCCCCAATTTTCACTCTTTTGTCTCTGTCTCAAGAAATCTGAGGGCAATATTTATAAAAACTTAAATTTCACTAAGAGTCTGATCACAACCATTTAATTTTTTTTTTTTTTTAAGTCAGTACCCTGTTCAGCCTTGAGAAATGCTCCTCAACTCTCAGACCAGGTTATACGGGAGACACTAACTTCAATTCCTGGATGCAGCAGGAATTGAGGCTCGGGTCTCCTAGTGTTCCAGGCAATGTCCTAGGGCCTAGCCAATCAGTGTATTCAATATGTAATTTAAAGATGGTCATGAAATCCTGCTTGGTCAATTGAAAGATATCCCTGTCTTTTACAACTGTTGAGGAAATGGTGGTTTTTCACTTGAGGCTGCTAAAAATATTGGCTCTAAGTTTGGAGCTGCAGTGACATCTTGCCACCATGTGGGAGGAACCTGGATTCAGATATGGAGAAAGACATGGTCATGGTAACATGTCTTGAGCTTCTGGATCCATCCATGCCTAAAGCTATTCACAGACATAATTTACGTCGTCTAATACATTCTCTTTTTTACTTCAGCCAGCTTGCATTGGATTTATGTAATTATTAATGGAAAGAATACTAACTTCATCACTTAAGTATTATTGGTTTGATCTTTTCCTCTCCAAAGGTTTAAAACTAACTAAAAACATTATTTTATACCTACTAATATCTAGGTTTTTATATTCCTGACTAATATGGTTTGGCTGTGTCCCCACCCAGATCTCATCTTGAGTTGTATCTCCCATAATTTCCATTGTTGGGAGAGGGATCTGGTGGGAAATAGTTGAATCATAGCAGCAGTTTTCTCCATATGGTTCTCATGGTAGTGAATAAGTCTCATGAGATCTCATGATTTTATGGGGAGAAATCCCTTTCACTTGGCTCTCACTCTCTCTTTGCCTGCCACCATCCATGTGAGATATGACTTGCTCTTCATTGCCTTCTGCCATGATTGTGAGGCTTCCCCAGCCACATGGAACTATAAGTCCAATTAAATGTCTTTCTTTGGTAAATTGCCCAGTCTCAGGTATTTCTTTATCAGCAGCATGAAAGCAGATTAATACAGTAAATTGATACCAGGAGTGGGGCTCTACTGAAAAGATACCCAAAAATGTGGAAGAAGCTTTGGAACTGGATAACAGGCAGAGGATGGAACAGTTTGGAGGGCTCAGAAGAACACAGAAAAATGTGAGAAAGTTTGGAACTTCCTAGAGACTCATTGAATGGCTTTGACCAAAAGCCTGATAGCGATATGCACAATAAGGTCCGGGCTAAGGTGGTCTCAGATGGAGATGAGGAACTTGTTGGGAAATGGAGCAAAGGTGACTCTTGTTATATTATAACAAAGAGACTGGTGGCATTTTGCCCCTGTCCTAGAGATCTGTGGAACTTTGAACTTGGGAGAGATGATTTAGAGTATCTGGCAGAAGAAATTTCTAAGCAGCAAAGCATTCAAACGGTGAGTTGGGTGCTGCTAAAGGTATTCAGTTTCATAAGGGAAGCAGAGAATAAAAGTTTGGAAAATTTGCAGCCTGACAATGTGACAGAAAAGAAAATCCCATTTTCTGAAGAGAAATTCAAGCAGGTTGTAGAAATTTGCATAAGTAATGAGGAGCTGAATGTTAATCCCCAAGACAATGGGGAAAATGTCTCCAGGGCATGTCAGAGATATTTGCAGCAGCCCCTCCCATCACAGGCCTGGAGGCCTAGGAGGAAAAAGTGGTTTCATGTGCCGGGTCCAGGGTCCCACACTGTGTGCAGCCTAGGAACTTGGTGCTCTGTATCCCTGTGGCTCCAGCCAGGCTGAAAAGGGCAAATGTAGAGCTAGGCCCATGGCTTCAGAGGGTGCAAGCCTCAAGCCTTGGCAGCTTCCACATGGTGTTGAGCCTGTCAGTGAACAGAAGTCAATAACTGGGATTTGGGAACATCTGCCTAGATTTCAGAGGATGTATAGAAATGCCTGGATGTACAGGCAGAAGTTTGCTGCAGGGGCAGGGCTCTCATGGAGAACCTCTGATAAGGCAGTGAGGAAGGGAAATGTGGGGTCAGAGCCCCAACACAGGGTCCCTACTGGGGCACTGCCTGGTGGAGCTCTGAGAAGAGAGCCACTGTCCCCCAGACCCAAGAATAATAGATCCACCAACAGCTTGAACCGTGCACCTGGAAAAGCCACAGACATTCAATGCCAGCCCATGGAAGTAGTCAGGAGGGAAGCTGTATCCTGCAAATCGACAGGAGTGGAGCTGCTCAAGACCAAGGGAACCCACCTCTTACATCAGCGTAACCTGGATGTGACACATGGAGTCAAAGGAAATCATTTTGGAGCTTTAAGATTTGACTGCCCCGCTGGATTTTGAACTTGCATGGGGCCTGTAGCCCCTTTGTTTTGGCCAGTTTCTCCCATTTGGAATGGCTGTATTTAGCTAATGTCTGTAACCCTATTTTATCGAGGAAGTAACTAACTTGCTTTTGATTTTTCAGGCTCATAGATGGAAAGGACTTGCCTCATCTCTGATGAGGCTTTGTTTGGACTGTGGACTTTTGAATTAATGCTGAAATGAGTTAAGACTTTGGAGGACTGTTGGGAAGGAAGGCATGATTCATTTTGAAATGTGAGGACATGAGATTTGGGAGGGGCCAGGGGTGGAATGACATGATTTGGCTGTGTCCCCACCCAGATCTCATCTTGAGTTATATTTCCTATAATTCCCACTGTTGTGGGAGGGACCTTGTCGGAGATAGTTAAATCATGGTAGTGGTTTTCCCCATACTGTTCTCGTGGTAGTGAATGGGTCTCATGAAATCTGATGGTTTTATGGGGAGAAACTTCTTTTGCTTGGCTTTCACTCTGTCTTTGCCTGCCACCATCCATGTAAGATGTGGCTTGCTCCTCTTTGCCTTCTGCCATGATTGTGAGGCTTCACCAACCACATGGAACTGTAAGTCCAATTAAACCTCTTCCTTTGCTAAATTGCCCAGTCTTGGGTATACCTTTATCAGCAGCATGAAAACAGAGTAATACACTGACCAATAAGTATGCCTTTTATTTTCTTTCCAGCTAAAGCATTACTTTTTCTCAATAATATCTGTTAGTTTATAATAAATGTCTGTAAATGTTAAACACTATCTTATGTGATTCTATTCATTATTTACAGTAAGAACCACTTCTTTTTTTTTTTTTTTTTTTTTGAGATCAAGTCTCGCTCTGTCACCCAGGCTAGAGTGCAGTGGCGTGATCTCGGCTCACTGCAAGCTCCACCTCCCAGGTTCACACCATTCTCCTGCCTCAGCCTCTCAAGTAGCTGGGACTACAGGCACCCGCCACCATGCCGGGCTAATTTTTTGTATTTTTTTAATAGAGATGGGGTTTCACCATGTTAGCCAGGATGGTCTTGATCTCCTAACCTAGTGATCCGCCCATCTCGGCCTCCCAACGTGCTGGGATTACAGGCGTGAGCCACCACACCCGGCCTAGAACTACTTCTAAGAAGACTTACTGCTCCCACAACAGAAGTCATCTCTCCTTTTGTTGTTCCCGTGCTTTTTTATCCTATTAACTACATTAGTAAGATTCATTCTTTTCTTTTATCATTTTCCACACAAGTAGTTATTTTTTAAAGCCTCTCTTAGACTATCCATCTTCTTTCGTGTCTCCTTTCTCTCCTCTAACAAGGGACTTTGAATTAGCTATGAGGACATAACAGTTATGGGATTTACAGGATGTGTGACATACTGCTCATCATTAGCTAAAAAAGAAAGGCAAACAATACATACTTTGCAATGAAGAATGTTTCTATCGCTTTTAGTAAGAGTTTATATTTTAACTGCCAGTACCCGATTCAGCTGGAGCCATAGAAGCATTGGAAAAAAATAGAGTTATAAGTTTGCATGCTTTTCAAGGATCATGGATGAATTAAGCTATACAAAAACATAGTTTACATGTGACAGCTATATGAGAAATGATTGTGCCCCATCCGTTAGCATCAACTTCTATTATTGACATTCATTACATAAATGCATAGTAATCAAATGCTGTAACACACAAAAAAGATGGCCAGTAAGAAATATTCCCCATACCAAATGAATCTTTAAAAAGCAAAACTCCTAGCTTATCACAAATAAATAATAAAGTAATAATTTAAGGTTAATTTTACCTTATAAAGGTTTCAAAAAAATCCAGATTATCTTGAAACTTGATTAGAGATTACATTCTTGACTTTTTTCTCCCCTCTTTACCACACTAACAAGTCAAATCAGAGTCTAAGAAACTATTCATATTTCCACTTACTCTACTAAAGAAATTATAATCTTGCAGTAAAGGCTTACATTGTATAGTTTTTCAATACAAACACAGAGATGGTTACCAACACAATCACGTCATCACAAAACAATAATTCCTAATGTTTTGGGGTCTCAAACTCTTAAAAATCTAACAGACACGATAGGCCCTCCATTACTATACCAACGTTAAGTACTTCTATCTGGTTTGACATTTTCAGTATTACTTTCAGGACTTGCAAAGTGGGGTTGGTGTGATTTCAGGGTTTTCTGTCTCTCCTCCCTTCTTCCTTTTCTCCTTCCCCCCATCTCTTTCTCTTTCTTTCCCTTTCCCTCTGTCTTTTTCTGTCTCCCTCTCCATCCTCTTAGACATTTGTTTGACTATTTCTTTATCAAGCAAAATAAAGTCTTTAACTCTATTTTTATATAGAGACTGCTTAAGAAGAAGTATCAATTTGAGCCAGCCATGCCATGTCTTCTAAGTCAGTGATCGCTTATAATACCCAACTAGCTGGGAAATGGAGGTATGTAGAGGTATGAAGAAGAGGCTGCTGGGAGAATATCATATCTATGAGCAAAATGTACAGAAAAAGGAAGGACAGAGCCTAGCCTTATCAGGCTTCACTATTTTGCCTAGAATTAGTTTTATTCAATTAGAAATAAGGCAAATTGAAGAGAATCTCTGTGGTATCTGTTTGATATGAACTTGATAATGAAGTTTCAAATCTGGGCCAAAATTTAGGCAAATTTTGGCCAAAACTTAGACAACTTTAGGCAAAAATTTAGACAAATGTAGGTAAAAATGTAGGCAAAAACATTTTACCTTCCTCCCTCCTTTGCTCCCTTTTTTCCCCTCTCTCGGTCTCCCCCTCCCTCCCTCCCTTTCTTTTTCTTCCTTCCTTTTCAGAATGACTAATGCTGTAAACAGGGGGTTTGCCTTTTAAAGGATTCCTATTTATTGATTAATGTTTCTACTAACAGAATCATCATGATTGTGACAACAAAATGAAAGACACCAAGTAAATTTTGATATTTAAAGATCCTATGTTAAATTTGAATTAATCCCCAGTGTATCCTATCTTATGATGTTATTTGCATTAGAAATGAATAAGGCTGACCTACAAAAATTTATATATATCACATGTAAGGTTATGTGAACTTGTCTATATTATAAAAAGGTAAAAGTGAAAGTATAATGCCATTGTGTATTTTAAATAAAGTCATATTGTAAATTTCCTTATCAGTTTTTAAAGGCATTCTTCATAGGCAACTTGATAAAGTGGAAAGTTTAAGGTTTTCAGTACCAGGCAAAATTTGAATACCAACAATCCTAATACGAACAAGACACTCAAAGATCATAATAACTTTTTCTATTACTATATGACATTGTGCAACTATTTAAGTTTACTGATCCAAAATAGTTTTTTCATTACAGTAATGAAAATAATACTATTCTACAGAACTGTTAGCATTAATTATGAGAGTGTAGAAAGAATGCCAAGCATAAAATAGGTACTCAACAAAGAATGCAGCCCCCTGCTTCTCTTCACATATAAAAATTGGGGATATTAATTAAATTAGAACTTACCTAGGGTTGTAGTGAAAGGCTTAAGTGAATTAATATTGCAAAGAACAACACAACGTATAAATATTAGCCATTATCAATGTTGTGGTTGTAATTCTTATTGCTACTGTATAGGTATTAAAGTTTCACTCCTGGTGAAAATGTCTTCTGAGGTACTGTGTATTCCTGTGAATTCTCTTGGTAATTTCAAAGACAATTGGGATTCTAAATTTTAAAATTTCAACAATTTGCATGAGTACAAAAGGCAGAGGCATCCAGTGAATATTTGTTGTAGTTTATAAATCACAGTATTCTTCGAATGCAAGTCCCATGTTTAACATGAAACACAGATAATCAAGTACAACTAAACACCACTTTTTATTTCGTGTCATAAATCTCCCACAGTACCTGCCTATCTGAGAGTTTTGGCTACTTTTAAAGATATTTTGTTTCAGTCCCTTTTGAAACAAGGGCATGAAGAATGCACTTGGCAAGTCATGTTTACACCCCATGGGAACAACCCTGCAGGTGGCCTAAAAGAGTCTCTGATCCACTTCTGGGAATTTGTCACTCAGAAAACCCACAGTTCACTAGATCCATGCACAATAGTTAAGAAGAGATGGGAACCATCTGCTGATAATTCCTGATGTGGAAAATTTCTCCAAGATTTTTGAGTCTTTGAGAAAATCTCAAAACCGCAAATTTTTCCAAACCCAGAGGGATCTAAAATTTCCTTCCTGGGATTCCAAAAAGTTGTAAAACTCACAAATTCTCTGAAGTGATAGCCAAAACACTTGATAATCATCACTACTCTGAAAGCATTGTGCCATCCAGGTGGAAGGCAGTTTTCTCTCCATTAAATTCTGGCATATTCTTTAAAAAAACTTATGAGAACACAATTCATGTAATTTAATATTTTTACCTGGTGTGGAGAAGAAAATCTCTTTTCATATGTCAGCCTACTTCCTTCCAAGGAAAAACGGAAACCTTTTCTTCTTATGCTGTCTTCGGATTCCGATTTTCGGACTCTGTCATTTTTCTCTTCTTCTCCAGACTGTTCTTTCTGTTTCTTTTTCTTTCTTCTGTTTTTCAGCTCTTTTTCACTTTTGGAACTCAACTTAGATGCTACTGAAGAACTCTCTGAAAAAACTCCTATCCCACCAGCACCACTGAAGTCTCTTGATTCAGCAGATGCGGCCGCAGCTGCTGCCTAGAAGGGCGCAAAGTATGTGGAAGTTGCATATAAACTTAAAAAATAATTGTCATGTTACTGCTTAATTGAGCTTCAATATCATTAAGGTAATCTTGAAAAACAATTCTCCATTTTATTCTGTATTTTAGAAAACAGTACATTGTTATTAGACCAATCAAAGAATAAAATGGGCATTCATATGGAAGATGATACATATGACTTTTATGAGAACGTTTAAGCTCTGTCCTCACACTATGATGTCTAATTATCTAATAATATGAGCAAGACACTTAAAGATCATAATAACATGTTCTATAATTCAAACAATATTTTAAGAAGGAAATAATATAGGAATTAAAGGCTTCCTATTTAAATCTGGTAGACATTTGCCTTTGATTCCATTTTCACACAATAAAGAAATTTAGTGCTAGTCTGAATTATTAAATGTAATTCAGTCAAGTATTTTATTTTAATGACATTTTTCTCCATGATTTAAATTGAGTATTTCACTAAGAAATGCACAGCAAAGACATAATACAGACTGTTTATTTGAGAATCCTAGATGATGGCATCTGCATGAATTTGTAAAGTATAACAGTAGTTTTGGCAGAAAGATGGTGTTTAATATTGTTGCTATTACAGCAATATACTTTGACCTTTATTACATATTTAGGAATACTCAGTAATAAAAGGGAATTGCATTCAACATACAAGAAAAGACAAAAATAGGCAATTGGATTAGTTAATGCCATTAAGTCAAGCAAATATAATTAGAGAAATTCTTGCCTTATTTTGAAGGCTTGTCAAGTCCAAATTAAAGGATTTGTAGAGTAGGAGGCAGAGAGTGCTAATGTTTTAATGTTTACACACTAGTGATTTACCAATATAACCCACAAACTTGCATTTGTACACTTTATATAAAAGAGAACAAATATTGAATAAGCTTTTGCCTTTCCAGACTCAATGAAATAATTTTCTTAGTTTGATTCTGGTTTTCTGACCCTTACCACCTCTGTGATACTGCAATGAAGAAGCAAGTGTAACTGAATTCCTCTTCCCCTAAGAAAATACTTCAACCAAGGACATGTAGGTTTATCTACTCTGCAAGTCTGAGTAAATGAGGCCTTTGTTAATAGTTAATTCCCTCAAGGAGTCACAAGGGAGAAAAAAATGTCAGTAAAGCAATCATAATTATCCGTGTTTTGATGCCATTACTATTGGCAGAGATCATCACAATAAAGTAATAACTTCTTAATAACCAAATAGGCTCCTAGCACTTACCAAACACATATGACCTATTTCTAATGTCAACTACCTTGCCACTGACCTCAACATTTAGGTCAAAGAATTTAGATGAAGAAAAACAAAGGACTATATGCTTGTTCACTATACCTGAGCTTCTTCTTGTTGCTTTTTCAACTGTTCGAGCATCTGCTGAAATTCAGCTTCCTTCTGTTCAGCCTCTTCCAATGTGGCCTGATTCTGTTCCTCATAGGCCATGGCCACCACAGCCAAGATCAAATTTATTAGATAGAATGAGCCCAAGAAAATGACCAGCACAAAAAATATCATGTACGTTTTCCCAGCAGCACGTAGTGTCTGCAAAATGGAAGAGAGATTTTAATAAATTTTATATAGGATGTTACAAACTTATACTCTAAGAAATAAAGTATTCTACAGCAATTCTCTTGAGTTCAGTGTTTTATGATTCTCAGAAAAATGATTTTATCTGTTCTCACCAGTTGATAAAGGTTTTCCCAGAAGTCCTGAGTCATGAGACGAAATAACGACAAAAAGGCCCAACTAAAGGTGTCAAAGCTTGTGTAGCCATAGTTGGGGTTTCTACCAGCCTTCACACAGATGTACCCTTCAGGACACTGGCTGTAATTAGGTTAGAGGAAAGAGAGGAAGTCAATAATTGCAAGTCTGCTAATTGGTTTTCCTGTTTTAATAGATGCCAATGTCTATTTTTACAGGCACTAGAAAAAAGCCGATTTCTCTCACCTTATCCAGTACTTAACTCAGCACTAAGTGGACTGATTTATATAATAACAGAATCTATTAGGTCTACTTTGTAGATTCCTCTGTGATTCATAATTGTCATTATTATATTTATCATGTCTCCATACAAAAGCAATCATATCATGATTAATATCTTCTGGGACTTAAGGACAGCTAAAAGAGTCTGTAAGGAAAAAGTTGATTTTCACTGAAGATGTATTGAGGCAGAAATGTGTGTAAGTGTGGGAACAGGGCAAAGAAGTGAGAAAAGGGTAGGCTGGGCATGCTGCAAGGAGTGAATGACACTGTGTGGTAAAAATGTCATAGGAGGACCTTGAAGATCAAGCAGACCTGGCGTCAATGTCTTGCCTGACACTTCTGAGCTGAACGATCTTGGGCAAGTTACTTAACTTGCTAATCTTCAGGTGCCTCGCATGTGAGAATGGGCTAATAAGAGAACCTGTCTCACAAATTTGCAAACATTGAATAAGATATTGTATGTAACGCATTTAGTACAGTACACACAAGGAATGAAAATCAATTGATTTACTTATCATTGGAATCTGAAGATAAAGGCAGCATAGCACTGATCATAGGAGCCAAATGGAAAGCCTATTATCACTGGGAATTTTGCTACACATATTAGCTACTAAAGTCCACAGTATCATTGTCCAAAGAAAGTGCATTAGACTTTTGTGTGTGGCTCTAAAATCTTGCTAAATAGAGAAAATTAACTGTGTTTTTAAATTTTCCTAGGATTTAGCTCCATGTTTCTTAATAGCAAACATTTGCACAATCCCAATAATAACAATTACAAGCACTTATTGAGCGATCTAAATAGCTATACATTTATTAATCCACTTCATCATCACAAAAACCCAATTATTATACCCATTTGCCATATGAGGAAACGAAGGCAAGAAGAAGTGAGATTCTATGATGGAGTCAAAGTCTGACTCTATGCAGACTCTCCAGTTTATGTTTTTAAGCACTTTGCTAAAAGATGCTAAATACTCCCCATGTCTCAGATATTAACATTATCTTCAGAGATCTTATGTTTTAAGCTATGGAGAACACATTAGTATATATAAAATATTACACTTATAAAAAGTATGTGCTTAAGAATTCTATTAAGCTTCAGATGCATATTATACTGCTTTATTCTGTATTTTATATTGAACTAATTTGGAAGATTAGATGTGACCTAGCATAGAAAAATAATTGCAGTAAATGACTGTGTGAAGGAGGTGAGAATCTACACTTATCCTGGCTACTCTGAGAGTCACCGTGAAGTAGAATTTATGGAGGGTTTTGAGTGAGGAGTGAGTGGGACTGGATGAGTGGGAGGTGGCAGGTTATTGACACTGATGGAGCAGTGTGGACTGAAACTCAGTAGGAAGCGTCACTTACCCTGCATCTGAGCTGTTGCCACAAAGCAGAGCATCATTCTGCCCCTCTAAAAAATAAAAGTGACCTATTTAAAGAGAAAGGAATAGAAAGAATCATTAAAAGCCTGTAAAACACTTCAGCCACTCTGTTTAGGTGGCAAAGCTCACAAATGTTTTCAATCATAATGAGATGGATAAACTAATAAATATATATGGCTAAAGAGATTTTTCACAATGTTGAACAAATATCAATATATAACATTTTTGATTATACAAATGGTTAGCAAATCTACGTTAAAAAGAAAAATGTTCAGAAGGAATTACTATGATAACATACTTATATCAGCATTCATTGCAAATATAAGCTCAAATTGCATGGGATACATTAAGAAAGAGCTGCCAGTCTATTGCTGGGCACAAAAAGTAAGAAAGAAGAAAGTCTTGTTGTTTCTAGGTGTTTTCGTGCAAATACATTTTACCTTACATATACTTTTTTCCCTGGGCTCAAAACAGATTCAGACATTTTTTCCTGCCAATTTTAACTTAATTTCCTGTGAGAAGTGGGCTTAGGTATTTATTCCCTCCTATGATGCTGTAAATAGTGTTTTGTTTGAAATTTTTGCTTGATTTCTGCCTTTCAAACGAAGAAAATAAACTTGTTTCTTTGGAGAGATATGTTGTCTGAGTATATCTAGTTTTTATTTTTAAGCTATGGAGAGCTATCTAGTTTTTATTTTTAAGGTATGACATATAACTTCAGTAAGTTGCAAAGATGATCTCAGAAAACATGCACACACATGCAAACATATGTATTTTTATATTCACACACAAACATGCACACACATAAGAAAAATGACAGAGGAGCTGGGCTCAATGTTAAGAAATCATGCTGAAGTATATGGCATAAGCTTATTCTGATGTTCATACCTTAAATATAATCAAACTAAACTGGTAACTACAATACAATGATGACACTAAAGGGACTAATTAGAATATGAGTAAGTGAATGGCTAAATCAGGGTTACTTAAGCTTCTGAGAAGCACACAAATTCTTATTTCATCTTGATGAATGGTTTCTCTATTTTCAGATACAGCATATATACTCAATACATATGTTGCATCAACCAAATAGGGCCAAATTATTTCCCCTCAGTCTTCTTAACACATTTCAGTGGAATACACTGAATAGTTCAAACTACTGATTTATTTCTTAAAACGACTGAAAATACCTGATTAATGCCTACCAAATAAACATTTTTTAATATGGAATAATATGAAATTACTTTCAACATGAGTATAAGACAACACATTTTCAAATGAGAACTTTTACTATATCAATGGACAGATAAGAAAAAAAGAGTAAGGTATCATTTGATATCTCTTTTATACGTAGTAAATCATCTTAAATTAGTCTAAGTCACTCGGTTCACATCTAAATTGAGATAATTTCCATTATATATAATATTTAATATTTAGAGAACTAAACAAGTTAATGGTTTATAGAGTATATCTTACTTTTATCCTCAATATATTCATCCCAGTTAAACATGCTCACTGTCCTATTGAAAGTAGTACCATTCCCATCCAATGAATTGTTAAAGAAGGAAGTGATATTTATTTCAAAGGAAGAATTATCTGGAGGCCATTGCAAACATTTATTTCGTAGGTTGCCCATGAACAACTGTAATCCTATGAGCGCAAACACGCTTAGACAGAACACAGTCAAGATCATGACATCAGAAAGCTTCTTCACTGACTGGATCAGGGCCCCCACAATGGTCTTCAGGCCTACAAATAAAATCAGAAGGAGGAATTTAAATATACTACTCAACAGCTATTTTACCGGCAAAAATATCATGAGCTTGTCCTGGAAAATAAAAATGTCATGCAGAATGCCAACAATATTAGTTTAATGTTTGTGATTGAATAACATTTTCATGAAAAGCCTGCTAGCTGGTGAAAATGAATGAAAGCAGAACTTGTATGTTCATTAGAAAACTGTGAATGGAAATGAACCAAATGTGTATTTCCAAACACTCCTTAGAGCAAAAGAATGATTTTGTTATTCATGCTTAAACATCAACCTTGTGTAAATATTTTGCTTTTATTTGCAGATGTCTTACTCCCTAACCCCTTATTGGTTTTAGAAAAGTCTATGTGAATAGGGTAGTAAGAAATCTTGAAGTCGATGAATTATGAGGTTATATATCTGTGAATTCTGCAAGCTTGAGTATGGGTTAAAAAAAGGAAGACATCTGAAATCTGAGCCCCATGCAGCACTCATGCTATCCCTTGCTCTTTCATTTATCTGCAGCTTAAAAGATTGCCAGTTTTAGGCCTAAATTGTCAAATTTGCATCAATCTGAATGTCTCATAGTTTAGTTCTATGCGGAAAGCTTGATGTTATAGGATGCAAACCATGTAGCCTGTTACTGCAAATGCCTCATGCAACACTTGTTAAACTCAAAGGCTGATTTAGAATAGTTTTAAATAAAGCAACAAGTAAAAAGCAAAGAATCAAATCCATCCAAAAAATGATGTACCAATTCTTGCTTTTTTACATATTTATTTGCAATATGCAACTAGCAACAAGGCTTCTGCACAAAAGCTGTGATTGTAGCACCACTGTAGCTAAAGTCAGCCTCGGTGTTTAACCTAGCTCTCACCTGGAATGACTGAAATTGTTTTCAATGCTCGGAGAACTCTGAATGTTCTCAACGCTGAGACATTGCCCAGGTCCACAAACTCTGTCACATATCTGTAATAAGGGGTTCACACACAAACACAATGACAGAACACAAGAAACAGTTGGAGATATAAGGGGCCTACCACCTTATACCATTTTCTTCTTACCTGGAATTACAGAAATAGTTTTCAAAGCTCTCAAGACTCTGAAAGTTCGAAGAGCTGAAACATTGCCTAGGTTTACAAATTCTGTTACATACCTGTAGAATTAAATCAGAGTTATTCAGAATTTAGGGAAATCTATGTCTACCTTGGTCTTTCATCAATACCTTTTTAATTTCATGAGTGTCGCCATCAGATTTCCCAATTAAGAGGAAAATGGCATTGTCATCAATCATAATCTCTGTTATTTGGGAAACTTTATTACTTTACAGTGCTAATTGAAACCAAAGCCATGTAATTTACTATGATAGTTCCTAATTTCTCCAAACTGGATAATTTGATTGGAAGAAAAATATGATTATTAAGAAAAATGCTTGGTCTGTCAAGGCAAGCCACCAAGGAAAATATAGTATAGGCTCCCACCAGTGATTTACTCTTCCAGGATAGAAAATGTATTAAGATACTTACGCAAAAGTAATGACTGTGAAATCCAACCAATTCCATGGATCCCGTAAAAATGTGAAATCTTCTAAACAAAAGCCCCTTGCAAGTATTTTAATAAGTGATTCAAAAGTATAAATTCCTGTAAAGGTATACCTGAGAGAAAATAGCCAAGCTCACATTAAAAATCTAGTGGTTAATTTACATGTACATATCTTAAAGATGACATAAACAGCAAACAAAAATTAGACACTTCCATGTTGGTCTCCCTATGATATAGAGTTTAGGTGGGGCTTAAGTCAAAAAAGAAACATTAAATTCCAAAAGGCATTCTCATTGACTGTAAATAAATGAATATTGCATTTTCCACATTAATTAATTTAAAGGATCCAAATAATGTGGCGCTATATGAAGACATAATCTGAAATACACTGGCATTCAGTCTGATTTGAGCAAATAGGTATTAATCCAAAAATGATTGAAGCATTTGTATTTTATAAAATACGCACCATTAAAATCCATCAAATATATACTAGTAACACATAGAACTGTGATAGTCATTAAAAAAGGAACATAAAAACTAGGTATACTTTTTATCAGTAGATATTAGTAAATCACTGGTGATCTTCAAGAGCATAAGACTCACAAAGAAGATAAAGGGCTGCAGATAATGGCAGTCAAACTACTGTGGTAATTTACACAACTGAGTGAGCCCACTACAAGCTTTGTCCTAGAAGACATTTAGTGATAGAAATGAATTTGAATCAGGGTCTGGTTAACAGTAGCTAGCATGATTTGTTAAAGAAATTGAGGAGGTCTCAAGGTGTTAAAAGCACAATATGAAGCATAAAGGGAGGTCAATATTGAAAAATATTTATACTTACTCCACATTCTTTGTCCAGTCTGGAGGGTTACTCATGGTCATGAATACACAGTTGGTAAGAATCGTGCACATAATGAGCATATTGAATAAAGTAGAAGAATATCGTCAAGGAAGACAAAGTTCAATGGAAAAATCTTACTTTCATGCAATACCGTGCCTTCACCACCATGAAGTTTAAAACTTTAGTGCTTATTATTATTTTGTTGCTTATTATTCTATCATTGACCTTTTTTTTGCCATTTCTATAACTCAACAACCTCATATTTAGATCTTGTCTTCAGGCCAAGCCATCAACTATTTTGAGGCTATTTGGGTACTTTTAGTAATTAAAAAAATTAAATGCACAGAAATTAGTTCATCAGTGAATAATTTATCAACTTAAATTTTCTTAATGACAGACTCAACTGAACATTAAAACTGCAAGTTCAGCATGTATGTAAACCCTGGCAAAAATTCAACAAGACAATTCAAGTAATTAATTAAATGTATTATAACATCATTCTAAAAGTTACCCTGGTGGAATGTCTTATAATAAGGTCCTTTCTAAACGGAGTATATAATATACTGTAACTGCTCATAAAATCCTGAACTATTGAACTATGAGAGAAGATGGCGGGTGTTAGCACTGGCATTTCTGGGGTTTGTAATTAAGGCAAAATTACTTATTAAGTTCCCTGAATCTCAATTGATTTGGTTATAAAGTAAGAAAAAGTAATCATTTAACAGGATTGCTATGAAGATCAAATTCATTAAAATATGTAAGTCTCCTGCAACTTAATGGCCCTAGTGCATAATAGATGCTCAATAAATTGCTTCCTGGATCATACAGAACACAGTTTATTACAAATATTGGGTTGGTTTCACCCTATCCCACTTTGTCTTTGCAGGTATAGCCAATGCCCTTCACTTTCCTTGACATTAAAAAACAGCAAAAGACAAAAACCAAAACAACTGTTTAAGAAAATATTCAGTACTCAGATAATAGCAATGACTTTCATATTTAATAAAAAGCACAATAAAGATTTAGTTGCCATTATGTAAAGCGGCACTCTTTATCAACGTGAATCTGGACACAATTATAAAAATTCCAGAGAGGAAATACGTGCTCTTCATATCTTTTCTCACTCCCAATGTTTTTACTATAAATCATCACATTACTTACACATAATGAAATATCAACACTATTACAACTGGACAATGTTGTGTTGATCTAGAAAGAAAGTTAATTTGCATCTAGTACTGGTTTTAGTCAAAACAATAATAGTATTATTATTTTTTAAGTTTAGTAGCTGTGCTGTAAGGCAGATGCTTAATTCCCAGTTTTTTCATCCATATGAAAACACTCATAAGTAAATGATG
Source organism: Hylobates moloch (assembly GCF_009828535.3). NCBI lineage: Eukaryota > Metazoa > Chordata > Mammalia > Primates > Hylobatidae > Hylobates > Hylobates moloch. The sequence continues at coordinate 77,304,064 of NW_026652276.1, forward strand.
TGCATCAGCCACGTGAGGGCACTATAATCTAGAGAACACACACACACACAAAATACCATTTCAAAGAAACTTAATTTTTCTTTATTGCTAAAACAAACAAAAAACTAAATTAAATAAAGAATGACTTGCTATTGGTATATAAAACTAGAGGGACCCTTGTGCCTGTAGGTCTGCTGAGCTCTGCTGGGGAAAAATAACACCCCGTGGCATATTGGCACCATTCTAAATTTATGGTCTCAAACCTCAGTGGTCCTCAACACAGTCCTGCATTTTCCCACTAGGCTCCATCTCCCACTCTCTGCAAAGAAAAATTTCAGATATTCTCCACTTTCCTCCAACTTCCAACCCTCTTCTTTCTTCTGGCTCCATTTCAAGCTGAAAACTTATTTTCTACTTTATAGAGAAGAGATAGCATCATAATGCCCCGCCTCCACTTCTCACTCCCAAATCAACAAATTTCTCCACATTGAGACTAATCCTTTCCTCCTTCCTGCTATAGTGGGGAAGTTTCCAATCCCTCCACCCGTATTCTGGACACCTTCCCCCTTCCAGAAGACTTCAGCAATCTCTTATCTCTCTCTTTTCTTATCCTTAATGGCTCCCACCTTCCTGGCTTTTTCCCATCGACACAAACTTGCTTATGTCTCCCTTATGTCCTGGCATAGGGGAAAGGATATTTCTCTCCTATGACTCACAACTCTCCTTAACTACTTACAGCCCTATCTCCCTTTTCCATATCATGGCCAAACTTTTTGAAAGAGCTGTTTATCTTCCCTTTTCTTATGTATCTATCACATATTCAGCCTACCAGCTTTTCTTTCTAAAGATGGCAACATCTTCACGTTTTGTCACTAAAAACAAAAGGATAATTTGAGTTTATATTTGACATGCTTTCTGAGCAGCATTCAACAAGGATGGTTCCTCCCCTTAGCATTAAGTTATCTTCCCTCTGCTTTCAGGAGGTTCCAATTGCCTGGCTTCTTCATGCCTCAGGGCACCAATCTCTCTGTATTCTTTGAAATGTGGCATTTTTCTTTTTGAAAAGAAAGACATAAGGTATGTAAGCCACCTACCTCTCTTCTACTCTCCTCATCCTAGTGTAGTCCATCAACAAACATTGCTCAACAAATATTGCTCAACAAACATAACCATTATGTACCACCATTCTCAGATACTTCTCTCCAAGTAAGACCTCTCTTCTGAATTCCACATTCTTGATTGTCCATATGACATCTGTACTTACATATCTTATCAACACTTCAAATTTTGAATTCTAAAACTGAACTTTTGAAAAGTATCTTTTAATCTACCCCTCCACTTCTGCTAATTACTTACTCCTTTGACATCTCTGTGTCTTATAAAATGTGCATAATATAGCCAGAGACCTATGAGAAATCTTAGATTGCTGTCTCTCCTTAAACGTTCACATCTAATTAACCATCAAATATTGTCAATTCTGCCTGCTATCTCTGGATTCAGTTACTTTTTTCCATCCCCATATCACTGCATGGTCCAAGTGTCTGTCAAGACTAGCATCAAATCTAATAATAGTCCATCTAGATTATTGCAGTCTCCTCTAAACTGATCTTTCCAAATTCATGTTTGGCTCCATTTAATCCATTCTGCATTCTGTGCTAAAATGACCATTGTAAATGTAATATGAATCGTTTTGGTAGCTTTCTATTACTCTTAGGATGATGATCAAATGTCTTAACATAGAGTCAAGATGCTAGGAGGTCTGACCCCTGTCTACTTCTCCAGTTTCATTTTCTTTTCTCTTCACTGCATTTTCCCCATTTGGATAATACTGTAATTATTTTAGGTTGTCAAATGTTATGAATGTTTTATATGCTGTTTCTGACTTTAGGGTCATGGAAATGTTACCTCTCTTTTTCTTTAGTACTCAGATTGATCTACTACCAGTTATATACCCCTGCAGCCCTTATATTATTCCTCTAATGACAAATTTTAATGATGATCTTCTCAACTACTCTCTAAGCATCATGAGGACAGGAATCATGTCTATATTATTCACCATTATAGCCTTGCTATTTCACATAGTGTCAGTTGACTACTGAATGAAATTAATTTTGCAATTCATTTGTTACTAAATGGAGTTTTTAAAAATAATTTTTGATAAATTATTTAAAAATACAGCATAAAGTTTGTCTTCAAATATATTGTTGGCCAGGTGCCATGGCTCTCGCCTATAATCTTAGCATTTCAGGAGGCCGAGGCGGGCAGATCACTTGAGGTTAGGAGTTTGAGACCAGCCTGGGTAAAATGGGGAAACTCTGTCTCTACTAAAAATGCAAAAATTAGCCAGGCGTGGTAACAGATGCCTGTAATCCCAGCTAATCAGGAGGCTGAAGCAGGGGAATCACTTGAACCCAGGAGGCAGAGGTAGCAGTGAGCTGAGATCACGCCATTGCACTCCAGCCTGGGTGACAGAGTGAGACTCTGTCTGAAATATATATACATATTGTTTACACAAGTTTCTACAGTTTTTGAGGGTAAAATATAGGATAAGTATAAGGTGGAAATTAACGGCCTTATGTGATTATGCTGCATAATGGACTTGGCAATGGTTTTATGACACTTAAAAACTTACTCTTTATAGTGGTATAGTTTAGTTATATATAATAAAGTAAAATATATATTTCAATATTAATTAACAAGAGAAATAATTATTTTCCAATTAGTTACTGATAATAAGTCAAAAACCGGCATTTTCCTTATTTCATGGCTATCATTTTAATAAAAGTATACACTTAAGTTAAAAATTCTGGCACACAAAAAGAACAATTTTACTTTTAATAGAAAAATAGTAGATAACTAGGGTCAAGTTTTTACACTTGTGGTTTCATAGGTATCTCTAAATAGAAAGGTTTAAAATTCATTAAGTTTCTAAATCATTGTTAATTTATTTCATCTGTCACATACTTTACAAATTCCTGGATTCTGGTGAATGACTGAAATAGTTTCAGATGATCTTAAAAATACTCAAATACAGCTGGGCACGGTGGCGCACGCCTGTAATCCCAGCACTTTGGGAGGCCAAGGTGGGCGGATCACAAGGTCAGGAGATCGAGACCATCCTGGCTAACACGGTGAAACCCCGTCTCTACCAAAAATACAAAAAGTTAGCCGGGCATGGTGGCAGGTGCCTGTAGTCCCAGCTACTCGGGAGGCTGAGGCAGGAGAATGGTGTGAACCCAGGAGGCAGAGCTTGCAGTGAGCCGAGATCGTACCACTGCACTCCAGTCTGGGCGACAGAGTGAGACTCCATCTAAAAAAAAAAAACAAAACAACAAACTCAAATACAAAAGTATTTAATGTGGGTATGGATTTTGCATTGGTGATGCCATGCATCAAAAAAGCATAGAAACTCCACATCAAGGCAGATTTCAAAAGGCTCCAACTAGTAGCAAAATGCATACATCCTATACTATTTTTTAAATATATAATCCAAGTCATAAAGTAGAGTACATTTTTCAAAAGAACCATGTATCCTGGAACAATATTGTTTTAAGAATGTTGCAATATAAAATAAAGTAGAGGCAGATAAACCTTACATAATATCAGGGGACAAAGATGTTTTGTAATCTATTAATTCCTTTATGCCAGGTATAAATAAAAGTGGGTAAACCTATTGATTGATACTAACCTGTGAGTTGGCAAATGTAAAATATTTCCTGTGTATATATGATGAGAAACACTTCTTCAAGTTTTTACTGAAAATTGTTTAAGTAGTCCTTGACATGGAGCCTGGATCATCATAACACTGGCACGTCCACCCCTGTCTCCATGGAGGGAGGATGAAGCACCATGAGATTTAGAGCAATGAACCATGGATCGGATACATCTCTTACCAGCCATGTGGGCTTCAGCAATTTGTTTAATTCTTTGAGGCTCAGTTTGCTTATATAAATGTGGATAATACTTTTCTTACAGTATACAGTCATTATCCACTAAGATAATAATTATTAGTTTATTACCATTAATAACTCATTTATTGAGTATAAAATTATAGGAAATTTCTTTGTTATTATACAGGAAGGAAAAGACATTATTCTCTGTTCAGAGACTTTGTAATAATGTATAATATCCAAAGAAGTTGCAGAGGAGTTTTTAACCTATATATATAAGCTAGAAGTAGAAGATAGCCTGATGTTAGAGGTTTTCTAATGTAAAAATGGATAATTTGAAGTAAAATAGAATAGGTCTCTTTCTACATACCAGTGCATATTTCTGAGCCAGCAGAAAAATTGAGTAAATGTCACATTTACAGTGTTAACTATTGGATTGTTTAATTTTAATATGAACAAACTCCTATTGGCCAGTAGATAACTAAATGATAACATATGAGCATTGAAAACAAAAGAAAGAGAAATTGTGTCATCTGCTTTCACATAAACCTGTATATTTCTTTTCATGGAAAACTATGATATTATATATCTTGGTATAGACACCAATTAATGAATTAGTAAGTTGGAGCAACTAAGAAGCACCTTTGAAATGCATAAAACAAGAACACTGGCAATGTCCCACATATATTAAATCCGAGGGTTTAAAAATCATTTGTTTTCTGTTGGATGCAAAATGCAAAGAGCCGAGAATCAAAAAACCTGGTCTGAAGTTTTAGCTCTGCCACTGATAGAAAATGTAGCCTTAGAAAAAACTAAACATCTCTTGGTTTCAGTGAACTCATCTACAAAATGAGACAGGACTGGCCACGTTGTTTGGGTCACTTGCAGGTCTAAACTCTGGTGCTATATAAAGATTTTGTTTGCAGAGTCAGAGTAGGGATTTCTATAAAGTTCTTTGTGCAATTCCTTAAGCAATATGAGAGTTTCCTTTTTGCTAATCTTACAGCAGTTGCTGCTAGAATTTTAGCGATTACAGTCATAGATACCCTTTATTGAGTACCTACTAAGTACTAGCATGGGATCTGGTGCTAGATACTTGTCATACATTTTATTATTATTAATGTCTAAACTGTGATTATAATTTTACAGATAGAGAAACTGAGATTCGAAAGAATTGGAGTAACTTGGACTAAGGTCATATAGCTAAAAGGTAAATTTTAGAGATAGGGTTTGAATCTACATTTTCTGATACCAAAACCTATGTTTTCCATTTTCCTACCATTTTCAAATGATAGGTAGTTCAGCATTACTAGTGTGATTTGGAGGGAGGGTCTCAGCTCTTTGGCAGCCTAGTCCCATGTCATGATTTTAAATACCAGCTGTACACTGACAGCTCCCAAAGTCGAACACCTCCAGCCCAGCCCTTTTCTGAACTCCAGATTTGCACAGCCACCTAACTCCTCCACTCCTCCAACGATGTCTAATTAGGTGTCTCAAACATAACATGTTCAAAACCAAGCTCTTGATCTTACCCACAAAACTGGTTCACTCAAGTTGCCCCAAGCTCAGTCAACACAACTCCATTTTTCTTTCTTGACCAGACTAAATGCTTGGAATCATCCTTAGTCCCTCCCTTCCCCCTATACCCCATAACCAATTGCTCAGCAAATCTTGTCAGCTCTTCTGCAAAATACCTCAAAATCTGATGACATTTTACCATCCTTATTGTTTCCACCATAGTCCAAGCCACCATGCTCTCTTGCCTTCATAATGACCGTCAGTCCCGGTCTCCTTGCTTCCATTCTTTCCCCTTATGCAGTCTCTTCTCCATGAAGCAGCCAGAGTGATCTTTTAAATATGTGAGTCAGGTCATGATACCCTGCTACTGAAAACCCTCCTGGAGTCTCATTCAGAGTAAATGTGGTGTCCTCACAATGACCCACTGCACCTCACCTACAACTTTAGCCCCTGACCTTCACTCCCACTGATGTCATCTCCTCGCTTCCTGCCTTTCCCACTGTGCTCCAGCCACTCAGGTCTCCTTGCTGATTTTTAAACATACTAGTTGCACCCCCACCTTCAGACTTTACATTCATACTTGCTGTTCTCCTTGAACTGACTTTACCCCTAGATTCCCATGTCTCACTCCTTTGCTTCCTTCGGATCTCTGCTCAATTGGTACCTTTTCAGAAAAGATTTTACTGGCCATACAATCTAAAACAACACCTTGTCACTCCTCCCTTTGACACTAATTTATTTTTCTTAGTAACACTTACTACTAGCTCCCAATCGACGTACTTGTTTATTGTCTTTCTTCTTCCAAACACACACACACACTCACATGAATGTAACCACATGAGAGTAGGAGCTTCATTTTGTTCAATGTTGCATCCCAGTGCTCACAAGAATATCTACCACATGGTAGATACTCAGTAAGTACTTGCAAATGAACAAACGAGTAACAAATGCAAAATAAATTAGAGGAATGTGCATATATTAACTTAAAATAATAAAAGCTGACAGGAAACACATTTAAAACCTTGGTAGGGAACTTTAGGAACATAGATTATTTTTAACTTGTTTGTTATCTAGAAAATAAATCATGTTTTATTTAAATATCAAATAAGACACTAGGCACATCAAAAGAATTTTCAGTTTTCAAAATGCACCCTGGTAAAAATACCACAAGCATAATTTCTCAATCAGCCAAAATAAATTTTTAAAAAAGCTAATTTGACACAAAATAGCTCCTAATAGATAACAACAGCTCTTGGAGAAACAAGTCAAGCTTTTTGTTGGAAAGAGAGGTATTAGTCCAAATTTAAAATACAAACTTATTTAGCATGATTGGCTTTTTGTTGGTTTATAAACTAGTGGTAACAAATACACAATGACCTCCCAACTGTAGCCAAACAACCATGACCATCTCTCCAAGAATTTTTAACTTACAGTAAACGACACTGTACTTGAAGTCAGAAAATCAGGATTTGGGTCTAGGGTTTGCAACATGAGGAATAAAGGACAAAATTACTGTGAAAATCAGTTACTAACTACAGTACCTATATGCCTCTAAGTTTACTAGGCTATTTGATCAATTGCACCAGCATCACCAAAATGTGGAAGGATTCATGTATCTTAGACTATTAGCCTCACTGCCTTTTGTTACATCTCTGCTCCAAGGTGAGACATCTGAAATATAACACTTTAAGCCAGGAAATTAGAGACTTTTTAAAATCTAATTTTCTACATTGGAATAAATTTGTGACTCTAAGCCATCTGTAAACTTCTCAGAGAATCAACAGCTCAGCTTGGCATACCTTAATAGATTTGCCTGGCTGGCTTCACATTTCAACCTGCATCACCTCAGGCCTCCCAGTGACTTCAGCCTCTGGAGGGTGAGTTCTTTCTCCCAGGAAGCAAACACAAGCCCACAGATTCAAGTTGTATCTGGATATCTAGAGAGGTCCTGGCACAAACTGTGTCCTTAGTACTCAGATTCTCTGATCAGAATTTCTTAAACTGCCCTTACCCTCTACCACCAGGAGTCTCTTTTCCAGGGAGTTTTAAATGGGCATTCATAATCTCCTAGGACTTTTTTTTTTTCAAGTGGGGACAATAGTTTTCATGAGATTTTCCATGGTCTATTGCAAAAGTTTTAAAACAAAAATCTGCTTTTGTAAAAAACAAATATATTGAGTTCTCTTAACTCCATCTCATCATTCAGATGCATGACAAGAAAGATTTTTTCTGATCCATTCAAACTTATTTTTTCACTTGTTTCCCGTCTGATTCTCTAATCTCTGACTTACTAGTCACTTATTTATTTAATGCATATTTTCCCAATGTCTACTAGGAACAGAAGTCTAGTTCTAGACTAGAATTTTTCATGTAATTTTATACATAAATTACATTTGCATAAGGAACATACAATTATTTTAAAATATATAATGAATAGTTTTTGCAGAGATTTACTCACTGCACAGATTACAAATGCTTGAAACATAATAACATCATAATTTATAATCATGAGACCCAAATATAAATTCCAACTTTATTATTCATTTCTAATGCTAACTCAAAGACATCTTTTTCTCCACATGCTACTGGGTTCTCTTGTTTGGAAAACAGAGAGAGGTAGGAAAACATTATTGCTTAAGGTAATGACAAGAAACTAGGAAATCTTAAAACATGAAACATAAACATCAAATAAAAGATGTTGATATCCACCTAAACTGGGGAAGAGGAACAACCTAGAGGTTAAAAGGAGACTTTACAGAATGTTATGCTTCTAAAGACAGCATTTACCATACTGGGAGGCAAGTCTAGGGACATGCTTTACATCCCCTCCACCTAGAAATGACGTAAGTACCCTGTACCAGGCTTATCTCATTTCGTGAATTTCCTACTTAATTTAATTCTGTACCTTATCTAATTCAAATATTTTCTAGGCCTGCTAAAGGTGAAGAATATTTATACTGAAAGCCTTAATACCAGGACCTGGGCTAACCATATCATGGAATTCCAAGAAACGATTCTTTCTAAAGAAGAAATAACATGCTGTCCTAATCTGAGGCTTTGCTTAATTTCAGTTCCTCTGCCTTACCTCTGATTCCTGAAGCATATCACTCCTCCTCCCATGACTTCTGTGTTCTTCCTGTAAATGCCCCTGCCTCACACAGCTTCAGTCATCCAAGCCTTTGCTTCATTGGCATTCCCAAGACTGGCTGTCAACAAGACTTGTTTCTGGCCTAGAATAAAACCTCTCATTTCCAACTACTCTATTTAATTTCAAAGAATCAATCAAATTGCCATCTACCACCAAGATGTCATCAATCTCATTTTTGGAAAGCAGGTGCTTCAATAAGGAGTATAAAAAATAAAACGAGAATGTACATGGATAGATAGACATTAATCCTTTGGAGAGGGATAATTGTAGCAAGATTTGTGACTTGAATAAAACACAGGAACAAGTGATAAAAAGAAAAAGAAAGGAAAAGAATAGAAAGTAGAAGATCAATAGGAAGGCTGTTGGGAAACAAATTTGGAAAAGTATTTGAAAGGGTGTTATACTTACAGACACAATTGTAAATGCTTACTAACTCAAAGCTTTTAAATGCTAAAATAGAAGAAAGTCATAAAATTCAGATCAAAAACATATAAAATTGTAATTCAGATTATGTATACTTATTTTCCAAATGTAAAAGCAGTAAAGAAAATTAGCTCATGGAGTTTACTCCCTTACCTAACATTGTCAATTGAAGACTTACAGGAGGAGAGCCTGGTAATATGGTCAAAATTAATGAGAAAGGCTTGGATGTGGCAAGCAATTCATAAGGGAGAAGAAAAAAGAAGAAAGAAGTAATAGTGAGTTGCGTAGAGAAGAAACACTTAGAAGACGGGGAAAAGTAATTCACTTACCTGTGATCTCATTTTGCAACATGCTAACTATTGAGTAAAAGGAAAGAAAAAGAAAGAACACATAACATTGCCAACCACAGATATTTTGGAAAATGTGTAGCCCAATAACTTGGTCAAAGAAGAAAATCATATTAAGTGACGATTTGAAAAAGGATATGAATGTACCAAAATCTTAATAGCTAATTTTCTAATAGGGTTGAAGGGAGTTAAAATGTAAAGGGCAGGGGTGGCACTGAATCGAGAGATTGCTTTCCCTTTATTCAATACTATAAACGTCTGAAAAAGAAAACACAACACATAAAATAAAACTTAGAATATATATTAAGAATATTTTAAGAGAAAAGTAAAGCCATTATTTATAAATATTGCCCTGTAAAATAGTGTATAACATAATAACTACCAGCATATGACATGAAGATAGATGCCTTTTTTTCTGAGCACTATAAACTTTCCTAAATTTGATAAATTACATGAGGATTATTAAGAAAATTTGTGATCAATGCCATAGGAATTCTTAGCATCTTTATCAAGTTTTAATGTAAGTATTTTAAAACCACATTTATAATTCACATAAAGCACAAAATTGAGGCTTTGATTTTTTTTTTTTTGGTTAGAAAATTTTCTCATGAGAACTTCAAGGTTTTCCAGGTGTGTTCTTTGCTCAGAATCTTATTTGGCACCTACAAGTCACCTGCTATTATTTCTTCCGTGGAGAGCAATAGAAAGGAGAAAGTATGGTATAAAGGAATAATTAAGCCCACTGAAGATGAAAGTGACTTATGGAGAGCTAGAGACTATAAAGAGGAATTTAGATACTACTCCTGCAAATATAAAAAATAAAATTTAAATAGACTCCTAGTTTACAGGTTTTGCTTCTCAACATTATTAGGGAATCAGGGTCAATTTACACTGGTTTAAGCATATAATTTGTATTCAAGAAGGTGAATAGGCTTTTGTCCTTCCTTAATTCCCGCGCTGGAGGATGCCTCACCAGTTTTCTGCCTGTCTCACAAATGCAGGTTCAAATGAGTGCTTCCAAAAGACTTCTAGGATCATTGGTCCATTACACGGTCAGGCCCATCCAGCATCTTAGTGATACTTTAGACAGAGGGAAGGAGGCAAGCCTTCTTCACCATCATTCCTGGGACTAGCCCAGAACCAATTAGTAAATAGGCAGTGAAGGCAACTTGACTAAGAACTCACTTTCTTATTGATATAGTAGGGGTCCAGATCCTCCAGGGGCACTGACACCATCTCTGGAGGAATGTCTCCATAAATAAATGGAAGAGATTTTCCTGCTTCCAAGTCACTGTTTGGCTTTGGGCCATTTTCATCATCCTCATCCTTGCGTTCCTGTTTGGGTCTCTTAGCTTTCTCTTCTGCAATGCGTTGTTCAATAGCAGCAAGGGATTCCCTGGTAAAGAAGCGGAAGCTGTCAGGTCCTGGCGGTACCAGCACTGACTGTGCCATCTTTTCATCCTGCTCCTTTAATCACTGTTTAGCTCCTTGCATAAGAAAGTGCTACAGAAACAGGGAGGGAAAAAAAGCAATGACCATTAGAATAAAAGGTGATTGTGTCAGTTACATGACACTGAGTACTGAGATACAGCGTAGAAACCCAGATAGCTATAATATTTTCAGAGAAAGCTGTATTTGGTATTCAGGGAATCTCATATATGCATCCATTTGCTCACATGGAGATCTATCTTTCACATTCAGTAGGTGTCTATGAGGTAATCTAATCTCTCACTCCCAAAATGTTTTAAGTGATTGTGCTACTTGTGGGAAAATATGTAATTCAGAGCTCAGAAATGGAGGATACTGGTTTGTGCCTGCTGTTTCACTTGTGTGAATATTTTGGCAGCCATCTTTTTCAGCATTCTTTCTGAAAAAATAGCAGAGATCCAAAACAAGAGATGAAACATCACACTAAATTGGAGAACCTGGGCTGAGGATCTTGAACGTATCTCTCCAAGTCTTTCCACGTGCCCTTTGGCTCACTTTATCACATTTAAGAGTTTATTCCAAGTCAATTCACTGGGTAAAAAGCTCTGGAAATCCTTAAATGCCAGGCTATGGAAACATAGGTAGATCCTACTTGAAAGAAAGGGAGTGGGAAGGAGCAGAAGATGCCTGGTTGTGTTTGGAACTGCTCGGAAGCTGCACAGGAAGGGACCCAGCTCCTGCCAAACCAGGCAGGAAGTCATCCACATCAGAGGTCTGTAGCTCGGACCCCCTGGCTTAGCAACCTGCTGCTAGCTAGTGTAATTGCTTCTTAAATTAACACATTTGCAGTACCTTAGGAAACACTGTAGAGATAGCCAATTTCCTCAAATTATGCCCATTTCACAAAAACGTAGCATCACAGTCTTAGTGTCCATATCAGAATTTGGACTTGAGAAAAAATAATAAGTTTATGATAGTTTATCTTTTCAAGCAAACTCTTATTATATGAGTCTTTGTAATAACCTAAATAGATTTTTACTGGTATTCAAATCATATTTCACTAGATTAAAGTAGATAACTCAAAAGAGCACATCAGTCATTCCAAATGTTACCTCTGAACCAGCGGCAGGAGTTTCTATGCTATTTGAAACAATACAATCAACATCTTGACTCCTAAATGGCACTTAATCTATTTTTTCCATCTTTTCAAAAAATCAATCTATTTCACCCCCATACTATAGGAGTCAGAGTTGCCATTTAAATATATGAAATGCATTTTCTAAGAGTGAAATGTGTTATGCAGTTCACTTCTGCAGCATACACCGGATAAAACAGAGGGAAACCTAAAATAACAAAAACTACTGCACAGTTTTATTTAAAAAAAAATGTTGAAGTAAACCAGGACCTTTCAGCTACCAGCTAGCAGACTGCCCTCCCCAGTATTATAGTGCCTCCAAAACATCCCTCATTTTTCTCACCCATCCCTAGAGACCCTCATGCCTAGCGACAGACATAGGCATGAAGATGGTCCTTGCACGCTGGGGGAGGAAACTGCCATGCCTGGATTCTCTAACAGAAGAGACATGCTAAAACATGCAGCCAGCAGCTTCAAAATGAAAGTGGTCCCTCTGCAGATTTCCCCAAGGATTCTACTACTGTAAAGGTAGAGAAGCATCACAGAGAATAAGCATAATAAGAATATTAAAACATTACCCCTGTAGAATCTTTTACACCCAGAGTTTGGGATTGATAAGCTGGCACCAAGAAGACTGCAGCTAAAATTCCATCATGCTTTAAAAAAAAAAAAATTCTTTTTTTTTTTTTTTTTTTTTTTTAATTCTCCTTCAAAGACCACACCTAACTTCCTGTAAAAGGATTCTGGTAACTGAAGTAAGAAGAGGCATTTCCTGTACAGGGACTACAAAATGGCATTATTGTAACTACCACTAGAGGGCGGGGAACTGTGAAGAGAAACACCTTCACAGCGTACACACAGACAGATGTCTGAAGCAGCCCCAAGCTTTCAGTTGTGGAACCGATCTTCCACAGGCTTTTCTTGGAACGAAACATTAAAATTTTGCTGATTTTAAGTGTTAATTTTGTTAACTGATAATGCTTCTCCTCATGCTTTTTATTTGCTATGTCAGAAAGTCATTCAATCAATATAAAGAATTCAACTTTAAAGTAAAGAGAAAGAACAGTAGTGCACTGCTTGATAGCATTTTTGGTGAATGACAGATCACATATATGACAGTGGTCACATAAGATTATAATACCATATTTTTTACTGTATCTTGTCTATGTTTAGATGTGTTTAGATACACAAATACCACTGTGTTACAATTGCCTGTAGTATTCAGTACAGTAACATCCAGTATAGGTTTGTAGCCTAGGAACAATAGGCTATACCATGTAGCCTAGTTGTGTAATAGGCTCTACCATCTAGGTTTTACATACACTCTATGAGGTACACACAGCGACAAAAATCACCTAATGACACATTTCTCAGAATATATCTTTGTCCTTAAGCAAAGCATGACTGTAAATAGGGAACGGTTAAAAATAAAAACTCATATTAAGCAGCAATTAACCCTTACAACATGTAAGGGTTAAAAATAAAAACTCATATTAAGCAGCAATTAACCCTTACAACATGTAAGGGTTAAAAACAAAAATTCATATTAAACAGCAATTACTGTATGTAGGCTTGTAGCCTAGAAACTACAGACATACAGTAGGATTTGATATTCGCCTCAGCCCCAGATAATCTGAAATCCAATGTAGTTCTTTGCTAATTCAATAAAGAGATGGCCTGTGCCACACAAGTTAACTCTCCCCAGAAAAAATATTAACCCAATGAGAAACCAGTCTTAATTATCTCTGATTTAAGTTACTAAAAAGCAACCAGAAAAAAGAATTGATAAACCAGTGAAATTCTAAATGCTAGGCTTTCAATTAATATCATAGTGAAGATTTGAGGACTTACTAAGTGCCAGTCACTTGGCTAAGATGTTTGCACTGTATTATTTCATCTTCCACACAACCCTATTGGATAAATGCTTTCACTATCCTTATTTGCAAACTGAAGTAAGGACATACACTGAGATTAGGAAAAGTCTCCTAAGATCATACAGGCAGGATTCAAACTCAAAATCTGATAGCAAAAATTTGTGATCATTACTCAATCATAAAAAGAAAACAGGCACCGGCATCAATTATACTTAGAACAGTTCTAATTGTTAAATCAATATATTTCATACTTTCTGTCTTCATCATTTTCATTGGAAAATGTATTTATTGGGCAGAAACAGAAAACAAAATACCATATCTTCTCACTTATAAGTGGGAGCTAAACATTGGGTACATATGGACATAAGCATGGGAACAAGAGACACTGTGGACTATAAGAGGGTATAGGGTGGGGGAAGCAAGTGTTGAAAAACTACCTATTGGGTACTATGCTTGCTACCTGGGTGGCGGGTTCAATCGTACCCTCAAACTTTGGCATCATGCAATACACCATCATAACAAACCTGCACAGGTATCCCCTGAATCTAAAATAAAGGATTTGGAGAAAAAAAGAAAATGTGTTTGTTGGAAATGAGCAAGGGGAAGATGTAGCCCAAAATAATATTTTAGTCACTTTAGCAGATAACTTTTGATTGTAAGAGAAAAAGATGTCTCAAACTAGTTGAAGTAAAAAATAAATAAAGACCGGAGTTTATTGGTTCATGGTTTGTCCAGGGCTAGTATTAGGCATATGATGATTCAAGAGCTCAGCTGATGTTTCCAGCTCATAGTTATGCTGTATCCTTTTGTTCTGACTTTCATAGTAATAGGTTTCCTAAAGATTCTTCCCTTAGCCATAGCTTCCCTACAGCTAGATGCTGTAGCAGCTCTAGCCTCCCAACCTTCCCGACCTCAATTCAGTGGGAAGAAAGACTCAGAAAAACTCATTGCATCTCACTGACACCTAGTGGGTCACATGCCCATCCTGAAGTAATTACTCTGTCCAAGGTAATGCCATCTTTGATTGGCCGCTCCTAAGCCACATGCTCTACCCTTGAAACACGGAAGAGTCCTCACTTGAAACCTGTGAGTAGTCTGGGTAATCGTTGTGGTACAGAAGCATCTCTCAAAAGTGGAGTTGGAGCTGGGAAGGTTGCTTTTGCTTGTAATCCCAGCATTTTTGGAGATCAGGGCAGAAGGATCCTTGAGACCAGGCATTTGAGGCTGCAGTGAGCTATGATCACACCACTGCACTCCAGTCTGGGAGATGGAGCAAGACAAAGGAAGGAAAGAGAGAAAGAAAGAAAGAGAGGAAAGAAAGAAAGGAAGGAAGGAAAGAGAGAGGGAAAGAAAAAGAAGAAAGAAAGAGAGAGAAAAAGAAAGAAAGAAGGAAGGAAGGAAGGAAGGAAAGAAAGAGAGAGGGAAAGAAAGAAAGAAGAAAGAAAGAAAGAAAGAAAGAAAGAAAGAAAGAAAGGAAAGAAAGAAAAGAAAGAAAGAAGGAAGGAAAGAAAGAAAGAGAGGAAAAGAAAGAAAGAAGAAAGAAAGAAACAAAGAAAGAAAAAAAAGAAAGAGGGAAAGAAAGGAAAGAAAGAAGAAAGAAAGAAAGAGGGAAAGAAAGGAAAGAAAGAAGAAAGAAAGAAAGAAAGAGGGAAAGAAAGAAAGAAGAAAGAGAAAGAGAGAAAAGAGAGGGAAAGAAAGAAGAAAGAAAGAAAGAAAGAAAGAAAGAAAGAAAGAAAGAAAGAAAGAAAGAAAGAAAGAAGAAAGAAAGAAAGAAAGAAAGAAAAAAGAGAGAGAGAGACAGGGAAGGAGGGAGGGAGGAAAGAAGGAAGGAAGGAAGGAACGACAGACAAGTCCTGGTGGCTCATGCCTGCAATCCCAAGTGCGGTGGTTTATGTCTATAATCCAAGCACTTTGGGAGGCCGAAGCAGGCAGATTACTTGAGGCCAGGAGATCAAGACCAGCCTGGCCAACATGAGGAAACCCCATCTCTACTAAAAATACAAAAAACTAGCCGGGCATGGTGATGGGCACCTGTAATCCCAGCTACTGGGGAGGCTGAGGCAGGAGAATCGCTTGAACCCAGGAGGCGGAGTTTGCAGTAAGCCAAGATCATGCCACGGCACTCCAGCCTGGGCAACAGAGTGAAACTCAGTCTCAAAAAAAAAAAAAAAAGAAAAAAAAACCACCAGGAAATTACAAAAGAGCAGAGTTGAGTTACTATTACTGGAATAAGGGGGAAATTAATGCTGGACAGAAAGAACAAACAAGTGCATGCTCTAGTCACATACTCATCATATTTGCAGTGCCTCCACTTTTGGAAAGTAACATTATCAATATCGGGACATATACGTATGGTATATCTTCCATGTGTACCAACTTCCATGTATACTGGCCAGGCAAGATACTTATAAGACTCCTTCCCCATAGTAAGTTGTCCTGCTGCAATCAAGCACACAGTAGTTCATAAATCTCTATGGTGAGCGTCAGCTTCAATTATCAAATCCATATTCAGGTCTTACTTTACAAATGTGCTCAGCAATATACCAACTTGTTATACAAATGATTCTAATTCAAAATAAATTAAGAATAAACAAATTTATGAAATGATTTACCAAACATATTTTTGGGAGGAGATTAGTCATAATAGTAGCACATAGTATCTACTTTTTTTAATAAAAATCTACACATAGTACCTACTTTTGTCAAGCACTATTTTAAGAGCTATGAAACCATCTATTCCTTATAGCAACCTAATGAAATAGATGCTGTAATCATCTCCCTTTAAAACATGAGGAAGAAGTAAAAAATAGAACAAAGGATACTAGAGGCTGGGGAGGATAGAGAGAGATTTGTTAAAGGATACAAAATTACAGCTAGACAGGAGAAATAAGTTATAGCTTCTATACCACTGTAGGATGACTATACTTCACAATACTACAGAATTTCAAATAGGTAGGAGGAGGATATTTAATGTTCCCAATACAAAGAAATGCTAAATGTTTGAGATGATGGATGTGCTAATAACCCTGATCTGATCAGTATATGTTATATGTATTGAAATATCACTATGTACCCCATGAATATGTACAACTATTGTCAATTTAAAAAATAAAGAAACATGAATAAACAGAGGCATCCCGAAATTCAGTAGTTTAAAATACAAGTAAGTTCTCACAACTGGAAAGAGTAGGGTCAGATGTGGAACTCATGCTTGCTGCCTGCAGATTCCATGTTTCTAACAATTATGCAATGCTTAAGACATTTTCTGGAAATATGCACTATCAGAAACATACCAAGATATGTGCAGTTTCCTTAACATTATATTAGTTGTAGAGTCACCTCTTTCTCTCCCATTGATTCTAGCCAGTGAGTGTGTCTTGGAATATTTAAAAGGGTGAACACAAAATGTTTTGCCAAAACATAAAAAACATCAAATGAACAACAACTGAATATATTTTCACATGAAAGATACTTTTGTGTAATGTAGATTTAAGTAAAGAATTATAGTCTGTTTCTCATTTCCCAGGATAAGGTTTTCAGAAATCATACATTAGTTTTTCTTCCATTTGTTCTGACCTTTGTTATCACATCATACTGATATTTTATGAGAGTTCTATACGACATACATTACTTGAAGGTTTTAAATTTCATTCAGTTGTACTACATTTCAGACAGAAGATTTTGTGTTACAACTTTTAAGGCCAGACACTATATTTGGAAGACCTATGAATAATGAGAAAGGCAAACAATATTATTTGAAGTAGTCAAAAAATAAAAAATGTTAAGAATTGGGATTCTAAATTCTGATATTTCTATAATGTTTTCCTTTCAATACTCTTTTCCTTTAGTTTTCTCATTTATACAAGAGGAATATATTTTTTCTAAATTAAAATTTTAAAAATCATGTTATTACACATGATGACATCAGCAAAAAATTATACGAAAGACAAGACAATTTAAAAAAATACAGATATGTAGTAATAAACGTTGTACCACAATTTTTTTCTGCAAAGATCCACATTAATAATACATGCTCTAGAGATAAATTTATACTAAGAAAATGGCTTATTAAATTTCATAGATGAAGACATAATTTTATATTAGTTTATACTGTAATTAGTGGTTGTGGATAAGTGCTCAAAGACTTACAAAATTTTGTGCCCAGGAATTAAGAAAGCTGAGAAACACTAAGGAAAGTCTTTTTTTCTGGAGGTGGTCTTTTAAGTTCTGTTCTATGATTGTAGTTTTTTGGGTTCTTTGGTACATTACAGTAATGTAAACATAAACCAATAAAAGATCTGCTAAATATTATTTGAATATTTATTTTTCAGATATTCTAGCTTTCTTATTTCATAGGTTCAAGTCTATTTTCTTATCAACTTTTTGATTGTTACTTGCTGTGATATATATTTGTATATATGCACACACACACATATGTACACACACACTCACATATGTATATGTATCCTTCTCTTTTTAACCTGAATCCACTAGCCCATTTCTGTAACTAACAATTTCCATAATGGGGAGAAAGTTCTAAACAACCAGACTTACATGTTTTTCTGCTGTAGAGTAGAAACAGAGAATAGTAGAATATGAAGAACTCAAGTTCAGTGTTTACTGGTCAGAAAAGCTGTTTTTTTTTAAATGCTAGGTTTAGTTCCAATATGAAACTAACTTATTTTTTATACTTTATTTTTATATTAGCTGCATTGAGCAATATTCTTTTTTCTCTTTCTTGAAATAAAAAAAAAATATTTAGAAACTACTTAAAATAGAAAAAAAAAAAAAGCCTGTCAAGAAACACCAGGTGGAAAATGAGTTGCTAATAAAACAGAATTTTAGGTAACAAAAGTCTAAAAAACCACAAAAGAGAAATAGCACCACTGTCATTTGAACAATGGCTATTTACTTGCATTTTTTGGCATTGTTAATCACTGAATCTGGATTTTTCTCTGAATTCCACACAAAGCATCCGTTAAACAACAATTTTGTTATAAAATGTTTACTTTTTACACACATTTTAGGACAAGCTATCACCAGACACAAATCAATACAAATGCATCAGGGGCTGAACAATCTCAGTGAGTGACACATATTTTGCAAACTTCTGCCAAACGAAAGGATGGAATAGATTGTGCACAAATCAAATGAGGGAGAGTAAAGGAATAACACATTTTAAATATTAATAATTCAGACATGGTACTGTATTTTCTGTAAAAGAAAATGAACCTTTAGTAACACACTAATAAATTTTATCTCTTAAGAGATTAGTGTACCGATAAAGTATTCAGAGAACTGGAGAGCTGTGGACAGCAGATACCAAAAACACCCCAGCTTTGCAGAGGTAACCATAGTCTTCCCTGATTACTCCCTTTGCCAGAGGTCCACAAAGAATTTGCAGTGTGCCCACCTGCCTGCTGCACTTCCAGCTCCAAGTTGCAAATTTTGAGAACCCAAAGAGGTGTCCCCAGTGGGCAAGGGGAGCAGAGAAGAGAAGCAATGTTAGAATAGGTAGTTAGGCAGACATGAGCAAGGAAGTAGAGAGCCCCTCCCTCAGGAATGTCAGGCAACCATCAAGTGACGGTCAGGTGGTTACTAAACTGTCTAAAATAATAATTGGTCTTAGCCAGCACCAGGTAAAGATAGTCAGTCCCCCAATGGCTTAAAAAAAAACACCTGAAGCTGGTGATCAGCGGCTTCCTGATAAGATCTCAGGAACTGGGCGAGTGGGCTCAAGCATGCACATTAAGAGGCAAAATGGCAGAGTTTAACTAGTATATGACTTTCTCAGGAACACTCTACTGGTAAAGGAAAAATGCCTCAAGTGAGCATGCACACAACTTCAGTAAACACACTGCACATATTGCCCCTCCCAAGTGCTGGCAGATCACTGCACATGTGTACAGCCTGCTCCAAAAGAAAATAAAGGGAAGAGAAATGCAAATACCGTAACCAGGCCATAACCAGGCCAATGTATAAAACTTCAAGTCAAGGGCCAAACAGGGCACTTGGATCTCTCAAGTTGCCTGCTTGGCCTTTTACCAAGTATATTTTACTTCCTTTTGTTCCTGCTTTAAAACTTTTTAATAGACTCTTACTCCTACTCTAAAACTTGCCTTGGTCTCTCCCTCTGCCTTAAACCTACTTCTTCCCCTCAGCCAAATTCTTTCCTCCAACGAGGCAAGGATCAAGTTTGCTGCAGACCTCTATGGATTCACCACTGGTGACATGTTAAATGTGAAACTAAAGGATGGTAAAATGGGAAACAACCTCCATTCGAATCTCAGAGATGTGAGCAAATCCACAAAAGTGTTGTTAGATGGAAGAATTGGACACACCTCATTTCCCAAAAAAGCATAATACATAGAAATTTCAGAGATAATTGGAAAAATGTCCAGAGAAATCCTCAATGAAAATAGAGCTTTTCAACCCAAAAATCTCAGGGCTGAAACACACCCTGTGTTCATCCAGGCAACAATGCCTCTTGCTTTTTAGCCGGGATGCAGTTGGTCAATGACACCAAATGGCTTTACAGAGCAACCTTTAGAACTTTCCTTGGGGGCCAAAGTCTAGGCCTGTGAGGTTGCAAGCAGCCCTGTAAGGCCTGTGATGACACCAGGTACCAAAGATTCTGATGTCTGGCCCTTCCTTCCAACATGCAATGTCAAACACATAAGATGTCCTGATGTGCTACATTTGATATTTTGAATGTGGAAGCATATTTTAAATACTCTTTAGGCATTAACTTATTACAAAATTCTCTACCAAGATTTCACATTAGGTTAAAATTCAATTCAGTCTTTACATTTCTGTACCGAGGTCTCCACCTCAGCATATTACCTAACACCTTCTCCAGCAATCAATGTTACCTACATGCACATGGTGAGCCCCATGGTCAGCCTCTTTGTTTCCCAGGTGAACTAACTAGATGTTAACGTTGCTCTGCTGCACAGTAAAAGCTCCTAACTCAAACCCACCAAAAAAGGAGTGAAACTCTGCAAAGTGCACTTTAAAAAGAGATACTTTATGCTTATAAAAAGAAATGAGTGAGTCTTCTAAGAATAATAAAAGGGAGTATTTAACAGTTAAGCACAAGATTTGGAGTGCAGAATTCGGATAAGGCTCTGCTGGTTCAGGTTGTTAAAACTCTTCTTGTTCCTCCTGTGGGCCCCCTTCATCGGATATCACGACGTCTTCATCTGTGGCATAGAGAATGTCTACAGTCCTCTGCAATACAGGGTCATTGTGCCCCTCGTTCTGCTGGCAAATCAATTCATTGTTCCTTAGCTTTCTGAAGTAGAAATCTCTTTCTCCAAGGCTTCAATGGCAAGTTTCAATACACTGACCTGCTGGCATCAATTTGACCCTGCAGCACTCCTACTGTCCACACCAGGATTTTTTAATACCACCCTGGGGCCAGCCTTAGAAGCTGCGGTTATTTGTGGAAATGGTCCTCTGTGGAGCTGTATTGCTAGAGCTGAGAGGTTACTTCAGTTTATTCAGAACTGGAGCAACAATGGAGGGAGCCACTTCAGCTTCTTGACCTTGTCCGGAGCCACAGGGTTATAGTCTTTTTCATTGTAGTTTGCATCAAAAAACTTCTTAAAGTGCTAAATGAATTCAAAATTGTCCTGAAACTTTCCTTTTACTGATTGTCCACAGAAATTACTTTGTCAGCACCCACCCTCTTAAAAATACTGCTTGTAGTATTTTGAAGTTATGGATGTATTCATGGAATTTCACCTTCTTCAAGGCAATGGAGCCAGGGAACAGAATGACCATAAAGTGACAATAAGCAGCTCCTGAGCACAATTGTTCCATCTTTGTCAAATTCAACTTTAAGAGACTCATTGATCCAGGCCAGTATGTCACGTAGAATTAGGTTGTCATTGGTAACTGATGTCAAGTATATGTTCACTGTCATCTTTGGCTCCTGGTGGAACAGTCTACTGCCCACACCCAGCCCTGGTTCCATCTTCATCTTGTTCAAAATGCTTGACCAACATTCTTTAGATATTCCATTAAATGATTGTTATGTTCTAAGACACATTTTGCTTTTCTTTAACAGAAATGCATACCAGTCTTACTATGATGATCTCTGGGAAATATGATTCGGTCTATAGATAATCACTTTACATCTAACTTTCCTAGGAAAAATAAGTTAACTATATAAAAGAAATATACCTATATTTTAATGGAAGCATTTTTCTTTTGCTGTAGGTAGACTGGCAATACATTGCTGCAACGTTTTAAAACCTTCAGATGTATTAAGTGCATGTTAGCAGACTTCCAAGAATTCATTCAACCGTCTCTAAATGGCTCATCAGCAGGAAGGCCACCTCTAATCTGATTACATAGTAGTTTGGTTTTGATGGATGGATTATGCTGGAATCACAGAATTCCAATTCTGGATTTTAATAATCAGGTAAGAAAGAAATTTTCCCAGGATATGGTTCTCTTTATGAGGGTGAGGTATTTCCACTTGTTTGATATACCTGAATATTTCCAGCTCAGTTTTCCTCATTTCTTCTTTTCATCAAAGACTTCTACCTAAAATTTTTCGCTCAGTCCCCGTTCTCTTTTATGGGGGAGAAAAAGCAGCCTCTAAACTCCTCAGTGGAACAGTAGATCTGAATGTCTGGGCATCTTCCCCATGTCAGAATGAGCAGGTAGAGCCAGGATCAGAAGGTCTTTGAAATAATAATAATAATAATAATAATAATAATAATAATAATAACAGGCCGGGCGCAGTGGCTCACGCCTGTAATCCCAGCACTTTGGGAGGCCGAGGCGGGCAGACCACGAGGTCAGGAGATCGAGACCATCCTGCTAACATGGTGAAACCCCGTCTCTACTAAAAATACAAACAATTAGCCAGGCATGGTGGTGGGCACCTGTAGTCCCACCTACTAGGGAGGCTGAGGCAGGAGAATGGCATGAACCCAGGAGGCGGAGCTTTTAGTGAGCCGAGATCGCACCACTGTACTCCAACCTGGGCGACAGAGCGAGACTCCGTCTCAAAAAATAAATAAATAAAATAATAATAAAACAATGCTCAAAAAATAGCTACATTCCAAAGTGTATGTATGCATGCCTGTGTGTATGAGAGAGAGAGAGAAACAGAGAGAGAGAGAGAAAGAAAGAGAGAGAGAGAGAGAGAGAGAGAACTAGAGAGGAGTGAAGGAGATCATAGGAGACCATGGGTTCATTTCTTCATGTAATGTCAACACTACCTAAACTGTGGCACACTACTAGCTTCTTGATTTGTTATCTTATTGATCCTTGCATTATTCGTGAAGGAAGCAGTATTGTTGTCACTTTTCAAATGTGGGAGTGATCAGGGTATATGGATGTTTAATAACTTGCCATTGCCACACTGAGCCAGAGTTTAAATTCACATGTGTCTGATTTCAAATACTAAATATAGTCCATGTTCCATTTTTCCCCCAGGGTGAGAAATGCACCACTGAGCTACAAGTTAAGAAGGGAAATATGATATAAGTCTGATTTTCTAAAAGCCACTGGATCCCTTTCTATACCTAAGATGTTTATAGAATCCCACAGGTCCACTGCTATTAGACAAATTTGTGACCCAGTACAAATAACATGGTTTCCCCTTATAATCTTGCTATTGCTATTATGGGGCTAGCTTAACCTCTGCCAGAAAGCAGAAGTTGTTTTCTCAATACCTTCACATGCACCATAATGAATGTACTCTTATCCCAGGCATGGAGGATGAGCTTACACACTTACAAGGAACTCTCTTCTGCAATACTGTATACATCTCTCTTCATATTCATTTATTGATGAGTTAACCATTCTTGTGACTCCAGCTTACACTTATATGACGCCTTCAACATAGATTCCTAGTCCTGAGTGCTCATTCAGGATCCTATCACATATTCCCAACAATCTATAGCTAAGGTCTCCTGGGCTGTAGGTTCTTGGAGCCTCAAGTGAACATTTCCAAAATTGAACTTATCTTCCTTAGAAATTTATACCATTTCTTAAATATTTCCATTTCCTTCATTTTTCTTCTTTTTTCCTAAATTAGAAGTATTTTTTCCTGACTTAGTTGTTTCGCTCCCTTTCCTTTAATTTATGATCTCTGTCACCAAGTCTTAATATTTCTACCTCTAGGAAATACCTCTATGATTTGCTTCTGCCACTGCATCTTTATTACCATCAATGTATTTCAGGAGCAGATACATAACAGGACACATCATCTATGTATTCAACAAATAATGTCAAGTTCCTCAGGTAAAAAAACCTTACAGCCATCCTTGATTCCTTTCTCTCTCTCTCTCATACACTATGTCATAACCTCTAGTGACCTTTTTGTTCTATATTCAAAATATATCTTGAATCCAATCATTTCTCACCTCCTATACCATTAGCACACTGGTTAAAGTTGCCACCATCATTCACTTAGATCACTGCAATTGCTAGGGCCAGTAATTTATGAAGTACAGTGCAAAACTGATAATGTTGAGGCCCCAGCTGTGAGTGGTGCCTTGCACCTGTAATCCTAGCTACTCCACAGGCTGAAACTGGAAGATTCCTTGAGGCTAGGAGTTGGAGACCAGCCTGAGCAACATAGCAAGACCCATCTCTAAAAAAAAGAGGGAGACACTTGTTTAAGTAGCAGGAAAAAGGGGCCATTAAAAGATGATACAACATAGCTTTTTTCTTATTTATGCAAACTGTCTACTGATCTGATGGTTTTTATTTGCTATTTAATGTTGTACTCACTGGAGCAGGGAAACACTTGCAGGGCAAACATAGAGCCATATGAGCGTCCCTGATTCAGAGCAGAAGATAATGTCTGCCCCTGTCCCCCACTGCCAAATTCCCCTTCCCACCAGTTTCTGGACTGAAGCAACCTGCCCTCAATTGGGGTCAGAGAAGTCATTCTACCCTTCCCATGAGCCTGCCACCCAAACTGGTGGAAGGTCAATCCCCCAAAGCATTGCAACTCTGCACCTGACATGCCTGGATTAGAAGTGGGTGAAAAGCTCTCTCCCACTGAGCCTCTCACCTGCCTTGGCACTTCCAGCCTGAGGTGCATTCCTAACTGCAACTTGACCTGAGCTTGTGACCAAATCCCCGACAGGCTTAAGGGCAGCAGAACACAGACATCTTCCCAGCAGCAACCCAGCATTCTCGCTGTTGGAGGGTGGCAATAGTTGCTGGGAAAAGGTGAAGAAGGGGACACTGAGTGGCCTGGGCAGGGGGCAGGGGTGCAGGTGGATTTGAACCTATCCACAGCAGGAAGTACCAGAACACGCCCCATAGTCCCATGACTTTCACTTACAAAACCTAAATTCAAACGCAAATTATTAAAATTACCAAGATGGTGACTGCAGAGCATTAGGCCCCATGTGTGGGGCCCTTCTTAGCATGGAGCCTTGTGTGACTGCCCATGAAGCCAGCCATGGTAATAATTTCTAAATAGGTCTCCATGCTTAATTTTGGCCTCCTTCAGTTTATTCTCAATGTAGTAGCCAGATTCCTTTGAAATGCAGAAACAGTCGAGTCACTATTCTGCTCAGAACTCTACAGTGGCTCTCTATTTACTCAGAGGAAAGGTCAAAGTATGAACCACGGCTTGTGTTGGCCTGCAAGGTCTGCCCACCCCCCCACTTCCTTCTCTAATGTTGTCTCCTGCCCTGTACTTTCTCACATGGCTACTTCTTGCCAAGCACTCCAGACACACTCCGAGCTCATGGCTTTGCACTTGCTTTCATCTCTGCTTGAAATGCTTTACTCCCAGAAATTTGCATGGCTCATTCCCTTGCACCTACTAGTCTTTGCTCAAATAGGACCTTCCCAGTGATGCCTTCCCCAACCATGCTATATAAAATTGAACACCATACCCTACAACTGAACACACACACACAGACTTTCACACACTCTAACCACATCTCCTTCCTTATTTCCCTCTATAACTTCAACTTTCCCTAATATAATATCTATTTTTTTAGAGATAGGGTCTTGCTCTGTTGCCCAGGCTAGTGTGTAGTGGCAAAGTTCACTGCAGCCTCGACCTCCTGGGCTCCAGTGATCCTCCCACCTCAGCATCCCAAGTAGCCAGAACTACAGGCACATGCCACCATGCCTGGCTAATTTATTTCATTTGTAGAGATGAGGGTCTTGCTATGTTGGCCAGGCTGGTCTTGAACTCCTGGCTTTAAGCAATTCTACTGCCTTGGCCTTCCAATTGGCTGGGATTAAAGGCATGAGCCAACATGCCTTGTCTAGTATGAAACTTATTAATAATTATTTATATTGTTTATTATTTGTCTCTGTACACTGCAATGTAGACTACATGTCTTAGGTCAGGTTCCCCAGAGACAGACACTGAGATGTGGCTTAATGGGAAAGTGATTAGTTAAGGAAGTACTCCTAAGATCAATCAGGAAAGGAGTGGGTAAAGCTGCAGGTCTGGATGGGGAAGGAGCCAAGCTAAGGTGTAATTCCCAACAAAGCCCTACAGAAGGTGGCTTTATAATGATCCCACAGGACAACTTTGGAGTACAAATTATGTATTTGAGTTTGTCCCTATATGAAGCAAGGGATCTGTACTTTCATAATACTGCAATAGTCAGTCTTTGGCTAAGGATACGGGTGGGGGCACGTAAACTCCCCGGCACTTCAGACTTTGTGCTGAAGGAGAAAAAATGACTCAAATAATCTGAAGACAGTTCTCTAAAGCAAGACACAGGTACAGATTCTTAAAAGCAGAAACACCTGCCAGGAGAGGGAGACAGAGATAACAATAAAAGGGACTGAGGTGATCCAGTTTGGGTGAAACAACATGATGTTTATTGTACTAATGAGAACAAGACCTTTTTCTTTTCTTTTTACTCTATCGCTAGTGCTTAGGACAATCCCTGGTATAGAGTAGGGATTGAGTACATAGATAAATAATTGTATTGCATACCTTCTATGGTCCAGGCTCTACAATAGTCTGAGTACATAGTAGAGATAAACATAGGCTTTCCAAGACAAATTACCATTGCTTTTAAAGGTTCTATCTCCTGCATTCAAATTTACAGAATATATTAGTCTGTTTTCACGCTGCTGATAAAGACATACCTGAGACTGGGCAATTTACAAAAGAAAGAGGTTTAATGGACTTACAGTTCCACCTGTTGGTTGGGGAGGCCTCACAATCATGGCAGAAGGCAAGAAGGAGCAAGTCACATATTTCGTGAATGGTGGCAGGCAAAGAAAAAGGGCTTGTGCAGGGAAAGTCCTGCTTATAAAACCATCAGATCTTATGAGATTTATTCACTATCACAAGAACAGCATGGGAAACACCTGCCCACATGATTCAGTTACCTCCCACTGGGTCCCTCTCACAATGAGAATTCAGAAGAGATTTGGGTGGGACACAGGCAAACCATATCACAGAATTAATGTCATCTGTCTCCCGCCTCCTTCCACTAATCTCTATCAAGTTCTGTGAATTGTGCTTCTGAAATTACATATCTATCTCTTCCCTTCTCATGCCATTGCCAACATCCAGATTCAATATTTTATTACAATTAATTGGGCTACTGTAAACAGATAATCTCCATTCTTCACTTTGTTTCTCATCCATCTATTTTATATATAATTACTAATATAATATTTTTAAAAACCTGGCTGTAGTTATAATAATAATCTGTCTAAAAACTTTATCATTTAAGTCCAATTAAAAGTTCAAATATGTTATCCTTTTGTGCTCTGATCTTAGCTTTCTTTTCCATCCTTTATACCTTCTTGGTGATGTTCAACCAAAGATTAATTATTTTCTGTTCCCAATCTCTCCACTTTCTCCCCTTTGTACCTTTGCTCAGTTTCTTCCATTTGAAATGAATTGTCTTCCCTATCTCAACCAATGAATTCAACATTAACTTATCAAAATTAACTCAAATACCATTTGCTCTAAGAAGACTCTCTTCATCTCCTGAGCTGGAAGCTATCTCCCCCTTCAGAACTCTTAGGACACCTCCTAGATAATGTGGTATATGGGAAAGGGTATGGGTTTTGAATCAAATTATTGGGATTGAAATCCAGTTCTGCCATTTAGTAACTCAGTGAGCTTGAGTGAGGCTCAAACTCTCAGAGCCCCAGTTTTCTCATCACTAAGATTCCTCTTCCTGGCATGTAAAGAATCCTTCCTTCCTTCCTTCCTCCCTCCCTCCCTCCCTTCCTTCCTC
This sequence comes from Hylobates moloch, assembly GCF_009828535.3. Lineage (NCBI taxonomy): Eukaryota > Metazoa > Chordata > Mammalia > Primates > Hylobatidae > Hylobates > Hylobates moloch. The sequence goes on from NW_026652276.1 coordinate 77,332,016, forward strand.
CCTCCCTCCCTCCCTCCCTTCCTTCCTTCCTTCTTGTCTGCCTTTCTTTCTTGCTTTCTTTCTTTTTCTTTCGCTCTTTCTCTCTTTTTCACAAGGTTCTGCTCTGTTGCCTATGCTGGAGTGCAGTGTTGTGATCAAGACTCACTGCAACCTTGACCTCCCAGGCTCAAGAGATCCTCCCATCTCAGCCTCCTAAGTAGCTGGGACTATAGTGCACACCACCATACTTGTCTAATTTTCTAACATTTTGTAGAGATGGGGTTTTGCTGTGTTGCCAGGGCTGGTCTCCTGGCTCAAGTGATCCTCCTGCCTTGGCCTTAAAAAGTGCTGGGATTATGGCCATGAGCCACCTTGCCTAGTCCAGCTTTCCTTTCTAGTCTTCCCTCTTACCAACCCCTATGACAGGGTTAGGCTTTGTGTCCCCACCCAAATCTCATCTTAAATCATAATCTCCATAATCCCCACGTGTCAAGGGAGAGACCAGGTGGAGGTAATTGAACCATGGGGGTGGTTTCCCCAATGCTGTTCTTGTGATAATGAGTGAGTTCTTACAAAATCTGATGGTTTTATAAGGGGCTCTCCCCTCTTTGCTCAGCACTTCTTCCTGCCGCCTCGAGAAAAAGGTGCCTTGCCTCCTTTTTGCCTTTTGCCATGATAGTAAGTTTCCTGAGGCTTCCCCAGTCATGCCAAACTTTGAATCAATTAAACCTCTTTCCTTTATAAATTTCCCAGTCTCAGGCAGTTCTTTATGGCAGCATGACAATGAACGAATATACTCTACTGGTGTCTTATGGTACAGACAAAATATAATGTGCTCACAGTCTTCTAAATTTTCACAGTAATCTCTGTGTTTCCACTTCAGGGGTATTGTTTAAGCTATTTTCACTACCTGAAGTTCATGACACCAATTCAACCCAGGAGACAGTAGCAGTTTAAATCTCAAATACGTTTTCCACGCACAGTTTCACATCCTTCCAGCTGGGTACACCCTTTCACTTTTTCAAGCTTAAGAACATTTGTTTTTCATACACCATTTTTTCTATTTAAGTAATTGCCTTCAAGTAAGATTATGATGTACTCCTCTTTGTAACTCTTGCAGTACATAAAGCAATGCCTTGCAGAAAGTAGATACTCAGTAAAAGAGCTGAATAACAGAAGATTTCAAATAGAAGCAGCATTGAGCAAACTCATGTTGAAGAGAGGCTGGGGGTGAAATAGCCTCTGTCGATTCTAGAAGGCAGATCTAAGGTTACTATGAATGTTATAGAAAGCAAAATGTTGATAAAATATGTTGAAGTAAACTAAAACAGATCAGGCTTGAAGAATTTCTGAGCAGACAAATCCAAGTGGCCCTCAGAAGTAACCTAAACTTTGCTTGATTTGCAAACATATGCAAAACTCGACTTGAACTATTTCTTATAAATGCCTAAAGAGAAATGAAACTTAAGGCTAACCAATCAGAAGCTGCCAACTCACGTAGTAATATAAGTAGGAACTTTTCAGCAAGATAGACCAAATAAGGCAACTATATAATTGTAACCAATATTAAATATTTCCTTTGCTTTATTTCCACATTCTCCCTGTAAAAGCTTTCTCTTTGAGTTCTCTCAAGTGGCCTCAGAACCACTTTTGGTTTGGAGCTGATTCAAGAATTACCATTTGCTCAAATAAGCTCTTTAACATTTTATTGTTTCTCAATTTACTTTTTAATAATTATAAGTAACAATGTTCAAATTCTGAGATTTGCATAAAAATGAGTATTTTTAAATATGAAATAATCCTCAATTACCAGCAGATACTGCAGTAAGGATGCCTGTCTGAATAATTAGAATGTATAATTCCCCAAATATTTTCAACCTCCAGATTCTATGATTGCCTTAAAAAAACACCAGGCATTACATTATCTTTTACTAAGTACGAAAAAATGAAGACAGAATTAAACTAATTTTTATTTTTATTTTTTTGAGATGGAGTCTTGCTCTGTCGATGCCTGTCTAATTTTTTGTATTTTTAGTAGAGACAGGGTTTCACCATGTTAACCAGGATGGTCTCCATCTCCTGACCTCGTGATCCACCCACCTCAGCCTTCCAAAGTACTGGGATTACAGGCATGAGCCACCACACCTGGCCAGAATTGAACTAATTTTTAAGATCATTGACATAAACTCTGGATTAGAGATAATTCAACATCCAGAAGGTGGTCACAGAACATGTTGGCTTCCTGATGAGTGACTGAGACTGATCCCTTTTCACTGTGGGCCTACTGGGCTTGATGAAAACCTTCCAGTCTCTAGTGCTGATTGCATAATGTGGGGTCTTCATAAATATGTGGTACTGAATTAATAATGGGGCCTAACCTGCATTTGTATAACCAAATCAAAAGGTGTCAAAGGAGAAGATGAAGTAAGGAAAGATCTTACCAGTGAAATCTGGCTCACTTTTAAAATACAACTAATCACAGTTTCTTGGACTACAATGAAGAAAGCATTCAAGAGCAATGGCGTAGAAGTTTTCTTGTCTCTTTTTAGCACCAGGAATGAATCTATTTGTCTTTGTTGGGCTCATATTATAAATATATTTTCAGAAAAACATGTCAAAATATGTGTCCAGACATTTTTTTTAATTAAAATTAGTTACCTTGGAGGGCAAGGCACTTAACACAAAAGTACTATGGCCCAATAACTTTGGAATTCCTTCTTCTGGAGTTGTTGCATTTGTTTTTTTAGGGAGCCAATTCACAAATCTTTTTTTTTCTATGTATTTTTGGCAACCTGTTTCTAGTTACACCTTATTATGAAACATCATTTTGAAGAACTCTTACTACTATTTGGCATGACCAATTCTTCTGTGCAAAACAAACAAACAAACAAAGGCAATAATTTTAGAGCCAGGCAAAACTGGTTTACATCTTACTCTCCTACTTTCTAGCTGTGGTTCTTTGGTCAAAATACCTATATTATTGTGAGGATTAAAGAGTATAAGTTGGCTGGGAGCGGTGGCTCACGTCTTCCATTCCAGCACTTTGGGAAGCCAGGAGGGCAGATTATGAGGTTAGGAGTTCAAGACCAGCCTGGCCAACATGGTGAAAACCCGTCTCTACTAAAAATATAAAAATTATCTGGGCATGGTGGTGGGTGCCTGTAATCCCAGCTACTTGGGAGGCTGAGGCAGGAGAATTGCTTCAACCCAGGAGGTGGAGGTTGCAGTGAGCCAAGATCACACCACTGCACTCCAGGGTGGGTGACAGAGCAAGACTCTGTCTTGGGAAAAAAAAAAAAGGGTATAACTTAAGTAAAATATCCAGTATACATAACAGATGCTACTTATGCTCTTTTCTCTGTCTTTCAAGCTCTTACGTATAGCTTTGTACTAAGCACAATGAATGAAACCAAATCATAAACAATAAGCCTAATCTTTCAGCATTTACAATCCAGCTAATCATTTAACAAAAATGTTGAAATGTCTACTAAGGGCCAGTCTTCTTCCAGATGCTTGGGATAGAGTAATGAACCAAACAGACAAAACCTTGCCCTTGTGGAGCTTATAGTCTAGGTAACCCAGTGGAGGGATACAGATAATGCCTAAGTAAGGGAAATATAGATTCTGACATGTGGTACTAATTGCTCCAGAGGAGGAAAATTTATGAAAAAGAGAGAAAAAATAATCAGGGTTGGGGAGCAGAAGGATGCATTGCAATTTTAAATAGGGTGGTCATGGAGAGGCTTGCTGAAGAAATGAGGTTTTACAAAAGCCCTGAAGGAAAGTAGATAATTTATCCAAGTCATGAGCCTCCCTAGATTAACAAGTTCCATGAAGAATTAATGCATCAGAAAAGTTATGGAATGGTGATCACATTTGAAAACGCCTGTTGGAAGGTAAGTAACATTGAACGAATGAAATAAAACAAGGCAGTAGCACATCAACAGGAATAAGAAAGTAGAGCAGGTAGCAGTGACACTGGGGACAACAGCAGTTGCTGCCAACAACCTCAGTTAGGCCTGCCATCTGGTTTCACAGCAGTTTCACCAGTGACACCTGTGACATAAATGTCAAGATCAGAGCCCAAGCCAGACCCGGAGAAGCAACAATCATACCAGAAATAAAGGGGAGCTCTCTGCCATTCTATGTCCTTGGCTTGAGCACAGAAGGAGGATGATGAAAGCAGGATAGCCAAGTCCAGGCTGCCCGGAAAAATCCAAACCTGGATGGCTGCCTGCAGGGTGGACCCAAGAACAGCTTTACGGATATGAAAAGTACAGCAGCCAAATTTAGCAACTAGAAACAGCTCGACGTCAGAGAAGTGGACAAAGCAAAATATTGCCTGTCCTTAATACCTAGAAATATTTGTTGAAATCTTAAAAGATTAGAAAAGGGATTCTCTTCTTAACCAAGGTACAGTTTTTAAACTAGGCAATAGTAGCAATTAAATGATATAGCTACATATCAGGTATTTGTATAAAATGTTTTTCTGTTTGTTTTCATGTGTGAAAAGTGTTTTGACAATGCATTTTTCTATTCATTATAGGGGTAGCTATATTCAATAGCATACTCCATTACTTCCAGTCATTCCTAATACATTACAGAGAACAAATAACCACTCTGTTCCTCGGCTCACTCAATCTCTTGACCAGTGGGGTTTTTCCTTTCTTCTTTTTTTTTTTTTAAATTTTTTCTCCCCTACTTAGAATAAGGATAATCACTCTCCTGGTTAAATCCATAAGTATACTATTGGAATGAATTCAGATTATTGGGAGTAAACCACGTTTTGTGTGTTGTAAAGCAATAAAATATTTAAATTCATCTTCTTCTTTTTCTTAATATTATTAAATATCAAGTTTTGCCTATAGGAATGAATTGAGAAGGAGTATTTTATACAAAAAGAAATTTTATTTTAGATTCTGTATTTTAAAACATTTTGTATAGCTTCATGCATGTGAATTTTAAAAGTATGGCTGGAACTCATAAGATGGTTGGATTTTGACCAGCATCTCTATCCATGTGCACAGATACAGGAGCCCACATATGTCAGATTCATGTGATTTCTACCCCACCATATTGCTGCACCAGTTTCATCTGCAAATGAAAACAGAAAGAAAAGCAGGCTGGAGAAGGAAAAAGGGCAAAAGGCTCAGAAAAACTTACCGTCTCCCCCCAGTAAAGTAACCATTTGCATTCTATATATTCATTACCAGGCTGACACTCATGAGTGACATTTTCCATTTTTTTTTTCTCACTCCCAACCAAAATATATGGAAATAATTAAAAGCAAAGACTGATCTCTAAAAGCAAAAGCAAAGCATCATCATTTGGAAATTATCAAAGGGTAAGAAATGACTCATACATTTTTTGAAAAGTTCAAATCATAATCGCAAATTATAAACTACATTTTCTTTTGGGTTCTCATAAAGAAACAGGGAGAAAGAGAGAGGGAGGGAGGGAGAGAGAGAATGGTTTTAGTTCTATAAAGAAAATATTTTTCAACATTAAATAATTTATAAATTGTAAGATATGACTAAGATTTAGAATTAAATCCCTACTTTATAAAAAGGATCTTGAGTGTGTTTTTTCTTTGTGTTGGCACTATAACCAATGCAAATTAAAATAATGGGTTTTGTGTTTGGAAGGGGGCCTCCCAAGAGATCATTTAGTCAGGCTTCTTATATTCATTAAGGATTAAACTAAAATCAGAGACAGATGGTTTTGTCTCATATCTCAGAACAGAGATTTCACAACTTTCTTTGAGTGCTTATTCAACTCTGTAATCACCATCTAACTTATTCCTTAGTTATAATTTCTGTCAATATTAACGCTATCTAGACTATTTTCACTAGCACTTCATTGGATGAAAATGGAAGCATTATGCACATTGCTATAGGAGATTTATCAGGAGAAAATTGCCAAAACGTTTATTTAGCATTTTATTTATTGGCATTTTGAAAGGATCTATTCCCATTGGTTGAACCAGATCCAATGACTTCATTACAATTGCAGTAGAGTTAAAACACTGGCTGATTGTGACCATAATTCCTATAATTCTCAGCCTTCAGTCTACATTTTGCCCACCCTCTTTCTCATTTCATCTGAAGATAATTAAATGCTAATTTGATTAAGTTATTGATTATTATGAAATAATATGAAATGGTTAAAGGCGTGAACACAGAAATTCCTAACGTTGTATTCTAATTATCACTCCGTATAGCACATAGTATTTGTGTGTGTGTGTGTGTGTGTGTGTGTGTGATTTCCTTCTTTGATCCATGGATTGTTTAGAAGTCTGTTTCTTAATTTTGTAAAAAGGGGCCTTTTCTAGATATCTAATTGTAATTGATTTCTAATTTAATTCCATTGTAGTCAAATACTCTTTGAAATGAATTGTGACTTATTTTATGGCCTAGCATAACACCACCTGTGGAATGTTCCATGTGTATTTGAAAAGAATGTATATTCTGAAGTTGTTGGGTATAATATTCTATAAATGTCAGTTAGGTCTGCAGGTTTGATCATTGATAATGTTATTCAAGTTCTCTAAATCATTGATTTTTTGTCTTCTTGTTCTAGCAACTACTGAGATAAAATTGATAAAATCTCTAACAATTATTGTGGATTTCTCTGCTTTTTACTTTATTCTGCCATTTTTTTTCTCCTTGGATTTTGAAATTCTACTTTGTTATACCCTTTTAAGATTGTTATGTCTTGTTACAAATTGGCCTTTTTTTCCCAATAAAATGACCATTTTTATCTGTGTTAGTATCCTTCGTCTTACAATCTACTTTTTTGATATTCATGTAGCCTTATCAGCTTTCTTTTGCTTAGTGTTTGCATGCTGTATCTTTTACTGAATTTTTTACTTTCAACCTGTCTGTGTTATATTTAAAATACGTGTTGAAAACAGCATACCATTGAACTGTGCTGTTTATCCAGTCTGACAATCTTAAGAGTAATGAAAATATACACCCACAAAAAGACGTATGCAAGAATGTTCGTAGTAAACTTTTTTATAATAGGTAAAACTTAGAAACAAATGCTCATCAATAGGTAAATGAAAAATTATTATAATATACTTATATAGGAGAGTGCTACTCAACAACAAAAAGTTATGATATACTTACATATGCAACAAAATGGTTAAATCTGAAAAAAAAGTGTTAAGGGACAAAAGCCAGGAAAAAAAGTAACATGCTTTATGATTCTACTTATGTGAAGTTTCTGAGCTGGTAAAACTAAGCTATAGTGATAGAAATTGGAACAGTGGTTGTCTCTGGGAGAAGGAGGGATTGACAGGAAAAGGGTACTGGGGTGATAGAAATATTCTACATCTTAATTGGAGCAGTTGCCAGACACAGGAATACATTTGTCAAAACTGAAAGTAATATACACTTAAAAATATCTGTATTTTATTTTATGGAAATTATATTTCAATTAAAGAAAATGGCATGAGCCCAATCTCCACTACCTTTTGTCTACTTCCTATTTTCCATAGTCTATATTGGTTACACCAAGCCAGGCTGGGTAAGCTGAGACACGCTAACCATGTTTACATTGTCTTGCTGACTCTCTTTCAGTTGACAGAATTCCTATCAAGTATCTCCTATGTACTATCTCCATGTGGCCAGCAATAAGATTGTAAGCTTCTCTGATATTAATCATACTTTAATGGGAAGCACAAGTCCAATTAAGCCTCTTAGATAATTCTCTCCAAAATAATTAGGAGGTGGCTCCTTCTGGGTCTTTGCTCATAATACCATTCATACTCTCTGCTTCTACAGAATTCAAAACCTAATTAGGTTGTCAAAATAAATACAGAGAAATTTAGATAATAACACTGAGTCTGGTACGACATAAGAGAACAACGTACAAAAGCAATCCAAGACAGCAAGATAGTACCCGATTTATCTGTGGTAACAATGACAAGCTTGAACAGATTTTTAAAAATTTTACAAATGTTTTTATGCACAGTATTTTACTTATCATGTACAACAATCTTAGAAGGTAGATCAGGGAGGCATAAACATCCTCATCTTTTAGATAAAGAAATTGAGTTTTTAATCAGGCTACGTCACTGGCCAAGCAAATAAGCGATAGATGCAAGACTGCAACTCGTATTTTGACTCCTGCTCCCAAAAAGGATTTATTCTATATTGCTTTTTGTTTATAAAAGGTTAACAGCATTGAGATCTGAAGTGATGTACAGAGGCTTCGTGGATGTGGTGGTACTTACATTAGGCTTTAAAGGCTGGCCTGGAGTGAGAGAATATTCCAATTGCAAGGGAAAATTATAAGCAAAGGCCCAAACCCAAACAGGACCTGCCTCTGACCTATAGGAGAAAGCAAAGCAGGTTGGGACAATAGCAGATGAGAAAATTAGTTGGACTGGGGTGGAGGTTCTTGCCTTGGTCAAGTCGCAGATTTTATACAGAAAGGACGATAGCAGCCAGAGTCCAGAGGTATCAAATACAATGCCGAAAGTCAATGGCAACTTGCTGAAGCTTTTTAAAAGGAAAGTAAAATATTAAGAAGAAAACTCTATTACAAAATATGTTAAATATTATAAATTATCAATGTTACAAAAAACTGATATGATACATATTTAAATTACAATTCTAGTACAGCTGTAAGAGTGGATAGGCAATGGGTGGGTTGTAAAGAAATGAAATAATTAGGTACACAAAACTTGTTTGAAATTTACTGTTAAGTGAATAAAAACAGTAGCAAAATAGAACCGAAGAGCACATTTTTCAGTATGAGAGAGAGCCATACTTGCTTGAAGGCATAAAAAGGAGTTATTAAGAATAAGAAATTAAGAATGTGAAAAGAAACTTGCTTGAGGGGACTTTTGAAATAAGAAGGCTAGGATGGGGTCAAGAACAAAGAAGAAACTGTTAAGCTGTGAAATCAAGAGGGATAACATTAAGCATGGAGAAAAGTCAGAGTAACTGGATGAAGAGATTAAAGTAAACAACAGAGAAGATTAAATTCACCTCAGCACCTCAGTCTTTTCAATAAAGCCCTGTGCAAGATGCTGCTGAAAAAGAACAGAAGAGAAGAATTGGGATTGAAAAATTCAGGAAAGAATAAAAAGTCCATTTGGATTATCACTGATAAGAAATGGGTTGTGTTGGTTGTTTTCAGAAGAAATAAGATGTTATAAATGTAAAAGTTAATATATAAATTTAAACACTTGATTTTAATAAACATATATTTAAGTAAAAACATACATTTAAGTAATAATTTATACATACATAGTATCTCCCTATGTTGAATTGACATTCTTTTTCCATTTGAATAAAGGAAAATAGAATCGTCACATATGAGGTCCAATTTTATCTGTCTAATAATCCATAAATGTAACAGAATAAAGCATCATAATAATAACCATTTTTGTTGAAATCTTACTAAGACCAGTAATTGTCTTAAGTGTTTCACATGTACATTTCATTAATTCAATCTTCACAATAAAATGTAGGATAGGAACAATTATTAATCCCATTTTACCAAAGGAAGTCAAAATAAGTTTATTACTTGCTTAAGAACACATTAGTGAGTAGGGAAGCCTGAATTTGGACTATGGCAACCTGAATCTGAGTCCTAGTTCTTGACCACCATGTTTGCTTGGTGGCTAAAACCATCAATATAAACTGTAAAGTGTTACTCAAAGCTCCATTTCCTGATAGAGTTAATAATCCAATATTTTATTATGTTCTATTTTTCAATTATATTTGACAATTGAAAATTGTATATATTTATGGTGTGCAACTTGATATTTGCATTGTGAAATGATTAAATCAAACTAATTAATATCTCCATCACCTCAGATATTTATATTTTGGTGGTGAGAACATTTAAAATCTACACTTAGCAATTTTTGAATATGCAACACAATATTATTAACTACAGTCATTACATTGCACAATAGATCTCCAGAACTTATTCCTCCTGTTTAACTGAACTTTTGTACCCTTTGACCAACATTTTCCATTCCTCCACCCCTACAGCCCTACCCACTAGCCCCTGGTAACCACCATTCTACTTTCTGTTTCTGTGAGTTTGACTTTTTTAGATTCCATACCTAAGTTACATCATGCAATATTTGTCATTCTGTGCTTGGCTTATTTTACTCAACCTAATGTCTTCCAGGTTCATTCATGTTGTCACAAGTGACAGAATTTCCTTCTTTGTTAAGGTTGAAGAGTACTTCATTGCGTGTGTGTGTGTGTGTGTGTGTGTGTGTGTGTGTGTGTGTATGCAATTCTTTATCCCTTCCTCATCTACAGATAAGACTTAGGTTGATTCCATATCCTGTCTATTGGAAATAATGCTGCAATAAACACGACAGTGTAAATATCTCTTTATCACACTAAGTTTGTCACCTTGTCTTGTTCCAGTTCTCAGGGGGAATGCTTTCAACTTTTCCCCTTTCAGTATGATATTGGTTCTGGGTTTGTCACAGATGGCTTTTATTACATTGAGGTATGTTTCTCCTATGCCAATTGTGTTGAGGATTTTTACCATAAAGGGATACTGTACTTTATCAAACACTTTTTCTGTGTCTATTAAGATGATCATATGCTTTTTGTTTTTAACTGTTTATGTGATGTATCTCATTTATTGACTTACATATGTTAAACCATCCCTGCATCCCGGGTATGAAACCCACTTGATCGTGATGTATTATCTTTTTGATATGCCCTTGGATTTGCTTAGCTAGAATTTTGTTGAGAATTTTTGCATCTATGTTCGTCAGGAATATTGGTCTGCAGTTTTCGTTTTTCTTATGTCCTTTCCTGATGTTGGTATTTGGGTGATACTGACTTAATAGAATAATTTAGGGTGGATTCTTTCTTTCTCTATCTTGTGAAATAGTTGCAGTAGGGTTGGTACCAATTCTTCTTTGAATGTCTAGGTATACACCCAGAAGTAGAATTACTGGATCATATAATAGTTCTGTATTTACTTTTTTGAGGAACTTCCATATTGCTTTTTATAATGGCTAATTTATAATCCCACCAACAGTGTACAACACTTTTGTTTTCTCCACATCCTTACCAACACTTATCTTTTGTTCTTTTGATAGTAGCCATTTTTAATGAATGTGAGGTGCTATTTCACTGTAGTTTTAATTTGTGTTTTCCTGATGATTAGTGATATTGGGAATTTTTTCATACACTTGTTGGCCATTTGTATGTCTTCTTTTGAGAAATGTCCATTTAGGTCCTTTGCCCATTTTGTAATCAGGTTATTATTATTATTATTTGCTATTGAGTTGTTGGAGTTTCTTACATATTTTAGATATTAACCCCTTATTGAACATATGGTTTGCAAATATTTTCTTCCATTCTGTAGGTTGTCTTTTCATTCTTTTGATTATTTCTTCTGTTTTGATCTGTGATTTTGGGGTCAGATTCAAGAAATCATTGCCCAGATCAATGTCATGGAGTTTTCCCCTATATTTTCTTTTCTTTTTTTTTTTTTTTGAGACAGAGTCTCGCTGTCACCCAGGCTGGAGTGCAGTGGCGCGATATCGGCTCACTGCAGGCTCCAACCCCCTGGGGTTCACGCCATTCTCTTGCCTCAGCCTCCCGAGTAGCTGGGACTACAGGCGCCCACCACCTCGCCTGGCTAATTTTTTGTATTTTTAGTAGAGACGGGGTTTCACCGTGTTAGCCAGGATGGTCTCGATCTCCTGATCTCGTGATCCGCCTGCCTCAGCCTCCCAAAGTGCTGGGATTACAGGCGTGAGCCACCGTGCCTGGCTTCCCCTATATTTTCTTCTAGCACTTTTACAGTTTTAGGTGTTCTGTAAGTTGTTAATCCATTTTGAGTTGATTTTTGTATACAGTGTGAGATAAGGGTCCGATTTCATTCTTCTGCATGTGGATACCAAGTTTTTCCAACATCATTTACTGAAGAGACTGTTCATTTCCCATTTTGTGTTCTTGGTACTTTTGTCAAAGATTTATTGACCATAAATGCATGGATTTATTTCTGGACTTTTGGTTCTGTTCCATTTGTATGCTGATTTTTATGCCAGTACCAAGCTGTTTTGATCACTATAACTTTGTAATGTATTTTGAGATCAGGCAGTGTGATGCAACCAAGCTTCATTATTTTTACTTAAGATTGCTTTGGCTGTTTGGGGTAAGCTGTGATTCCATATGAATTTTGAGATTTAAAAAAAATCTGTTATGTCATTGGAATTTTGATACAGATTTCACTGAATCCATAGATCACTTTAAGTACTCTGGGTATTTTAAGAACATTAATTCTTTCCACTCGTTAACACGGGATATCTTTCTTTTAATGTGTGTCTTATTTAATTTCTTTAATCCATGTTTTATAGTTTTTGGTGTACAGATATTTCACCTCATTGGTTAAGTTAATTCCTCAATATTTTTGATGCTTTAAAATGATATTGTTTTCTTGACTTCTCTTGCAAATAGTTGATTCTTAGTGTTTAGAAACACTACTGATTTTTGTATGTTGACTTTGTATCCTGCAATTTTACTGAATTTGTTTATTAGTTCTAACAAGTTTTTTTGTACAGACACAATCAGATTTATTTTTTACCTATTACTTTGGTAGTATGGAGGATGTGTAGCATCTGAAGACTTTTACAGTAGGAGATAACATAAAAGCCTATTGCAAGAGCCCAGGCAAAAAGACAATGAGTGTCTAAATCCAGGCAGAAATAATGAGAGTAAGAAAATGATCTAAGCAGTTCTGAGTTTCCATCAATACAATCTGAAGTTTGACTGCATGTCGATGGAGAAGGAGTTGCAGAAGCTGAAGAGGACTCCAAGATTCCTGTTTGGGAAACTTGATACACAGGAAACAGAAACCTTCCCTGGCTTTCCCGGCCCTTACTCATCTTCACCTTCTTTGAAGCTCAATTTCATGTGAAGATACCTCAAATTTATGGAGAAAGAATGAAAGCTGCATTTAAGAAAAATTATTCTGCCTTAAGATATTGGAGAAAGAAGAAGACTAAAATTAAGAACACTAGTAAGAAATCATTTCCAGGAATAAACCCAAGTCAGCTTGAAATTAAATGATGGAGGAAGTGGTGGTGGTGAATAGATACTTCCGAGTATTTCATGAAAGAAAAATTTAGTTGAAGTTTGAATGACTAATAAGCATAGCCTTTGGTAATACAAATATATGTATTATTCTTAAGAGTATGTTAATATTTCCATAGTTCATTAGACCATCATAGATTTTTTTCGACAACAAAGAGTAAAATGATGATCTTTCCAAAAAAGAAGTTGAAAATCATATTCTTTAGTAACTAAATGAAATATAAGAGAGAAAATATTATGATAACATGAAATGTAATAAAGAGCCAGGCATGGTGGCACACACCTATGGTCCCAGCTACTCAGAGGCTCAGAAGGGAGGATCACTTGAGCTCGGGATTTCAAGACTGCAATGAGCTATGATTGCACCACTGTACTCCAGACCCCATATATTAAGAGAAAAAAAGAAGAAAGAAAGAAGGAGGAAAAAAAGTATAATAAAAAAGAAATAATAATATTTTTTTCCTCATTTAATGTTGTTTGTTTAGCTCAACATGAAAATAGTATTAATAAAGAATACTGTGTTGTTTCAGGCAAACAATATAAAAAATGAATGGATTTTCATTTGAAGGAAAGTCTAACTATAGTTTTACTATGGAGGTTGATAGTGGGAAAAAAGCTACCAATATTTTAAAGTTCAATATTTTTTTGAGTTATGGGATATGATAAAAGAATATGATCTAATTAAACTAAAGAGCTTCTGCATAGCAAAAAAAAAAATATATATATATATATATATATCTCAATAGAGTAAACACATAACCTAGAGAATAGGAGAAAATACTTGCCAACTATGCATCTGACAAAGGTCTAATATCCAGCATCTATAAGGAACTTAAACAAATTTACAAGAAAAAAAAAACAAGCAACCCCATTAAAAAGTGGCCAAAGGACATGAACAGACACTTCTCAAAAGAAGAAATGCATGTGGCCAACAAACATATAAAAAACTCTACATCACTTATCATTAGAGAAATGCAAACCAAAACCACAAAGAGATACCATCTCACACCAGTCAGAATAGCTATTATTAAAAGGTAAAAAAAATAACAGATACTGCAGATATTGTGGTGAAAAAGGAACACTTACTTATACACTGTTGGTGGGAGTGTAACTTAGTTCAAGCATTGTGGAAGACATCGTGGTGATTCCTCAAACAACTAAAGACTGAAATGCCATTTGATCCAGCAATCCCTTTACCAGGTATATACCCAAAGGAATATAAATCATGCTATTATAAAGACACATGCATGCATATGTTCATTACAGCACTATTCACAATGGCAAAGACATGGAATCAACCTAAATGCCCATCAGTGATAGAGTGGATAAATAAAATGTGGTACATATACAACACGGAATTCTATGCAGTCACAAAAAAAAGAATGAGATCATGTCCTCTTCAAGGACACAGATGGAGCAGGAGGCCATTATCCTCAGCAAAGTAACACAGGAACAGGAAACCAAATATGACGTTTGCAGGTATAAGTAGGAGTTAAATGATGAGAACACATGAACATATAAAGGAAACCAACACAAACTGGGGCCTATCAGAGGGTGTGTGACAGGGTGGGAGGAGGAGAGGATCAGGAAAAATAACTAATGGATACTAGGTTTAATACCTAGGTGATGAAATCATCTGTACAACAGTTCTCAGGGGGGATGCTTTCAACTCTTCCCCCTTCAGTATGATGTCATCTGTGGGTCTGTCATAGAGATGGCTTTTTATTACCTTAAGGTATGTCCCTTCTATGCTGATTTTGTTGAGGGTTATAATCATAAAGTGATGTTGGATTTTGTCAAATGGTTTTTCTGGATCTATTTAGATGATCATGTGTTTTTTTTAACTTCTGTTTATGCAATGTGTCACATTTATTGACTTGTGGATGTTTAACCATCCCTGCATCCCTGATACAAAACCCACTTGATCATAGTGGATTATCTTTTTGATATGCTGTGGGATTCGGTTAGTGCAGGATTTTGCCCACTTTCACCACTTCTATTCAACATAGTATTGGAAGTTTTAGCCAGATGAATCAGACAAGAGAAAGGAATAAAGGGCATCTAAATTGGTAAAGAGGAGGTCAAACTGTCACTGTTTGCTGAGGACATAATTGTTTACCTGGGAAACACTAAACACTTATTCAAAAAGCCCCTGCAACTGGTAAATGAATTCAGCAAAGTTTTGATACAAAGTTAATGTACCCAACTCAGTAGCTCTGCTATACTACCAACAGTGGCCAAGCTGAGAATCAAATCAAGAACGCAACCCCTTTTACGATAGCTGCAAAAAAAAAAAAAAAAAAATAGAATACCTAAGAATATACTTAACCAAGGAGATGAAAGACTTCTACAAGGAAAACTACAAACACTGCTGAAAGAAATCACAGAGAACACAAACAAATGGAAACACATCAAATTCCCATAAAAATACCACCATTATTCTTCATAGAACTAGAAAAAATAATCTAAAAATTCACATGAAAAAAAAGAGCCCGCATAGTCAGAGCAAGACTAAACAGAAAGAACAAATTTGGAGGCATCGCATTACCTGAATTCAAACTATAAGGCTATAGTCACCAAAACAGCAGGTACTGGCATAAAAATCAGCATATAGACTAGTGGAACAGAATAGAGGATTCAGAAATAAAGCCAAATGCTTACAGCTTTGACAAAGCAAACCAAAAAATACAGTAGGGAAAGGACTCCCTATTCAATAAATGGTACTGGCATAATTGGCAAACCACATGTAGGAGAATGAAACTGGATCCTCATATTTCACCTTATACAAAACAATTCAAGATGGATCAAGAACTTAAATTAAGATCTGAAACCATAAAACTTCTAGAACATCCGAAAAACCCTTCTAGACATTGGCTTGGGCAAAGACTTCATGACCAAAAACCCAAAAGCAAGTGCAACAAAAACAACAATAAATAGATGAGACTTATTAAACTAAAAAGCTTCTGACCAGCAAAATAAATAATTGGCAGAGTAAACAGACAACCCACAGAGTGGGATAAAATATTCACAATCTATACATCCAACAAAAGACTAGTAAATATCCAGAGTCTGCAATGAACTCAAACAAATCAGCCAGAAAAAAAACAAACAATCTCATCAAAAAGTGGGCTAAGGACGTGAATAGACAATTCTCAAAAGAAGATATACAAATGGGCAACAAACATATGAAAAAATGCTCAACGTCACTAATTATCAGGGAAATGCAAATCAAAACCACAATGAGATATCACCTTACTCCTGCAAGAATTGATACAATCAAAAAATAATAGATATTGGCATGGATGTGGTAAAAAGGGAACACTTTTACACTGTTGGTGGGAATATAAACTAGTACAACCACTACTGAAAACTGTGGAGAGTTCTTAAAGAATGAAAAGTAGGTCTTACCATTTGATCCAGCAATTCCACTACTGAGTATCTACCCAGAGGAAAGGAAGTCATTATACGAAAAAGATAATTGCACAGCACATGTTTATAGCAGCACAATTCACAATTGCAAAAATATGGCACTGGCCCAAATGCCCATTAATCACTTGTTGATTAATATATATATATTATTTTATGTGTATATACATATATATTATTATACATATACAAATATATATGAATACTGCTTTGTCTTAAAAAGGAATGAAATAATGGCTTTCTCAGCAATTTTGATGGAATTGGAGACCATTATTCTAAGTGAAGTAACTCAGGAATGGAAAACCAAACATCGTTAAGTTCTCATTCACAAATGGGAGCTAAGCTATGAGGACGCAATGGCATAAGAATGATACAATGGACTTTGAGGACTCAGGGGAAATGGTGGGAGGGGGTGAGAGATAAAAGACTACACATTGGGTACAGTGTACACTGCTTGGGTCAGGGTGCACCAAAATCTCAGAAATCACAACTAAAGAACTCATCCGTGTAACCGAACACCACCAGTTCTCCAAAAACCTATTGAAATTTTTTTAAAAAAGAAATAATGGGTAAAACAAACCCACATGACACATGTTTACCTGTGTAACAAACCTGCACATTCTGCACATGTGCCCCTTCACTTAAAATAAAAGTGGAAAAAAGTCCCACCTATTATTTGAGATGGGCCAGAAATACACATACACAGAAGTAAAACATCCAGACCTTATTGCAACCATAGTGTGTATCCTTTTACCTTTCCCAGGCAGAATAGATATCTGGATAAAACACTAGTTTGTATTGCACTCTTTTTTCCACTTGAGACATTTTTCGGTAATTATCAGCTTAAAAAATAGAGATCATTTCAACTGAGAGATAACCAAAGCACTCAAAAGCCATTTTCATTGCATAGATTAATCAATACCCAGAGCCACAGTAAATTATACTCTTTCTTGCAAATCAACACTTTGGTATGACTGAAATGTTTCTTTTCCCTTTTTTTAACCATCTAAAACACAATTGACATCGTACACAGTGATGCAGAGTGACTAAAACAATGGGAAGCTCAGGCAAGTACAACAGAAGGTAATGGAATCACAGCAATATTCTGTGACAAAGATAATTTGTATCAACAAAGGTCAATATGAAGGACCTCCCAAACTGATCTCAACTCATTGGTGTACCCCACTTGAGGTGATTCACCTTATTTTATTTCTGAAAATGATTTTAAAAAAAGGACAGATAAAGTTAATAGAGCAAAGCCAATGTTAAAACATTTAACAGCACACCAATAACCTAGTATAACTTCCCTGTTTCACTTATAATTCAGAACTGGAGTATTTAGCAACCTCTGGCCGTCTAAATGAGAAGACAACCTTGCTTCTCCTTGTTGATTTACTCTGTAGTACTTTAGAAACAGATATCAGCCTAGCAATGGTCCTATTAATGTGGACTGGAAGAAATATAGAAGTGGAAGACACTTTAGAGATAATCTAGTCCAGTTCTTTTACAAAAGATAAAATTGAGAATTATGGAATTTAGAAGTATAGTTAGCTCTCCTTATTTGTGTGGATTCTGCATCTGTGAGTTTAACCAACCATGGATCAAAAATATTTTTTAAAAATTGCATCTGTACCGAACATGTACAGCCAAATTTTTCTTGTCACTATTCCCTAAACATTACAATACGACAACTGTTTACATAGCATTTACATTGTATTAGGTGTCATAAGTAATGTAGAGATGTTTGAAAGTATATGTGAGGATGTGCCTAGGTTATATTCAAATACCACACATACCATTATATTTTTTTGAGATGGAGTTTCACTCTTGTCACCCAGGCTGGAGTGCAGTGGCACAATTTCAGCTCACTGCAACCTCCACTTACTGGGTTCAAGTGATTCTCCTGCCTCAGCCTCCCAAGTAGCTGGGATTACAAGTGCCCGCCACCACCCCCAACTCATGTTTTTGTATTTTTAGTAGAGAAGGGGGTTTCTTCATGTTGGCCAGGCTGGTCTTGAACTCCTAACCTCAGGCGATGCACCCGCGTCAGCCTCCCAAAGTGCTGAGATTACAGGCGTGAGCCACCATGCCTGGCCACCACACTATTTTATATCAGGGACTCCACAGAGTTTGGTATTCATCTGAGTCCTGGAACGAGTCCTCCATGCATACTGAGGGATAACTGTATGCAGATGGTGACTTTCAGTTGCAGCCAGTGCTCATTTACCATTCCAAAAATCCTAGGGCCCTTAAGAATTATGCTAAATGTATTCAGCCTATGCTCTGTGAATGAAACAATAAAGTCTGAATGACAGCACATCTGTTTACAGCATGGTTTACTGAATATTTTAAGCTCACAGTTAAGATTTACTGCTCAGAAAAAAACTATTCTTTTCAAAATATTACTGCTCATTGACAATGCACCTAGTCACTCAAGAGCTCTGATGGAGATCTGCAAGGAGATTAACGTTTTCATGCCTGCACTCCATGGATCAAGGAGTCATTTTGATCTGCAAGTCTTATTAAGAAATCCATTTTGGCCGGGCGCGGTGGCTCACGCCTATAATCCTAGCACTTTGGGAAGCCGAGGCAGGCAGATCACGAGGTTAGGAGATAGAGGCCATCCTGGCTAACACGATGAAACCCTGTCTCTACTAAAAATACAAAAAACTAGCCGGGCATGGTGGCAGGCGCCTGTAGTCCCAGCTACTCGGGAGGCTGAGGCAGGAGAATGGTGTGAACCCAGAAGACCGAGCTGGCAGTGAGCCAAGCTGAGATCATGCCACTGCACTCCAGCCTGAGTGACAGAGTGAGACTCTGTCTCAAAAAAAAAAAAAACAAACAAACAAACAAACAAAAAAAACCAATTTTGTAGGGCTACTGGTGCCATAGATAATGATTCCATGAATGGGTCTGGGCAAAGTAAATTAGAAAACTTTTAGAAAGAATTCACCATTCCAGACGTCATTAAGAACATAAATGATTCCTAGGAGGAGGTCAAAATATCAACATTAACAGGAATTTGGAAGAAGTTGATTCCAGTCCTCATGGTTGATTTTGAGGGGTTCAAGACTTCGGTGGAGGAAGTAACGGCAGATGTGGTAGAAATAGCAAGAGAACTAGAATAGAAGTGAAGCCTGAAAATGTGACTTAATTGCTGTAATCTTATGATAAAACTTGAATGAATGAGGAATTGCTTCTCATGAATGATCAAAGTAAGTGGTTTCTTGAGATGGAATCTACTCCCAGTGAAGATGCTGTGAATATTGTGAAATGATAACAAAGGATTTAGAATATTACATAAACTTGTTGATAAAGCAGTGGCAGGTTTTGAGAAGATTGACTCCAATTTGAAAGGAGTTCCACTGTGGGTAAAATGCTATCAAACAGGATTCCATGCCAAAGAGAAATCTTTCATGAAAATATGAGTCAATCAATGCAACAAACTTCATTGTGGTCTTATTTTAAGAAGTTGCCACAGCCACCCAACCTTTAGCAACCACCACCTTGATCAGTCAGCAGCCATTGACATCCAGACAAGATCCTCCACCTACATAAAGATTATGACTTGCTGAAGACTCAGATGATTATTTGCATTTGTAAGCAAGAAAATATTTTTAAATTAAGGTAAGTACATTGCTTTTTCGGATGTAATTCTATTACATACTCAATAAACTATAGTATAGTGTAAACACAGGTCTTTTTTTAACTTTTATTTTAGGTTCAGAGGTACATGTGAAGGTTTGTTATATAGGTAAACTGAATGTAACAGGGATATAGATTATTTTGCCACCCAGGTAATAAGCATAGTACCCAATAAGCACTTTTCTGTGATCCTCTTCCTCCTCTCACCCACCTCCCTCAAGTAGGCCCCAGTGCCTTTTGCTCCCCTCTTTGTGTCCATGAGTTCTCATTGTTTAGCTCCCACTTGTAAGGTAGAACATGTGGTATTGGGTTTTATGTTCCTACATTAGTTTGCTTACTATAATAGCCCCCAGCTCCACCCATGTCCCTGCAGAGGACATAATCTTATAATCTTTTATGGCTGCATAGCATTCCATGGTGTATATGTATCCAGTCCACTGTTGATGGGTATTTAGGTTGATTCCATGTCTTCGCTATTGTGAACAGTGCTGCAGTGAACATAGGTGTGCATGTGTCTTTATGGTAGAACCATTTATATTTCTTTGGCACGTACCCAATTATGGGGTTGCTGGGTTGAATGGTAATTCTGCTTTAAGTTCTTTGAGGAATCACCACACTGTTTTCCATAATTGCTGAACTAATTTACAATCCCACCAACAGTGTATAAGCAATCCCTTGTCTCTGCAATCTCTCCAGCAAGCAATGGACAAAGCACTTCCTGTTTAATAAATAATGCTGGGATAACTGGCTAGCCATATGCAGAAGATTGAAACTGGACCACTTCCTTATACCATACAAAAAATAAACTCAAGATGGATTAAATACTTAAATTTAAAACCTAAAGCTGGCCGGGCACGCTGGCTCACGCTTGTAATCCCAGCACTTTGGGAGGCCGAGGCGGGTGGATCACGAGGTCAGGAGATCGAGACCACAGTGAAACCCCGTCTCTACTAAAAATACAAAAAATTAGCCGGGCGTGGTGGCGGGTGCCTGTAGTCCCAGCTACTCGGAGAGGCTGAGGCAGGAGAATGGCGTGAACCTGGGAGGCGGAGCTTGCAGTGAGCCGAGACTGCGCCACTGCACTCCAGCCTGGGCGACAGAGCGAGACTCCGTCTCAAAAAAATAAATAAATAAATAAATAAAATAAATAAAACCTAAAGCTATAAAAACTCTAGAAGGTAGGCTGATAAATACCATTCTAGACATAGGACCTGGCAAAAGTTTCATGACAAAAATGCCAAAGCGATTGCAACAAAACCAAAAATTGACAAATAGGATCTAATTAAATTTAAGAATTTCTGCATAACAAAAGAAATTCAACAGAGTAAACAGACAACCTACAGAATGGGAAAAAATATTTGCAAAGTATGCAACCGACAAAGTTCTACTATCCAGAATCTATAAGTAATTTAAACAAATTTACAGGCAAAAAACAAAAAACAACAACAACAACAACAACAAAACACCATTAAAACGCAGGCAAAGGACGTGAGCAGACACTTTTCAAGTGACATACATGTCAAGAAGACATACATGGGACAAACATATGAAGAAAAAACTCAACATCACTGATCATTAGAGAATGCAAATCAAAACCACAATGAGGCTGGGTGTGGTGGCTCACGCCTGTTATCCCAGCACTTTGGAAGGCCGAGGTGGGTGGATCACTTAAAGCCAGGAGTTGGAGACCATCCTGGCCAACATGGTGAAAACCCATCTCTGTAAAAATACAAAAATTAGCTGGGCCTGGTGAAGGGCGCCTGTAATCCCAGCTACTTGGGAGGCTGAGGCAGGAGAATGGCGTGAACCCGGAAGGCAGAGCTTGCAGTGAGCCAAGATCATGTAGCTGCACTCCAGCCTGGGTGACAGGCAAGACTCCATCTCAAAAACAACAACAACAACAACAAAAACAACAACAACAACAAAACACAGAAACAAATACCGCAGTGAGATACCATCTGACACACCAGTCAGAATGGCTGTGATTAAAAAAGTAAAAAAGGTAAGTCTCTTATAGACTAGGAAGTCAAAAAAATCATGTGATTCACTTTGTGATAATTGCTTTTCTGGTGGTGTGGAACTGAACCAGTAATATCTCTGAGGTAAGTCTGTAAATAAAGGATGTGCCAATAGAACACCACAATTACACCTGAATTCCATGGCAAGGGCTGAAGGAAGAGCAAGTTTTGCAGCAAAAGCAGGACACTGCAAGTCTCACTAATGTTTTTGAAATATTTCCCACCAGATGGGAAAGTCTGAACTTATGACTTATGGAGAACATTTTTAAATTAATGTGAATACCAAATCGTGTACATTTTTTTAAACTGGAAAATAGTTGGAAGAGAAAGAAAAAACAATATTTTTATCTTATGTAAGGGTAGTTAATAGATAGTTTCATTTATGATGCTGATGGTTTCTTTTAAAATAATGGAATGAAATAAGGCAATACATGCATTCCAAAAAGCTAGAAAAAATAGAAGAAGAAAAAATAAAGATGGGAAAAACTGCAGTTGATATACCCCTATGGGAAAATCAAGAAAAATATAAGAAAAGTAGAAACCACAAAACAAGTTATGAGAAGAAAAATCAAATATTATCTGATACTTAAAATAATAAATTTTGAATTGGTTAATTTATAATTAACTAACACAAAATACCAAATTAGATCACAAAGCAAAAGTTGAACAGATGTTGTTTATTTGAAAGAAGCATAGAACAAATTGCCAAAATTAAAAATTAAAAAATGGACAAAAATATATCGACAAATACAAACAAAAATGTAGGTTTTACAATGTTATTAGAGAGAAAACCTACCTCAACGCAAATAACTTAAATGAATCAGTAAGGTAATTTTGTACTTGTAAATGTTCTAATAAATATATACTGGTCATAAAATCATGAAGTTAATAGTAGTACATTATTATGCAAAGCTGTTAGAAATTCAGCACAATTGTAGAATACATTAATTCATTTTTCTTAGCTTTTGAGAGACCAAAAGCCTGCAAACAAAATTATTAACTATGCTAAAATCTTCGAATTTTTCTACAAAATGTGTACGTCTATGAAAGTGAAATTGTCAAAATGAGTAAGAAGTGAAAACTTGATCAGGAAATTAATAAGGAAATGAGTTAAAAGAAATATGTAAAACCACTTTAAAATAACAATAAAACATGTTTATAGGTGAGTTTTTATTTTCTAGCAAGTAAATATTGATATTATCTAGAAACAATTTATTTCCACATTTTGTAAACACATTCAAAGGATAGAAAAATAGGAAAATTACTCAAAAATATTTTTGAAGCAAATATAAATTTGATAGTAAAACTTTTCCAAAAGAACACCCTCAAAAATGAAATCTACAGCCAATATCACTAATGAATACAGTTATAAACATCTTAAATAAAATATACAACTACTTAATAACATAATGCACCAAAATAAGATCCAAAATAGTAATGAAAAAATGATGCAGTACTTAAAAATATATTAATGAAATACATGATATTAATGGGCCAAAACAGAATCTGAACTACATCTAGATGCTTAAAAGTCATTTAATAGATACCACATTTATTTATAAATTATCATAAATTCTCTTTGTAAAGAGAAATATCCTTACATTATGAAGTTGATCTGTCTCAAATCAAATTTACATCAATATATCACTAAGGATATTGATGTAAATGTAATTTAGTGAAGAGCCACTATGAATATTTATGTCAAAGTTAGGAAACAGCAGGAAATTTGCACCATTAATATTTTCCAGGAAAATCTGACAATATAACTGGGGGTAAACATTGTTTAGAAATAAGTAAAGGCGGCCGGGCGCGGTGGCTCAAGCCTGTAATCCCAGCACTTTGGGAGGCCGAGGCGGGCGGATCACGAGGTCAGGAGATCGAGACCATCCTGGCTAACACGGTGAAACCCCGTCTCTACTAAAAATACAAAAAATTAGCCGGGTGTGTTGGCGGGCGCCTGTAGTCCCAGCTACTCGGGAGGCTGAGGCAGGAGAATGGCGTGAACCCGGGAGGCGGAGCTTGCAGTGAGCCGAGATCGCGCCACTGCACTCCAGCCTGGGGCACAGAGCAAGACTCCGTCTCAAAAAAAAAAAAAAAGAAATAAGTAAAGGAATGATTGCTTAGAAATATTAGTAAAGAAAGGCATGACATAATTGTCCTAATTATTTACAGACAACATTATGTACGTAGAAAAGCTAAAAAGTCAACAGAAAAATAGTGAAATTAATAGGATATATCAGTAATATAGTTATACCTATACATTTCTCTATATAGGTTCATTGATTCAGAAACTTAAATACTGTCAAGCATCTATACTTGATAATTGTAGTGTAATGTGACTATATAGACCAGAGTCTGCAACTTAGTTTCCATAAGGGATGATTTAGTAAGTATTTTTGGCTTTGTGGACCATATTGTCTCTGTTCCAAGTATACAGTTCTCACCTTATACGATGAAAACAGTCATGGAAAATTTATATAAAAATAAGCATGGCTGTGTCCCAATACAACTTATTTATGGACATTAAACTTCAAACTTAATATAATTTTTACATGTCATGAAATATTATTCTTTATCTCTCCAAACCATCTTAAAAGAGGCTGTAAAAGACCATGGTTTGCTGAGTCATAAATAGGCTATAAGTGACCTCTCAATGATATTATCACAAATCAATCTGGTAGGTGTTATGCACATCAAAAACAGAACTGTCAAAGTCTATGTCATGTCATGAAGAATTTCATGAACTTCATCGAAGAAAGATTACCAGCTCTAGAAAGGAGACAGAAGCGAATTTGAAAAGTAAAGGTTAAGAAGGGCAGGTAGAAGATCCTGAGGAGTTTAATAAACCAGTGAAATCATCTTCTGTTCCAGTTCATGTAGATGAAATAATAAGAACCCCCCTAACCTTTCGTGTTCTAGGAAATTACTGTAAAGAATGACCCTTCCCCATATAGCACAGGCAAAACTTACAAATGTCCCCCATTCACCCATGATGAGACCCAACACAGAACTTCAAAATTCCCATTCTTTACCTCATAAATGATAAGCTAAACTGTCCGTCCCCACTGACCAATGGGAACAAAATGCCTATTAACCAAATTTTGGTTAAGATTTTCTACTTTCCCCAAACCCCTGAATTTTGACTTACTTTCAAGATGAGGCAGCACGCCACCCCCCTTACATAGTCCCTCAAGGTAGCAGGCTGGTCTCAGAGTGAAACATTCTCTGTCAGATCATACCACCCTTAAATCCCTCTTCTCCCCACCCAGTTCATTCTAGCCTTGTTTACTCCTCTCTCTAAAAGAGAAATCTTTGCCTAACTCTTGAGATCCTTGCCCTTTCCCCACCTTGTAATTATCGCTGAAGATAAAATCTCTCCTTACTGTGAATAAAAATAAAAATCTGACATTTGTTTGTCACAACCCTATGTAAAAATCAGCAAGAATTTCCTAGGAAATAAAATTTCCTTTTTTTTGTTTAATGGCATGATGTTCTTTTTTAAATAAAAAATTAATTTAAAAAAGTGCATTTTCAGGGAAATAACTGATAAGTAAAATGCACTTACTAGTTTTACTTTAATAAGTCTTTGGGATTTAAGTAGTGTTTTTTTCATCTTAAATTTAAATGATATAGACTTGATAACTGAACATGAGGATAGACAGCAGATAGATTTTGCAGTTAACTTGTATGATATATTTATATTAGTTAAATGTTTTCTTCAAATGTTGAAAAAAATTCCCCTCTATATTTTTTCCAAAGAATTAAGATGTTTATTAATATCTTGATGCATTCAGATATGCAGAATATGTGCATGGGATATTTCTAAATTTAGATATCTGTGTCTAGTTTTATTACCTGTGAACTAAGTTTTCCTGACTTGCTTCTATTTTTTTTTCGTACTTAGATCTTGTCTATGGGATTTATGTAGACACCAACAATATAAGATTTTCTTTAAAAGCACATTAATTACTATCACATCTAAGCTCTCCTCTGGAGTCAGACTCCTGGATTTTATTTTGTCTTAGTTTTTAGCTATATGATCATGAAGGTATTTAAAATCTATGTTCTTCAGTAGCATCATATTTTAAATTTAGTCATAATAGTACCTAATTCACATGATCGTTGTGAGGATAAAAAAATTGGATTCATGTGAATTATTTCAACAGTGCCTGTATTATAGTAAATATTTCATAAATGTTAGCTATTATATTAATCAAATCTTAGCAGAAAACAGATGACACACCCCAAGAGGAGATTTTAATTGAGAGATTAAAATAAAAAAGGATTATTTACAAAGGTATATTAGGGTTAAGGAAAATAAACAAAGCAGGGTGCACCCCAAGGCTAGCAGCAGTAGGAGGCAAAAGGAGGAAATAATTACTAGAATCAGAGGGAGTAGGGGCCATTTGGCAGGAGTTGTGGTGTTTACATTCAACCACAGTAATCTGGCAGGGAAGGATCTGGGGAATAAATGCCCTTACCTCACTCATGGCATAGAGAACTTAAACCACACAAGATAATCTTCACTGGGCCGGAAGAGACCTAACATATCAACATATGCAGCACTTTGCGTGAAATTCCTGAGACAAAATATCATCATGCTATCTTTGAAAGTGTACATGTGAAAATACACCCTTTGACTTTTTTCTTTTATTATTTCTACTCCTATTATCGTTTCTTTTGCTTTGTTTTCTACCACCACCACTCTCACTTGAATCACGGATGTTCCTTTGGTTCTTACCACCTATTATATTACAACATCCCAAATACTTGTCCTTGTCTATGAGCCATTCAGCAACACACTTTGTTGTTGTTGTCTAGTTGGTTGGTTTGGTTTGGCTAGATTTTGCTTACATATTCCTGAGTCTGTTTTTGCTACTTGCTGTAAAGGACACTAGGTTCTGAAACATTTTCCTGTATTTGTTAGAAACACTGTCACTAAAACTAAAATAGTATATACTGAATTATAGTCAGAAACCATCACATCTTTTAGAATGTTTTGAGTTGTAAAATATATTTAATATTATATTAAATCATATATTGTTCTGTTGATTACTCCTTATGGTCTTTAATAATAAGCAGATTTTTTTGGTTGAGTCAATTAAGGTCAGAAATTTGGGAAACCAGAATCTCAGAAAAATGATGAAGAACACGAGATCAAATTTGTTGGTAGTTAAGGCAGTATCTCAAATCATTCTACAATTCAGGTTTTGAAATTCTTGCAAAAAACACATTCCTTGCCATCTCAATGTCAGAAGAACACTGCAACCTACATTTTATCCTTTCCTATAGCAGCTAGGTCATTGTATTTTATAAGTTGCATTCTTGAAGATAGATAGATAATAATGATGTGGGGGAGTTAGGCTATATATACATGTGTGTATATGTTTGTGTGACTATTGTTGGTTAATCTGCTATTGGTTGTAAAAATTACTCATGGAGTTAGAGAGCTCTTTGTGAACAAGATTTGGAAATAGAGATTTTTGTGTGTGTGTATGTGTGTGCCTGTGTGTATGTATGTGTGTGTGTGTGTGTGTGTGTGTGTGTGTGTGAGAAATAGGGAGAGCAAGAGGGCACTGTCTCCCTAAATTATAATTATTATTAGTTTCTGTTAAAATTGTCTATATACCATATCCATATCATTTTACAAATCACCATAAAGTCTACTCCAACACTAAATTTAAAAGCTATTAAAGGCAGTTGTATTAAAGCAAACTACTGAGAGCTATTTTAATAGCTCACTTGAAGTAGGACAAAGTTATGTTGTAAAACTAAGAAACTCCAATAGTACCTTGATTGAAGTTTTAAATGAGTAGAGCTCAGCATATGTATTACCTCCTACGGAAGGCAGTATATGTAGATACTGAGTGGCTTGATAGAACCATACAAAACAATATCTGTCCTTATATAGTACACAATTAAATATGACAGATGACCCAGGTCCACATATATCTGGCTACTTCACATTACAAATGTAGACATAGGTGCAGAGTATAATGGAAGTATATGCTGCATATGAAAACAGAGAGAACATCATAAAGGAAGTGACATTTGAGTTAGATTTGATTAGGACAAAAGTTTATATACATTTCTGAAGCAGAGGAGATTATTAAGAAAAATTCACTGAAATCCTGGAACCTATGGAGGGCAGAAATATATTCAGTGGAATTTTTTTCATATATGATTATGTGGAAAGGGATCAATTTTATCATAGCTGGTTAGCATATTTATATTAGATAAGACTTTCTATAAATAAAGTAGTATAGACATTAGGTGGTAAACAATGGAAAATACCTAAGATGCGATTTAGAACAAAACATGCTTGAAGACTCTTTAGGAGAGTTAACTGGGTGGCTTCCATTAGATCTTGGTGATTTATATAAACTAAGGTAGTAAATAATTTTATTACACTTAAGGGATTGAAAGCACAAAACGATGAGGTCAATTTTCCCAACTGAATTGAGCAGGAAAATAAATAACATTCATTGTCCCTTATTCACTAAGCTAAGGCGTGCTTCTAACTGAAACTAAAAACAAAACATTTCCAAGAAATCTGGCATTGTTAGCATTATTTCAATTTATCTTTAAAAAAAGAGTATAATTAACTTCCTGTGATATGGTCACTAGAGATTAGACAGTGAGAATACTGCAATGATTAAGTCCTGGACAAAATAACCAGCTTTATCACATCTGTAAAATGAGACCAATGCTTCGCTCCACACCGTTGTAAGAATTAAAGCAACCTACATAGAGAAAGCTCAGGACACAGCATATGCAGGACCAATATTAAATTTTAAGTGTATGCTCATCCTGTGACTAAAACAGCATATTTTTAAAACTTCTTATGTGCCAGACATTGAGTGTGGTATTTGGGAGACAGATATGATGACCAAGTTCCTGACTTTGAGGAGCTCACAATCTACAAGATGAACAAGCAAACATTTACTCTCATTTAAGGTTTGATTTTATAACACTAATATGCATTTATTTCTACTGGTGTAAATACTGAATGAAAAATCAGGCAGATTGCATGGGGTCATTTGTAAATGTGAATCAGCCCAATAAAGTGAAAGAGAAAGCATAGTGCCCCTTAGTATGCTTAAAGGAATAAATTTAAGTTTCTAAGATTCATTAATTTATTCTACAAACATTTTTAGTCTCTTCTATAGATCAGGAAGTGTTCTAAGCATTTGTGAAACATCAGTGCACCAGACAGATAATAATCTCTGCCCATTTGGGGCTTAAATTACCAACAGGAGAAATACAATGTATACAGTATGCTATAACGTGATGTGTTAGAAGGAAAGGAAAGAAAAGAAAGGAAAGGAAAGGAAAAAAAGAACAAAGCAAAGCAAATGATAACAAAGAAAAGAAAGTATAGAAGCATATGGGAGATGATAAGAATGAAGTTAGAGGAAGGGGGCTGAGATTTTTAAATAGGATAGTAAAGAGTAGATATTATTTAGAAACAACATTTGAGCTCAGATTTTGAACAGGTGAGGAGGTTAGTCATGTAAGTGCCCGAGGCAAAAGGCTTCTAGGCAGAGGAAACAGCCCAAAGAATTGAAGTGTTCCTGCAATATTCAAGAAATAGTGAAAGTGAATGAGGGAAAGAAAAACTGGAGACAAATTCAGAGAAATACTGTAATGGGATGGAGACCAGGCTAAATAGAGCCTTTTTGGAAATTGTCAGGTGGCTTTTACCCTGAGAAAACTGGAAATCACTTGTGGAATATTGAGCAGGGATGTGGCGTAATCTTACTTCTCTCTTGACATGTTGAGAATAGATTGTGAGGAGAAGTAGAAGAATAAAGTCCAATTAGGAAATTAAGGCAGAAATCCACGAGAAACTTGATGGTGGCTTGAGCGGGGTAGCAGTGTGAAGGTGGCAGCACATAGATCCTGGGTATATTCTGAAGTTGAAATCAACAGGAATTTCTCAGGGATTGAATGTCAGATATAAGAGAAAAAGAATAATCAAGGATGATACTAGAGTTGTTAGCCTGAGGATGAGGAAAACTAGAGTTATCTCCTGAAAAAAGTAAGGTGGGGAAAGCGGGGATTGGAGCAGGTTGGTTGGGAGGACTATCAGAAATTTAGTTTAGGGATGTTAACTTTGCAGTGTCTTCTAGATATCCAAGCCAAATAAGCAGTTAGACACACAAGTTCAGCTTGGCAGAAAACTGGAGGTAAATATTTGGATGTCATCATGATTTATATGGCATTTAAAGTCATAAAACTCAATGGGATCAAAAGAAAGTAGATAAAGAAGAAAAGAAAATCAGGGACATCCAAATAATGAAGTCTGGGAAGGCAGAGTAAAGAGTAAAGTGACTGTGAAGGAGTGAACAATAAGCTAAGAGAAGAGTCAAAATTGTATGCTATCCTGAAATCCAATGGAAGGCAGTGTATCAAGGGGGAGACAGTAATGAACTGTCTCCAGTATTGCTGGATGGTCAAGTAAGATGAAAGCTGAGGATGGACTGCTGAATTTGGCAATAGGGTGGTCATCAGATTTCTATCAGGAGCTGATTTGGTAAAATGGTAAGAGTAAAAACTTGACTAAAGTAGATTTAAAAGAGAATAGAAAGAGAGACATAGAGAGAATATAGCAAACACTTTCATTAAGTATTTTTGCAAAGACGACAAAAAATAAAAAAAGATAGTTGAAGGAAGTAAAAAAAATTCAAATATAAGAGCAATAATAAAATGCTTGTATGCAAATATAATAAAGAGCTAAAATTACTAATGCAGGAGAGACAGAGAAATAAAATGCTCTAGAGATGCCCTTGTGTAAGTCAGAAAGAGTAGGATCTAGCGCACAGATGCAGGAACGATTTTAGATAGAAACAGGGATAGTTGATTTAAGGTAATGGGTGGGAGGTCAGGTTATGTGGGTGCAGAACCTGTTAGGAAGGCACATGTAGTGATAGAAACCTGTAGGAAAAAATCTCTTCTGATTGTTTCAATTTTCTCACTGATTTAGGAAACAAAGTTGTCAACTGAGAGTGAAGTCAAGGTAGGAGGTATTGGTGGTTTGAGGAGAAAAGAAAGCGTATGAAATCTAAGTACAAGACCATGGGAGAGTAAGTGATCCAGGGACATGTGCCATGATTGCTGGGCATCGATCTAGGGACATGTGGCATGATTGCTGGGCATCATCAAGGACCCACTTGTGCGTGTGTCCAGCTGTAAAAGTGCAGGCATGAAGTAAGGTGGGAATTGAATATGAGGGTGAAGATTTAGCCAGTTACCAAAAAACCAACCAAACAAAAAAACATTGAGCGGGGGAGTTTGTGAAGTATGTATGTATACACAAGGAGTGACTTTTATGAATAACTGTGGAATTTATCTAATGAAAGGAAAGGGGACATTTATTGAGAGACAATCAAAGTATGACAAGATCAATTATTTAGAGGGCTGGTGTGATTAAAGGATTGAACTGGAGTTGTAGATGAAATGCTCTAGAAAGGTAGGGTAGGATGTATGAAGGAAGGATTATGGGCAGGCCACAGTTACTGGCCATGAAGAGTTTCAAGATAAAAACCATGGGAGTGGATGTCTGAAGAAGGGTAAAAAAAAACATTATCATTGGAGGAAAATGATTTAACTACTTTACAGGATAGTTTGTTAAGAGGCCATACATATGCATATTGACATTACCGAGATTTGGGTAGAAAGTGCCAGTGGAGAAAATTCCAGTGTTCTTGGAGCTAAATTCCTGTCTTCTAAGCATTACACATTCATGAAAACTCCTTAAAAGATGCATATCCAAATGTGGAAATAATTTGAATCCATATTTTATCCTGCTTTTGCTTTTATATTTGAATAGATTTATGATGCTGTGAATCTAGGTTTGTAATAACAGCATAATTTACTAACAGTTTTTTTCTGCACACAATTGAATTCCCTGGAAAGTCAGGCTTAACATTATTGGAGTGACATTCCTGGTGATATAACTAAGGATTCAACAAGAGTCATTAGAGATTTCAGTTGGTGGATTTAACAAGGCCAGTAATTGGAGCAGCTTAGCTGAATGCCCTTTGTCTAATTGATAGGTCATTTCACATTTTAACTTTCTAACATTTAGGCAACAAAATCATAAACAATTTAATTGAATAGACTGATTAAATGTAGAAGTTTCTTGACCCTTAGAAGTGGAGTGACTATGCATCCCAGTTTACCTGAAACCATCTTGATTTATACCTGTCGTTGTGGAGAAATTATTAACAAACTGCACCCTGGTTTAGATGACACATTTTATGGTAACCCTGCCTACATAACTAGGCTCCTGTCTTCTAGGACTGTTAATTCAGGAAATAGTAAGTGTAGGTCTAAGCACTTCTCGCAGATCCTAGCTGCCCGACAATTGCTGGGCTCCCTCATTTGCTCAATCCAGGGAGACACAGTGTATTAGTCACTTCTCATGCTGCTATGAAGAAATACCCAAGAATGGGTAATTTATAAAGGAAAGAGGTTTAATTGACTCACAGTGCTGCATGGCTGAGAAGGCCTCAGGAAATTTACAATCATGGCGGAAGGGTAAGCAAACACCCTTCTTCTCAAGGTGTCAGGACAGAGAAGGACAAGCAAAGGGGGAAAAAACCCCTATAAAACCATCAGATCGAGTGAGAACTCACTCACTATCACAAGAACAGCATGAGGGTAACCACCCCCGTGATTAAATTATCTCGCACCGAGTCCCTCCCACAACACGTGGAGATTATGGGAACTACAATTCAAGGTGAGATTTGGGTGAAGATACAGAGCCAAACAATATCACACAGAAAAGAAGGAAAATATCCTAGCTGGAAATGCTGGGCTGATACAGAGACAGCGTCACCATTGCGCTGACCAGCTTGCTTCATGCCTTAGACATTTCACATTTTGATATCAGTTATTCAGAGAAGAGGGATAGTGTCAGTCTTCACTTATCATAATATTATCATAATCTCCCTTTCTTTTTTTCATATTTCAACCACTACCCTTCATATATGCTTAAGAGAACTGTTATTTCGTTGTCATTTCCCCATACATATCACACAACACAAGATGTAGCAGAGTAATTACACAATCACATAATTGTATACTTATTTGCTAATAACACAAAGACATGTTCATGTTCAAAGCATATTATACTCCCAACTAATCCTAGATACCAGCAAAAGACTTAACAACTTAAAACTATAAAAATAATCTAAACAATTCAAAACACTTTCGTGGGCAATTGCTCCCTAAGATCATTTTATCCCCCTAAATGTTATTTTAGTAAGTACAAACAGCTAACTGAAATCACAGTTTTTTACCCTCAAAAATATTTTATCACATTCCAATAAATAAAATATACTTAAATACCTTTGATTCTTAAATCATTTCTCTAAAATGTTTCACTAATAAACAAAAAGATATTACGTGATAAAATTTTTTCATTATTATTATTAATGTAGTTAGTAATTATGTCTTCTTCCACATAAAGGTTTTGACTGAAAAGTTTAATGGAACATTACCAGAAAAAAAAATTATACTTCTGATTTGCAAAATCCACCTCTACCTCTCCTTCCATCAACCTCCAATTTCACTAAACTCAAATGGGTAAAGAGGAGATAACACTAATGTATGAGTGTTATAGAGAGGTCAGCTTTTATTTTTCTTCTTTCCTTTCCTTTCCTTTTCTATTTATTTATTTATTTTTGACCCAGAGTTTCTCTCTATCGCCCAAGCTGGAGTGCAGTGGCACGATCTCAGTCCACTGCAACCTCTGCCTCCTGGGTTTAAGTGATTCTCCTGCCTCAGCTTCTGGAGTAGCAGGGATTACAGGCATCAGCCACCACACCTGGCTAATTTTTGTACTTTTACTAGAGATAGGTTTTCACCATATTGGCCAGGCTTGTCTAGAACTCCTGACCTCAGGTGATCTGCCCGCCTCGACCTCCCAAAGTGGATTATAGGCAAGAGCCACCATGGCCCATCTACTTTTCATTTTTAATAGAATTTCATCTCATATTCTTGATGCAGGTTATCTTTTCCTAATAGAAATAATATTTCAGTGGCCACTATTATATTGCCAATGGTATTCATTACTATCAGCAAAATATATACATAACTCATCAATGCCTGTGCCTTCTTTAAGGCTTCCCACTGCCATTTCATGACAGGTGAATGCATGACAGGTGAATTAACAGAGTCTCACTTTGTCACCCACGCTGGAGTGCAGTGCAATCTCAGCTCACTGCAACCTCCGCCTCCCAGGTTCAAGCGATTCTCCTGCCTCAGCCTCCTGAGTAGCTGGGACTACAGGTGCCTGCCACCACACCCAGCTAATTTTTTATTTTTAGTAGAGACAGGGTTTCACCATGTTGTCCAGGCTGGTCTCAAACTCCTGACCTCAGGCAATCCGCCCACCTCGGCCTCCCAAAGTGCTGCGAGTAAAGGCGTGAGTCACTGTGCCTGGCCATCACATTGACTTTCTCTCTACACAAGTCCTGGTGAAAGTGCTAATGAAACTGAAGGATTCAAAAAAGGAAAGAACTTGAATAATTAATTTAGATGCTGGCAAACCAGCCCTTAGTAATCAACTAGATATGTATAATAGATACGTGTTGGTCTAATTCAATACGAGTTTTAAATAGAACCTGTTTTTAAATAGGTGGTTATGAATAAGAAATTGATAACTGAAGTATGTAAAAGCTTCATGTGAAAGTGTTATTAGTCTCCAATTCAAGAATTAATGTGACTAAAATATATTCTGCAGGAAAGTATTTTGCTACTGAGGATTAATTATTTCTTCCACAAAGTCCACATGCCACAAATAGCCTTTACTGAGGAACAAACTGATTTAATCAGAGGAGATACTTCGTCTTACAGACAAGGATTTAATTTCGAAAAACAGGCCCCCAAAGTGAGTTACACCAGCTTTGCTCATTATCATCAACCACCCTTTCTTCCTGTGTCAAGGAAAAGCATTTTCAAACCTTCCTTCTGTCTCTTTCAGGACCTTGACGTACTTTTGTTTCTTCTTTCCTCAATTTTCTCTCTATTGACTTCATATCTTACTCTACAAAAGGCTTAGGTTTTTCTAATCCTCACTAAAGTTAAATTACCCTGAACAGTACCTTCTTTCTCAAGGTATAAAATGTTATCTCTCCTACCTTTCCCTGGCAAACCTCTTAAAACTTAAATATACTCCCCAGATTTCTCATGTCCAATTCAGTCCTCAGAGCCCCTGTCTCTGCCATTCAACTAAACCTCTTCTCTTAAAATTCATTTATGACCTAATAATGATAACTAAATCCATCATCTTTACTCTATCCTCTTATGAACCAACCCCTTTATGGATTTTCTATTGTTTCTCATCCCTATTTTGATATTCAATTTACCTGCTTTGCCTCCTATGATATTGTTATTCTGTCAACTTCTCACATTATTTTCACACAATTTAATAATATTTTTCTACACTTTTTTACTCTCCTAATCTTACAATTATGCCCCCAGTCATCTTCACTTCTCTTTTGTTCCCCATTAATGTTTAATTATGTATGACCTAATTTTTGCCCACAACTGCATGCAGATCTACATATTCAGCCTTAACCACTAATCTGATACATGGATATAACATGTTCAGCTCATTATAGAACACCCCAGTGTATGAGTATGTGCCAGTATGTCAAATGCATAACACCAAAAGCCAAATTCATTATCCTTACTTTTACTGCCCCAGGGGGAAAAAAAAAACAACTGCAACAACAACACCAACAACAGAAGCTTCAAACAGATTGGGTTATTTACCTTTCTCTACAGTTTTCCTGTATGATGCCTATCGTTCTCCATTTTCTTGTATTTACTTGCCTCACCTATGTACCTGGAATAAGCAACTTTCTGTTTTTCTTTATTTATATCCAATTCACTCTTAAAGGTCTAATTTAACTGTCACATCCTCCTAAAATCTTTTCCTCTGAGCCCCCCATGGACAGAAATTGACATTATTGTTTTGTTCTGAATCCCAGGATGTAACATGGTGCCTGGCACAAGATAGGTGCTGGTATTTCTGTCCCATTCACTTTCCCATCTTTCTTCATTCCTTATTTTGAGGTATAGTGGTATCTGCACGTGTATATTTGCATGTTAACCTCCCTGAGGTAAACTCCGTGACTAATTATTTCTTTATCTCTACCATGGACACTTGGTTGATACGTGGTATTCCACAAATATATGTAGACATGACACATTTTAATCCCTTTCTTTTCTCAAGATATTGAAAAAGTAGGGTAAAGCCTGTGCCTAGTAAGTGAACAAAGGAGGAAAGGCTTGGACATGAGATGATATTCTTATAGTTGTTAATAGATTAACCTATACGTACAATCTTTTCTATTAGGTAGGAGGGAAAGTCATGTGGCCATCCACATCATTCATGAGCATAGGGTAGAAGAGTATACACCACCTAATAATGAAAAAGGCATACTAAGAAACAGAGTTTCCATAGTTGTCATACAGTTTTCTTGGATGCTTTGACAAGAAAACTAAGAAAATTGAGCACTGCATATAATATGCCATCGAGCAACAGTATGCTGAAAGAAACTCTATTTTACAGAATATAACCAAACACACACACACGGCACACACACACGCACACACATGCACAGTGAATATCATCATATGTGGTCTATGCCATCCTGATATGTTCACACTAGAGGTAAATTGTGTTACTGCTATGGAAGATATGGAACTGTCAATCAGTGTTTTAGCCTTGCCTTATTGTAATTTAGTACGTGACTGTGGGAAATCCACCTTATCTCTCAATTACAGTTGCTTTTCTTTAAATGATAATGGGGATAAATGGTTAAATATCTGTAATTCTAAAAATCTCCATGTATATGGAGCCATGTGGAACTACAAACTCTATCGATTCCACACATTTAAAAAACATGTTTTTTTCATGGTTTGTCCAAACCATTTTATAAAATCATTCCCCACAGGTTTCACAACCTCTGACATGGCAAAACTACCTCTTTATGGGAAAACAATGACTGAGATAAAAACATCCTGATGCACCTCCACCGCCTGCCACCTCCACCATCACACACACACACACACACACACACACACAGACACACACACACACACACACACACAGCTCTTTCCACAGGAGAAAGAAGCGAGGCATTTAAAAACAATCTTACGAAACTATTTTTAAAATATTTGTAAAATCTATTTAAATTTCTCTAAATGAAAATCAGTGGTTTTTAAATGTAGGATTTCTATATGTCTTTATTCCTGTTATTCTGATAATAATCAAGCAAGGATTTAAGGGAAATCACGAGAAGCAGCAGAGAGAAGCAAGGCTGTTGCATGCAACTTCCACCTCCTGAGTCATTCCACTCTTTAACACAGATAGTGTCACATGACCTAAAATAATTTAAAATGTGAGCACCTTCTATAATATCAACTATTTAAAATGGCCACAGTTCTATTATCCCAAATCCAATAAAATACAGAAAAAATCAATTTTCATGGCAATTAATTTGTGTTCAGCACACTCCTCACATCCATACTGGGGGAGGAGGGAGGGTCTATAGTCTCATTCCAAGTCTATTAAACACATTACATAAATCTTGATTCATGTGGGAGAAATGACTTACGTATTATTTCTAAGAGGTAAAAATAAACACATAAACAATCTGTACCATCATAGCCAGCAGAAATCGCTCAAAAGGCCTTTGGACTCAGAATATTGGCTTGCCTCTGAGGCTGCAATCAGAAGGCTCAGCCCTGGGCTTTGGCAGAGCCACTGCCATGCTAATCTGCTTCATTATATCTCTACAATTTGTTCACTGCATTAAGGAGCAGTATTTCCCTTGTGAAAGGAAAACCCATCCTTCACTTTGAAAGCTTTACCTTTAAAAGGTAAACAAATACAGCCGGAGACAGACACCAACAGCTAGAAAGCCAAAGAAAAAATAAAATATGGTATGTCATAGTCAGAGCTCATTTCAGCCTAGGAAGATTTTAAATTGCACAACAGCTAGAATTAGAGCTTTTGAATCTCTTAGATCTGAATACAAGCTAACAAAGCACACATCTTATATTAAATGTCATTCTTAACATAGATAATGATCCGTGGATAAGTCAAAAATAGAAT
The DNA here is from genome assembly GCF_009828535.3 of Hylobates moloch. Taxonomy (NCBI): domain Eukaryota; kingdom Metazoa; phylum Chordata; class Mammalia; order Primates; family Hylobatidae; genus Hylobates; species Hylobates moloch. Next base: position 77,370,313 of record NW_026652276.1, read on the forward strand.
CATGCTGGCTTACCTGAAATAAAGAAAAATGTAAATCATAACACAGAATCCACGTATGTGTTGAATATAACAGTCTCCAATGCAATTCTTCAGAATTTTTACTGGAGTAGAAAGTAAAATCTCACATGTGTTCTATCCTCATTAAAGAAGAAAAAAACAAGAAAGGATGACCACATCATCCTCCCTCCTTTGCCTTAGCTTTCTGTTCTGACACTCATTCGATGGTACCCAATGTCTGTTAGAAAACAGCATGCTAAATTAGAAAAATAAATAAATAAAGGCAGCATCTTACATGACAGCTCCATCTCCTGGTCAAAAGTGGAACCATTTTAATTCACGTTCCTTTGGCTATGTAGCAATCAGCACATAAAATTAAATGATGTACAGCCCATAATTCCACTCTATTTGAAATCAACTACTTTAATTAATTGTAATTTAAACATTGAAGAAGAATTATAGTATGAATTTTTAGAATTATAATTCTATTTTGGGGATTTAAATTTATTTACATTATGTTTAAACTAAATGGAAGCTTTTCCCATCATTGAAAACTTAAGATTTATTTAACTTTATATAGCATCTGAAAAAGTAACATGTATCTCCTATAAAACGATTTTAGATGTCAAGCTTATTGTTAATGAACATCATATCTCTTTGTGGAGAAGTATAAGTTTTTTTCACTAGAGAAGTTAACACACAACACTTGTGTTGTTATTGTTTGGAGGAATGTTGAAAGGTTAAAGATAAAGCAGGAAAATTAAATGACTTAAAGACAAACTTGAAAAATCTTTAGTTAATCTGAGCTAAATACAAAAATACAGATGACAAGTTACATGCAATATGAAATTTGATAATTGTAGTAGTATACTATGGTGTGTAGTTACATCTTCTTAGAGAGATAAGAGAAAATTAAATCATCAAAAGAATCCATTTGGTAAATGACACCATTTATAGAATCAAAGTTTTACTGAGCATATGATGTTCTCAATACATGTTTGTTTAATTAATTACTCTTTCTATGAACAGTTGTGAAGGCCAGGATCTTTTTTTTTAAACTTGAAGTCAAAGGATAAGCATTTTTTTTCCCACTTTTTTACAATACCATTTTAATTTGGGGCCAAATTGATCTTTAATTTCCTATTGCAGTAACGCTGTCCATGGTGCTGAGAACCAATTTTAGAACTCGTGATGAGTTCTAGGTCTTAAACGGGTCTGAAATACTCTTTGTCAGATTTGATATAAAATTTACCATTAAAAGTCCCCAGATAAGCCAGAATAATTGATAGTATCTAATATAAAAATAGTTAAGTAATTTTTTTATCCACGAAATATGTATATACACATGTCCATCAGAAGCCAAAATGCTGATAAATACATTTAATAAAATACATGATCGCAAGCTACGCTTTCTTTGGATTCATAATATTTTATTTTCTATGTGCTAAAGTTATACTGAATAGATTGCTTTAGCATAAGGTTGTTCCCACACTATTAAATAGATGAGGAAACCAAAGCCCACTCTTCAGTAACTTATCCAGTATTAATAAGCAAGTCAGAAGAACAAACCCAGTTTCTTAAATTTTCCCTTACTTCCATTTCTACAACATTATTAAGATGTATTAGTTTGGTTTTGAAAATATATTTTTAACACTGAACAAATAAATAATTAAAGTGACTTGGTAGATTAATTATTTTAATGTATACACTCAACTATTTCATCTCACAAGTTTCCTGCACTATCATAAGATACATAAACTCTCAGGGCACATAATTATGATGATTTTACCAAATTAATTTGCAATTTCAACAAATTACTCCTGATGGCCAAGAAGCTTAAACCCATAAGATTAAAGCCTAAGATGCCACATATATGAAATATTATTGATACTTTATTTTTAAAATCATGGGAATTTTACAATAATTTATATAAAATTTAAATGTTTTTCTTAACACAGTAATCATTTTCCCCATAGTCTTGAGGGTAAATTTTATCCTTCAGGAAGATGTGCCTAACTGATCCTGGGATTTTGTGTACCTCTAGGCATGCCATCTTATGCCCCTAGGGATACAACATCCCAGTTTCAAGACCATACGGTTATATGACACAGAAACTGGAGCAATCCTTTTCAACCCTAAGTCATATCACATACTCTTCTTCTCAAAACTTTTTAGTAGCTACCCATCTCCTTGTGAATAAAGTCTATGCCTTCCCCAGTGTTCACAATGCTCACAATCTGGACTCCTTTACTTCTCTGATGTTATTCTTGCCCTCACTCACTCTTCTTTAGCCATTTTATCTTCTTTCTCATTACTCAAACATGGCAGGTATGTCCATTCCTGAGGAGGTGTCCACCTTTTAATCTCTTTGCCTGGAAATCTCTTAAATGGGCTCCATATGGCTCACTTCCCTCATTCTTGTCACAGCTCACAGCTGCCTTCTTATTGAGGCTGGCCTTGACCCTCAATACCACACACTATCCCCTCCTCTGATTTTTCCCTTTAGTACTTAGCTGACATACTATATATTGTGTCTATTGTCTGCCTCCTCCAAGAAAAATGTAAATTCCTTGAAGGCAGAGATGTTTGCCTGTTTTGATCACTTCCGTAAACGTGGTTCACAGAACAGTATCTGAAATATAAGACCCACCCAAATAATCATAGAAAATTCATACATTTTTATTAATGCACAATAGGAATGCTATTATTTCTGTGTGTGGATTCCTATGTTCTTATTAATATGCATGTCATAGACTGTGAAATCAATGAAGCAAACAGCATGTTCTTTGAGTAAACTATTTAAACTATGTTTAATTCATATACTTAAGCAGAAAACAGAACATATAGTGAATATTCCATAAATATGTTAGGTTAATGATGCCAGTGTTGAAATTAGGCCACTATGGTCTTGAATTGTTTTTAATGGAGTTCTGACAAAATTTTGGTAAAACATTATTGAACAACTCTTATATCATGTTAGCACCTTTTTTTTCCAGGATAAACAAACTTTGAGGTAACTATTGTAATTTTATTTTTATGGAAAATGTTTAATTTCATCTAGAAAATGTTAGCTGCTTTAAAATAAGTTGTAAAAATAGCAACATGTCACATGGTAGATATGTGTGCATGTGTATATAAATATATATACACACATATACACACACAGACACACAAGTACATACACACACTAATTCTTTATGAAATCAATTTGAGTTAGGCATTCATTTGGCTAGTAACAACAAACCAGTGCCACATAATTTCTCAATAACATGTCTCTCGGGCATTGCTTTAATGATAAAATCCACACTTTTATTTTGGCAGCTTGATTTTCAAAATTATTTTAATTTATAGAGATAAAAGTAAGTAAGCCTTATTTTACCTCCATTAAGTTGTGCATATTGACTGTTATTTAATTTTTTCTACCATTTATCATTCACCCAGACTTTTAAATATTATCCACCTGATTCAGAAAATAAAAGAAGACTAAGTTCCTAGTTTATACCTAATATTTGTTTACATTTTTCTTGCATCACTTCTTCTTATTTAAACTATCTGCATTGGAGAAAAGCAAATGAACAGACATTTTTAAATGGCAATTTCATTTGTACTGTTTTAGTCACCTTAAAATATGCTAACCTCTTTTAAATTATTGGTCACCAGCATCAAGACAGTTTTAAAAAGTTGAACTCCATATCTAATGTTTTTCCTGCACTATTATCATTAGAGAATCAAGGACCTGTAAGCCAAAATGGGCATATTTTTATGCCATGTTCCAAGACTGCTAATACTGATGAGGGGGACAGCTTATTACGCTAGTTCCAATTAGTATGAATTGTTGACATTTAATAGTATGTTATCAAAAGATGAAGAAACAAAGGAAAAGAAAAATTGGGCCATCAAAAGGACATAATTTCCATAAACAAAGTCTGACAAACAGAATAATTCGCATAATTCCTTGAAAGAGGAGGTGTTACAAATAATGTTATAAATATATAACATTTATTGAGCACTCTTTTTTTTTTTTTTTGAGACGGAGTCTCGCTCTGTCACCCAGGCTGGAGTGCAGTGGCGCGATCTCGGCTCACTGCAAGCTCCGCCTCCCGGGTTCACGCCATTCTCCTGCCTCAGCCTCTCCGAGTAGCTGGGACTACAGGCGCCCGCCACCACGCCCGGCTAATTTTTTGTATGTTTTTAGTAGAGACGGGGTTTCACCGTGGTCTCGATCTCCTGACCTCGTGATCCGCCCGCCTCGGCCTCCCAAAGTGCTGGGATTACAAGCGTGAGCCACCGCGCCCGGCTATTGAGCACTTTTTATGTGCCAAGCAATGTGCTAAGTACTGTACATAAACTATCTCATTATTCCTAGCAACAGGTCTGTGAAGTAGATTTTTATCTTTTCCCTCTTAGAGATGAGAAAAATAAAGCCAAAGTCCCTCAGCTAGTAAACTATGTCTTGACCTCCAACTCAGACCTCTGTTCTCAATGCTTATGTTCTATTTGAGTTCTACTTAAGACACAGGAGATGTAAACTACGAGGAAGTGATTCCACTGACCTTTGGAATTTATGTGCTTTTTGTCCTCAGCTCCAGTTGTTCACCAGTTGTGTAAGCCAAGGGTAAAACAAGAGTGGAAAAGAAGGAAGGTCTTTAGGAGTACCTCCATTCGGTGTGGTATTTCAGAGCGGGTGATGGATTTGCAATGGATGCAAGGATTGACAGAAGAAGATAAACAGAAGGAACTAGAGTTATTAAGGAAAATAAATTGTCAAGAAATTAATGAGTGAAAGAACAAGGCAGAGAGGTGAAAGAGATGTGCAGGATCCATAGAGCTCTGCCAGAGACCCTTCTCTTCCCCGAAGATGGCTGTCTGAAAGACAGCAGCATTCCATGATCCCCTGGGCAACAAGGACTTCTCATCTACAAGGCTCACATGATCCTGTTACCAACACCAGAAATACACTAATGCTGGCTGGTAGCACCTTGCTGAGGGTAACAGAAATACACAAAGGTTGTCCTGACAATTCTCATCAGTAGGTCTACCTTTATGGTGGAGAAAATAACTCAATATAGCATGATGAAGGAACAGGTAAATTGATACTCTCTGAACCCAATACTAAAATGTGATCACCAGATGTCCACAAAAATATCCCTGAAAGATGAAAGACTGATAGTAAACTATAAAGTCATTTCAGTGTTCTTAGAGTAGCCATTGTTTAGTGTTTAATTTTTCTAAGTTTATCATTGTCATTATTGTTAATCATAGTAATTATCAGCCAAAAAAAACTGCATTTGGTAAATTCCTAAATTTTTGTTCTGACAATTTCACCTCTCTCAGTGGGGTAGAAAACACCCAGATAGAGAACGACGATCCTGTTCTTAATTTAGCCCAATGAAGAACTTCAGGAGGAGCTCCCTAGGCTTAGTTATGGTATGGAGTGGAGACAGCACAGACAATTGGAATTCTGGGGGTTGCACTGAGCAGATAGCCCTGTTGCCCATCTGTAGGAAGTATTAAAGTTGAACCTAGGAAGGGCAGATGGAAGTCTTAATTATCAGAAGAAGCCCCAATCCTTACTGCATTTGTTACACCATAATAAGGTACAGGGACCACAGCTATATTAGCAAATTCCAGTATGGCAAACAAGAAAAGTAAACTAAAAATCAAACCCTAGAATGATGGAGCCTAAGCCATGGACCATATTAGTCTGCAGCCTGGGGGTTGGGACCCCTGGTCTAAAGGATGCCAACTGTTCTGTTGGTGGAGTGGGCAGAGGAAGATGAATTCTGGAGAAACTGTGCCTCCAGGTTCACTTTGTAGAACACATAAGTACTCTCTGGTAAGTTTCTGGAGTGGCACTGCACACCTATTCCTTTGACCCGTGTTGATCACAATAAACCAGTTACTTAAAGTCACCTCTATCACATCGTGGTTCACTGGGAAATAAAGGTGCTTTCTTGAGCCAGGCAAATAATTGAATCATAGATGATAAAGAATGTCAGGAATGGAGAGAACACCCAGAAATATAATACCACAAAATTAATTGCCACCTGGGTACTAAATGGCAATCTTCCAGCACCCAGCATCACTGGATGATGCATATATACCCATCATTGGATGATGCAGCTATATCAAGTAGAGATGCACATATACCCAGCCCCACTTATAAAATTTTAGTTGAAATATAACTAGTGATGTGGAACCTAATATAATAGTTTCTATCCACAGATTCCAAAGGGGAAGCAACACATATCAAAATAATTGCAGAGAAGTCATCTTATGCTTCCAAATTTGTACTTAACATATATGGAAAAATAAACATAAATCTATTAAATACATATATATAGATACACAATATATATACACACATACCCATATATATATATAGCCTAATTGTTCTTCCCTTGGGTTCGACTCCACTGAGTGTTTCCTTGTTCTAAAAATTGACTAGCAATACAGAGTCCTCTGGGTGGACTAACATTGTTTTAAGAATGTAGTTCATCACTGAGATGCTGAAGTAGAGAGGAGAATTGAAATCAGAGTAGTAGCTTAAATGTGTTCAGCAAAGGTGTAGAATACCACCGCCAGAATGGAACTATCAGAAATAAACTCTATCCTAAGGTTAGTGGTAAAGGAAGGGACATAGAAGGCCCTTAAGCTAGTCATGCCTTCGTCATCTGTGCAGATGTACTGTCATAACTGTTCCTGTGACCAACCAAGGTTAGTGAGTGATGCAGGCTGAACTCAAGAAGGTGGCCCCAAAGGAAAGTGCTCAGGCCTCAGAGAAGATTTTGTTGGTTAGTTGATCCTACTGCCTCAGCAAGGACAGCTACATGCATAAACAGAAATGGGACAGAGTTTTCCTGGGGAAGTAATATACTCCCAGCCTGCTGGAGTCATCGGTACATCAAAGTCAGTTTGCAGGGTGGAAGTCAACAGAATCTTTGGATGCACAAGGCTTCAAATCCATTCAGAGAACACATGAAACTCTTTGCCTTCTTGAGGTCAGTAATTGCGACAAAAAGGATGGAAAAATTAGCAGTGACTCATTGTCAGTAACTAGAAAACGTTAGAAACGACAAGATATGCTTGATAAAACCAGTATCTCCCAGATCTAATACCTCATCTAGCATTTTTCAGATGCTTGTGATCACGTACACAAGAGAGTCCCACTGAATTGCCAGAGGTTGTTTTAAGTTTCCATTTTTATCTTTATCTTTTCTGTATGCAGAAGACCTGTGGGGAAATGCCTGCATATTTGGAAATCTAACCCATCTCCTTTTTGGATAAAAGGAGTCTAGGGGCCAAGCTACAAGTTTTCATATGTGGCTATGGAGCAAGATGGGGCAAAATATGCAGAAGTAGCATCCTAAACCGTGTTTATAGCAGGGATTGAAGCCACATTATCATGTACAAGTGGAGTAGATGGAATGGTGAGTCAAGAATAAAAGATATCATTGTTGAAATCCAAGTTGAACCCATACAGAAGAAAGATAAAGCTGTCACCAGATATCAAATATCCAGCAGTGACTTTCAATGTTCCCCAAGATGATGTGACAGAGTTTTTGGAAGAGTGGATGGAAAGAGAAACAAACGCTTGCAGATGAGATTGCTGAACAATGAAGTATAATATCTGAAAAATTATGAAGATAGATGGTAAAATTTAGTGGAAAGGTGAATAATGAGGACTGCCAGTTGACTCACATGTGACCAGGTGAAGAAGGAGGACTCAAATCTCCAAGTTCTAGCTGATTTTGCCATTACATTTTTGCTCAGTACTAGAAAGGACTTAATGATAACTGATGGCAATAAATAGAGCTGCCTTGGCAGACAGATATTTCTCTGAATTCTACTAGAATTTGAACACCTGTCAGAGGTGTTGTCAAATGGTTTCTGAAGCCGGGCGCGGTGGCTCACGCTTGTAATCCCAGCACTTTGGGAGGCCGAGGCGGGCGGATCACGAGGTCAGGAGATCGAGACCACGGTGAAACCTCGTCTCTACTAAAAATACAAAAAAAAAAAATTAGCCGGGCATGGTGGCGGGCGCCTGTAGTCCCAGCTACTCGGAGAGGCTGAGGCAGGAGAATGGCATGAACCCGGGAGGCGGAGCTTGCAGTGAGCCGAGATTGCGCCACTGCACTCCAGCCTGGGCGACAGAGCGAGACTCCGTCTCAAAAAAAAAAAAAAAAAAAAAAAAAGGTTTCTGATACAGAGTCTGATGTAGGGACAGCTGGCTCTTACATCCACTTTGGCTCTTAAACAACAAGATACCATGACCAGAGTGAATATGTAAACTTCTCTCTTATTTTATAAATCAGGAGATTGATCCTCAGAAAAGGTAGGTGACAGTGATGGTTGATTTTACCTGTCCACTTGACTGGATTAAGGAGTACTCAGATAGTCGGCAAAGTATTAATTCTTTGTGTGTCTGTGAGGCCACTTGTGGAGGAGATTAGCATTGGACTTGCTGGACTGAATAAGGAAGCAAGATCCACCCTCACCCAGTGTTGGTGAGCACCATTCAATTGGCTGAGACTCAGAGAGAACAAAAAGGCAGAGGAAAGGCATAATCACTTTCTCTTTCTCGGTCTTCTGGAACTAGGTCATCCCTCTTCTCCTGTCCTTGTGTACCAGAACTCCAGGTTCTATGGCCTTTGGACTCCTAGACTTGCACCAGTGGCCCCCTGAGTTCTCAGGACTTTGACTTCAGACTGAGAATTACACCACTGGCTTCCCAGATTCTGAGGCCTTCAGATTTGGGTTGATCCACGCTACCAGCTTCCCTGGTTCTCCAGCTTGCAGATGGTCCATCCTGGGTCTTCTTAACCTCCATAACTCCTTAAGCCAATTTCCCTAACAAATCCCATATAGTCTGTCTGTCTGTCTATCTATCATCTATCTATCTATCTATCTATCTATCTATCTATCTATCTATCTATCTATCATCATCATCTATCTATCTTATTGGTTCTGTTTCTCTGGAGAACCCTGACTAAAATAGAGACTTAAGAAAACTATAATGTAGGGGCCGGGCACGGTGGCTCACGCCTATAATCCCAGCACTTTGGGAGGCCGAAGCAGGTGGCAGTTTCAACAAATGAAACTTAAAAACCCTCACTAAAGCAGGACAAAAAATGATCTCCCCATAAAAGTCTAGGTTGAAAGGCAGGCTTTGCTTTGCGAGGTGGACAGGGACCCATTTTACTATTGTGTTCCCTCTTAGGGCATTTTCCTCAGCCTCATATTTGAGATTGGCTGACATTCATGTCCACATTCTGACCCATGATAAGAAGAGAGGAAGTAGAGGGCAAGCAATAAAATGTTAAACGGATTAATTTTGTTACTGAAGGATTTCTTAAGATATTTAGATCACTAATGTGTATTATGATTCTTTAATAGAGAGCTTTTTATAAGAAGAATTTAGAATAAATATTGGACAACAGAACTCTTTTTAAAGAGTATCTCGGGGTTAGTTTTTTTTAACAGAACATATCATCAGAAACATTAGCCTATCAAATTCTTCTAGTTATAAAAGTAGAGACTCATCTACCTCATCTGCCCTTAAAAGGATAAAAGGATCCTTGGGGTAATCACTACCTCAGGTCTCCAGCCCTACTTTTAAAGTTCAAGTTGAAATATAACTAATTATGTGGAGCCTAATATAACAGTTTCTATCCACAGATTCCAAGGGGGAAACAACACAAATCAAAATAGCTGCAAAAGAATTCATCTCACCGCTCCTAAATTTGTGCATGTGTTTTGAAATAGGCATAAAATGCTTTCTTCAATTGAACTTGTTGAAGAAGGAAAACTCTTTACCCACACATTAAAAAAATATACATCCCTAGGCTACAGTCAAGTATTTTTAACACTTGTTAGGAGTCATCCAGCCTTGTAAGTTTAGAACAGGGTACCAGCAGAGAAGGCTTAAAATATAAGAGTGGGAGTTTTGCTGTTGGGATAAATTCAGTAGCAGTTGTGGTTACAGCAACAAAGCTCAGGTTCTCTGCCATGCCCCAATAAGTCAGGTCTCTCTCCTGGTTCTCCACCTACTGCTCTGATTGCTCTTCTTCTGCCTTCCTTCTTCCACTATCATTTCTTTCTGATCAGATGCAATGTTTTAAATGTAAAGAATATCATATTTAATTTACTAATAATGATAATGGGCTAATAGTAGCAAATGATTTTTAATAAAATTTAAATGTATCTGGGATCATCCCTGTAATTAGCAGAAGTCCCCCTCACTTTCATCTGGAGACTCTTTCTTCGGAGAAGAGTGAGATTTACAGTGAGCAGGTTGGTAATTGCCCTTTACTTTGGGTAGGATCATGCAATTGAATTTCAAGTGTGAATACAATATATTTTGAAGCAGAAAAAAGGGCATGCTTCTGTTCTAATCATGAGCAACAATGCTTCTGAATAATTTTTATGAAGCACAGAACTAGTCGTAGCTGTCTTCTATTAAACAGCGTTCAGGGACTCACTACTGTCCAAGGATGAAGTGCAAGCCCCTTAGCATGGCAAGCAAGATCCTTTCTGATGTGATTCCTGGCTGCTTTACCTTTGTAGGTTCCACCCCTCTTCACCATGTACCCTTAGTTTCTGTACTACTGAGTATTCTGAATTATAACATACATTTTTATGCGTCTGTTTCATTCTCACATTGTTATCTCCATTGGTAACATTTTTCCCTTTCCAATATCATCTGTATATCAAGCTACCAATCTTGTAAATTCCAGGTCTTGTGAAGACTTTACCAATCAACTAAAGCAGATTCCTTTGTGTGGATACAGCATTATAGCTCCCTCCCTCACCAAAACTGACAATGTTGCTATAAGGATCAATCAAATTTAAAAAAAAAAGGTTTGTGAAGGTGTTTCTGAAATCACAAACTAATACAAAAATATTTTGAAGTTATCAGCAGGACGTGCTTAATAACTCTCCTGAGGCCAGGCACGGTAGCTCATGCCTATAATCCCAGCATTTTGGAGGCTGACGCAGGAGGATCACCTGAGGTAAGGAGTTCGAGACCAGCTTAACCAACATGGTGAAACCCAGCCTCTACTGAAAATGCAAAAATTAGCCAGGCATGGTGGCGGATGCCTGTAATCCCAGCTACTCGGGAGGCTGAAACAGAAGAATCGCTTGAACCCGGGAGGCGGAGGTTGCAGTGAGCCGAGATCATGCCACTGCACTCCAGCCTGGGCAACAAAAAAAAAAAAAAAAAAAAAAAAAAAAAATATCCAAGACAATTTTGAATTTTTATTTTTCTCCTTTGACATTGACATAAACACTGTTATTGTGGCTCCTTCTCCTTTTATTCTGTCTCTGGGAAGGCAAAGAGCAGGCTGCTAATCAGAAGAGTCCCAGCTGGAATGAAATTGAGAGTGTGGGTGCAGAACAAAATGTTATTAACACTGTGGGCAGAAGCAAAGGATCAGAGAAATGCTTTCTTCCTAGAAATAGCTTCTGGGCTCTGCTCCACCTAGTTTGCACCTCCAGGTATTAGCTTAAAAAGGTAGGGGCAAATATTTCAAACCTGCCCTGTCTCTGTAAGTAAAGGTGATCACAGATGTCTGAGCATACTGAGAACATTGTGTAGACCCATTCAATATGATAATTATTTATTAGCAGGCCTTTGGTAAGGTGCCAGAGACACAAAGACAAGGCAAAGCCTCTGCTTCAAGTTGTTCACCTTCTAATAGATGAGAAGGAAACAAAACCAAGATTACCACTGAGTGGGATATACTTCATAATACAGCCAAGTATTACAGATGTAATAGAGACAGCCAAGTATTAGGGGCAGAGCTAACAAAATTTCCAAGGTTGGAGGCAAGCAGGTGATCAAGAGAGGCTTCAGGTGGACAAATTTTAAAAGGATATTATCAATATACTTAAACAACTTTCCACCACAAATCTGGTTGCATTTTTTGTCTACACTTTCAGAATATAAGCTTTATATTTATCACTTGGTCAAATATCTTATGAATTTGATAAATGCTATAACATATATTTTGACTTACTAAATAAAGCTTCCCTTTCTTTCTCTAGCCTTCTATCTTGTCTAAATTTTAAATAAACTTTATGTTTATTTAAACAGAACTTGACGTTATATTTAAAATTATGATTCCAAATATTGCTCTTCTTTACCAAGAAATCTCTACAGTCAAATATTTTCAGTTTTATGGCACTCCATGTCATAACCAGTTTCTTATAAACTCAATTTTATTTTGAGTTTATTTCAATTTTAAGACACTTCTCACACCCTATTGCTTTCATTTCTTTATTTTAAAAACTATCAACACTTTTTGCTTCATCTTTGAAGGCAGAAGATCTTATTAAGTCCAAGTAACATTTAATGTGGTCACTATAGACAGACATTGCAAGGTCAAAGCCAGAAACCAAGCCAACATAAGACCCTGAGCAACAGGCTATTTTATGAGCAATTTTTGGTCACATTCTTTAGGTTCTTAAGTATTTCCAAAAAAAAAAAAACTTCAAAGCATCTTTTGCTAGAATATATTCAATAAAAATAATTTATCTCCACTGATAAATATGAGAAATTATTAAACCCCCTAGTTAATGCAAACAATAGAAAACGGGAAATAAACTTGTTGTTTATAAAAATATTTAGAGGAAACTTAATTAGATTAAACCCAACTGGGAACTCTGGAAAAATCTTCAAAAAGGCAAAAGATGACCCTCATTTTGTTGTCTCCATTTGGGTAGTGGCCTTGTGGTCATGCATATGTACTCGTCTGATGGCAAGTTTCTTGAAGAATTTCAATATAAAAACTTTGCTTTTGTTTGAGTCTGGTCACCAGTCAAATAAGAGAAAGCCTTCACTGGCTATGCACTGTCCCAGCTTCCACTAGTAGGAAACACAAGAAAGCAATGAGGCTAAAAACAGAATAAGAGCCAACAATCACAGTGTGTCTCCTAGGGTGAAGGGCTAATTTAATGCTGCTCTTTCACAACACTCACAAGTAAATAGTTTTCATTCATGCTTTAATTAATCAGATTAATGTAAGCACTAGTTGGATGGAATAAATGTTCGTCTTTTCCATTCTTGTGTGTTATGATTTGCTTATTGGTAACTCAGCTCCATTTCAGATAGCTTAGAGGAATAATTCTGCCTATTCAAGCATGCTGACAGAGCTGGTTCCAACATAAAATATCTCTGCATCTCAGAGTATGGCTCAAAGGTATCTGCAGAGAATATACCATTTCTATTAAATCAAGCAGGAACATTTGTCCCAAAGAGATGAAGCAAAAAAAAAAAGCACTCTCTTATGAGGCCCAGACTGAATGTTCTATGAGACTATTTATTTCCTTATGCCATACTATTCTTTTTTTTCTTCATCTTTAATTTTAATCTCAGGGTACATGTGCAAGATGTACAGGTTTGCTGCATAGGTAAATGTGTGTCATGATGGTTTGCTGCACAGATCATCCCATCACCTAGGTATTAAGTTCACCATCCTTTAGCTATTTTCCCTGATGCTCTCCTTCCCCTCATCCTACCCCACTCCAACAGGCTCCAGTGTGTGTTGATCCCCCCATTGTGTCCATGTGTTCTCATAATTCAGCTCCTATCAATGATAGCCATGCTATTCTTTATGGCAAAACATCTCTACCTTCTCTCCACCTCCTCCTGAGGGCTGGCTTAAAAGTCACCTCTTTCTGATCCCGTCCTTGACAGCCTCAGCCCACATTACCTTTCTTCTCTAAGAAATGCTGTTTTTTTTTTCATTATTCTGACACTTAAATAATAGAATAATGCTTTGATGTGTACTTGGCCTAAGAAAGAATGTGGGTTTAGAGCAAGAGAATCCTTGGGTGAAATCCTCGTTAAAATATGACACCAGATTTGGGCGGGAACACAGATCCAAACTAGCTCTGCGACCCTGGGTACTTCACTTAACCTTTCTAGTATCAGTTAATACCTCTGTGATACTCATCTGTAACTACCTTGTAAGGTTGTGAAATTAAGTTAAAAAAATGTAGAGTGCCTAGAACAGAGCAGACATTCCATAGAGGTTATTAGATTATCTGTACAGATGATATTATAAATGATGATAAAGAAGATTTATTCATGTTTATTACATTTTTGGCTACAGAAAGAAATACATTTTAAGTATAATTGGGATTCAAAGTCTATTTAATAAGATCACTTTCCTCATTTCAATTACTCAGCCCTCTTCCTATCATTTACTTCTTAAAGAACAAAGCAAAAAACTGATTTCTAAGGACTCAGTCTCATAGTTTGTGAGAAAGTGAGGAATTGCTTTTCAGATTATTTTCATTTTAAACCTTTAACTCTTCAGAAAGTAATCCCTTCCTTGAAAAGGGAAGTTTACCACCACACAAAGAGCAATATATATATGGGTATATATAGATGAGATTACACACAAACACCCACATACACTTACATACATACATACTAAAACACACACACATACTGTGTCTATAAATATATATTCCCTAATCCCAGTGAAAACTAATGAGGTCCTAGGCTAGGCACAGTGTCTCATACCCATAATCCCAGCACTTTGGGAGGCTGAGGCGGGTGGATCATCTGAGGTCAGGAGTTCAAGACCAGCCTGGCAAACATGGTGGAACCCGTCTGTACTAAAAATACAAAAATTAACCAGGCATGGGGGTCCATGCCTATAATACCAGCTACTCAGCAGGCTGAGGCAGGAGAATCGCTTGAACCAGGGAGGCGGAGGTTGCAGTGAGCTGAGATCACACCATTGCACTCCAGCCTGGGTGACATAGTGAGACTCTGTCTCAAAAAAAAAAAAAAAAAGAAAAGAAAAGAAAAAAAAGAAAACTAATGAGGTCCTAAACTATGACAGAGGTCACAAAATGGAAAGAAGAGTAGGTATGCTGATATGGTTTGGATCTGTGTTCCCACCCAAATCTGGTGCCAAATTGTAATCCTCCATGTTGGAGGTGGGACCTGGTGGGAGGTGATTGGATCATGGGGGCAGTTTCTACTGGTTTATCACTATCTCTTTTGTGCTGTCCTCATGATAGATCTATCACAAGGTCTGGTTGTTTAAAAGTATGTGGCACCTCCCCCATCTCTCTTCCTCATGCTCTGGCCATGTCGTGAAGATGCTAGCTCTGGCTTTGTCTTCTGCCGTGATTGTAAGCTCCCCAAGGCCTCCCCAGAAGCAGTTGCTGCCATGCTTCCTGTACAGCCTGTAGAACTGTGAGCCAATTAAACCTCTTTTTTAAAGAAAAATAGATGACCCAGTCTTAGATATTTCTTTTTGGCAATGTGAAAATGAACTAATACATATGCTATGAGACTGCATATTTGTGTCTCGTCAAAATTCACATGTTGAAATCTTAATCTCAAAGCTGATGGTATTAGGAGGTAGGGCCTTTGGTAGATGGTTAGGTCATGAGGGTGAAGCCCTCACAAATGGGATTGGCACCCTGATAAAATAAATCTAGCAATTCTACTCCTAGGTATATACTCAAGAGAAATACAAACATACATTCATACAAAAACTTGTACATGAATGCTACTAGTAGGATTATTCATAATCCCCCAAAAGTGAAAACAACCTAAGTGACCATCAACTGATGAATGGATAAATAAAATTTGATATAGCTATATAATGAAATACTATTTGACAAAATGAGTGAAATACTGATACATCCTATATTACGGTTGAGCCTCAAAGTTTATTATGCTAAGGGAAAGAAGCCAGTCACAAAAGACCACATCACATATAATTCCATTCATATGAAACATTTAGAATAGGAAAATTGATAAAGACAGAAAGTGGATTAGTGGTTTCCTAGGGCTGAGGATGCAGGGATGGAAAGTTGGGGGGAAATGGAAAGTGACTGCTAATGAATATGGAGTTTCTTGTTGGGGGTGATAAAATGTACTAAAATTGATTGTGGTGATAGTTGCATGAATCTGTGACTATACTAGAATTTACTGCATCATACATTTTAGATGAGTGAGCTTTATAGTATGCAAGTCGTCTTAATGTAAGTTGTTAAAAATCAAACTGAATGTGTTGGAGAAGGAACATGTATGAAGGATAAGTTTAGTCTCACTCTCGGTTTCTCGCTTGGATGATGAGAGACTAGAAACAGGACCACAGAAATAGGAGAAAAGTCATTAAGATGAATGTTGTCATCAAAGCCATCAGGGAGCAGAATTACATAGAATTAGGAGTCAAGATTACAAAATAAAACAGAAATAACAACTAACATAAGGACAGGAATATGTTCTTGTATTTGGCAGTTTTAGGACATTAGTGAACCCAGGGAAATTGGTTTCTGAGGAATAGTAGGGGTGCAGAATAAATTGCAGTAATCAGGATTAAACAGGAGATTTATCATTTCTTTTGTTATTTCTGGCAATTTGGCTAAAAGCATATATACATAGGTAAGACACAATCTTTAGACTATCCTTAACATTCTTTCCTTTTTACCCAAATTTAATAGCTTTGCTCCTCCTTTTATGTTACATTGTACCCAGATGTGAAGAATTTAGAGGGTTTTCTTCCTGTATCCTTTCCCAATTAATACTCACCATCTTCAGCTTAGAACTGAATCATAAATCCTGGCTTCAAGAATTCTAAGGTACATGCCTCTCAAGTCTGGCTCTGGGAATATTTTGCTTAAGAAACCCTCAGGTAGAGGAAACTGCTGCATAGGATGAGGAAATCATTGCAGCCTCACTTTAACCAAATCTACATAATAATGTGATGGGTTGAGGAATAGGGAAGTTTATTTCGTGATAAATACCTATTGCCCAGGTGATGCTGACACTTCCTTCAGCTTCTGGCACAAATGCATAAGGTAGTTAGACTTGGTTAAGACTCTGTAGTCCTTTGGTCACCAAACATGGTTCAAGACCGGACATGAGTCCCAATCAGAGCCAATGCATTGGAATATCAGAGCTTGGAAACTGTTTAAAGAAAGGCAGACTCTGTTTTCAATTGAACTAGAACTGTAAGGATATAAACATGGAGCTCCTGGAGGCCACTGTGGCACAAGACAGGAGAGCGTATCTATGACTAAAGCCAATAGTGAGGAAAGGAAAGGAGTGAGGAAAGAAAAGCTTCTAAATTCTTCACATCTGGGTACAATGTGAAGCTGGAAGACAGGATGGATCCAAATGATTTCATTTGATTCCCTGGGTGTGGACTTGTCTGAAGCCATACCAGCCTCTGGACTTTGAAGTATCATGAGCCAATAATCTCTCTCTATGCTCAAGCCAGTTGTAGGCAGGTATTCTGCCACTTGAAGCCACATAATTCTTATTGACTTTTACATCACTGTTTCTAAAATGTCTGCTTTTTGGCAGGCAAAAGAGAACTGAGCAGTTATTTTCCCAGCCAACTCAAGTCCCTACATAAAAATAAATAAATCATAACTTGAAGCTGGCTTAACAAACATCATTTCTTTCCAAATGTTATTGATTATTAATGTGATCAATCTAACCCTGTGTAAAACACATAAATGGAATAGCACTATATTTTTAAAAATCTTTTAATTTGCGAGTGCTCAGGGAAACCATCTGATATATGATAGCTCTCAGAAAGCAGTTTTAGTTCTAGCACTGGAAAGTCTTGTGTTCAATTACAAATATGGCTTATTAAACAGCAATCTCATTTTATTTGCTCTTACCCATACTGGACTTCGCTTTTGCTAATACTTAGGACACGCCCTGTGAATTAAGCTCTTAGGAAAATGCCTTTAATCTTTCCTGCAATTGACATTCATATTTAAAATGGTGTAAAGATGTGTTATGAAAATGCAATGCCCACAACTTATGAAAGAGACGTGGGAGAGAAGCTTGCCTTGGTACCTCATTTATTTCCTTCAGGTTTATAATCTATGGAATGGAGTCTGTCCATACTTTCTTCTTCAACAGTTAGCTTGCTATTGTGCAGTGACACATAGAATTGTAGGACTTAAGTTTCTACATGTTATTTAAATATTACTCTCTATATTTACATATATATTAGCTATTATTATTCACTTTCAATATATAAATATACATATTTTTGTGTATATATGTATTAAATATATAGCCAAAATTGTCTACAGTCTGAATTATTAATCCTTCTCCATGTCACCAACCCATCATAATCAGAATAGACCTTCCTTTCTATTGGAGCTTTTCTATCTAGATCACTGGGGTGATCAAGAATTTGCTTGATTGTGTGATTTACTTATGTCAGACTCTAGAGGGCTGGCAGTGGTCCTTAGGAGGTGAGAAGTCTGGTTTATGATTATAACTGTTACTTGCTTAACAAATTGTCTACTTGTTGCTTAAGACTTTACTACTCAGGAAAAACAATTAATAAACTAATTTAAGAAATATAAACTGCTTCCTTAATCTTAATTTATTTTTTAAAATCAGTGCTGAAAGAGTGTTCTAAGCTTGAAAATTTGTAGAATAGTTTTGTTTAATGCATTCAAGGTCATATACTAGTTTATTTTAAAATTTTTGTCCTGCTTTGTTCTAAAAAGACTTAAGGAAACTGAGACATTAAGCAAAATCTTACCTCCCAGTCCATTCCTGGTTCCATGCCAGTGTGCTGAGCTGATGATGCAGACCCACCTCCTGTCATCCCCACCATCTTAGAATGCGGGCAAGAAGACTCTACGCCCAGCACAAATGACTAGCTGTCATTTGTGAAGCCTCTTGCTCATTGCCACATTCCCTTCTTCAGTCAGCCTTCAGGAAGAAGGTCATTCCTCTGCTGACTAAGCTTTCCAGTGCCCCCCAGGCAGCCCTTTCACTGTGAGAAGCCTCTTAGTGAAAGGCAGGACTGGTCAACCCTAAGGAAGAGTTGTATAGAATAGATTTCTAATTAGTGAAGAGAAATGTTCATGCCACTCACTCAAAAAAAAAAAAAAAAAAAAACCCAGTAAGCTGCATTATTGACAGTTATCATCACTTATATCATGCTGCCTGTCAGTGACAATATAAATAATGCTTGCTTAATTAATCTACAAATAAGCAATGAAGAATCAATGTAGGAGTATGGAAAATCCAAATCTTTATTTTCTTCAAAGTGTAAGAGGCTAAATGATCATATTAGATGTTAAACCCAAGTGTTTCTCTGTGTACATAAGAGGTAGAGATAATATAATAGAAAGAAAACTTTATACAAATGTGAGTAAAAATACATGTTTAAAAGATATATGCTTGTAAAGAAATGCTACAATATTTCAGTAGTAATTTCCATTTTAAAAAGATAGTGTCATTGTATTAATCTTGTGAATAATCCTATAAAATAGAACCAGAAAAATTACATTTAAAGATGAGAACACAAGTGACTTGCCTAATATCACATAGCTTTTTAGTATCAGAAAACAGAAACTGGACCCCTTTCTTACACCTTATACAAAAATAACCTCAAGATGGATTAAAGACTTAAATGTAAGACCTAAAACCATAACAACCTAGAAGAAAACCTAGGCAGTACCATTCAGGACGTAGGCATGGGCAAAGACTTTGTGACTAAAACGCCAAAATCAACTGCAACAAAAGCCAAAATTGACAAATGGGATTTAATTAAACTAAAGAACTTCTGTTTAGCAAAAGAAACTATCGTCGGAATGAACAGGCAACCTACAGAATGGGAGAAAATTTTTGCAATCTATCCACATGACAAAGGTCTAATATCTAGAATCTACAAGGAACTTAAACAAATTTACAAAAAAAACCACAACCCCATCAAAAAGTGGGAGAAGGATATAAACAGACACTTTTCAAAAGAAGTCATTTATATGGCCAACAAACATATGAAAAAAAGCTCATCATCACTGGTCATTAGAGAAATTCAAATTAAAACCACAATAAGCTATCATCTCATGCCAGTTAGAATGGTGATCATTAAAAAGTCTGGAAACAACAGATGCTGAAGAGGATGTGGAGAAATAGGAACGCTTTTACACTGTTGGTCGGAGTGTAAATCAGTTCAACCATTGTGGAAGACAGTGTGGTGATTCCTCAAGGATCTAGAACCAGAAATACCATTTGACCTAGCAATCCCATTACTGAGTATATACCCAAAGGATTATACATCATTCTACTCTGAAGACACATGCACACATATGTTTATTGCAGAACTTTTTACAATAGCAAAGACTTGGGACTAACCCAAATGCTCATCAATGACAGAATGGATAAAGAAAATGTGACACATATACACCATGGAATACTACACAGTCACAAAAAAGAATGAGTTGTGTCCTTTGCTAGGACATGGATGAAGCTGGAAACCATCATCCTCAGCAAACTAACACAGAAACAGAAAACCAAACACCACATGTCCTCACTCATAAGTGGAAGTTGAACAATGAGAACACATGCACACAGGGAGGGGAACATCACACACCAGGGCCTGTCAGGGAGTGTGGGGAAAGTGGAGGGAGAGCATTAGGACAAATGCATGCAGGGCTTAAAGCCTAGATGATGAGTTGATAGGTGCAACAAACCACCAATGCACATGTATACCTATGTAACAAACCTGCACATTCAGCACATGTATCCCATGTAAAAAAATAAAACAACAGGCTTTGAGAAAATAGCTTAGTAATTTTGAGTGAATAGATTTTAATTTTTAAATATCTAAGAAAAATGTTTAACAGTAAAAACCCACGAGTCTACAATTATCTTAAAATTTTAAAAAATGTAATTAAAAAGTCCAGCAACCATGCTCACTTTTTGTAAGAGTTCTCCAATTTCCTACAGGTAACTACCTCTCTTCTGCTCTCAGTCAACCTGATTTGGGTGGGCTGACTTGATTCCCTTCTCTTAAGATAGTAATGTGACCCAGGTTTGGTTATTTAGAGGCTCACATTGTCCTGGCCCCTAGGATTAGCCAAGGTTGGACACCAGACCCAATCAGAAGCTATTAGAGGTTTTTCTGGGATTTCTGATGAAGTATTTGTTAATAAAATATATTCATGCTCACTGTTCTTGAATCTTGCTGAATGTCAGCCAGGACTTGCAGGAGTATATCATGTGCTGATAACCTCTCTAACAAGGAAGGAAGCATAGAAGAAAACTGGGCCAAAGGTGAGAGGAACAGATTCCAGATGCCATCATTTGAAGACTTGGGCCCAGACGTGCCCAAAGTACCTCTAGCTCCTAAAATTTTTACCTCCATGAGACTTTTATTTCCCCTTTGTCTTGAAGCCTTTTGAACTGAAGTTCTGTCACTTACAATCTAAAGAGCTCTAAAATTCACATCGTGTCAATATAGCCATATGATTTTCTTTAAATTAGCTTTCTAGCAGTACCGATTAATGCACTTCACATAAATCATTCTGTGTAAAGTCATTGACTTCAGAACATCTACGTCTTAAAGCCTTCTATCCCATTTTTGAAGCTTTATCTATTTCACATCAAGAGAAGAAATAATTTTTCTTTGAAGAGCCGTTGCAGTCAGGTATTCTATAGCACCTGTGCATACCTCAGGCTTCAGATAAGCAGCCATGTTAAAACTGCCATGTTGTTTGTGTTGTCAGTCCCCTTCTATAGACTGTGAGCTTGTTGCGATCAGGGACTGTATTTTATTCTCACTTATGTCCCATCATCCCAAAGAATGCATGGAACACCCTAAGCTTTCCATAAACACTTGTTAACTAAGTGAATAACCTGAGCTTTAATATTTTTTACACATCACAGTTACAGCCTCAAATTTTTCCTTGAAGTTTAAAGACAAGTTTCCCTGTCTCAATTCCCCTGCTTACATTGATTTTATGTGATTTTTTTTTTCACAAAAAAACACATCCAGCATGTTTCTTTAATCTGTCATAATAATTAAATAGCATAGGTGAATGACAAATTCTTACCTGGACGCTTCCGCCCCTAAGAAATAGAGCTAAACAGGCAATAGACATTTATTTATGTTTACAAATCTACCCAGGTCAAGTGACCTGAAACGTTCCTTTAACAATGGCTGCTTCCATTGCTGTGTTCTTAAAACTGAATAAATTATTAAATAGGGGGATAGATGGAATAAATTGGTAGAATCTACCTGAAGGCTGGGAGACCGACACTCTTAAAACAGTGAGAATAAATCAACAACTAATATTTATCCAAGTGCTTGCAATTGTCCAGCCCATGCAGAGCACCTGCCTTGGTGTTAACCAGCATTTAACTACTATGTAAGCAGGCTGCCAGGCCCTCCTTAATGCCAGGAATTATTTTGGAATCTAAAGTCTGTGTTTGCATTACCTGTCCTTCTATCTGGCTCCCTCTCGAGCCTCCCATAGCCAAAGCCTGCCCACCCACTCAATGAGACTGCCTGGTGCCGAAGCAAACCACTGTGTTAAGTCCATTTATTTCCTGCACAACAGCCCACCCTTATCTCACCTGCTCCACTTGAGACTGAACAATTAGGTCCAGGTGTGCAGTAACACACAGCAATGGGGACCAAAGCCAGGGCCATCTGTCTTGCTGGCCGATAGAGGGAAAGATATTTCTGGAAGACTACACGTTGCCAATTTGGGGCAAATTATATCTCCAGCTAGAGAAACATTTTATAAGGAAAGTAAAGGTGCTATTTTTTTTTTCGCCCAGAGAGAGATTAAAAAAAAATAAAACTTGTATTGTTAATCTATTGCAAGAAAAATAAATATACAGTTGCCCTCCAAAAGATGTTACAAAATACTTAGTGTTATTTATAAGGGGAGAGAAAAGAATTGTTTGAATCTGTCCATACAGTTGAGCATGTCTATAATAGGTTATGGTTTTTCTCCACAGGAACAAACTTTGTATGTTTAAAGTTACTTCTAAGTCTTTCTGTTCTCCAGGCTTAAAACATTATAACACAATTAACATTTCCCTATGGGATTTCTGTCCGCTTAACAATTGTGTTATTGCTACCCTTTTATTTGGGTAGATTTTGAGAATCATTATTGATAAACTCTGCCTACTCTTTTTAAAAGTCATTATTTGTCTCAAAACTCAGCAATTAAAAATTTATGGTATGAGTACTCCTGCTGACAGTGGCTCTTAATTTTACCACTTTTTTTCAGTTGCTTAATTAGGTCTCAGGCTAGAAATGCTACATTAGAAAATGCATTAGTTTTGTTATCAAAGAAATAATCCTTTCTTTCAGAGAGGTTTGTAATTTATTTTATGGTCTTGCCCATTTGTTTACACAATTATTTACTATTTAAGCTATTGTGTACCAGAAAATACATTAGAAAATTTTGAGATACAAGGACAAGTAATATATTAAAGCTTTCATAAAGTTTATAATCTACTAGATGATCTAAAATATTTAACAATTCTAATACACATCTACAGATAATAAATGACAAAAGAGAGCAATAGAAGAATGTGGTTGGATTTAGAGTAGGGAAAAACAGCTCTTAGAAGTATGGGAAACAGGTAGCATATGCAATGGATTATATAATTTATAATATTTTGTTACTTATTGTATTGTGAAAAACAAGCATATTCAAAAGCAGCAAGAACAGTATAATGGACTTATCCCCATATGCACCCATTTCCAAAATTTTAACAAACTTGATTCATCTATTTATTTTACTCTTTCTGAATTATTTTAAAACAAAAACCAGATTTTTATAACATTGTATCCTTATGTTATACAGGATATATTTCCAAAATATACCCTCATTTTTAACATAACACAATGCCATTATTACCCATAGCAAAATAAATATAATTCCTTGTTTTTATTTAGTAACTTGTCCATATTCAAAATTCCTCTCTTACCTAAAAAATGCCTTTTTGTAGTTGGTTTGTTAGAATTGGATAGTGGATATTTTGTGGAAAGTCATGAATATTAGGTTCAGGAGTTCAATACTGATTTTATTGACTACAGCAGGAGACTGGGGCTTCTTAAAGATTTTGTTTAGGAGAACGGGATGTTGAAAATGATGTCAAGCAGGCTTGACATCAGTGGGGAATCACTTAGGTCAGAAAATGATTGCAGTATCTCTAGTGAGAGGTCGTGAAGACTTCATTCTGGTGGTAGCAGTACTATGGTGCTGATTACAGACTTCGTTTGATCACCAATTGATCAGATTAGAAGCATGAGAAAGCAGGAGGAAATGAAGACATCTCTCAGTTTTCCACTGTTGTATAATTAGAGTGCTGTAGTGAAATTAGAAACATATGACCACATGAATATTATGACTAAATATTTGTTGGACACTGTGACTGGCACTGTTAAATGCTTCACATGGATTTTTTTTTTTCATTTAATGCTCAGAAGTCTATAAGGTAAGAATTGGTGTTGTCTTTATTTTAAAGATGCGGAAATTAAGGTTTCAAGTTGTCAAGTAACGTGACCAAAATCACATAGCTGGTGAATTTGGAATAGGAATGTTAGTGGTTACCGAGTTTCATACTTAGAGAGAGGAATTTGATGGATTGAGAAAAAATGGTGAGTTACTGCATTTCATAGCATCGAGCCTTTAACGAATGAAAAATTTCTCTCAGGTACTGTGAACGTAAAAAAGACATACAACAAGATTACACTAGATAGAAAAACTTCCAATGTCCTTCTTAAGGTAACACCCAAAGTATAAAAGGGTAGATAAATTAATAAAAGTAGTTTATGTTAAGTTCATGGTGAAAAAAGTCCATTGGCTCTCAGACATGTTATTGATCAGAAGGGCTTAGTTCTAGGTAGTGGAGGTAAGAGAGGATGTCAAACTTGATCTGCACCTTGCAAAAAGATAGATTCCAGGCTGGGCAAAGTCAATGGTGTAAAGGCACAGAGGCAGAAACGAGCAATGGACCATGGATGATCCAAAGCGGCTGGTAGGAGTCATGA
The DNA here is from genome assembly GCF_009828535.3 of Hylobates moloch. Taxonomy (NCBI): domain Eukaryota; kingdom Metazoa; phylum Chordata; class Mammalia; order Primates; family Hylobatidae; genus Hylobates; species Hylobates moloch. The sequence goes on from NW_026652276.1 coordinate 77,395,122, forward strand.
ATAAAACCATGCCTGAGCAATGGAATGCATTTAATACTTATTATTAAGAATAAGACAGGGTTGTGTTTTTATTATTTGTCAAGCATGATGACCAGTTCAGCTTAAGATTATGTTGAGTTGGTGGTGGTGGCATGGCAGCCAGACAGATGCTTATTATTTGAGGACCCACTACTGACAGTCAGAAGATTAAAATTAAGGCTGGAAAAATATTTAGGAATCATATATTAAAAGTCATCCCTGAAGGCACAAGACTAAACAGAGTCCTGCTGGCGCGAATTGTCAACGTTAGTGAAGAGCTTCCTTTCCTCTCTCCTGCCCTTCCTCTCTTCCTGCCTCCTTCCTTTCTTCCTACCCTCCTTCCTTCCCTTATTTTGTTTTCTTTTTAATAATGCCTCATAGTCAGAGGCATTATGCCGTAATTGAAGATTGAAATAATGATTGAAGGTTGGAAGGAGATACAATAATATAAAATAATAGAAAGGACAAGTTTTGAGCAGAAATTGAAGGAAACAGAATCTGGAGCAATGGTAGGGAGGACTGAAATGGAAAAATGATTTCTTCTTCTCTGATGCAAGCTGTTCACCTGGGATCTCTTTTATAAACTACAAATTGGTCTAAATGTCACTGATCATTTCTATTTGGATGTCCCACAAGTAGTTTAAACACAGAAATCCCTGAACTAAATGACTCATCTTCAAAGACACAAACCTGGTCTAGCTAATGTTTACTTATCTTCATGAGTAGCCTACAGAGATACTATTTTCTTCAAGTCAAAAGCCTGAGGGTCACTATTATTCCTCATTCTCTCTCACTGTTCTATCCAGTTTCAAAATCAGGTTTAATGTTACCTCCTCAATATTGTGATAGAATTTGAATTTTCACTCTTTTACTATGAAAATATACTTAGTATGAAAACAACTGTTATGTTCTATTCTTTGGTATAGTTGCAGAATAGAGGACAAATAATTTCCCCAAGCTCTTGTAAGGGTTTGAAGATACAGATATCCATGCCAATGATGAAAGGGATATAGTTTTTTAGTTGCCATAGATTTAAATTAAGGATTTAATGAACTCTCAAAGTCTATTTTAAAAAGTGGATTTTGGGGGTAGAAGCTGTGTGTCTTGAAGAAGTGGTTGGAGGCAGGAGGGGATGCTCCAATTCAGAAAAATCTTCCAAATAATGAAAAAAGAAATAGGTCTGGAGGACTCTGAGTAGCAGAGAGCCTGTTTACTGGATGATCTCTGGAGAGATTATACTATCTCACCAAAGGGTGGCTTCCTGATGTGCGTAAGTAGAAGGGATTTAGCCACCAGTTTCCAACTTCATGGGGAATCATGGCATATCTTATATGGATGTATGACAGAGATAAACACATCAATGAAAAACTGAAAAGTAAATTGTTTGGACAGAAGACTAATATCATTAGGTAAGACTTTGGAAACTTAACCACTGGTGATGGGAGAGGGGGTCATAAGTTCTAAAATTAATAATTTGGATTTCTTGCCACTTCGTTCGAATGGGGCACCAAAATCTAAATAAAATATATTTGTAGAATATGAGGAAATGTAGCATCTCCTATATGCCTAGGTTGTGGACTCAACTAGGCTTACTACACTGGTCATAGGCTTAAAGTGTTATCATATTAATAAGGCCTTCTGTATGATCAGCTAACTTAAGTCTCAATCCACCACTCCATCAAACATTCTAATCTCTTCAAACAGATTTTAATTTTTACTTGTTTACTTAGCACTAATCACGTTCTGACATTTAATATCACTTACTAATTCATTAATATTATTGTTTATTGTCCAAATGTGCGCCACTCCCAAAGCATGTGCTTCATGAAGCCAGGGATCTTTGTGTTGTTCACTGATATATTACAAGCACCAAGAAGAGTTGCTGGCAAAGACTAGATGCTCAATAATATTTGTTAAATAAATGAATCCTTGTAACCTATGCAAATATACGACAAAAGATTGAGCCCCTCACCTCTACCTTTATACCTAGGTCCTGCACAAGACTCTGAACTTTGATACATTGAGTGGAGGTGCCCTATAGTAATTACTGAAGTTAAAGTTACTGCAGATCTATTATTTTTCACACACATAGATATAGATTAAAATTCATATCTACAGCATAAACTATAATATCTTCTAAATCCATATACTTGTATCCATTTCCGCTTACATTAACTTTTGCATAAGATCATTTTCTCCCAGGTTTATGACAGTAACATTCCATCTCTCTCCATATGTTTCTTCTTAGCCACTTCCTAATAGATGAAGTTTTTAAATAATGTAGTTCTTTGCTTCTTTTCTAGCTTTTTCTTCATTAGCACCTCCCAGTTCCCCTGATTCCTCCATGTTCATACTCATCTTAACAGCCCCTCTTTTTGTTCAGAGCTTATGGGAAAGTTGCATTTGTCAATTTACCTTTGTAAACTTAAAAAAAGAGTAGTTATTTTCTGAAATATGAACATACAATAATTTCCATTATGATTACTCTGACGTTTTAAAACCCTTGATTTTCTCAACTAATAAAGTAAACTTACAAACTGTGAGGGATTTTTTTTAGTTGAAATTATCTTTTAAAATTGATAAACTAAATAAAAAGATATTATACATAAAATAAAGCTTTTCAATATATTACATCCTCTAGATTTAGAAGACGTGGTCTAAGCATGATTTCCTATTTTATTGTTTTAGTATTAAGGAATGCTAAACAACCAGCAAAAATATAATGTAAGCTGGAAATATGATGAAAGTAAATATTTTCCAAAATAAAAGAGAGCATATTAAATTAAAATTTTAATTCTTTTCATACTGACCTAATCATATAAAGATTTGCACATAGTTGGCTACTCACATGTACCAAATTTTAGAAGACAAAACGAGAAATTATATATGAGAAATGCCTACGTGCTTGCTTATAATTAACAAAAGGTGTTATGAACTCATGAAAAAAACAATACATTGTTCCCTTTAGCTTAGATGAGCTGACAGTGTCATACTAACAAAGTGTGTATAGGAAAAAAAAGCCTGTTGCTTAGTCACAAAACTCTAGAGTAGACAGTGTGTGTGCATATGGGTAAACAGATTATCCAGCCATCATTCCTGAGAGAAGCAGAGAGACGTGTATCCCCCAGTACCTGCCCTTATCTGCTTCACGCCTGTCTTTTCTGATGAAACCCCATGGTAAATAATGGGCGTTTACAAGCACCTAAGAATATTCAGTCATTTTAATGGATGAATCATTTTCACCTCCTCCATTAATGATGTGTATAGCAGGATGACAGGGAGTATAGTTAAGTTGATACCTTACACTTGGAAAGATCAAGACGAGCTATCAAGTGTATTACCCTAATTGCATTTTCAAGAATAAATAGTAGTTTTCCAGGTGTTGGAGGGAAATGGGGGTGAGAATGGCAATAAAGGAAAGTAATTTCAAACCAAAGGAATGACAACTTAAAAGGCATAGTGACCCAACACCTTTGAAAAATTGCTATTACGTAGCTGCGCAACTACAGCACAGAAGGTAATCTATACTGCAAGCCATTTGGAAAGTATGTTTTACTCTATTGTTCTTTTATAATACAGGTTAAAATTTTTTAATATTGCTGAATCAAACACACCTTCTAAATAATATTTGACAGTTATTATATCTGAAATGAGCCCTTGATATAAAATCATATTGTCTAATGCATATATTTTAAACTGGCAATTATCCTGTTTTATTTGGCCAATTTTTAACCATCATGTAATTTTCACATTTCTGTACCAATTTTTCTCACCTGAAAAATGTGAAAATTATCTACCCTTCTCAACTTGTATAGAAGTTTTAAAGGAAGAAGATGCAATAAAGGTAAAAGTGTTTTATTATCTTTTATCAGGTCATTTATTTCATTGTGTAATTTATGGCATAATATATTAGGCAGTGGGCAAGTGAGTTAGTCTCAGTATTTACAATCAAGAGATACAAATCTAAACTAGACTATAGAGGTGTGAAATTGTAGATGACATGTAAATTTTGTTTATTTAATATACATGCAAACACAGTGGTAGTTAACTTTGTTACTAAGATGACTGCAGACAGAAGCATAGAAGCTGAGTATCAGCTTGAATAGGCCTTCTGGCATGAGAGGAATTCCAGGACAGACTCAATTTAAAATAATGATGAATGCCATCCTAGACTCAACTTAAAAAGAGAATAACTTAGAGGTAAATAAGTACAAATAGTATGAAGGTACATCTTTACTGTACTTTCTGTCGCCCAGGCTGGAGTGCAGTGGTGCAATTTCGGCTCACTGCAAGCTCCACCTCCTGGGTTCGCGCCATTTTCCTGCCTCAGCCTCTCCAAGTAGCTCCATGCCCAGCTAATTTTTTTGTATTTTTAGTAGAGACGGGGTTTCACCGTGGTCTCGATCTCCTGACCTCGTGATCCGCCCGCCTCAGCCTCCCAAAGTGCTGGGATTACAAGCGTGAGCCACCGCGCCCAGCCTTTACTGTACTTTTAATGCCTTAAATTTATTTTTTGAAAATTACACTAATAATGCACTTATTACACTAATAAGCATACAAAGTTCAAACAGAACAGATATATACAGATCAAATCCTGGAAAGTCCACTTATTTCACCTTTCATTACTTTTTCCTTCCTCAGAGGTGACAACTGTCAAAAAAACTCGCCTGTTATTTTCAAATTTGAAATACAATCCACATGCAAAAAAGTGCATAAATGTTTGGCTCAATGAATTACCAGGAAGTGAATTCCTATACAACTACCACCCAGGTTAAGAAATAGGATCTTACTAGTACCCAGAATAGCCCTTATCTCAACCAATCTTGCCAAAAGCTCTATCTTATATCAAGAGAAACCAATGCTCTTACTTCCAATATTAGAGTTTATTTAACCTGTTTTTATTTTTATCTTTCAAGAGTCTGGCTTTGTTGTCCAGGATGCAGTGAACTGGCATGATCATAGCTCACTGTGGCCTGGAACTCCCTGGCTCAAGTGATTCTCCCATCTCTGCCTCCTGAGCAGCTGGACAGGTGCACACCACCATACCAAACTAATTTTTATTTTTTTCATTTTTTTTGTAGAGACAGGGTCTTGCCATTTTTCCCAGGCCGGGCTTGAACTCCTGGAGGCTCAGGAGTTCCCAGCCTCAGCCTTCAGAAATGTTGAGATTATAGGTTGGAGCCACCATGCCCAGTCCTGTTTTTAAATTTAATAATGTTTTGCTTACATATCTTCTTCGTCCTCAGCCTCAGTTTTGTGAAATCCAACATATTTCTGTGGGTAGCTGCAGTTTTTCATTTTCATGTTAGTATGATACTATAGATTAAGAATACACCAAAATTCTTATATCCATTCTCCTGTTCATGATATTTCGGTTCTTTCTTGCTTGACCTGTTTTCAATAATGCTTCCACAGGCATTCTTGTACACACACACATTTCTGTCAGATATATGCCTAAGAGTGGCACTTGCTGGCTCACAGAGTACACTTATGTTCAGTTGGTAATGCCAAACCATTTTTCTAAGTGGTTATACTAGTTTACATTCCTACCTGAAGTCTCTGACAGCCTCTGTAGCTCTAGATTCTCACAAACAGTATGACAAGCCTTTTTAAGTTGTAGCCATTCTGGTGGGTGTGGAGTGGTACTTCATTAGTCCAGCAGAACAGTAGTGTTCCTCCAACCACTGTTTGGGTAATAATGGTCTAGGAAACAAGAAAATTGGGCCAGAGTCTGGGAATCTTTTGGTAGATCTATAGATGTTACAAAAAGTATTCTTTGGCTATGAAGCTTATAAAATCAAATAGAAACCAGCATTATAGCTCCTACCCACAAAGGCTCTGAAGACCTTGAGTAATCAGAAGCTGTAGAGATGCACAGAGCAACCCATGAGTCCCAGCTGGAGGCTATTAGCTCTCTTCTAGTGTGAATTTCTGTGATTTATGCATGATATGTTTACAACATATGGTCAGACACCATTAAGGCTCCAGAGACCTTATGTTGGTAATCAATGACTATTTCACCTTAACCCTCTCAGAATCCACTCACTGAAGATTTGCAAACTACCTGTCATTTCGTCTACAGAAAAAAAGTACAAAAGTCACAATGAAGTTAGAATCATAGCAAATGATACCACACTTCTGGTCACTCTTCCTTTATATAATTTTCTACTTTTAATGACAAGGTAAAATTAGTTTCTTTAGCAACAAAGAGTAAAGCTTTCTTTGCTGGCATTTATTTATTTTTCTTTTTTTCTATGAGGAATATTGCCACAATAATTATCACTTGTTTTTCTTATTTTGTTCAAACCAGTTCTCATTAAAATGTGGCCTAGTATAACCTAAGAAAAACCAGTTCCTCAGAAAACATCATCAGAAAACTCTTTGGAGCATCTGGATACCCAAAACTGAGTGATAGAATTAATATTCTATTAAATATTATTAGTAATAATAAAATGAGTGTGGAGCAGTACGGACGGGCAGAGTTAATGAACATTTAGTTGAGAGACGGTGAGCAGGGCTAGTTTGTTCATGAGTAGAGAAGAAAAAGTTAAAAGTGCCTAGAAAATAGGAATCTTTCATGACAGAAAAAGTACACAATGAAACAATAAAATGTTACAAATTTACACCAAACTTGTGAGTATCAATGATCTAAATTAGTGGAAACTGATTTACTTTGTGTTCTTTCAGCATCTAACAAATGCTTGTATTATGAGTGATCTTACCCAATTAAAACTGCTTGTGTTGGGATGAGATGTGAGGTACTGTATTAGTCCATTTTCACACTGCCATGAAGAAACACCTGAGACTGGGTAATGTATACAGAAAAAGAGGTTTAATGGACTCACTGTTCCACATGACTGGGGAGGCCTCACAATCATGGTGGAACGTGAAGGAAGAGCAAAGGCACATCCTACATGGTGGCAGGCAAGAGAACGTGTGCAGGGGACACATTCCTCTTTATAAAACCATCAGCTCTCATGAGACTTATTCATTATCACGAGAACAACATGGGCAAAACCAGCCCCTGTGATTCAATTACCTCCCACCAGGTGCCCCCCACAACGACATGTAGGGATTATGGGAGCTACAATTCAAGATGATATCTGGGTGGGGACACAGCCAAACCATATCATGTTTTACTTCCCTCATATTTCATTGCTTCTTCATCTGTAAAGTGTGTATAACAATACCTCATATGGGTGAAGGTTAAATGAACATATGTAAAGTGCTTAGAACAATGTCTGGCACATAGTACCAATAAATGTTATTTTTGTTATTGTTATTAATATTATTAAATGTCTTCATCATTACCTGAGGCTCTTCGCCTAACCTCCCCAGTTCTGGCCAGATAGCCAAGGCTATTATTGCCTAAGTGGAATTGTCGTTGGAGATAGAAGAATCATCAAATTCTTGTGCTTTATATTTAAATTCTTGTGTTAGGGGCTGAATTGTGCCTCCTCTCAAAAAGTTCTAATCATAATTCAGAATATGCCCTTATTTGAAAATAGGGTATTTACAGAGATAATCAGGTTAAAATTAGGTTATGAGGGTGGACCCTAAACCAATGTGACTGGTGTCCTCATAAAGAGGAGAAAATTTGACACAGAGACAGACATGCAGAGGGAGGACTACGTTAAGACAGAGATGCAGGGAGAGCACCATGTAAAGACAGAGACAGAGACTGGAGTTATGCTGCCACAAACCAAGGAACATCTGGGGCTACTAAAAGCTAAGAGAAGCAAGAAAGTATCCTTTCCCTGCAGGTTTCAGAGGAAGCACGATCGTGCTGACAACTTGATTCTGGCCTCTGAGTAGCGAGAACTGTGAAAAATTGATTTCTATGTGTCTAAGCCCCTCAGAATGGTAGTTTGTTACAGCAGCCCTAGTAAACTGATACACTAGGTGTTAAGACAAAAAGATTTTAGGGGAAAACAGGTGGCTCCAGCTTACCTTTGGTACAGAAAGAAGAGACCCAAGCAAAACTCTTTTGAGTCTGAAAAGGAAGTTAATGAAGAAGGAAAGGAGTCTCTGATAAGGGCTCCTTACAGAGTTTGCCAACGTAGGATTAGCTAAAAAGGTGAAAAGATGAGAAGTTTCCATCTATTTACACTATTCTAGTGTGGCAGAAATTGTGCGTCGCTTACCTGAAGCCTGCAGAGTGCGTTACATCCCATGGTTTACAAACAGCAGCACAGAGATGGCTGCGTGAGGTGCCTGGGGCAGGGAGGAAGGCAATTACAGCCAAGAGTGACCCTGGGAACATGCTGCTTTTTCTTCTCTCTTCCTCAAGGACAGGAACAAAAGTTTCCTTAGAGGAAGAAGTGACAAAGGGGATGCTGCCATGCAAAGCTGGATAGATGCTATTCCCAGGGCCCAATGGGTCTGTGGGTATGTTAGTAGATCCGAGGGATAGTGATTGTCATGGATCATGCAGGACTCCTCACCTCAGTGAATGCCCAAGTGGAGAAAGGGGGACCAGATCATACTCTGCTTTCTCCATATATGTACACACTCCTGAACTTAGATCAGTCTCCATGAGAAGGAGAGATAGAAGAGAAAAATCATGTATTGGTTGAATGCAAACCCAAAATCATTGGGAAAAGCCTCAAGTAATTTAGTTTACCTGGAACTGACTAGATTTATTTTTCTGCCATTAGACAAAATGGGGGCCACAATTGAAAACGAAGTATGTAATTAACATTTCTTGAACACACGGCTGGGAAATATGGTATCAGCTGTATTTGTTTTTCTTCTTTGTATGAGCTCCTTTATGGCAGGCACTGTGTGTTTCTCTCTGTGTCTTTTCAAGTCTAATATAATACTTGACATCATTTTTGTCCAACCATATAGTTGATTTGTCAATATGAATGTATTTATTTAATTGATGATAAACTGTAATAAAATTGTAGTTGTTTGCTCTAAAGTAAGTATGAAAGGTCAGATGAAACAACATACATCTGGATTGAGAAATATCTTAATAACTGATGAAGTATTTTTATTTTGTTTATGTGTTGTGTGCTTCAATATCCTAATAAATAATATATTTTCTTAAGTCTTTTATTTATTTAGTTTTGAGACAGAGTCTCTCTGTCACCCAGGCTGGAGGGCAGTAGCAGGATCTTGGCTCACTGCAACCTCCGCCTCCCAGGTTCAAGCAATTCTCACACCTCAGCCTCCCAAGTAGCTGAGACTACAGGCGCATGCCACCATGCCTGGCTAATTATTATATATTTAGTAGAGACGGGGTTTCACCATGTTGGCCAGGCTTGTCTCGAACTCCTGACCTCAGGTGATCCTCCCGCCTTGGCTTCCCAAAATCCTATAATTACAGGTGTGAGCCACCATGCCTGGCCCTAAAAGTATTTTAAAGACATAATATAAATCATTGATTTGCATTACCTCATTTAAGATGAATTTCCACTGTTCCTGCTGTCATACACACACACCAAAATAATCCAAAGGTCTACATTAGCTAGGTTCACTGATGTATAGAATATTTTTCTACATTTAGATATTTCTTGCAAATGTTTTACCAGAAAGCAACATAAAAATACTATCAGTGAGTATGTGTTTACACTGTTCTCTAAGGATTCAAATTACTCATCTTGAAAATAATTCATCCCAGGAAGAGAAAAGGTTTTCAAAAGACCAGAGCAGGCCACAAGGGAGCTTTTACAAAACTCTACACGTAAAGGGTAATGTAAACTTAAAACCTAATTTTCCAACAGTAATTTATATATCTTTTAATTTTAATAGTTTATGTGTGAAACAATCATGTGAAACAACAAAGCAATAAAATTTAGAAAAAAATATTAGTGAGATGCAAATAACTGAATATGTAAAAGGGTCTCATACATATTTATACGTAGTAGATAAGTTACATTTTTTTAGTGTGTTGGGAAATTTTAGCTCACATCACCTCTCTACTGTCATCTTGGGGCACTTTCATGACTACCCATGCTTCATGCAGGTTTACTTTCCTCCCTATGACAGAGGATAATGGGAATGTCTTCTTTGGTTCAATTTTGTGTGTGTCCGCCAGTAGATGGCGGTACCACTTTGAGTGCTATCAGCCTTTTTTTCTTTCTTTCTTTCTTTTTTTTTTTTTTTTTTCTCAAAGCTGTTTTCTGATATATGTTGGGTACCATAGAGTGAATCTCAGAACAGGAAGCGGAGGCATAAGCAGAGAGGATTCTGGAAAGGTCTCTTTGTTTTCTTATCCACAGAGAAAGAAAGAAAAAAAATTGTAACTAATTTGTAAACCTCTGTGGTCAAAAAAAAAAAAAAAAAAGCTGAACAGCTGCAGAGGAAGACACGTTATACCCTAACCATCTTGGATGCTGGGCTTTGTTATGCTGTAATTCATAAGGCTCTGTTTTATCAGGTAAGCTGACAAAACATTTCATTATCTGCACCATAGAACCTAGCTACCAGGTCATTTTCCTTACTTTAAAATCATCTTCATGCTGCTATTTTTAACCCAGTGTTGTTTAAATGTAAATTACAGGAACCAAAGGCATCGTTTGATGTGTAAACTGCTTACTATTTCTTTATCTTTCAAAGAAAATAGAGCCTGTCCGGAAATGGTGATTTATGGTACATACTAGGCATCAATGGTCTTGTGTTTTTGTAGATGCTTATGATTAATTGTATTCAGAAAAATATTTTTTATTATACTTAAAGCTAGTCTAATGAGTTTCCTGGCTGTATGTCATCTATTTAAATGCCCAGTGTGTCCAGTATTTTTTAAACATAAATGTATAGTGAAATTGGAACTATCATTCTTGTGTTTTAGTCTTTTATTTAACAGCTTTAGAGAGGCCATGCATATAGGGAGTGATAACAATATAGAGGTGTTTGGCTTTGTGAAACACACTATCATTTTTCTCTAAAATCTGTTTTCATAGAGAAAAGAACACAATACTAACCATTTAAAAGAGGTTGAACCTTCAAAAAATAAAATAATCTCTATATGTTCCATAATATGCTACTTCTTTATCCTTTAATATATTCATTTTATATTAAATGTTTACCTTTTAATTTATTGATTCAAAAATTATTATATCTTCTTAATTGTTCTATATGCTTGATAGATTGCTGTTTTTTCTGTATATCTTTAACAACTGATTATTTTTATTAATTACCAGGAAGAAACACTGGAGCCATAAAACAATAATTTACTTTATCTATGACTCATATTGTCTGTAGTTGTAATTAGAATATTCTATATAATAACCATAAATGTTTCATTCAGTTAGCCACCACATAATTAGAATAAGAAATTATTGACAGAAAATCTATACATATTAATTGAAAGATAAGTTTTAAAAATCATACAGGGTTTTAAAATACACAACAGGTAGTATAATGTGGCTTATGAGGACAAAGATAAAGGCACAAGTGCTTGTAGGAATTTGCATGGAAACATTTCATCACATTCACTCCAAATAGAGTGTGCCCTATATGAAATGAAGACTTCTGATTTCAACAGGGCTTCCAGTCAGTACTGGTTAAAAGGGCTTCAAAAATAGAACTTGAGGCCTCCAAACTGTAATTTCTAATGATATGTTAAAAAATATTGACATCTCACTTAATATTTTACATTGAGTAGCAATAATAGTCCCCCCGAAAACATTTCAAAATAGTGGTTGCCTGAGAGGAGAGCCCTGGGTCTTGTCTATTTCAGAAGAATTCCTACCATAGAATATAAAGAAAACTATTTCTTTGGACAGGGTTCCCAGAAACGGCTGTTCATTAATTTGAGTGTATTGTACACACCATGCTTCTCTACAGGTGACTAAATGTGAGTAACTTTGTTCTGAGTAAGCACCTGAGCTGGTCTTCATTGAACTGGTTTACATTTATGAATGAATGCTTAATTTTGGCCCCAAATGTTAGCTTTTATTTTTCTTGGTATAGTTGCAACAATCTCTTAGTTATTCATCTGTACATGTGGTCGCCATGTGAAAAAGCAAATACACACAGAGTTCTTCACAAAATGCGCTCTTTCAAAAATTTCGGAAATTAAACCTGCTTTGATTAAATGATATATCAAACACATTTGAATAACTTACTCTTTAAAAGAATGTAGTGGTGATTTCATTTGTAAAGTTGAGAAAAATGCTGTGATTTATTTGAGTACTGAAGATAAAAAGGTTGAACCATAAGCTGAAAGTCTTGGGATCTGGTTAAAGTTCTGCCACTAATGAGTTTTGTTGCCTCAGAAAAGACCCCAAGTATCACGGAAGAGCATTTTCCTTGCCTACAAAGGAAGGAAATTAGAATCAAAGCTATACAAGAACACTTAGTTTTTAAAATTTTCTGATCCTCATTTATTTGGATTTTTCTTCAGTTGGTTTCTCAGCTTAATTAAGATACAACTTTGACTCTCACTGAGTTGTAAATTATGATTGATGTGCTAAATATGAAAGTGGTAAAAGAAAGAAATAGGGGCGTTTCTTGGCCAGTTCCTTCTGTAGTGGAAACAAGCAGGGAACAATATGGAGAAGTGGTTAAGAGCAAGAGCTTGGCAGGTTACATTTTATGGCCACTATTACGTGACAAGTTATTTAAACTCTCTGAGCCTTTATTACATCATCTATAAAATAGGAATAATAATGCCAGTGTTACAGGATTGTGCAACTAAAATAATGTCTGTTCAGTGCTTGGTATAGATCCTGGAACATGATTACGAACCTCCTTCCTCTCTCTCCCTGCCATCCTAACTCACATCAAAAGGAACAGGACAAACATAAAGGCATAAATTTTCATCATTGTTATTATTGTTATCGTTAGTGCTGGTGATATAATATCTTCCACCACAACAGGAAGGATAGAACAAAACTGCCAAATAATTATGTACCTGAAAATTGAATAATTCTCATCCTGGAAGGGTGCCCTTGCTGAAACAACAACAATTGTGTACCTATAACAATATCACTTAGTGTTAACATTCCAGGCAATTCCTGGAGAGTTTATAGAACTCATAATACCTTCCAGAAGACAGTTATTTATGCCCAATATGTTATCATGGACTTCAAAACTTTCTTCTTCTTATGAAAATAGAGGCAAAGGGCCTTATTTCACTTTGCCTTAAGAGGATATACCTGTTAGATGAAGTCTCTGTAAAGATTCACAAAGGGAATCTAGGTTTCACCAAAACCACATTTAAATGCCAAGTAATTTCTACTAAGACCACCAGACAACTGAACCTAAATCTCAGAAAAGTCTTTGCTATGTGATCAACTCACAAACTCTCTAATGCTTCAATTCTATTAACGGTACAATAAGATGTGGAAAGGCAAATTGTGCTTGATGAATGGTTGATGGACTGCAAAATCCCTGCTTTCCTCCAAAGGGTGTTTCTAAGTGCAGCTTCGTGCTCCTGACAGCTGTGTGCTACTGGGGTCTTTGGGAGCTAGAACTTGGATGACCTTTAAGCACCCCAGGCCTCCTAATCCTTCCCTTCAACCACCCTAGGCTTCTTTAAACTGACTCAAGTAACTGCACTGTCAGCTTCATCTTCATGGCAGCCAAGATGACTTAATGGACTCTTGATTAGGCAAATCTGAGAGGGCTAAGAGCTTGGGAGGCTTAAAAATACGAGGGTAGTGTTTCTCAACTGGACAAATGCAGTGCTCGGAATTTGTTGCTCATCTGACTCTCAGTTCTAGGTCACTCCCAGCTCTTACGAGTTCTTATTTTTAGGGTTGATGTTAACTAAAAGCATCCATAAGAATAAGCATTTAAAGTTTTTTTTTTCACCAAAAAATGAACACGTGATTATATAGTGATATTTCTTTACATAGGTAGCTGTGAAGGTTACTTTTTTCTCATTTTCGTTTATGTATAGAAACATGAACTCACTGTAGGTTGGGAATTCATGTTTCATTTGTCACCTAAAAATATATTATTCATTCGAACCTTAATATTAATGGTTGTTTTACCAGTTTTCCAAAACTATGAGGATTAATTACCCACCTACCAGTGAAATATAATTACTTAACAGTCTATTTCTGTACTTTTAGGTTCGTTTTAAATTTTCGATTAATTTTAATTCTAACTGCTTTCATTTTCAAAATTTCTTGCTTACGTTTTACCTTATAAACAACTTTCATGGAAAATCCATATAGAAACTGACATCTGAATTACTTCTTGAGGTAGACTGAACAATTATAACTTGAGGTAGTTAGAAAATTTGGAAGAAAGAAAATCATATTCTTGCTTTATATTGCCGGTTCACACATTATCTTTGATTGAGAAGCTACTTTTTTAGTTCAGCTTTACCTGAAAATATTTTTCCCTCTGGGATGAAATTAACACATTCTTTGTTTATATTTTAACGGGATGTAACAAGTGCAGACACCTATTTCGGAGCAGAATAGTGTTTCCTCTTAATAATACAGCATTAAATAAAATCTTGCCCTTTTACTAAGCACAGACATACTTTGTTTTATTAACTTCCTGATAGGCACCAGCTCTTTGGATACCTAAAATCTGAATCTACATCAGAAATATAATTTGTTAAAGTAGAATAATTCTTTAAAATTTATATGAATACCTACTTAACTGGATACCACAAGTTTCAATGTGCCAAGTATTTTTTTGATTACTTTTTGTAATATCCCACTTCTTTCCTGTAAGGATTTGAAATGATAAAGGACATTGTGGAAAGAATTTTAAAGAAGGTTTTACCCAAGATCTATGAATAAAGAACAACTGAAAAGTAACTTGCAAGCAAGTTACAATATTAAAATACAGCACAAATAAACATATGCTGGGTGTGGTTGTATAAATGAATTTTCAGGAGTTTTAGTTCAGAGAAACTTTATGAAATCTGTAGGATTTCTGTAGGAATTGAATTAGGTTATTTCTGTAGGAATTGAATTGGGTTTTCATTTTTTTGGAGACTGCATATAGGGAGCCCTTCATGTGATTAAACTCTGTGCTGGAGCAAAGTTAGAGAAATGACGGTCCCTTAATTATTAAATAGTGGTTTAATATTGTTTTATTCAATGGGTGAATTCAAAGTCACTCTTTAAATAACTTTGACCATTTTCTGCCAAGAGGCTCCCTTTTGGGAATTTTAATCTCCTGATTTTCAGAATATACTTTATTCTTACTTTGGTTGTACAGAACATTTTGTCCTTTTCCTTTCCCAAGAAAGAGCTTGAACTGGAATAATTCACTAAATTCCAATTCATATTTCTAACAAGTGACATTGTGCTTCTGGTCTAGAGTCCAACATATTCTTGCATAAGGTTTAATAGGACACATTTTGTGGGCTTAAGCCTCTATTTGAGGACTAGTCGCCTGTTTGTTAGTTTCTCTGTCTCCTTGGTGTTTCTGCTTGTGACATTTATTTTTCTCCATATAAGTTGTTTTTATTATGCCTAACTAAACATGTTCCCAAGTACTCTGAGCATTTTCTTTTCATGGAACTTATATAATGGTTGGTCATGACCTTAAATAATAAATTCTAGAAGAAATGAACATAAATTCCCACATGGGCAAAGTAGGTAAGAGAAAGCAGTGAAGCCATTCAGTTGGGTCTGAGGAACTAGAAAGTGCATGCATGCCCTTTTTAAAATGGAAAACGCCTTCTAAGTGCTAGGAGACTGTTACATCAAATGACTTCTCTGAAGAAGCTGAAAAATCCAAATTGTTAGTGAAGATTTCCCTCTGTTGTTAAATGGAATCATCTATTTCAAATTATTTATAATACCAGATAGATTCGATAAAACACATGTATAGGCAGGATCTGGCCAAGGAATTGCAAAGTTTCTTTTTCTCCTTTTGCCAATCTAACCAGTATTTTTGCCAGTTGGGGAAAATAAACCTCATGGAGAGGAAACCTCTTGACCATATTTAGAAGCACAGCTACATTGGCACTCGGATTTCTTTTCTCCTAGTCTAGGCTCAGTCTGTTTCATTTCAAATCCTTGAATCTATGCATTACCTTCTTGATTTCTAGTTTTCTTCCCAATATTAACATCACCACAACACTTAGCATCATTGATTCCTTTTTTTCTTTTTTTTCTGTTGCTATTTTCTGTTGCTAGTGATATCTTGTTTCTGCTATGCTATTTGTTGCAATATGTAATATTCCCACTTCCACTCTGTTCTTTAAATACTATGAAATTTGTTTTTAAAGTTTAAAATTTAGGGCAAACACATTGCCGTCCTTTACCTCTGAAAGGGAAAAATATTATTGATATGATATATGCATGTCCTTGAGATCTGTATGGTCTCAAAATTCTAAACTGTTTTATTGTCTTTGTCATAGCCAATAATAATTACATTTAAAATAAATCCTCCCTTAATATCAGTTTTTGACAATGGCCTTAGTTTCTACTATTGATCTTTTTATATTTATACCAAAAATTAATGTAAACTATTAAATTAGCATTGGAAGAACAGGCAAAAATATAATTCACCATCATACTGTGTTCTCTTACACTGACATAAAGCATGAATAGTATGGGATAAGAATATAAATCAAGTATATATACCTGGAATGAGAACTTCTTGGCCAGTAAATAGGAGGTAAAAAAGAAAAAAGCAAAATGAGAAAAGAAAAAAATAGATTTATAGGACCTCACCAATAAAAATGTCAGGAGAGAAAAAAAAACACAGCTAAAGAGAAAGAGATATGCAAACATACTGAAAGAAAACAAAAAGAGGTAGAACATTACCAGCTTATTCACAGAGTGGCCCACAGCTGTGGATGCACATTAGAATCATTTGGGAAACTTAAAAAAGAGCAATGCTTGGCTCCACTTTCAACCAATTCAATCAGATTCTCTGAGGTGGAATCTGGGTATCAATATTTGCTTAAAAGCTCTGCAATTGTAGTTCAAATGTGTAGCCAGGTTTGAAAACCAATTGACTAGAGAAAGACAAAAAAAAATAACAGAAGCCAATGAAAACTTGGCTAGGGAAGTGAAAGATAGTTGACAAATGCTTTTCAAAATAATTTCAAAGTGCTAACCAGCGGGCATGTGTTAAGTAGAGATATTATGCAAATATTTAAGGAAGCAACAAAAAATACGCTTGTGTCCATTTCTCCCTTGGTTGAACACACTGGCATTTATTTATGTGTTTAAATAATTTTACATTTGAAATTGTTAATTTATTATCCCAATGATATTTGAAAGTTGATTCAGCTGCTGGTTTTGGTATATTTTGCAAGCTAACCATACAAGCAATGTACACATTTGGAGCTGAGCATCCATAACTTTAAGTTTGTACAACCATAGATTCACTCACTGATTTATTTCTTACTTACAAATTGCTACGTGGAGAACTAAGTCTTGAATAATCAAATAAGAGTAGGTCTACTGAAAGATATTCTTTGAATCTCCAAATCATCAGTTGGAAGCAAAACACTTCGATTTTTAATTTTTTAAAAGTTGAATTTAGGCAGATTTGGAGGAAAGGCAGATTCTGTAAACGAACATATTTTTTAAAGCCAAAATGCATTTTAAAAGATATTTTCAGAAAATGGTATATCTGAGAAAGAAGTGAATTAATCTAATAGTGGAGCGAAATTAATAATTAATTGCATTTTTTAAAAAGAATCTCATTCCTAAGATGAGTCAGCTTTTAAGGAGATATTTCCTGGGTTAACACCCCAGTTGCTGTTCCGGATTGGTTTCCCACAACTGGGTAGGAGACATAGAGGACAATCCTCTACAGGTCCTTCAGAAAAGATTATATCCTAAAGTCTTTTCTCTAAAGGATCATCATTTAGTGTTAGTATTTAACTATGCTTTCTTCACCCATCTCTAACATTCTGCCAACGTGGTCAGTAAAATGATTATCATAACAGAAAATATCTGTTAAATGTCAAGATGAGAATATCCACATTTTGAGGCAGGTCGCTGGTGCTTCTGTGATAAACAGAAGAAATACTGGCCAAGGAATTGCAAAGTTATCATGTTCGAGGCCAGGGTTATGATGAATGTGTGTGACACAGTGCTTGTGTCCTCCCATTGGGATTGGATCATTTATTTAAAAAAAATCCAACCTTTATACACAAAGTATTTGGGAAGTCTGCAATGAAAATATAAATAAGAAACCAATGAGATATTGATAAGAATGAAAGCCTGAACCAGGGGAGGAATGCTTTTATGAAGAAGGGTCACCTTAAATAACACAATCAGTGTAGAGGGGGAATAATTTATGGTTGGTATAACCATTCCCCTCTACCAACATGATGACAATTGTAAGAACTAACTAGATTCTTTTGAGGAAACATTCCAACTCCTTATTCAAAAGCACTTTGTACATTTTGAAAAGGAAAGGGTAAAGCATGAAGGTAAATGAAAAGTGGCAGAGCACATCCAAATCAAGATGCAGATTTTCATGCAAATAAACACTAGAGTTAAGATACACCATGAAAACAACAATAGTCAGCTCCCTCTTATGCATTTGTAAGGGATGGTTTTCTACTCAGTATCTTAAAATTATCCTGTCATTGTAAGACACCTTTCTTTTAAATATCCCATTAAATCTACGATAGTGGTGCCAGTTCAGAAAACACTTTGTGAGATCAATTTAATCAGAAAATAATACACTTCCTCCTCTCCCCCAAAAATCCATATCCCTCAAGAAAGCTAAATTTGGGAAGTTTCACACTTAACAAAATAGTTTCTATTTATTCTCTCAATTTATTTCTGAATAAAAATTTTGAAGACAGATATTTAAGACATTAAAAAAGGCACTTGATGTGGGAACTCAATACTTTCTGATTGACTTTTCTGTAAACCTAAAATGGTTCTAAAAAAAAAGTCTGTTAATTTTTAAAGAGGAGTGACACTTGAAGAATGAGTGAACTCAATGTCTGATTTTGCACTGGCAATTTTATCAGGATCCTGAATTCTCCATGTCCTTGAGGAGACAGCTCAGGTGGCACACCTGGCATACGGCAGGTCATATCTCCCTCCTGGCATCTTCCCTCTCACCTCTTCTTAGGTTTCTCCTCAGGATTACTGCCCTCACTAATCAGTTTCTTACTTACCAGGTCCTCTATCCTCTGGAGGGTGAAGACAGACAGACCACGCCAGTCTTCAGCAGTTTGGTTGCTACAATCCCTGTTTAAAACAAAATTTTTTATTATATATAATTTTCTCTTACCTGTGGAATTCTGGATCTCCTTTAGCCTCAAAAGAATTGAGCACTGAACGGCATCCCCTTCCTGTCCTTATGTGCAGAGACCTTTTACTCTGCAATCCCCGCTGCAGTAAGTGGCATCATCCACACCTAAATCAGGGCAGTGCACACAGTCCTTTGCTCTATTTTGGTGCCAATGATGTGCTCAGAGGCTGCAGGAAAAACACAGATTCTCTGGGTCCTGAATTCAGATCCCAGGAAAGACTTTTTTTTTTTTTCATCTTTTCTTTATTTCAAAGGGCCCTTTTTGGGAGAGATATGGCCAAGTGACTGGTCATATTTCACTGAAAACCAGCCTTAAAGTTTTCTAGGTTTTTCTTTTAACTGCAATTTGTATGGAATTTCTCAGTAGGAATTTTTTTATATTACCATTTCATGAAGACGTCATGTGTACAAAATTGAATATCTAGAGTTAGAAAGGATTCAAGGGATAGTTCTTTTCAGCAACTGATCTTCAAGTTATATTCTACTCAAGGCATTTATATTATTTATTCATCAAGAAACAGTTTAAATTTGGGCTGGAGAGGACCTATGCAAGCATCTAGTTCACTGAAGTCTTCTAAAATGAATATATCCTCTAATAGATGTGACACACCTACCTCAGGAACATGATTTATATAAGGTTTAGTGACCCACGTTCAGGGTATAAGGGTATTGCTATACCCTCAGAAGTTTCTCTCAGAAGGGACAAACATTTGGAGTAAGCCTAGTACAGAGTCCCAAAGTCTGGACACTGAACTAGAGTTTTAGTGATAAAAGAGGTACTACAAATTAACTGGTCAATTTCCCACCTCTCCCTTCTTTTTTACTCACATAAACACAAAACATCTGAGATCTCAAGTGTTCAATATATCACACAAGTGACAGCAGAGACAAGTCTAGAATACAGTTTGTCTGATTTGCAACTTGTATATCTCTCCTTCTGTTTTCCTCTCTCTTATCTTTTCATTAAATCTCATTTCTAAGAAATATAGGGCAGGGGCATGTTTTTCTAGTATATTGCATTACCTTCTGTGGCACCATCTTAGAGTGATCCACTCTGTAACATTATAACCATGTATCTAAGGGGCCTGTTTAGTGGGGAAGGCCTCTTTATGTGATTGGTTTTTTTGCTGATGAAGAATCAAATGGCAGCTGAACTTCAGACACACCTAAATCATCCTGTGCTCCGGTGTAGTTTACCATTTGCACTCATCTGAAAGCAGTGATTAAAACCTCTTTGCTCTGAGCTAGACAAATCCCAATCCTCCGTATTTTAAATCTCAAAGGAGCGCAGATAACATGTGGAGTAGTCAACACCGCCATCTTGAAGTAATGTAAGTCATACCTCAAGTTCCCAGTTCTCAATTTTCCTCAGGTTGCCAAGTGAAAAAGGCAATCGACTCTCAACACTCAGTTGTGAAAACAGTGCGCTGTCATTTTGATTACAGTCAGTAAACAGTCTGTGTTTGCCTGGAAAGAAACTGCCTAAAGCACGTGGTACCAGCAAGCAGTAGGAGACATGTGGCTGAGGGCAACACATAGGGCTCTCTATTGTGGCTGATGTTGGGATAGGAAAGGGATCAAGGATTGTTCGGAGAATGCTGTTTGCTTTATATTTGTCATGTTGCCAATGTACTTCAAAATAGAAAGCTTCCTGTAATTCTGTTATATTCTGATTTGCATGTGGTTTCTGCTCCACTGTGCACACAGAGAGAGAATATTCACTTATGGACCAACTAGCTTTTTCACTATGGTGTTTCGTAGACCAAAAGACAAAAGCAGCAACCTGACTACATAAAATAGAAAAACTATTGATCCAGAGACAGCCCCCTCCCCCTTGTAGAACATCTCAGAATAAGGGATTCTCCTCTTGCTTAATTCATGCATTTGTTCATGGGTTTGATCCCTTGGAGGAGAGTGATGGAGTAGGGAACAGGTATATCTGAAAAAAGCACAGTGCATTAGAAATATAATGAGTCCCATGTATGTAATTTTAAATGTTCTAGATATTAATATCAAAAAAAGAAAACAATAAGATTGATTTTATTAATGATATATTTTGTTGAAGATGATATGTCCTAAATATTTTGAAATTTGGCACCTACCCCCATTTCAAATGCTCAGTTCCTCATGTGGTCAATGGCTACCACATTGGACAGAATGTTTGTAAGATTTGTTTGGGCAATTGTATCCACCATATATCTAATAATGTCCTGCTTACTGTGGTAGGTAGTCAATACATCCTATCCTCAAGGAATTTAATAATAAATGTAGAAGCAATAAGGCACATCTTCAATAACAACAGAAGATAGAATATATATAATTACTGTAAAAATTTTAGTAGGATTTTAACAGGTGACAGTTGATGGTCAATGATATTTCAGACAGCATGAACATTTTTGAACGCCAGATGTCAGAGGCTGGGGTCTTTTAAGGAATGGAAATATACAGAGTATGTAAGATGTAGCTGGAGAAGTTCATTGGTAAGATCATTGTAGAGAGGCTTTGATTAATTTTCCCAAATAAAAAATTATAGAATTTGATGGCAACATTTACTAGTCATGTGACCTTGGGCAAGTTACTTGCCCCTCTGAACATTATAGTTTTCTTATCTAAAAAATACAAACAACAATCATGTTTATCTTATATATTTGTTATGAATATTAAATGAAGTAATCAGTCCCTCATAAGTGACAAGTGCTTAATCACTGTTCTCTATTATCATTCTTACTTCTCTAAGATATTTTGAAGTGGGAAATACTTTAGGTAAAGTATTCAGTCTTCAATTTGGTTTGTTTTAAAGAGTGTCTAGTAAACTTGGCATAGTTATATAATTATTTTTGAGGTAAAGAGGATTGTAATGTATGTATTTTGATTTAGATTAAATAAGCCTACATAATTAGTAAATATAGTGCCTATAAAGTTTGACTTTGTTTTTCCTACATTGAGTCCTTTTATGTTTTATCATCTTAATAGCTATATAATACAAAACAAAGTTATCTGATTTACTTAATCAATACCCCATTAGTGGACGGTTTCATTTTTTCTAGACATTGCTATTATAAAATGTGTTGCCATAAATAGAATATGTGAGTTTCTAAAGATTGGGCTGAATTTCCAAATAATAAATCTAAAAAAAAAAAAAACTACTAAATTTTTCAGAAACCAAAATTAAATAATTCATTGATTTAAAAAAGTATTCATTGAGCACTACTATGTGCGTGTACTGTTCTAGACACATGAGATTCATTGGTGAAAATAGACCCCAAAAAGGCAAATATTCCAGCCCCTGTGCTGTTTCTGTGCCATCCAGGAGAGACATAAAATGAATAATAAACATTATAAGTAAGTTATATAGTACCTAACAAAATGATAAGTGACTTGGAAACATCAGAGCAGGGTAAGAGATTAGAGGAGAAGTGTGAGCAGGTCTCTTTAAGAAGGTAAACTTTTGGCCAAGACTTGAAGGAGATAAGAGTTAGTCATTCAGCTTCCTAGATGAAGAACATACTGGAATGAGGGAATAGTCTGTGTGTGCTTCCAGGTACAGAGGACAGCTGGAAGCCAGTTAGGCTACAGAGAACTGAGGGAGGAGGAGAATAGAAGGAGGTGCCTTCCACTAGATAACCAAAAGGTCAGACAGATTATAAGGCCTTTTAGGCAATTGTAAGGATTTGGGACTTTTTTTCTGGGTAGCTTCTGGGTGCTTCTGAGCAGAGGAATGATTTGATTCGATTTCTATGTTCTCAAATCACTCTGACAGGCGAGGTAAAAACAGGCTATATGAGAGTCAGGCTGGCAGCAGGGAGACTGAAAGCGATTGCAGGCTTCTGTGTAATACTGCTGTAAATCATTTCAAGGTTCCAGGTGCAGCGAAATTACACCATAGGCATCAAATGAATAAATAAATGAGACTGAAGAAGCTATGATTGTCATCTTTAAGAAACCGCAAAAATCAAAGTGATATGCCCAGTATACACGTTTCTAACCTGAAAAAAAAAAAAAAAAAAAAAAAACGTAAAATCCTGGATTCGGTAAGCTAGGTATTGTCAAAGTGTGGTTCCTGGGCTGGCAACATCAGCATTATCTGTGCATTTGTTAGAAATGCAAAATTGGGTCCCAGCCATATATACCTGGGGTGGAGCCCAGAAAGCTGTGTTTTAACAAGAAGTTAGCCCGGTGATTCTGATGCTAAATTTTGAGAACCACTGCTTTAAACTAGGTTGGTGAAACTAGATGGCCTAAAAGATTCTTTTCAATGTTAGGATACAGTGCTTCCAAGTTCATTTCTTAATATTTATTTTTATTATAAAATTAAGTATAGTCCTTGAGAAAAAAGGGTTTATAAGAAGTATAGAATCATGCTAAAGAATGAAAAAGTCTTTTACATCACATAGAGGAACTTGATTTTTATTTATTATATCCCACCTCTTTTAAAAAGTGATGCAAGGTTTTATATATATATCTTTGTGCAATAGGAATCTCAAGACAAGGAAAATGGAGAAAATGTATGTGATACATCTGTTAAGGACTGTAGGCTAATGAATTTACTCTTTCAAAATGTACACTTAGCTCTGAGCCTCCTGAGCTCAACATTTTTAAAGGAAGAAATGAATTTTATACAACACAAAGAAAGAAGTCTCAGACTTTAAGTTAACATGAACCACCAGGAAGGTGATCAAAGTTACTACAAGGAGAATCTCTGGAGCTCCCCAAGAACTGAATGGACAACTTGGCTTCCTAGACAACATTCCAGTATTTCACCCTGTAGTATCTTGGTGATTTGCCCATTTGAAGTTACCTCTTTAATAGGGACCTGAAGTCTTAAAACCAAGTGAGCAGATGGTAATTGAGATTGTTACCTCTTCACAGAGGTTGAAAAGCCAACCAGATTCCCACCCAGATGGAAAGCTGTCCCTTCCTCATGGCAAAGCTTGTGAGTTCCTCCATGACCACCCCTGGATCTGCTTCTGTTCTTGTGCAAAATGCTGAATAGCCAGAATTTTACAGCCTACTGCATGACACAAATGGTTGTAACCTGAAAAATTCTTAAGCGGGTATATCATGTCATCAGTATAAAGGATGATAAAAACAATTGAAAGAAAATAAAGTTGTATTCATGGCCAGAAATAAAGCGTAAAGATGCAAAATGATGCTAAAAATAATGGAGCCATAGTAAAACAAAAATTTTACAACACTGGGAACTAGAAGATCTTAAAGGATAAATAAATTTTCAGGATAAACTAAAATAACCAGAAAAGAGGATACAAACTTACCTCTAGAATATTCAATTGTTGATATTAGCATAAGTATTAATAACAATACTAAGTAGAAATGGCTTAAGAAAAATAAAATTAAAGATTTAATTTGTCTAAGATTCCTCAGCTGGTGACATCTAGCATTTTTAGGGTAAAGTTTCTATCATGCTGTTTGAGCTATCACTTCCTTATTTGAAAACCAAAGAATTTCCCCTAAATTACTAAAATGCTGAAATTTTATCAAGATAATTTCAAATGCAGGTTAACTGTTTTGGGGGATCTCCAGATCCAATAGATGTATCAGGTCATCTGAAAGCAAAGTTTCTGGACCATCTTATCTCATCACCTTCTAAATGAAATTCACTAAGTTTAACTAATTGCAACCATCAGAGAAAGACTTTTTCGACTGAACCTTGTACGCATCTGTGCAAAATAAAATTTAAGATGTCTGTTGAGCATGTTGCTTCATGTCCTTTATACTATATCCTAAACAAACTTTCCTCCCTTCAGTTTAGTTCTTGAAAAATGTTTGCTTTTTATATACAACTTTTAGGAAATGTGTTTGTTTTGTTTTTTCCTAAAATAGAACAAAATTTGTGTGATCCAATATGCTTCAATTTTTTCTTAGTTATTGGGGACATTACAGCAAAATTCCAGGCTTCATTGCCAAAAGCAGTCAGAT
This sequence comes from Hylobates moloch, assembly GCF_009828535.3. NCBI lineage: Eukaryota > Metazoa > Chordata > Mammalia > Primates > Hylobatidae > Hylobates > Hylobates moloch. Next base: position 77,420,235 of record NW_026652276.1, read on the forward strand.
CATATTCTTTACTCATTCCTTTAGAGCATCCTTTCTCAAATAGTCATCCATGCATTGCTTGCACAAAACTCACTCGGGGAGTGTATTAAAAATGCAGATCCCTCGGCCCTACCTCAGACCTACTTTTTGCAGAATCTCCAGAAATTGAATCCAGAAATCTGCATCTTTTACAAGTAGCACAGGTGATTCTTTTTTTTTTTTTTTTTTTTGAAGTGGGGTGGATGGAGTCTCACTCTGTCACACAGGCCAGAGTGCAATGGCGTGATCTCAGCTCACTGCAACCTCTGCCTCCCAGGTTCAAGCAATTCTCCTGTGCCTCAGCCTCCTGAGTACCTGGGATTACAGGTGCACACCACCACACCTGGCTAATTTTTGTATTTTTAGTAGAGACGGGGGTTTCACCATGCTGGTCAGGCTGGTCTCGAACTCCTGACCTTGTGATCCACCCACCTGGGCCTCCCAAATTGCTGGAATTACAGGCATGAGCCACCGCACCCCACTGCACAGGTGATTCTTAAGCTCACTGAAATTCAGAATTGCTTACAGTCCAATTTTATATAATAGTTAATTTGTAAGCCAGGGCTGCTTTTAAAAATAAGTGAGATGCAACTCTTATTAAGATATAACGCAGTTTGAAGTATGTGGCCTAAAGTGGAGTATGAAGCCACATGCAGGAATCACTGCGATTTCCCATGGATATTGGAATTGAAAAAAGAAAAAAAAAAAAAACTCCTGTTTGTAGCCAAGGCCATAAAATATATTTTCTCCAATCTGTAAATCAGTAATTTTCACAAGGATAGGAAAAAGAAAGATAACTCAAGCAAATCAGAAACTTCTGGGATGCTTTCTCAAACTCCACCCTTCTGCTCCTCCTTATTCCCTCTTCGATATCCAGCCCTCCCTACCTCATCCCCCTCCACATCCCAGCAAAAAGCTCTCAAATATTTTAAAAATGTATTTAAATTGATGTTTTGGTTATTTAACATGCTTAACATCATGTTCATTATAGCTCAGGCTGAAGGTCAAAGTATTTAAAACTTTAGTTACTTGTGTACTATGAAGACAAGGGAAATAACATTTATTAAGCTTGTGGCTGTGAAGTAGAGGGAACTAACGTTTATTGAAGAATTACAAATTTATGCAACAATCTATTGCTCAATTTCTGATGCAAGGTGTGTCTTATGGGTATTATTATTAGCATTTGTGTTATTGTTACCACTTAGTGAGAGGTAAGAGAAGAGAGGCAGAGGCCAGATCGTGAAGGCACTTCCATACTTTGCTAAAGTGATTCTGAGTCACTGAGAGCCACTGACAGATTTGAACAAGGGTAGGATATGTGTTTTGAAACCATCACTCTGGTAACAGAATAGAGGAAAAAAAATGATGGCTTAGGAGAGAGTTCATCTGGAGGCAAAGATTTTATAGACCATGTATAAAATCGTAAAAGTGAGATTTAATGTTTTTTTGTTATGGTAAGTGGTCAAGGGAAATTTACTGGTGAGAATTCATGACTAGTTTGGCTTATGAGCATTGTATAAATGAATTGCAGTAAATATTGTTTTAAATGTTAGTTACTGATTTTAGAATTATATATATTGCCCTTTGAAATAATTATTATTGGTTTAACTCTGCTAAGCCATTGCTATTGGTTATAGCAGAAAGGAGTATGACATCTGGTTATTACATTTAGGTTAATATTTAGCATGCTGGCTTTTTTCCTCAGCTTGTCTAAAATGTACTCTTAGAAGCTACTAAATAGGTTTATTTGTCTTATTTTAGTAAGCCAATCAAACTGGGTTTTAGGTGGAGAGGAGAAGGAACTAGAAAATGACCTACAACACCAAAGTGAACCACATGTTCCACTAGTCTACCTCTTTGGTCTTTGAGATGTTTGAGGAAAAGAAGCAAAGGGGAAGATGTAAGGAGGGAAGAGCAGAGAAGGCAGCAAGAGGGAAGAACAGAAGGATGCTCAGGAGTGCCAGCATGCCTTCAGAAAGACTAAATGGATCAAGGCTGCCAAAGAGGGGGGAGCGCCCGTTTCCCCACCCTAGGATCCTGGCAGTGGTTCCTGGTCCCATTCTTCCTAAGTCGTGCTAGGGCATGCTTTTAACAAGGGTCAAATATCTTGCTTTGCATCATCCTTGCTTTCTTGATCTAGGGCTATAAAAAAGAAAGGAATAAAACCCAGACACAGAGCCAGAGCACCCCTATGCCAAATGTCAAAGATTATAGGCTAATTTCACCTGTATTCTCTTTCTACACAGATCATGGAGCAAGAAAACTGAAGCCAAGCCACATTAAGGTTTGACAGGGATGAGATATCTGTCAAGGATTCATAGTAGAGTGGCTTACTGGGAAAGGAGCAAAGAATCTCTTCTAGGGATGTTGTAAGAATAAATGAGATAATTCACAGAAGGCACCTGGAGTTTTCCGGAAAAAGGTGCTGTGACTAAGGTAACTAAACAACTTCTGGGTATAAATTTGTTTTTGTGGAAAATAAACTAAAATCTCTACTATTTAACAAGGACAGCTGTATCAGGACCAAAAGATGGTAAAGGGGTGCTTTCTTCCTTCCTCTACCAGTTTGTTCTTCTGAAGAGGCAAATACATACAGGGAGACATAGCACAGATGAACTTAGGGAATGGAATGATGCCAAAGGCTATTGAAGTAAGAAAGATTAACTCAGTTTGTTTGTTTGTTTGTTTGTTTTTTTGAGACAGAATCTCTCTCTGTCGCCCAGGCTGGAGTGCAGTGGCGTGAACTTGGCTCACTGCAAGCTCTGCCTCCCAGGTTCACGCCATTCTCCTGCCTGGGACTACAGGTGCCCGCCACAAGCCTGGCTAATTTTTTGCATTTTTAGTAGAGATGAGGTTTCACCGTGTTGGCCAGGATGGTCTCGATCTCCTGACCTCGTGATCCGCCCACCTCGGCCTCCCAAAGTGCTGGGATTACAGGCATGAGCCACTGCGCCCGGCAACTCAGTTTTTTATATATTTTTCTTTTAAGAGAGACATTCATCTTGTGTATTTAGTAAATTACCCTGGACTGTATTTACTTTAAATTTTATTATATTTATTTGGTAATTAGATCTATGGCTCACCTGACTGTATGGGGTAAAGGTCATCCAAATATGTGGTGAGTACTTGGTTGTGAGCTGGCTTCTGGATTGGTCAAGTTTTTGAACTGACCAAAGACTATTTATTTATTTGGTGTATCATCTGCAACTAACTAGAAAAACTGTCTAAAACTGTCTTAGTCAAGAAAGATGTTTATTGAACAGAACAAGCAGTGCAGAGGTTGTTCGGGTCCACGAGCTGAGTGATCCATCAAAGGCCCAGGGGTCAATATGTCTCTGTGACCTGCCACCCTCAGTGTGTCAGCTTTGACCTCAGATTGGCATCTCTTCTGGTTTTAATTTGGCTGAAGTAGTGCCATGTATTCTATCCCAATAGAAAAGGGTCCAGAGGACAGAGAACGCTATCTTCTCTTTGTTCTCTTTCTTGGGAGTGAAGAAACTTTTTACAAACAATGACTCGACTGAAGTCCCCTCACCTTTCATTGGCCAGAATTAGATCATATACCTGGTCCTTAAACAAAGATGGGCAAGGGTCTTGAAGGAAACATCTGGAATAGAATGAATACTGGGGGGTTAAACACACAGTTTACTTTGCAAGCATTTAATAGAAACATTAAAGAGCTAATAAATCCAATGATGCTGATTTGTCCTTTAAAATGTTGACTTAATTTTTGTTACTAGTTAGCAGTTGTCTCTTCAAGCTAATAACTATATGATAAGGACGAAGTTACAGAAAATACCAACCCCTAAAAATTAATTCGTTCCAGGATAATTATCTTGAAGATAGAGATGAACTCATGCTTTTTATACTAAGCTATATTTTTTCTCAGAGCCATGACATTGAGTCCAGGTACAGAAAAACAGAAATAGATCATCTTGTTAAATAGTTAACACATGTTGGCAATCATGTGTTTAGCTAATAGAAACGGAACAATAACATAAAGAAGGTCTATTTTTCATTTATGTTTGGCTATAACATAGTGATACCCTTGCTGTAGAGTTACTTTCTCAATAGGTTTATTCAGACTAATAGTAATGCTGATTTCCTTGACAACACACTGAGAGCAAGAGGTATTGAAATAGAAGAAGCTAGCCTAGGCTTTTAATTTATCATTAAATAACTCCAAAGTGTGTAGCATACATGTGAAAGCAGACGTGGGTTTTATGTTTGTTATTAATTCATTCCTGTTTGCTTTATCTCCTATGTAGAAATAAAGATGAGGCCTATATTGCTACATTTCTTAGATTATACCACTGATTCCTGACACAGGGCTTTATACATAGTAACCTCCCAGTAAGGTAGCTGATTTATCCTAATTTTGTTTCAGCAAACATCAAGAATCTTCTCATTTTGCAGGCTTAGGTACCTAGGCTTTTCTTTTTTTTTTCTGAAATAGACAGGTTTAAATCTTGGCTCCTTGTCTTATCTAGTCTACCTGCACCTAAGTTTCTTGATCTCTAAAGTGGAAATAATAATGGTATCAACCTCATGAAATTGTAATGGTGATTAAATGGGCTAACATGCATATATTGCACGACAGTGTCTGAGATATAGTAATCATTCAATAGAATTTTGTTTATTGTTATTCAATCTTCACAGCCCCCTGATTAAGGTATTATTTCAAAACTATTGAAATTATAGAAAATAGTATTTAATTCTGCCTTGGAATGTGTCCAGTGGTTATCATTATAATGTGCTGAGTGCTCTGTGTATGCCTTTGATAAATCTTATGCTGTTGGGTGCATATGCTGCCTGAGAATATATGGTAAATAACAGACAATCATTAGCCCTCAGTGAAAATTTCACTGGGAAAAATAACTAATTTTCTTCAACAGGTAGTTCATTGGTCAATCTTGTCTTTTACATTATACCCTTACTATAATAGTCTCTTGTAGATACCAAGAAAATACAGCATCCCTCCTCAGTAATGGACCCAGTCCTTCACAGCAACTCACACTCTCCTTCTCAAAGACATGAAAATACATTGCAGATTTTTTTAATGCTATCTCAAGTTGTATGACATACAGCAACTTTCCATCCATAAAGATGAAAAATTTACAGCCTTCTGACACAATCTTGTTTCCATGGAAACAGACCAGAACTAATCGATTTTGTCTGCAACATAATCATAAAAATCCCGACAGAGAGAGGGAAAGAGAGACACTACGAATACTACAGGTTATGGACCAATACAATTTGCCAAACTGTCTGCTGTTCTGGAAAATTAGGCAAGATGAGAACCCATAGGCCATGACTAATGGAAAAAAATAAATTTTTCCTTAGTAACGCCACAGCATATCCTAAATGTTTACAATGCTATTTTTCTAGATTCTGATTCATTAACAAATATTAGTCTTGTACTCATTGTAGTGGCTGGCTTCAAGTACTTTCGTAAGATTATGTTAGCATCATAGTACACTGATATGTGAGGCTAGAAAACTGAAATGAACTAGTCAAATCTATTTTTCTGTAGTTATGTATATACAGCTTAGATCTTTTAGAGCAAATGATGTAATAGTTAAGATTCAAGACAAATATGTCAACTATAATAGAAAAAGTCATAATTTGTGTTTGTCAGTAGACATTTTAGAGGAGATTACTTAGCTTCTTTGGGACTGTTCTTCATTTATTTTACAGGCAGAGAGTTGGACTAATTGTTAAATCCCAAGTATGTCTTTTAATTAGCATCTTGGGAATTCCTCTTTGGCATCTAGGTAATTGTTCTGACTTCATTGTCTATCATCCTCTCTGTTCCCTTTACTTAAAAATTGGTAGTTGTGTGAGTCTCGCCTCTTCACTCATCATCCTTTCATTCTTTTTCCTTAGGCAATGCCATGCATATTCTTAGCTTCAGCTTCAACCAGTGACTGTTTTTTTTTTTTTTTTTTTTTGGACAAGGTCTTGTTTTGCAGCTTAGGCTGGAGTGCACTGGCGAGATCATAGCTCACTGCAGCCTTGAATTCCTGGGCTCAAGCAATCCTCCTGCCTCAGCCTCCGAAGTGCTGGGATTACAGTCATGAGCCACCATGCCCAGACTCATCCAGTAACTTCTTAATCAACTTTACCCCAGCTCAGACAGCTTTCTGAGTCTCAGATCCATATTTTAATTATATATCCAGATGTCTCACAGCTATCTCAAACTGAACAGGTTCCAAACAGAATTTATTATCATGCCTTACAAACCTCCATTTCTCTATTGGGTTAATGTCGGTTTGTGGCTTAAGCTGGAAACCTGGAAGTGAGCTTAACCCTATAACTTTAATTCACATCTCCTATCAAGTCAGTCACAAAATCTCATTGTTTTTCTCTCTCCTATACTTGTGCATTAAATACACTCTTCTGGCTGTGGTTTTTCTCCCTAACTTATTGATGGCCTACTATTAATGTATTCCAGGCACTGTGCTCACCCTTTAGGTTCATTTTCTCATTTAAATGTTATATTAGCTCTATAAAGTATGAACTATGATTATCTCCATTGTACAGCTAGGGAAATTATAAAGAATAAAAAAGCTTCAGGAACACAGCAGAGTCAGGCCTTGAATCCAGTTCTGATTGCTAAGTCCATGCCTTTTGGTACGAGAGCTATAGTCAGATACTTTACTTCTCTTCTTTTGACTATTGAGTGGTGTCTAACTGCTTTCTTCTAGGGCAGTTGTTCTCAAAGTATAGATTTTAGACAACTGGGGATTCCTGGGGCCCTTTGTGTGGGAGCTTTGAGTTCTAAACTACTTTCGTAATAATACCAAAATGGCATTTGTCTTTTTTCACTGTTTTGGCACTTGCACTGATAAAGCAATAGGCATGTGCTAAAACTGCTAATGCTTTAGCAGGAATCAATGCAGTAGCATCAAACTATAGGCGTAGTCTGTGTTTTCTTCATTGCTCCACACTCTCAGTAAGAAAAATAATGCCAGTTCACATAATACATCTCTTATGAAGCAGTACATATTAATTTTGTTCAAGCACAACCCTAAAAATACATATTTTTAACATTCTGTATGATGAAATAGGAGGAATATGTAAAGTATTTGACTGCATACTGAAGTGTCCTACTTGTCTCTAGGAAAAGCACTTGTGTGATTGAGTCAGGAGCTGAATAAGCCACTTTTCTTTTTCTCATGGAACACCATTTTCACTTGAAAGAATAACTGACAAACTATGGTTATTCAGACTTGAGTATTTGGCACACATTTTCTCAAAAATGAACAAAGGGAAAGACTGTCACTTCAGGAAAAGCAAATGACAGCATTTGTTGTCAATGTTAAAATTCGAGCTTTCAAGAGGAAATTGGAATTTGGGAAAACTTTTACCTGCCACTGGGAGCTTGACAGTCTACCCATACATTACAACTTTTCTCATGACATTAGTGGTGATAGTAACAAATGTGATTTTTGGATATTATATAATAAAATTTGTCAAAATCTGGAAGACCTTCATAACAATGTGCCATTTTCCAAATAATTCATGCATGATTAGGTAAAAGACCTATTCAAATGACAAGATCGATCAAAAGTTCATTGATATGGCTTTTGATTTCACACAACTAATTTAGTAAACTACCATTTGTAGAGTTTTGATGTGACATTAAAGAAGGATATTCACAGTTACCTGGAAAGGCAATTAAAACACTCCCTTTTCCAGCCACACATATGCATGAGAATTTTCTTCATGTATTTCAATAAAACAATATATTCCATCAGACTGAACACAGAAGCATTTATGAAAATCTAAATGTATTCTCTTAGGTGACATAAAGATATGTGACTAAATGTGAAACAAATTCATTCTTCTCATTAAATTTTTTTCTGTTTTGAATAATATAGTTGTTTTCATTAACCATCTGTCTGTATAAACATACAAGTGCTTATTGTTAATAAGAATTTTTACATTTTTTCATTTTAACTTTTAATATGGTAAGTATGGATAGCTAAGTCCCCCCATAAACAAAAGCTCTTTGGGTTCATGAATGATTTTAAGAGTGTAAAGAAATCCTGAAACCACAGCATTTGAAAACTACTGCTCTAGGATCACTCCCTGCCTGTCCACCCTTCATACTGCCACCATCTTTCCAATCTTCACATTGATCATAACACTCCCCATCCATGGCATACTTTCAGGTGTAGTACAGGGTCCTCAATGATCTGTCCTGCCTAACTTCAGAGTTTTATGTCATGCCTCTCCCTTCTGTGCAGGGTGATGTCCACCCACAATGAATTGCATGTCATTGCTCCCAAAGTCCCCATGCTCTTTCTTGTCTCTGCATCTGCACACATGCCGCCCCTACCCCACCTGCTCAATGTGTCTCTACTAATGTGTCTTCCTACCAACCCCTTCCCAACCACCACCACCATAAACCCCCAGTTAAATTCCAACTAGCCTACAAAACCTACTCCAATATCACTTCCTCAGGGAAATTTCTCCAAACCATACCTCTCTCTCCCTACCCTGGGATGAACTTATTGATACTTTTTATGAACCTCAGACAATACCAGCTGTATATAACTGTATTATAATTATCTGTATAAAAATATGCCTCCCACATTGGACTGTCAGACCCAGGGAAGTGACCATGGGTTCCTGGTTCAAGCAGAGTACTGATTCATAGAATCCCTCCATAAATATTTTCCAAATAAATGATTTTGAGATCCCTTCCAGATTTGGAGTTCTGCAGTTTATTCCTCAAATAGCATATACTGAATCATAATCTTTTTACTAGTTAACAAAGGGATGTATTTGCTTTACCTACACACATTCATCCACAGGCTTTTTGGTTTTTAGTTAAAGAGATCATCTCCTAAGATTTTTTTCATATCTTTTTTGTCCTTGCAAAGATAGCTCTGGAGAAAATTTGATATATTAAATTTTATGTATTTTAATAAATTATAATGTGCATATAATCATTAATAATATATATATTCCACACCAAGGCATCAGTAAGAATTAATTTTTAAAGTCTGCTCTAATATGAATATAAAATTATGTAAGAACCCTGTATAATAAGCTCACAGAGTACAAGAAAGGAGAGGAAAAATGTAAAAGAGAACTGCCAAAGAACTATGAGGGATTTCCAAACAGCAAAATTGTCAGTGAATCCATGAGAAACTCTACTCACTAAATTCTTTAATTTCTCAGCCTACCCAAATATTGGGCAAACCCTAATTCCCTTGCAGGGGAAAAGCTGAGAGTCTGGAACTAGCCTGTCTTCCGAGGACTTAGAGACGATAGTATGGGAATTTCAACGAGACGTTTTTACTTTCTTTTGACCAAGATTCAAATTCTTTATTCCAGCCCTTGATAAGTAAATAAGAAGGTAAAGGACTATTTATTTGTAAAAAAATTTTCATGATTTCGTGATGGCACCTTGTTCCATATCATCTCAGATAAATCAGAATAATTTTTGAAAGTTATTCAGTGATTTCCATATTAGATATTTTAAACCTAATTTTATTTCTAAAACAAAAACCAACCAGGAGACTCCAGTTAAGTAAAATGTATGTATTAATATAAATTAGCTATTCCCATCTGGAAAAGGGCAGCCATCTCTGTGTTGAGATGCCTCAATGATACTGAGGCTGAGACAGGTTAGATGATTCAGGCATACCATTAGCAGCAGACTCAATACTAACCCAGATCTCCCATTCCAACTGCAGTGTGTTTTTCATTCATTGTCAATAAAGACATCAAAATTGGTTCAAAACCAAATCCTCAAGCCAACCTTTTTTTTTTTTTCTCCTCTAAGAAAGCGACCATGTTTCATAGAATTTCCTTAAGACATGTTTGTCATGCTGTTTCATTTTCATTCAGCACTGGAGAAGGACCACAGCCATTCAGTTCATGGCAGGTGATGTCAGACAGATGGATTACACATCTTTAGATACTTAAGGCTTACAGAAAATGCTCAAACTCTTTCTGCACTCAAAAGCATAAAAGCTGTGATTATTCCACACAGCTTAGAGTTGGATTGATGATGTGACCATCAAAATTGACATAAGATAGCTAAAAACATTAGTTTTATTTTGTGCTGCCTACCGTAAATTTAGAAAACACAAAATAAATGATCAACTGACTTTTGAGTAAAATAGATTTTTTCTCAAACCTTTCGATTCATGTACTATACCACCTGATGGAGAAAAAAATGTGCTGCCCAACTATAAAACAGAAGTTCTGTTCAAAATTAGTAAAAAATAACATAACTTTTGACAGGCCTGCTATTTTATTTTATAACTTATATTGAATATACTTTCACAGTAGCAAAAGATATAATGACAATGTTATATCATAAATACTAACTCAAAGAAAAGACATATCTTATGTTAAAAACACTTTTTGGGCCCAGCGCATTGGCTCACTGCTGTAATCCTAGCGCTTTGGGAGACTGAGGCAGGCGGATGGCTTGAGCCCAAGAGTTTGAGATCAGCCTGGGCAAAATGGCGACTGAAACCTCATCTCTACAAAAGATACAAAAATGATCCAGGCATGGTGGAGGGCATTTGTAGTCCTAGCTACTCAGGAGGCTGAGGTGGGACGATCACCTGAGCCCGGGAGTTCAAGGCTGCAGTGAGCCGTGATTGTGCCACTGCACTCCAGCCTGGGTGACAGAGTGAGACCCTGTCTCAAAAAAATAATAATAGTATAATATAATAAGTAATGTTATAGAAACACTTTTTTGTCATTGGAACAGATCAGGGAACTAGTAATTAAGATATAAACAAAAAAAAAAGCCACACACATAATAACCTATATTGTTTTTCTTATGTTACTAAAAGATCCAGAGCTTCTGATTGTAAGCTCAAGTATATGTAGTGAGCTGCCAAGAATTAGAGGGCCATTTAGGGATAAACTACTATGGGGCCTAGAATAAATGCGGGGGCAAAGAGGAATGGTAGGAATGGGGAAAATGTCACAGATGACTTTGATGCCGTAGTGGTAGGTTCTTTTATAAGATGACTCATGTACTTATTTTATTTGGTTTGTCATTGTTTCTATATTCTATCTATCTTGATTTTTTAAATGTGATTTTTGGCATAATGCAAAATAAAATAACTCATGTTTCAAAATTTACGTAGCTGATTTCTTGTGGTTTTGATAGTTCTATTACGTAACCTGCAAATAGATTTTTGTTCCCTTCCCTGAGAAATTGAGCAGGGCCATTCCATCCGTCTGCCTTCCCTTCTTTCTCATCCAGGTGATCAGCATGTGTGAGTGTGCCTCTATAAACTGCACTTCTCAGTTCATTCCTTTAATTCCGTAGTCACAATTGTGGTTCCAGCACAGCAAGAACTTGTTTAAAGAGTGGTTTGAATTGTGAGGATGCTTGAAACCATAAAAGAGGGAAAATAGCTAGGGAAACTGAAGATAATTTAATTATGATAGTTTACAATAATATAGTGCTTACTAATTCCAAAAACTATTCTAGACACAACATAATTAACTAATTTATTCCTTATGATAACCCGGGAGGTTGGTTTCCCTACTACCCTCATGTTATAGATGAAGTCAAGCAATAAGGGGTTACTTTGTCCACAATCACACAGCTCATAAGCGGCAGAGCCAGGGTTTAGAACGGACAGAGTGTAGCACCTGAGTCCATGCTTTTAACCACTATACTAAATGGAAGATTCAGAGAAAACGTCAAAATTGTCTTGGAATAATTGAAGGGCAGCAGATTGAAATAAGAAGTCAACATATTCTCCATTGCCTCAGAAGGAAACAGAGTCTGGCTTAATAAAAGAAAGGAAATACTAAAGATAGGTAGATTTTTCTGGCAGCAGTGGCTTCCATGTCCCTGCTGGTTGGTGATCAGATCTTTTCTGGAGCAGCAGTTGTCAATGATGCTGACAACGAGAACAGTGGTTGGGTTTGGCAAAACTTCATTTTCTATCCTCATTTGTATGAGTCAGGGATATATCACAATAATTGTATTGTTATCAGTACTTCTTTATTTGGGGAGTTACAAAGTTATGAAAAGGCGGGGGGCAGGATGCAGAATAATTAAGCAATTTTATTGACAAGCTTTACTGGCATTACTCTTTTGCTGAAAGTATACTATATTTTGGCTTAAAGTGTCAAAACAGAATTTTTTTAAATGCTTTTAAAAATGGACAAAATTATATATATTCTTGAGGTAAAATATAATGTTTATATGTATATTATATATACTGTATATTGTAGAATGGCTAAATCAAACTAACATTAAGTACAGACTTTTGATAGATTTATGAACTTGGCTTATTGAGAATGAGGTTGAATGATGATGTTTTCAAGTTCAAATGTGTAGTGCAGTACTAAAAGCATGACTTAATGTTTATAGCTTTAAAAAATTACTAAAAAATGACATTTTGGTTGATGTTCTTATGCCAATCGCTTGCTTTCCTAACTCTCATGTAATTTTTCTTTTATTGCAGGCAATTCGTATGCAAGAAGCTACACGTAATTAAATGTGCAGGATGAAAAGATGGCACAGGCACTGTTGGTACCCCCGGGACCTGAAAGCTTCCGCCTTTTTACTAGAGAATCTCTTGCTGCTATCGAAAAACGTGCTGCAGAAGAGAAAGCCAAGAAGCCCAAAAAGGAACAAGATAATGATGATGAGAACAAACCAAAGCCTAATAGTGACTTGGAAGCTGGAAAGAACCTTCCATTTATTTATGGAGACATTCCTCCAGAGATGGTGTCAGAGCCCCTGGAGGACCTGGATCCCTATTATATCAATAAGAAAGTGAGTATTGATTTTAGACTTCCAATAAATCTTTAATTAAACTCTTAACTGTAATATACTTTTCTGGGCCTTATATACAGCATCACAATTTTTCTTCTGTTAAAGATTTTATAATACTCTTCACTGTCACTTATTTTTATCACAATATAATAAAACAAACATTTATAAGAAATGAAGTCAAGAGTTGGTTACAGTGAGGAAATAGGAATAGATGAATGATTTCTACAATTTCACAGTAATTCAGATAGTCAAAATTAAAATTAATATCAACAAAGTGAAATATCTGTTATGGCTGACATATTCAAGCACAGGATAGACTACAGAATAATACCTATGCAGAAAAGAATTATGAGCATATGTTGTACTTAATTATTTTTTAGTTCATGACTGACTTGATGTACTTTCACAATAATTTGTATTCTAGAGCACAATAAATAATCTTCTGCTTAGCATCCTCCTATAGCCAGACAATACATTAAGAAGCACGTTCACCCAGAGATTCCTTTTTCCCCCCAGTAACCTAGAATATGATTAGGATCTTCTCTTAACCTTACATAGTTTGTGGCATGCTAGATTCTGGATCACGTATACTGTTAAAACATCACCCTGAAGAAAAAAATGTCAAAATTGGAAGACCAAAAAAAAAGATCTTCCAAATTTTCTCCATCCATACATGATTTAAATTAGTAGTTATGACTGTGCTTTCCTAATGCTAAAATAAATGCATAGTTGTATCAGAATTAGCTGGTTTCTATAGTTAAACTAGCTGGGTGATATTTTATAGAAAATAAAAAAAATGGGTGGCACACTCTATACTTTCTAATTGGATATTAAGGCATTTTATAACCACGATTTATATTTTACACTTATAAGCATAAAAATAGCTCTCAATGTAGAAACTAAAGATAAATTAATATCACCATGAGTTGATGACTTATAGATTATGGAAGATATTGAACACCTTTATTAGTCAAAGCACATCCTTTTAAAAGTTTATAGTTTATAAAATCAGTGATGGCTAAAGGAAATGACAACCATTCAGACATGGAATTAGTCCTGTTGTTCTAAATAAGTATTTCTCAAACTTGCACATCCATACAGATTACCTCAAGATCTTTTAATTTGCAGATTCTGAATCCATAGGTCTGGGCTAGGGCCAGAGATCCTGAATTTCTTACAAACCATCAGGCTGTTACATGGCCACACTTTGAATAGCAAGCTTTAATGTTTTATTTAAAGTCATAAGAGTACATGTAAATAGTTAAACAGAGTCTCCTTTTTCCCCTTTTATAGCTAGTTTCATAAAAGGTGACATTTAACACATTCATGTACTTCTAAAAATAACTTATTTCAACAATTTACTATAGAATTGATAAAGAAAAATTTGAAATTTAGTTATGATGATTATAATAAGTCACCCCCCAAGAAATTGGAAAAAATATTATCCGGTGAAAACTGTTGCTCTGAAGGATATATTTGTAAAGATATCTTTAAGAAAGGAGGCATGATTTACTCTGCTATGATTAAAAGTATTTGCTACTTAAAGAAAGGAAGTGTCCTTAAAAAAGGGAATCAATCAGCCTGGTAGGATTAAGGGGGAAAGAAAAGGAGAACAGAGGCAAACGTTAGTATTTTCCAAGGGAGACAGAACTTTAGTAGTAGCACTGAAAGCATTTACTTCCCAATGGCCAGGCCGCCTCACTGTGGAGGGGCTACACTGAACTACCTAACATATGCTCTTAAACATTCCACATCATTTGATTAGGTCAGCTGGCTTGGGCTCCATATTCAACAAGAAACCTTCTGATTACAATTTGTTTTCCCCTAAATCTGCTTGAAGAAAAGAACATGCTGGTTACATCACTACAATTATCTCAGTCCATATGAAAGTAATGTATCTCAGTGTAAATAAATAGATCGGAGGCCAGGCATGATGGCCCACACCTGTAATCCTAGGGCTTCGAGAGGCCAAGGCAGGAGAATTGTTTGAGGTCAGGAGTTTGAGGCTGCAGTGAGCTATGATTGTGCTACTCACTCTAGCCTAGGTGACAGATCAAGGTCCTGTCTAAATAAATAAATAGGTTGGCATTCTTATTTTATATACCAGGTTTTCAAGTTTGGTTAATGTGAGTCTGCCACTAAAAAACAGAATTGTCCTCTGTTGTTGACAAAGTCAATTTGTATTGCCTCCATGGCTGAGAGCCAGACTTAGACCCTGATTTATTCATAGTGGCTGTGAACCATCTTGAGAGACATCTAGACAGTCTTTAGTGTTGGCTGCACTGCTTTCATTTATGAAGTATCCATAAAGATGAAGATTGAGGTGCTATTAAACAAGGAGGTAATTTGTCATTCTTAGCATAGAAGGAGTAAAGTAAGAAGCTAATGGAAGAAGTTTTAGAATTTAAAAATATGTTATGAAGCTGTGTTAATTATATGGAAAAATACAGGTAAAAGGCATTTAAAAACTTTGAAGCATTATGTAACTCTTTACCATCATTAATTAGTGATACATTTTGAATACCTAATTTAATTAAATGAGTAACATCACAATGTATTTTAATGGCATTTAATTTGACCAAGGTACTATTAATAATAGCAACAGTGATAATCATAACTAACTTTTCTGGTGCTCATACTTTGTCAAGCACTGCTAAGTTCTTGAACTCACTTACTATTTAGTGAACCAGTGAGGCAGGTCCTGTTGTTAGCTTCAGTTTGTAAATGGGGAAGTGAAGCACAGAGAGAGGAGGTAACTTGCTCAAGACCACACTCCTTAAGTGGTGAATCCAGGATCTGAGCCCAGGCATTCGACTCCAGAGCCAGAGCTCTTAACCACTAAGTGAAATTATATACTATGCTTATTAACATAATAAAATAAAAGAGAAAGTTAAAAAATTGGCTGCATCATTTTTTGAGTTCTCTGATTGATGTGGTCCTAATCATTGAGATGTAAATCTTATTCTCGCCACAAAGTAGTAAAACTTTTAGTAAACTTATAAGATGTGCATCTAAGTAACATTCCAGGAAAAAGAAGCAAGTAACATTCCAGAGTACAAAATAGCTGGTTTAACATACTTCCAGCTGTAGCAATGATGATCAGTATGATGTCAGTAGCAATATGAAGTATTAATTTTTTAAGTCACATCATTACTTATCATTACTTGGAAACATAACTTTAGAATTGCTACGATTTATCTCTCCCCTATTCATCTGTCATTTTCTCAAGTAATTTTCAGTTTAGGTATATCTCTTCATAACATCAGAGTCCCATAATTTCAAACTTTTTTCTTGCAATTCTTTCACTATACAGGACATTAGCATTTTATTCTGCATTTCTCAGAACTCAGGGTTCTCTTTGTGTCAGGTATTGTTCCCGAGACATAAACTGGGAGTGTAGTCTTAAGGCCTGCTCTGTTTTAGAACTTATAAATTCAACGAAGATGCTCTTAGCATGTCAGCTGTAATTCCGCTAGTACTAAGAAGGCCAATCTTGCAGGAGGAGCAAAGGGTTCCATGTTCAAAGGGATAATTTATTGCTGTTCACTCTGTTTTTGGAGATAGTTCAAAATGAAACTCTCTCCTAATGTCGCAAGCAGAAATTGCTTTTTCAGGGAAATTGTTTCAAAAGAGCATGAGTACCTGCACCTTAAATTATGGTGAGCTTTTCCAGGGAAATTGTTTCAAAAGAGCATGAGTACCTGCACCTTAAATTATGGTGAGCTTTTCCAAGTTATGCTGTTGTGTTGTTGAATGCCTAAATGGATCTTGACTGTTCAACTGTAATATTAAATAATCCAATCTTGTGACTCCAAGGCAACCCTTTAATGCCTCTGTGCTTCAAAAACAGTCTTTCCAAGGTCCACTGTCCTTTACACACAGTCCTACTGCTAGTAAAGAATAGTTTGCTTGCCTGCTTCATAAAACTATTCACATTTATACTGTGCAGTTTCTGGAAAATTGTTAGTTAAGTAATGTTGGCTCTATGGTCTTAAATACAAAAAGGCAATGAACAGAGAAACTGTGTAGTTTCTGAAAAATGGTTAGTTAAATAATGGTTGGCTCAATGGTCTTAAATACAAAGGGATAATGAACAGAAAAACTGTTTGGTTTCTGGAAAATGGTTAGTTAAGTAATGGTTGGCACCATGGTCTTAAATACAAAAGAGCAATGAACAGAGAAATTGTTTTCCCTGCCCTTTATACTGACAATATAAATATTTTTGTCTACCTATTCAAACAAAGCACGTTGTCAGCGAACATAAATGTATGGCATATAGCCCCTAGTTAAAGGAGAGAAACATATTATTAAGTAAATGGATATACAGAATAGATGTCTTAAAGGTAATAGTATCTTTAAGGTAAACCCGCATTTAATTAAAACAAGTGTTTATTTGCAAACCAGGCTATTAAATATTGTGGAAAAAAATGGAGAAAAAGTAGATTACAAGCTCTTTATGCTCAATGGTTTATAACAATTTCTAACCTAGTTCTCACTGGAATGAACATTATGTGTAAACTGCTACTTGGCTATAATTACAAGCAACATGTAAAAGAGTACAAATTAATATACTAAGACTTACTGGTAAAGAGAAACAATTAGGGAGTGATCAGGAGGTAGTGTGATTTATTCGGAAGGACATGATTAAGGAGGTGATTGATAGCTGGGAAAATTCCCAGAGAGAAGAGATTTTCAACCTTGACTGCATATTGGAATCGCCTCAGGAAATTTTTTTTAAATACCCAAGTCTGTGCCCATCCCTCAGAAATTTTCATTCAATTGGCAATTTTAAGATCTCTACAGGACAGCGTAATATTCAGGCAGGATTAAGAACCTCTGACATAATAGGGGGTCACTGTAGGTGGAACTATATTGTAACGTGTTATAGAGACATTTCCCTGAAATGAAGGGAGTTTTCATTAAATGACCTTTCAGTTGCCACCTTCTTCTAGGAGTCTATGACACTCATATTCAGAGTCACAGGGAGAGTTTGACTGGTTATGAGTGAGGTTGACAACTGAATTGAATTGGCCATAGCAAAGATGACTCTAGTGGGAAAAAAATAAAAGATGATTCTATAGGAACATGGTAAGTAATCACTTGTAGCATAGCTAATGCTAAGTGGATGATTGTAGCTTTCAGATCATAGAATTTTAATTGGGGAATGCCCTTTGAAATGGTGTATTTCAGACTAAATTTCAATGCATCCATCCCTCTTCAGTATTAGCTGAGAAGTTGATCCCTTCTCACACATCTATAGTCAGCAAAATCAGGTTATTCAACCGTTTGAACATTTTAAATCTACAGGGACAATCAGAAGCCATCATAAACTTTGAAGTTAAAAGATTTGATGTGATTAAAATACTTATAAAAGATTATTTTAGTAGCAATGTGTACAGAGTAATCTGAAAAGTTACCAAAGCTGAAGACAGATGGTAAGCTTTAAATAGAATTGGAATCTGTAAAGCTACATTACAATTCCATAAAAAAATTTGTGTAGAATTGTCAGTTTGTATCAGCAAGTTGGAACCTTAGAGATAGATTAGGTAATAGTAAATAGTATCTTTATTTGTAACTATATGTTAATTTAAACATCTAACGTGTTTGTAGTTATGATATATCAACTGGTTTAAACAAACAAGTTTGAACAAACAAATTCTATTTTTTAAAAAGGTCTTCATGTATGTAAGCTCTTTAAACAAGCCCATGTCTAATTTAGTAATTTTTCTCGTATTTTCTTTTTCAGACTTTTATAGTAATGAATAAAGGAAAGGCAATTTTCCGATTCAGTGCCACCTCTGCCTTGTATATTTTAACTCCACTAAACCCTGTTAGGAAAATTGCTATCAAGATTTTAGTACATTCATATCCTTTTAATGTGAATTGCCTAAATGCTATTTCTAACGGTTGATTTTAAAGAAAATGTCATTTATGTTTTCAAGTATTAGTAAAATTTCTTTGAGATTAATGGTAACATTGTTAGTTTAATTCATTTGTTTGCATTGGTTTTCCACTATTTATAACAAGAGTATTATAGAATGACTACACCATTATAGAAGAAAATATGTAACCAACCATGATAATGAATGTGTAAAAGAAATATATAGTAGGAAAAAGAGCAAATCTCCTTACACCTTTATCAGCTTCAATGAGATCATATATAACCTTTGCTAAAGATTAGATTATGGTTAGTATTACTGTTTGCATTTCCAAGTGCTCAAACTTTTATGCCTTAATTGTTTCTGTATCTTCAGCGCCTGGATTTATCCTCCTTTGTGTCCTTCCTTCCTTCTTTCTGTCCTTCCTGCCTTCTTCCCTTCCTTCATTCTTCCTTTTTCCCTTCCGTCTTATTCCCTTCTTTTTTTCAGTAAATATTTATTAAACTCCTACTATGTGCTCATGTACCTGGTTGAGAATACATATCAAAAAGTCGAACTTAAAATTATTTACTAGGTTAGTCAAAAACATATGTAAAAGGGCAAAATATGTTTGGATTTCAAGAAAATTCTCAAGTAATGATAAAATAGAATGGTGATTTTCTGAGGCAGTGTTCAAGAATGGGAATTTTGTATAGGCAGATTCAAAGCAGGCTTCTACATAAACTGAAAGACTGATTCACCTAGAGACAAGGCAAATGAAACTGACAACCTTTTGAGGTACAAATTCTTCCATTCTATGGCTTGATGTTGGAAAGTATTTATATTCTAAAATAAAATATTTATCTCAAAATAATCACAAACTTTCTTACAGGGAAGTCTAGACTTAGATCCCAAGAGAACGTACTACAGCTAATTCTCAGAAGAGCATCAAAATAGTGCTAGCTGTTTAGGTATAATGTGGACTAGATACAAGAGTATAGCCAGATGGTCTGTTGGGGTCCCCCACAATCTAAAGTGTAAATAAAAAGCTAGAAAATAACATTACCTTATCAGCACAAAATTGGATCTCCCTCTTTTATGCTATAAATTGTAAAGGAGTAAGTTACATCACTACAAACCTACTATTTATGATAGAATTCTCAATCAATGTAATCTTTGATTATACTGGGCTCTACATTCTCACACTGTTTACATTGCATTCGTTAACGTTTTATAAGTCAGTGGGGAGGAATATATCTGAAGTACACCTTTTACACTTATGGCATACTATAAACTTACTAAGGGATGGTGAGTTCTTCTTCCAGGGCAATTTCACATGACTGATTGGAATTAAAAATAACTTGCATCTGCTTCAAATAGAGATCATTTTTTCTATTAAATTCAGTTTTGTAAGTATATGGTACAAAATGAAAAAAAGAGTGCACCAAGGCCATATCACAGGCTTTGAAGTTTCTTATCATTTTATCATTGTTTTAAAACAAATAATATTAATTTCACAGTTTTTGCATCGATAAACTTTTTTGTGTGTTTTGGATCATTTATAAATGGCCATGGTAACCTACTAACATTTATTCCTTAACTATAATCTACTTTATTCAGCATGCTTATCATGTGCACTATTTTGACCAACTGTGTATTTATGACCTTGAGCAACCCTCCTGACTGGACAAAGAATGTAGAGTAAGTAGGAATAACTTCTGGGAGTGAGAAATGCACACTCAAATTCTCTAGCAATCTCTTTGTGGGTATAGCCTGACTTACGGTTTCCACTTCTGTCTAAGAAAAAGTTATTTTCATAATATGAAAGAAGATATGGGAAGTTCTTTGGGGGAGCTATTCTTCTATGAGGTAAGTATTTTTCCAACAAACTCATGACAATATCTGTTAAAGAAAGGTTATAAATTAGTATACACTTTCTGGTAAACTAAACCAATCATCTAGCCTAAAATTAAGTCTCAATTATGGTTAATCATTTGAGATAAAACACAATGATCATTTGAGTAATTTGATGAATTAAATTATTTTATTCTAGTATATAGTTATTATTGTTATATTCGAATAGAATAGATTTAGGTTTTTAGCTCTAAATTAAGTAGATGTCTTAATTACACATCTAAGATGTCTAAGTTATATTTAGATATGTAAGTTTTTTATACACAACATGTGTGCTGAAACAGCCTAGATGTGTTCCCTAAAAGAAATAAAATGTCTTCCATAAAACTGTGTTCATAAAATAACAGGGCTTAGGGGAAACATGATTGGGGGAGACTAAAACTTATGGAACTTTGTAACTAGAATACAACATAGAAACAATAATAATCCCAATAAAAAGACACTTGCCCAGTTGATTCTTTTCTAATGTTTGTACCTAAAATCATAGCCATTGAGTTCTTTGTGGCCTCAGATCCCGGGCCTCATCCTTTCTCCTTTGAAATGGAGACTGGGGATATTTGTATGATTTCATCAAAATAAAATGCTTCATTCTGTATTTTAATACATGGAGAAAGGTCTAAGCACATTAGTTGTTCAGGATGTTAAACCAGGCCCTTGTTGCACTAAAACAAAACACTTCTGTGGATGTTGTGTATTAGTATCAAGATCTTTTTATTATTATTATTGCAAGGGATTTTCCATTTAAGTGTGAGAAAAAATGCCCTTCATTGTTTCAAAACATCAATATGCTGGGGAAAATCATGCATGAACCAACACAACTACTGCATCGTAACAACGTTATTTCATTTTCTTATTTTTCAGTCACATATGAGGTTATTTGCACCAAAGAAACACACATTTTAGTGAAACAAAGTGGTTAGATTATATAGGCTATTTATATATAACATAATACAATAATCAGGTATCTGGTTAAGTAAAAAATGTAATATGCTCTTTTTATTGTTATATTTTTAAAAGTAATGTACAATAGGAGATAAGATAGTATAACAAATACTGCCACTTTTAGTTCTGTTTTTATGGATTTCTCTGAGGATTTACTGTACCACTCCAAGTCATTATTTGTCAATAATTTAACATGTTATTTTTTTAAAAAAGTAGCTTGAAAATGCCCCCTAGAAATTATTGTAATAGAGAATCCATCTCCCATATTGAGGAAAGCCATTTAACTTAGAATTCTCATTTACTATACACGATTTTGGAGTTAACAAAGTGGACACTCCTATGTAAGACTATTCTGTATGTGGTTTTTCCAGCAGAAATTATTGAAGCATTTAAACATGTATCAATTTCATTTATTTGTATAACATTATTAAAAAATAGTTAAAGAAGGCAGTTGGAGTTTGTGACCAACCTGGCCAACATGATGAAACCCCATCTCTACTAAAAATACAAAAAATGAGCCAGGCGTGGTGGCACGCACCTGTAGTCCCAGCTACTCAAGAAGCTGAGACAGGAGAATCGCTTGAACACAGGAGGTGGAGGTTGCAGTGAGCCAAGATCACACCACTGCACTCCAGCCTGGATGACAGAGCGAGACTCTGTTAAAAAAAAAAAAAAAAAAAAAAAAGCAATTGAATATATACGCCTCTCTTTCTAAAGAAACAGTAACAACTTAGAGATGATTATACCCGTTATGAAGGCAGCCTTAGCTTTAGAAAGTTTTTGATTTGCATCATTCAGCTGGAAAACTTTGCACGGGTTTTCTGATCAATTATCTTCAGTAGCTTAAAAGCAAGCCAGCAGGAAAACAGCAAAGTAGTAGCGGTTATTACCCCAAACCCTGTGTTCAGTGAAAGAGAAGATAACTTAGTTCTGAGATGAAAACTGAAGTCTCTGATATTTGAAACAGTCCCTGTACAAAGGTGTGGCATACACAAAATGACTTGAGAACCATATTATATAGTGAGGGGAGTGTTACATAAGGCAAGGCACTTCTGTAGACTGCATTTTATTTAATTTTATTTATACTGCATTTTATTTAAACCAATATATCTAAAATATGAAAATTCAACAATTAAGATTAGCCAAATTTCAAGGTTTTAAAACACCAAAGTCACAGGAACATAGACAGAATTGTTCCTGTGACACAGACAGAATTGACGGCTTGATTACGAGCCTAGTGTGGGCATAGCCAAGAAAGATAAAGGTCCCCTGACTCCCACTTACCTGCCCAACCTAGTTACTAATAAGCATTTTTGAATACCTATTCTGTGTAGAGCTCTGTCTCAGTAGGCTCTAGGACTCTCTTCCATGGACAGCCATGAACACTTCCCATACATTCCAAATGTACCCACATATTTTCTTAATTTCCCCAAATCAAGAACGAAAGTAGGGACTTTAATCTTATTCCTAGTAACTCTATAGATAACACAGAATTGCCTCAGCATAAACCACAGGGCACTAACCACTAATATAATAAACAGAACATACATGTGTGGTGTTTCTAGGCCTTTAAAAGGCCAGCTATCTCTACAAACAGAAATATCATGGTGATTATGTGTGTCACACAACAATCCAAACTACAACACAGTAAACATAAGCTTGGTATTGTAAAATATATCTCTTCCTAATAGTCAGCTACTTCATAATAAGTGAAGATAGAAATTATTACTTATGAGATCAACTGAATTGTTGGGGGAGAAAAGGAAGGGAAGTGCTTAAGAAAACTAGACTTGAAGATATCTGCATAAATTATCCTTGATGTCTTTGTTCCCTCATATGAAAGAAACTTGTGCAAAAAACATTTCAAAAATAATGATCCTAACATTTTCCATATATAAATACTGGTAGGCTGGAAAATCTAATGAATTTAATAAGAGTAAATCAAATCTTTGTGGCTTGGGTGAAGTGTTCTGAAAAATAAACTTAAATTGTGCTTTTAAAGAACACAATGTTGAAAAACAAGTACTCTCAGCTATTTTGGGAAAAAAATGAAAACAGCAATAACTTATATTGTCAAGACTCAAAGAAAAGAGAGCTAGAAATACATGACATTAAACAGCAAATAGAAAAGTCTTCCACCATTTTGGAGGCTGAAAATTGAATTTAAGCAAAGGTTGAATGATTTAGCCCAATTGCATAGAGATAGTAGCTGATGCAAGGTTAGATTTAAGAACTTTGTTTATCTGTGTATTTTGGTATTTGCACAAACACACACATATAAAATACTAGTGAACTGGAACATTTCATGTGATAATATATATACACACACACATACATATATCTATACAGCACACTCATGCACACACACACACACAGGGTGGGAAGGAGGAGGGCAGGGAGAGAGAAGAGAGAGAAATGAGGGCAGTTTATAACTCTACATGATTCTTAAAAATTTTAAAAAAAAGAAGTATATTTTCTATGGTAGACATGTAAACTAGCTCTCAAAATGAGTCTACTTATTAAGAAATTTGAATAAAATATTTTATTATTTAAGTAAATGAATCCAAGCTATGTTGCCTCTAAAGTTGTACTGTCCAATGAGGATGCCACTAGCCACATATGGCTATGGAACCTTGAAATTTGGCTAATATTAATTGTTGAATTTTCATATTTTAGATATATTGGTTTAAATAAAATGCAGTATAAAAAATAAGTTGACTTGCTTCTTCTCATCTTTTCACTTGCTACTAGGAATTTGAAAATTACATTTGTGGCTTACATTACATTTCTATCAGATACTGCTGCACTAGAAGGTCAAACTAGATGATTATCCATAAGATATATGAAACTATTATTCTAAAACCCAAATAGTTAAACAAGATTAGATTTGTAGAGAATATATTTTCTCTTCAGTTTAACTCTTTACTCAGGCTTGTAAGACTAATTAAATGAATAGATTATTTGGTAAATAGAAGTAAGGAACAATATTTTAATGAATTGAAAAACCACAAAAGGATAGGATTTGCTATGATTGAAAACATTTATTTTAACAGTTCAAGCAAAATTGTTAATTTTGGCTTGGATGTTTTTCCTAGGTACACATTCACTGGAATCTATACCTTTGAGTCACTTATAAAAATCTTGGCAAGAGGGTTTTGCTTAGAAGATTTTACGTTTCTTCGTGATCCATGGAACTGGCTGGATTTCAGTGTCATTGTGATGGCGTGAGTAATTTTGAAAATTTGATAGATGCAAAGGAATGAAAATAGTCATAGTACAAACAAGGTCTTTGTGTCATATATTAAATGTATAGCTTTCTTGTTAGTCAAGTTAACTATGTGGATTGTGTATTTTAAGAATACATATTAGAATACATATTGCAATGTAAATATATCCAGTAAATGATCAATAAATGGAATTATCTTCATGTCATATAGTCTTTCTCTTCATCAAAATGAAGTTATTCATTGACTACAATTTAATAGCAACAACTGTACTTGGATTAGTTTTGCAAACAAATGTGTTCATATTAGTGAAAATTACATTGAAATAAAGCAACACAATTTTGTTTCTTAAAAGCATCCTTTAGCATATGGCAGCCTGAGGTCTATAGCAATTCCATTTGTTAAACTCACAGGGCTCTATGTGCCAAACCCAGCATTAAGTCCTTATTTAGTATAAACTTTGCCAAAACTATCAGTAACTCTGATTTAATTCTGCAGGTATGTAACAGAATTTGTAAGCCTAGGCAATGTTTCAGCCCTTCGAACTTTCAGAGTCTTGAGAGCTCTGAAAACTATTTCTGTAATTCCAGGTAAGAAGAAACTGGTGTAAGGTAGTAGGCCCCTTATATCTCCAACTTTTCTTGTGTGTTATTGTGTTTGTGTGTGAACTCCCCTATTACAGATATGTGACAGAGTTTGTGGACCTGGGCAATGTCTCAGCGTTGAGAACATTCAGAGTTCTCCGAGCACTGAAAACAATTTCAGTCATTCCAGGTGAGAGCTAGGTTAAACACCGAGGCTGACTTTAATTATTGAGTTTGAAATCAATTTATATGACTTATAGCATTAGCCTTGTTGCTTATTATTACAGTTCATCCCGTTTAATAATGCCAAATGATGTTTCAATGTCAGTTTAGCTCATAAAATTTTATAAATTACATGCGTATTTATAAAGTCAGCCTTTGAGTTTAACAAAAAATTGCATGAGACATCTTCAAAAAATGCTAATTTTGGCCTCTTGTGCTCTCTCTTTTTCACTACCATGGCTTTACTAACTGATTTGGATTTTACCATTCACTGCAGATGTAGTTCAAAAGTGGATCTCCTTTTACAAAGGAGAAAATATTATTGTTGAAGTGTATGCATATGGCATGAGACTTACATTATCTTAAAATTCTTTTCTCCTCTAAATTACTACTGCTTGGAGGCTAGAGTAAAGAATGGATTGGTGGAAAATAGCTGCATGAAACACAAAATCTGAAATGAAAAATAACTCCAGGTTTTTTCGTATGTTTGTTCAGCATGTAAAACCACACAAACAAAACTTCCTGACTAGATATTTAAACCTTCATATTGAATTTCCAGCAAGCACACTGTTCATGTATAAAATCTGCTGTTCATCTATTTCCCAAATCATCAGGCTATCCATACAGCTTTGGTGTCTAAATAGTCAAGCAATCATTTACGGGAGAAAGAGAATGTGTGTGACTATTAAGAAATCATGGTTTCTGGCACTCTTCCTCAGGTAACCTATAGTTCTCTCTCTGCAGGTTTAAAGACCATTGTGGGGGCCCTGATCCAGTCAGTGAAGAAGCTTTCTGACGTGATGATACTGACTGTGTTCTGTCTGAGCGTGTTTGCTCTCATTGGGCTGCAGCTGTTCATGGGCAATCTGAGGAATAAATGTTTGCAGTGGCCCCCGAGCGATTCTGCTTTTGAAACCAACACCACTTCCTACTTTAATGGCACAATGGATTCAAATGGGACATTTGTTAATGTAACAATGAGCACATTTAACTGGAAGGATTACATTGGAGATGACAGT
The DNA here is from genome assembly GCF_009828535.3 of Hylobates moloch. Taxonomy (NCBI): domain Eukaryota; kingdom Metazoa; phylum Chordata; class Mammalia; order Primates; family Hylobatidae; genus Hylobates; species Hylobates moloch. The sequence goes on from NW_026652276.1 coordinate 77,446,794, forward strand.
AAGAAGTATTACCACATTATGTTAACCTTAGTGTTGCTGAATGAATTTTCAACTATAAATAGTTGAGACTGTGGGTGTACAGCCACCTTTGTAAATAACTGAAATAGTCAAACTCTGATTTATTACTAATGTGAATAGGATTAATATGAAATAAAATGTGTTTTTTTGTATTAACAGGTCACTTTTATGTTTTGGATGGGCAAAAAGACCCTTTACTCTGTGGAAATGGCTCAGATGCAGGGTAAGAAACATAATATATTTTTTAAGATATAGAACTCTTTGCGAAAAGAAAAAGTAGGTGGAAAACATGTACATGGTTATATGTGTAGCCTTACCATGTATGCAATAAAGAGTGGTGCTGCTCCCCTAGGAAGTGCCTTGTCTGCCTTACTGGATTGCCACTGGTCCCAAACTCACAGCCATTAAAAATCATCCCTTTGTGAAGACCTTTCCCCAGAATTTCACAGTTAAGATGTTCTTAAATTGATGCTCCAATGTGTGAAGGCCCAGAGTCTGTCTTTGCTGTATGTCCATCAGAGCTGTTAGGAAACACAGGAACACAAGATGGGCCCCTTTTTATTGGTGTACATATGTATCAATGGGATGAGTTTTGTTGTGACTGGAAAAGATCCAGACTATAATGTGGTCTTCAGGGTGGAAGCACACTTGGGGAAGTGCTTTGAAATATTTAAGTATTCTTGAAAGAGCATGAATTTCTGTATACAAAGAAGCCAAGGGTGCATGTGTGCCAAAGGCATGTCCAAGTTTCAGTTGACATAATGAATAGTTCTTTTAGGCCACATGTTACAATAAAAGATGCCATAATATCTTAGTCATGCTGTTATTCTCTAACCCTTAAATATTTTCCTAAGAGTATTGTAAGTTAATTTTAAATCAAAATAGGGAATTTTTTAAGAGCCGAGAGATAGCAATAGTAAGTGACTCTTAGGACATGGAACTTAAATATATTTTGAGTCATCCCTTAAAAAGGGAAACTGGTGTAGCCATAAAAATCTAAGAGAGTTAATGAAAATGTATACTAGTCACATAAATAGAGCTTTGGGGAATTTTTTTTTTTCCTGACAGTTTTCCTAGCCTTATTATGAATGCAGTGGGTAAGAGCATAGGTTCTAGAGTTCATGTATACCTGGGTTCAAATCCTAACTTCACCATTTGTAAGCTCTTTGACCTCGGAAAAGTGTCCTAAGCTCTCTGTACCTTAGTTTACTCATCACTAAAATGGAGAGAGTAATATTCTGTCCCTTTAATAGTTGTGATGATTAATTATTTAATACACATAAAGTATTTGAACTATCACATGGACAGTTGTAAGAATTTATTGTATGTACCAGCCTAAGCAACAAAGCAAGACCCTACCTCTACAAAAAAAAAAAAAAGAAAAGAAGAAGAAAAAAAGAAAAACCTACCCAGGCATTGTGATGCACATGTGTAGTCCTAACTTCTCAGGGGGCTAAAGTAGGAGGATTGCTTGAGCCCAGGAATTCCAAGCCACAGAGAGCTATGATCACACCACTGCACTCCAGCCTACGCGACAGGCTGTCTCTGAAAAATGGCTGGGAGCGGTGGCTCACACCTGTAATCCCAGCACTTTGGGAGGCAGAGGCAGGGGGATTACTTGAGGCCAGGAGATCTAGACCAGCCTGGCCAACATGGCAAAACCCTATCTCTACTACAAAATACAAAAATTAGCTGGGTGTGGTGGTGCACACCTGTAATCTCAGCTACTCTGGAAGCTGAGGCACAATAATCTCTTAAACGTGAAAGATGGAGGTAGCAGTGAGCTGAGATGGCACCACTACACTCCAGCCTGGATGACAAAGCGAGACCCTGTCTCAAAAAAAATTTTTTTAATAAATTGAAAAAAAACACACCCTCTAAAGAAAAGAAAATAATTTATTGCCTATTAACTATTATTTATTATGATGATTAACATAAAAGCCCAGATAAAATTTTGGATAAATTTGGTTAATACATACTTTATTCCTATTAAACCATAATAATCTATTCCCTTTAATGAATTCCTATTATGGCTTAAGTAATTTACATCAGCAGTCCCCAGCCTTTTTGGCACCAGCGACTGTTTTGTGGAAGATAATTTTTCCACCAACCAAGGGTGGTGGTGGGAAATGATTTCAGGATGATTCAAGCGCATTACATTTATTGTGTACTTTATTTCTATTATTAGTATACTGTAATATATAATGAAATAATTGTACAACTCACCGTAATGTAGAATCAGTGGGAGAGTGATCTCAAATGATTCACCTGCTTCGGCCTCCCAAAGTGCTAGGGATTACAGGCATGAGCCACTGCACCTGGCCGTTGGTGATGAGGTTTTTTTTGTTTTGTTTTTTTCGGTTTTTTTTTGAGACGGAGTCTCGCTCTGTCGCCCAGGCTGGAGTGCAGTGGCGCGATCTAGGCTCACTGCAAGCTCCGCCTCCCGGGTTCAAGCTATTCTCCTGCCTCAGCCTTCCGAGTAGCTGGGATCACAGGCCCCCGCCACCACGCCCGGCTAATTTTTTGTATTCTTAGTAGAGACTGGGTTTCACTATGTTAGCCAGGACGGTTTCAATCTCCTGACCTCGTGATCCACCTGCCTCGGCCTCCCAAAGTGCTGGGATTACAGGAGTGAGCCAGGTGATGAGTTTTAAATACAAAACCATTTTGTATTTCAGTGGCACATTCCATTAAAGAAATAAATGATTTGTATTTTATTAAAATTAAAAGCCACTGTTTTACAAAGATATTCTTAAGAGAATGAAAAGACAAATAAGCAACTGGGAGACAATATTTGCAAAACACATATCTGATTTAAAAAAAAAAAAAAACCGACTGGGGCCAGGTGCCGTAGCTCATTCCTGTAATCCAGCACTTTGGGAAGCTGAGAGGGGAAGATCATTTGAGCCCAAGAGTTTGAGACTGGCCTGGGCAGCATAGGGAGACATTGTTTCTACAAAAAATAAAAATAAAAAAATTAGCCAGGCATGGTGTAGTGTACCTGTGGTACCAGCTACTCAGGAGGCTGAGGCAGAAGGATTACTTGAGCCTGGGAGGTTGAGGCTGCAGTGAGCCATGATCAGACCACTGCACTATAGCCTGGGCAACAGAATTATGCCCTGTCTCAAAACAAAACAAAACAAAACAAAACAACAAACCACTGTCCAGAATATCTAAAGAACTCTTAAAACTCAGCAACAAGAAAACAAATGACCCAATTTAAAACTGGCGATCTGAACAGATACCCCACACGAGTATATAGTACAGGTGGCTATTAAGGAAGTAAAAAGGCACTCAACATTATTTGTCATTAGGGAATTGCAAACTAAAACAACAATGAGTTACCAATGTACATCTGTTAGAATGACTGAAAAATGTATCTGGCAATACCAGCGTCTTATGAGGATGCAGAATAACAGAAACTCTTGCTTATTGCTGGTGGGAATGCAAAACTAGACGACCACCTTGGAAGACAGTTTGGCAGTTTCTTACAAAATAAACATAGTCTTACCATATGATCCAACAACTGCACTTCTAGGTATTTAGCTGATCAATTTGAAAACTTATGTCTTCACAAAAAACCTGCATGTGAATATTTGTAGCAGCTGTATTCATAATGACCCCAAACTGGAAGTAACCAAGATGCCCTTCAATGACCCCAAACTGGAAGCAACCAAGATGTCCTTCAATAGTTGTATAGATAAATAAATTGTTATGCCCATACAATAAAATATTATTTAGTGATTAAAAAGAAATGAGCTATCAAGATACAAACAGATATTAATGAATATTAAATGCATATTTCTAAGTGAGAAAAAGCCAACCTCAAAAAGCTACATACTGTATGATTTCAATTACCTGACATTCTAGAAAACACAAAACAATAGAGATGATAAGAAAATAGTGTTTGCCAGGGGTTCATGGTGAGGGACTATCTAGGTAAAGCAAAGGGGATTTTTTTTTTAGGGTGAGAACCTGTTCTCTAAGATTCTATAATGGTGAATATGAAACTTAAATGCATTTGTTAAAACTCATAGACCTTTATAACACAAAGAGTGAATCTTAATATATACAAATTAAAAAAAATCTTTTGTGAGGTTTGGGGATCCCAGGAAGAAATGGAGTATGTGACAAAAATATATAAATGTATTGCAAAATATGAAACAACCTCACTGAAGGTAGTGGGGTAATAACATGCTAACCTAAGTAACTTTGGAAATGAGTGGAGTCCGTAAGACTAAAGGTAAAAGGAACAATACTCTAGTTGATAAAGTTGTTTCCAGCGGTAGTATAGATGAACAATCCTGAAACCACTGTGCATGTGTACCAGTACTGAGCAATTATAAACATATATATCTCCTTGTTCTGTCAGCTGAGAGGGCCTAGAAGCAATGACACCCCAGTAGCAACAAACACAGCTAGCACTCAGATCTTGGTTTCTGATACCATTTTCCAATAAAAAGAACTAGGGCTCCTTGGAGAAATGGTTGATTCTAGGACTGAGGCAGAAATTATAAAAGATGAGCCTGGAGCATCTGATAGTGCCTAAAAGTAAGAAAGTGTTAAAAAATTTAAAAATGCAACCCACAACCATGGGGTGTGTCAAACTGTTACAGGTGTCAACCGAAAGAGCTTCCAGTGGCCAAAGATGAAGCCATTTGAACAAGAAAATAAATGAAGTATCATTGAATTGTAATCCAAAATATAAAATGAATATCCATGACTACATGTTAATTGAAATGATTGAATAATTAAATAAAATATGAATGGACAAATATCCTGTGCAGAATAAGTTCAAATAATTTTTGTATATACTTAAGATCATAACTGCAAGTTCCTTAAATGTGGTCTGTACATAGTGACTTTATTTCAAAGAGTACATATGGAAAAGGAAGAAAAGGGAGTAAATTTACAGTAGAGAAACCTAACAAACACTACCTCAAGATAGGTGATGAAAGTTAACATCAACAGTGATAAGTCACAGTGATAAGTATGTACCCTTGGCATGATGTGATGTGATGACAGTGACATTTTACCTCTGTAGTCTTCCACCCAAAAATCCATAACCTAAATACAATCATGAGACAAACATTAGACAAATCCCAATTGGAGGGCATTCTACAAAATATCTGACTAGTAATCCTCAAAACTGTTGTGGTCATCAAAAACAAGGGAAGTCTGAGAGATTGTCACAGCCAAGAGGAGCCTAAAAAGACATAACTACTAAATGGTGATATGTATCCTGAATGGGATCCTGGAACAAAAAAAGGACATTAAGAAAAAAACTGAGGGCCGGGCACGGTGGCTCTGGCCTGTAATCCCAGCACTTTGGGAGGCCGAGGCGGGCGGATCACGAGATCAGGAGATTGAGACCATCCTGGCTAACACTGTGAAATCCCATCTCTACTAAAAATACAAAAAATTAGCTGGGCGTGGTGGCAGGCACCTGTAGTCCCAGCTATTTGGGAGGCTGAGGCAGGAGAATGGTGTGAACCCTGGAGGCGGAGTTTGCAGTGAGCCAAGATTGCGCCACTGCACTCCAGCCTGGGCAATGGAACGATATTACATCTCAAAAAAGAAAAAAAAAAAAGAAAAAAACTGAGGAAATCTGAATAAAATAGTAACTTTAGGTAATAATAATGTATTAAGGCTGGGTGCTGTGGCTCGCACCTGTAATCCCAGTACTTCAGGATTGCTTGAGCCCAGAAGTTTGAGACCAGCCTGGGCAGTGTAGCAAGATCCCATCTCAATTAAATAATAACAATGTGTCAATATTGAAAATGGCATGGAATGTATGAGGCCTATACTATCTTCATACTTTTTCTGTAAATAAAAAATTGTTATAGATATTAACTTTATTTTAGAAAATTCTACAAAACCAGCTAATGAAATAGTTAATTGATTCCCCACTCTTCGTTTTCTGGCTTTTACTTTTTTTTTTTTTTTGAGGTGGAGTCTCGCTCTGTCGCCCAGGCTGGAGTGCAATGGTGCAATCTCGGCTCACTGCAAGCTCCACCTCCTGGGTTCACCCCATTCTCCTGCCTCAGCCTCCCGAGTAGCTGGGACTACAGGCACCCACCACCACGCCCAGCTGATTTTTTGTATTTTTAGTAGAGACGGGGTTTCACTGTGTGAGCCAGGATGGTCTCGATCTCCTGACTTCATGATCCTCCTGCCTTGGCCTCCCAAAGTGCTGGGATTACAGGCATGAGCCACTGCACCTGGCCTTAATTTTTAACTATGGATTCTTGCCACTTTGTAAAGAGTAGAAATATGGTAATGTCAGAGCCAAAAGTGTGTGGTTGCTAGCTCTCTGCCATTCTAAATGTCCGTAAATATTTATTTGCATCTAAATTTTCTGTTGGTCTTCCTAGTAAATTTCATCTGATACGTTTCATGGTGGGCAATCACCTAAAGTATTCTGGAAATGAAAGCAAGATAATTCGTCGCAGATAGCAGCTTTGGGTTTTGAAAATTCCTATAAGTCAAATCAATTGAAATTGCTGTAATTTCTATACTGACCCTACCTCCATTTCTCTCTCTTATAGCCAGTGTCCAGAAGGATACATCTGTGTGAAGGCTGGTCGAAACCCCAACTATGGCTACACAAGCTTTGACACCTTTAGCTGGGCTTTCCTGTCTCTATTTCGACTCATGACTCAAGACTACTGGGAGAATCTTTACCAGTTGGTAAAGTCCAAATGAGCATGCATAACATTTATTTTTATAGACATATATGAAATGAAAAGCATAGGCTGGGTGTGGTGGCTCATGCCTGTAATCCTAGCACTTTGGGAGGCAGAGGCGGATGGATCACTTGAGTCCAGGAATTCCAGACCAGCCTGAACAACATGGCAAAACCCCATCTCTATCAAAATACAAAAATTAGCCCGGCATGGTGGCGCCCATCTGTAGCCCCAGCTACGAGGGAGTCTGAGGTGGGAGGATCACCCAAGCCCAGGAGATGGAGGTTGCAGTGGGTCGACATCATATCACTGCACTCCATCCTGGATGACAGAGTAAGACCCCATCACAAAAAAAGAAAAGGAAAGGGACAGGGAAAGGGAGGGAAGGGAAGGGAAAGGACCTGCTTATAACGCTCTGGAACACAGAGAAAGGTCCAACATAAAGCAAGTGTGCCAGGAATCCTAATTGCTCACTGAGTCAGTACCTATATATGTACACTGAGGACTTTTTTTTTTTTTTTTTTTTTTTTAGACGGAGTCTCACTCTGTCGCCCAGGCTGGAGACACTGAGGACTTTTTTATGTGAAAGGCATTCTGCTAGGAAGTATGGGGATGCAAATAATGTTCATGACTCTGAGAAATTGATAATCCAGTTGTAGGCATATAAACAGCACATTAAAAGATTTTAAAAATCAATGATGTTGATGTGAAAATTTCAAATTAAAGCTCTAGCTATTAACTGAGACTAGAAGGGGAAGGGAGCAAAAGTCATCTATAGATGGTATGGAGAATAGCTGCAGTGCAAATGGAATCCCACTGAAGGGATTTAAAGATTCAGTGCTCTTACTTGTCATATTACTGCTCTGCATATGAACTCTAATAAAAGCATTATAGTGGGGCTCACATATACATCCACTATATATGAGTTTAAAATGTATTTCTATCAAACGAGACTGCAGTCAAGCCTCAAATAATCTGATTCTTAATTTTGTGTGTTGAGCATATCAATACCAAAAAATTCTTGGTGAAAATAAACTGGATACTAAAAAGCTAATTAGTCTACTATCTAACTGTGGTAATCAGATATTTATTTGGGGACATTATACTAAAATACTGATGGAATTATTCCCCATTTCCCCTAGACATTACGTGCTGCTGGGAAAACATACATGATATTTTTTGTCCTGGTCATTTTCTTGGGCTCATTTTATTTGGTGAATTTGATCCTGGCTGTGGTGGCCATGGCCTATGAGGAACAGAATCAGGCCACCTTGGAAGAAGCAGAACAGAAAGAGGCCGAATTTCAGCAGATGCTCGAACAGCTTAAAAAGCAACAGGAAGAAGCTCAGGTACTGAGTGATAAAAGCAAAGATTTATCATTATTATTATTAGTTTCTAAGTAGACATAGTGTTATACTATGGAGGGTAAATTGGAACTGCTTTTTCATTTTATATATAGGCATTGTCATTAGAAAAAAAAGTATTCAAATATAAACTTGTTTCTGAAGCTAGAGTCGAATAAACTTTTTAGGCACTGTATATAAAGAAATCTACTAGTGGATAGGAAATACATTAGGGATAAGGTTTACTATGGAATTGTCTCATAGAACCTAAGAGGGGAATTTAATTTTTTATTTAATTTAGAAAAGAAATAAAACTGATATTTCCAATTATTAGTGATTCACCCCTAATTATGACATTTGAGATTTTGTTCTGAAGTTAATTGATTTTAAAGGTTGATAAGAGACTTTATAAATACCTACGCTTAACAATTCTTTGGGATTTCTGTAGCAAAAAAAAAAAAAAAAAAAAAAAAAAATGTTTGCTGTAGCCCACATCAGGATATCAGGAAGGTATCTAAAGTTAGATGCTAACTTGAGATTTTTATTAATATTAAAGGCTATGTGAGCTAGGGGTATAGTGAATGGGGCATTAATGTGTTGACGAGAAGAGACAGAAACACAGTACTGTATTAAAAGACAGAAAAAAAAAACCATATACTTAAAGGTGAAGACTCTTGCGAAGATATAGTAAAAATCTGATTCATGCCAGTTAGAATTATAATTTCTCAATATTTTTGCCAACATTTGGTATGGCCAGTCTTTTTAATTTTAGCCATTCTAATAAGTATCTCATTTCCATTTTGATTTTCATTTTCCTAATTACTAATGTTGAGCATCTTTTTCTGTTCTTATTTTCCATCTGTATAGCTTCTTTTATGAAGTGGTTGTTCAAATCTTTAATCCCCTCCTTTTTTTTTAGTTAGGTTGTTTTATTTCATATTATTGAGTTTTGAGTGTTCTTTCGACTCTTTGGGATATAAGTCCTATATCACATATATGCTTCTCAAATATTTAAAGTGCAGTTTATCCAGAGTATTATTTCTTAGCTTTTTTGTTTAAATCATTCTTTTGGATCTAAGAAATTTTTGCCAAGTCAACACCACGAGTATTTTCTTCTAAATTTTCTTCTTAAGTTAGTTTTATGCTTTATATTTGGGTCAATAACCCATTTTAAGTTAATTTTTGTATAACATATGAGTGATATGTTGAGATTCACTTTTTAAAAATATGAGTATCTAATTATTCCAACTGCATAAAAACAAAATATTCATTCTCCACTGCATTGCCTTTGAACTTTTCTCAATTGTTAGTTGTCCATAGGTGAGTGTGTTTATTTCTGAACTCTAGTCTGTTCAGTTGATTTATTTGTCATTTTTATACCAATACCACACTCTCTTAATTCCTGTACCTTTTATGATGAGTCTTGAAAAAGATAGTGTAGGTCCCCAACTTTTTGTTCTTTTTTTTTTTTCAAAGCTGTTTTGGCTGTTTTATGTCCTTTGTAGTTCTGTATGAGCTTTTTTTTTAAAGTTATATATATATTTTTTTATTATACTTTAAGTTCTAGGGTACATGTGCACAACATGCAGGTTTGTTACATATGTATACATGTGCCATGTTGGTGTGCTGCACCCATTAATTCATCATTTACATTAGGTATATCTCCTAATGCTATACTTCCCCCCTCCCCCACCCCCCAGTTAGAATGGCGATCATTAAAAAGTCAGGAAACAACAGGTGCTGGAGAGGATGTGCAGAAATAGGAATACTTTTACACTGTTGGTGGGACTTTAAACTAGTTCAACCATTGTGGAAGACAGTGTGGCGATTCCTCAGGGATCTAGAACTAGAAATACCATTTGACCCAGCCATCCCATTACTTGGTATATACCCAAAGGAATATAAATCATGCTGCTATAAAGACACATGCACACCTATGTTTATTGCGGCACTACTCACAATAGCAAAGACTGTATGAGTTTTAAACTCCATTTGTCAATTGCAATTTGAATGATTTCTATTGCTGTCTTCAAGTCTATTATCTTTTCTTTTGCACATTTAATCTGCCGCTAATTTCATCCAGTGTATTTGTCATCTGAAACATTGTAGTTTTCATCTCTACAAGCTTGATCTGCGTCTTTTTTATATTTCATATATCTCAAACATTATGAACATACACAATACAGTTATAACAACTGTTTAAGTTCTCTGCTAATTTGAACATCTGTGTCAGTTCTTGGTCAGTTTTGATTAATTTTTCTCTTTATTATGGGTTACATATTCCTGCAGTTTTATGTTCCTGACAATCTTCCATTGAATTCCAGACACTGTCAATTTTACTTTTTTTAAGTGCTGGATATTTTTGTTTTCCCATAAAAATTATTGATCTTTGTTTCGGGACATAGTTATGTCGTTTACACACAGTTTGATCCTTTTGTATCTTTAAACCTTTGAAAATTTGTTAGGCAGGACCAGAATACCATTTATTCTAAGACTAATTATTCCTCACTAGTGAATCAAGACCCTTCCTAATACTTTACCCAATGCGCATTTAAAACGAAGTGTTTGCCAGTTTGGGAACGGACACTGTTCTGGCACAGTGTGATTGCTGGGTGGTGTTCTCTCTAATCCTCGGCCTCAGGTGGTTTTCTAAGACACATGCTCGGTGAATAATCTTCTCAGTACTCAAGGGGAACCTGAGAAGATCCCTAGAGTTCTCTCTCTGCTCAACTCTCTCCTCTGTGGTACCCTGTTCTGTGAACTATACAATCACCCTGATTTTCCTAGACTCAGCTTCATCTCATCCGTTCATGGAGTCTGCAGAGATACTTCCTCTCTACATCATAGTCTGGAAGTTCCAGGCCACAAGCTAAGAATAGCATAGCGCTGACTTGCTTGCTTTTCCATTTTCTAATATCTTAAAACATCCTGATTTGATGTCCAGTGCCTTCAAAACCACCGTAACATATATTTTGTCTGTTTTATTGGTTGCTTCAGGAGAGAGCAAATCTGGTCTCCGTTACTCAATTGTGGCCAGAAGCAGAAATGCACTGACTTTCTTTGATTTTTTTCAGATGAATGGCTCCACATATTTGAAGTATTCTTTGGATGACAGTACATAGTAGAAATTCGTATATTCAAAATTTAAGTTTCTAACAATTCTGAGTTACTTTGAAGATGCACAACAAATAGCATTAGGTCCTTTCTCAAGGCATTTTTTGGTGAAATGGAGATACAGCAATGAGATGTTTGGCGAATTATTGAGCTCAACCATAGACTTAGCTTTTGCTGAACATGCTGGCTTGGCCACTTTCGTCTTACCATTGGGTACAGAGTAGTAATGTGGATATACCTTATTGATTTTATACAGAAAACTATAAACAAATTTGGTGAAACTTGAAAATATTTTAAAATATACCTCATGCTTGCCAGAAAGTTCTACATTTGAATTATTTAAGAGTTTTATTCTATATCACCATAAATAAAACGTATTTATAAGATAATAAAATAAAACAGCTATTTACAGGGCAAAGAATTTATTTCAAGGTTTTAAATAAATGTTATAGGAAATAATATTCATAAATTGCATATGATTGTATTTTAAAGCACTGGGTTTTTCTATTATCATTAATAAAAGCAGACAAATTAATGTGCTTGAAAATGCTACACAGATAATACAGTACAGAAATGAGTTTATTCTAAAATGCAGCCATTTTAGGGGAAAATATGGCATCAATTAAAAGAGTATAGTCTTTTTGAACTTAGAAATAAACATGCACTATGTCTAGCAGAAGTTTAAAGAACCTATGATTATGATGAGTTCGGCTAAAAAACATCAGTTCTATTAATTTAGTAGTCAGTTACTGAATCGTAGTGACCAAAATATCACGACTTGATTCAGCTTTAGCGTCATACATACAAAATTTAGATTTATCCAAGGTAAAGTATAACACTGATTGGAGTTAGCACAGTGCCAAATCCATTTTAGTTCCTTATTGACAACACAGGTAATGATGACTAGTAAATTATCAATGCTGAAGCCAGGAGGAAGTTGGAGGCAAAGAGAGAATTAGTGCACCTATAAGATTATTTATACTGCAGTGTAGTTTAAGTCTCCCTAACCACCTAAGACTCTTCAAAAGTTACTATCTAGCCAATGACTTCATGAAAGCTAGCATCACTTCCATCTTTGTTTATTATTGGTTGAGGGGCCGCCAAGGGCTAGTCCTTGTGTAGGTGTGAGAAAATAATGTGGAGAAACACAAACTCTGCAAAGAGATCAACGTTTTGTCTTAGATCATTCTAATTGTGTTTGACATTTAAATTGTGATATTTAAGTACTTAATGTTGCCCAGCTTAGTATATCCCATAGCAGTCTATATTGCTCTGATAGGAAAAAATTTGGGAGTAAGCTCTAGAACAAAATTCGAAATAGTAGCTCTTAAGAAATCTAATATAATTGGGGTAGAACAGAAATAGGTACAATGTCTTGTAGCTTTGAATGGGATTTTAACTGGATTATATACGTAAAATGAACGAAGTATTAGTTATGTGGTTATATTTTTACAGACACACAGATACAGTGAGTTACAGTGCCTACTTTGAATCCCACAAAAACTTTATAAGAAAATGTAATTTCCTGAGTAAATATTAAGTGAAATTTCTTGTTTGTTAAAAGAGGAATTCAGCAAGTTGGCTGTGAAATTACCACGGTTATTCTCATATGCAGGACATTGGTAGTGTCACAGAGTTGGGTATAAACAGGTACGCAGACACGAGAGATGACAGGAAACATCTGCCTTTGAGGGAATTGGCAAATCACTGGAAGTGGAATAAATGACAGATTTGAGTTGATGAGTGACACAGAAAATGTGTCTGAGGTTACCTTTGTTGCCTTAGAAATCTGTTTTGGTTTTGAGTTATTTGAACTGTTAACCAGAATTGGTTGGAAAATAATGCCTTATGCAAAACAAAGTTTGTGGCTGGGTGCGGTGGCTCACGCCTGTAATCCCAGCACTTTGGGAGGCTGAGGTGGGTGGATCACTTGAGGCCAGGAGTTTGAGATCAGCCTGGCCAACATGGTGAAACCCTGTCTCTACTAAAAATACAAAAGTTAGCCAGGCGTGGTGGCTCATGCCTGTAATCCTAGCTACTCAGGAGGCTGAGGCAGGAGAATCGCTTAAACCCAGGGGGTGGAGGTTGCAATGAGCCAAGATTGTGCCATTGCACTCCAGCCTGGGCGACAGAGTGAGACCCCATCTAAAAAAAAAAAAGGTTGGAAGTGATTTAAATGAACATAAGTTTTAGGATTATGGTGAGGGACTATTACCACCACTTCCTTTGTTTGCAGGGACAAACAAGTTAATAAATGATTAACACTTTGTGTTGTGTGTTTGTGTCTACATAAAATGGAAAAGAGAATTAAGGACTTTATTTGGATAAGAAAGGGTATATATATATATATATTCACTGTTTCAACAAATAGTGTATATTATGTACCTCATATGTATCAAGAACTCTAACTATATTTAACTTGCTACAGATAAGTGATTCATTTATTCACTTTATTTTGCAGATATACTCAGAGTTATAAAATGTACTTAATATTTCTAATTTTACCTCATGAATTATATTAAAAGTGATACTGATGATCAATAATTTGATTAAAAACCTAGCTATGTGACTATATAAAATTTTATAAATATCTAAATTCTGAATTACTGTTTTATTTAAATGCTGGGTATTATCTTATATCAAGTCTTAGATTTGAGCTTCCATTATGAATATTGTGCTTAATATAAATAAATATCTGTTACATTTTATGTGTTGCTTGGTCAAACACATAAATTTAAAATCATATTTAGTACTAAGGTTCCCTCCCTGAGATCATTGTAATCCTAGAGAATTTGCAGCATAGTAATTTTAGATTTAAAATCTTTTTTAAATTTTTAAACATGAAGTTTAAAAATGAAAACTACTTAGGAGAGTTTGCTTCTTCTCAAAAAAGATGAAACATAAAGCACAAAGTGTTGTCAAAGCATTATAAATAGGTTTTATCTCCATTTCTTCCTAAAATATGTTGTTATATAGACTGTTATGAGTCTTTTATGATGTCTTGAAAAGTCAAGTCTTTTTTTTTTTTTAAAGTCAAGTCTTTTATGATGTCTTGAAAAGTCAACTTGCTATCTGTAGCAAGTTAAATATAAGTTCTATGAAGTTCTTCAGAAGCATCAAAGTCAAGGTTAAGTATGTCTTGTTCTTCCCCCACCCCCACACCAGTGTCTGAGACAATTGATAGCAAAGTACATTTTTAAATCTTTATTCACCAATTATTTACTGAGCCTTATTTATGTCAGGTGACATACTAGTCACTGAGCATACAATGATACAATTTCTATCTAGCTTACAGTTAATGGGAAAGATAAACAATATAGTAGGTAAGTTAGATTTGTTTGTATTTAGTGATGACATATGTAAAAAGTTTAACTGATATTGTCATAATTTAATTATTTTCACTTCTGTGGTTACATTTACAAATAGTAATATACTTAATGAGAACTCAGCTTTGATGCACACCATATTGTTTCATATCCTCTGTAGGTCATTGTTAGATCATTTCCAGTCTAAAAATACTATTTGCCATGTTTCACCTCAGAGCTGACTGTGTTTCATTTGTAGGTACAGAAATTCAAAGTGCTTAAGAATATTTAGTGCTGCAATATAGAAAGAAAATATTTGAAGCAGTTCTCATAATCCTTTGAATGAATTTATGTATTGCTATGTTAATCATTTGTTATTTATAATATTAAATAATTTATGAACGTTTAAAATTTTTAAAGTGATATGTAATAAATTCTCTGGGAGTCACATGACCACAGAGATGTGAACTACAGTCCTAATGTAATTCAAAGGAAGGAAGAGGATAAACTATCTAATACATTTCCCTACTTCCATCTGGAGGTAAAATAGTAGACACTTGCAATGTTTTACGTTCGCAAAAAAGAAAAGAAACAGTCTTTTGTACTGGATTTAGAGGGGAAAAAACACTACTCAGTTGCTCAGAAGTGCACACAGGAGGAAACATTTTACAGATGGAATCAGAATGGTAGTTAGATGAGCAACCACCACTAAGAAAACGTTTGCTTTTTAAAGTATAGAAGACACTTTGTAGAGAACAGTTGTCCCCCCCACCAAAAAAAGACAATCCAGAAGATAGACAAAACCAGATTTTTCTTGCTTTAATGCATACACTAGCATATTGCTTTATATGATTTAAAATGTAAGGGTCACTGTTAAGTAAACTCTTGTGGTGAGACAAAATAAAAGGACTAGAAGATAGACTTTTCACTTGTAGTTAATGAGTCTTAAATGGCAATATTTTAACTATACTCAACTGTTTCAAAGCTCTGTGTTCTAAACAGTGCCTGGCTTTGTTTTATGACAGGCAGTTGCTGCAGCATCAGCTGCTTCAAGAGATTTCAGTGGAATAGGTGGGTTAGGAGAGTTGTTGGAAAGTTCTTCAGAAGCATCAAAGTTGAGTTCCAAAAGTGCTAAAGAATGGAGGAACCGAAGGAAGAAAAGAAGACAGAGAGAGCACCTTGAAGGAAACAACAAAGGAGAGAGAGACAGCTTTCCCAAATCCGAATCTGAAGACAGTGTCAAAAGAAGCAGCTTCCTTTTCTCCATGGATGGAAACAGACTGACCAGTGACAAAAAATTCTGCTCCCCTCATCAGGTATGATTTTCTACTAAGTGCTCTGGTTTCTTTATCATTGCTATTGCTTTTTAGTTGTTGTATTTTGTTTTGGTACACTTTTGTACTATCTGACTTCAGTGAGGGACAGGGAACTAACATTTAATATAGTTGTTTAAATTCTTATAATAGATTGTCTTCAAAGGGATTTTTATTAAACCATTAATAAAACGTTCACCATTTTGAGACTGATATATATATACAGATAGATATATTGATATAATATATAGATATATATAATATATATTGATATAACCTACATATATATCAACCTGTATATATATGTATATATGTGTCTATACACACATACACACACACACACACACACACACACACACACATATATATATATATATATATATAACCTACACTAGCAGACTTTTCAATGAGAGTTTTGGAATCTCTTGTTTACATTTTGCATTTTGAGACCCCAGATAAACTTATTTTCCTTGAGAATGGGTTTCTGTCTTTGTTATCCAAAGTTGTGATTGTAACATACATATAAATTTTGAAAAGAAGTGTTCTCTGGGTTTTGTCTTTATCCTTTGATATAAGAACTGGACTATGGCGAGTCTCCATTTTGCTTGCATAGGGTCATGCCATGATACATTAGAATGAAATTATGACCTAAATGTTCTTGAAGAGAACAGCATCAAAGGTAGTCTATTTTTGCTCTGATTTAATGTCAACTACCTGGTTCTTCAGCATAGTTTTAAGTAAAAGAGTAAAAATTAGTTTCAATTATTTGATGTTTAGTAAGTTTTATGGATTAGTAAGTTAATGTATTGTTTACATGTGCCTGATGTAAAGAATAATTAGTTACAAAATCTGTGATAAGTACAATTATGGCTTTTAACAGTATTTGGCACCATTAGAATTTCATGTGCTGTGAACTGCAAATGCTTCTAATCATAACAATCTTGAGTCAGAATTACACCCTAAAAATAATGCTTCAAGAGATAATATATAAGATTAATTTAATCAAAAACTGCAAATCAACCAAGGGGTATGATATTTTTTCATAAAGAAATAAACTTCTAAAAAAAAAAAAACCAGAAGTAATAAACACAAAATTCAACGTAGTATTTACTTTTGGTTGGGAGAAAAGGTAATATGCAAGTTCTCAGTGAATGTTTTATAATCTATCTTTAATATGTAAACAAATATTTTTAAAGAAAAAAGTAGACTATATTAATAACTTAAAACTTGTATTCTCATATTAGAACAAAATGAACATGAATACACAGAGTTTTAAGATAAAGCCATTTTTCTGCAGATAACATCAATATCAAGAAATTCAACTATTACTATCTTGTGTCACACAAATATAAAATATATTATCAAATCAGTATAACACATTTGGAATTAACTTGAAGCTCTGGAGGGCAACTTAGTTTCTCAGATCAGATTTTTTTTTCTTAAACAGTCACCCTTGATATTTTGGAATTCTTAAAACTATTAGGAGTTATTAGAATTAAGAGTATATGAGACTATAGCATAATGACGCTATAGTGAACACAAACTTTTGTGTTCATATCTCAACTCCAAACTAGTTCTGTGACCTTGGTCAAGTCGCTTGTACTTTGTAAAATTTCTGTAAAATAAAGTAAGAATACCTACGTTAAAGAGTTTTAGGGGACTAAGCAATATATAGAAAATCTGTGTGACAGAGTAAGTCTCTTATTAAGTTAAAATCAGTGAATGAATTCAAATGAGGGAAAGCAAACTTCTGAGTAGTTTCAATTACTCACAAATGTATACACATAATTTGATAGCAGTATTAGTTCTTTTATTGTTTCATCATTTTGCTCAAATAAAGTTTGTAGATTTGTTCATTCAGTCCAATCAACAAATATTTATTGATCGCCAACTATGTAGCAAGCATAGTTCAAGATGCCAAAAATACCTCCAAGAATAAAAGAGACTCAGTTCACTGACCTCATGGAAATTTTTTCCAAAGGAGACGGACAATAAACAAAATAAATAAGTTATAGACTGTGTTAGAAGGTAACAAATGTTAAGGGAAAAAAAAAGTAAGGAGGAAAAGAGGAACAGGAGCCATAATTGGAGGTAAGATTTTAAATAGGGTGGTTTACAATGACCTCACTATTAAGACATTTTGGGAAAGATTTGGAGGAAGCAAAGAAAGAGGCTCTCTTAAGGAACAGCATTCTGAGCTGATGAAAGAGGAAGTGCAAAACCCTGACAATGATAGCATGCCTGGAGTGCTTAAGGAGCAACTGGTAGACTTGGTTTGCTGGAGCTGAGTGAACCACAGACAGGCAAGAGCAGAGAGTTTAGCTGATGGCCAGTGTTTTAATACTAAAAACAGAATCAGTACATACATATGGTAGATGTCGCTCATTTTATATTTGTAAATAGAAGATAGATGGATAGATAGATAATTTCAAAAGTGAAAGAAACAATCTATTAGTTTTAAATTTGCATATCCCAGTAAAGACAGACTAAGAGCATTAACACAACTAACAAGCAGAAATATACTATAAACGGTTTACAAGTTCTGCTTCTGTAAACAGAAAAGGAATCGGAATCTGGTAGAAAGAGAATCAGTGAAGGTGGTGGGGACAGGAAGCATAAGATAGACAGTAAATACTGCGCAAATCAAATGTATCTTCTGAAAATGTCAAAGCAGAGAGGCCGTAAATTGTGGGTGCCCTGCCTTCTATTCACATAAATTACAAATGTTATTTTATGTTTATTACATTATTTTATTTTTAAACAGATAATATACGTTAGTTGTACAAAATAAAGAAATATTTAAAAGTATAAAATGAAACCTCAAAATGCTAAGTACTTCCGACAAATATTCACTTTCCTTGTTCCCACTAGAACATCTTAAAATTCCCAGCATCTTCTTCCATCTTGACTTTTCCCAATCCACTTTGAATCCAAACCCTACATGCATGATTGTGTCTTACAGGCCTTCTTCTATTTTCCCTTTTGTTACTGAAAATTAAGAAACAGTCTACATTTATCTTCTGGGAACAAGATGAAAAAGATACCTGGGAAATATGTTTTGACATGCCTGAGGCAAAGAAAGATGGCCTTTCACTCCTTAAAACATTAAAGCTGGTTTTCCCTAGAGAAAGTGTTGCCACAGCTGTGGGTATTCCCTCCACTCTGCTGCATCTTCTAGTGTGTTATTTTTGGTTTATTTTCTCTGAATGCTATTTCTGTTATCTTCTTTTTCCGTCTCTGTTGCCTTGAAAGCTGCGCTCACACCCATTATTATACATTCCAAAGAGTGAATAGAAATTTCAAATAAACTCACAGATCTGGAACGCCTTTGAAAATACCTGACATAAAAATATCCAAATTAAAGGCATGTCCCAGATACATAGTGGATGTACACACCTACCACATACTCCCAACCAATACTGTGTAGACCGATTTTCAGTTTCCAGAGACAGTTTCAGAACATAGGTGTATTGAGGTGATTATACTCAGCCATCCTAGGGATTAATGTAAGACCAAGTTAGTATTTCGCTGAGCGTAGGATAAGGTCCACCCTGTGTTAGAGTCACCTGGAATGTGTCAGGAAAATTCAGATTCCAGAGTCCTATCTGCTACTTCCTGAATCCATATTCCAAAATTTGGGACCTAAAAATGTATTTTTTTAACTCTCAGAGTGATGCACATACACTCAAATGTTTCAAAACACTAGTTCTGGGCTGGGCATGGTGGCTCACGCCTGTAATCTCAGGGCTTTAGGAGGCCGGGGCAGGCAGATCACCTGAGGTCGGGAGTTCAAGGCCAGCTTGACCATCATGGCGAAACCCTGTCTCTTATTAAAAATGCAAAAATTAGCCAAGTGTAGTGGCGGGCACCTCTAGTCCCAGCAACTCAGGAGGGTAAGGCAGGAGAATAGTTTGAACTCGGGAGGTGGAGATTGCAGTGAGCCGAGATTGTACCACTGCACTCCAGCCTGGGCGACAGAGCGAGACTGCCTCAAAACAACAACAACAACAACAACAACAACAAAAACATGAGTTCTGGATATAACGGCTATTACATTGATCATTTAAATGGAGTCTGAGGAAATGAAAAACATTAGCATTCTTTATTAATAGGGGGATGAATTGATGTCTTCACATGATCTAATCTCTTGATCACTTTGCTGTAAAATCACTCTACTCTCTGCCCTTCGGTAGACAAACCTGCTACAGGAATTGAGTGCCACATAGACACAGCCTCCAATGGATACGCTGGACAGCCAATAGTTCCTGTGGAGAATCTAACCAAATCCAAAGGAACAGAGCACTTCTTAGTGAATAATATCCTTCCAGAATATCACTGAGACAGAGGACAACAAAGATTATTCTGGTGCTTTGCAGTTTGGGAAAAGCCATAAAAATAAAGCTAAAAATGGGGCCTAAGAAAATCAGCATGACCTAATTAGGCAGAGGAACCAAAAATAAATTTGACAGAGTCTGCCTTTTCTGTTTTTTCCACTAAAATCATTTTATTTGGTTTTACACTAAAGCTTAGAAGAAAGAGAAGATCCAGGAATGTTTGCTGCTGACATATGTATATGTATATGTATGTATGTATATTACCCTGGGTGTGAAGAGAAGTAGGAAAGGGAATGAGAGAGCAAGGAGGAGTGCCATTGTTCTTGATGAGGGGAGAAAACAAATATTCTGCAGACTGAATAGATATGTTTTTGAAAACTATCTGCAAGACTAGAATACACACAGAATTATTTGGGGTTGCTAGTTTAAAATCCTTTCAAAATGTGAAAGAAGGAACTTCAAGCTAAATCTTCATTTTCTGGTACTAGGAAATAGTTTGCTTAATTTATTTGGGAATAGCTGTAATGAAAAAGATTTTGAATTGTCTCTTTCTTTTTAGTATAATTAAAATAAAACAGAAGTATATGTTGTTTTTTACACCACCCGCTGGTGAAGTCATGTTATATGTCTTGTTTTTATAAGCCAGTGTTATATTTTACACAAGAAGAGTAATTTATGTAGCAGTTTAGGAATCCTCTCTGTTGTGTTTGCTATGACATATAGTCTCTCAAATAAGGTGAATCATTGGTTGCCATTTGGGAAACTGTTAGCAAATTTGGAAGACAACATCGTAGGTAAGTTTTGTGACTTCTATTCCCATGTGGGTAGAGACAAACAGTTTCGGAGAAAGAGTAAACTACTTTTCTTTCAGAATTCAAAAGAAGAGAATGGAAAAATGGTAGTTTTCTAAAAAAATAATTATCCTGAAGTGAAATATTGGCTACAATGCAACATTTGAAACAAATATTTTAAATTTGAGCTAACATTCTCACTTGAGCCAAAACTTATTCTCCAGGTTGCATTCCCTTCAGATTATAGCATTAAGAAGTAGAAGCTACTTACTATTTGTTTAACCACCACTCACATCAAAAGAAATCATTTATCCTTTTCAGCATCTGGTCCCTAACCTATTACATTATGATAACCCAATCCACCTAAAGTGAAGACTAAATGAAGTGGTTGTATACTCAGTAAATTGCAAATCAGTATTGTTAGTCAGAAAAACACTCTTTGTACTTAAATTTGCTTTAATAAAAATATCAAAATATATGTGTCCTCTATAAATTTGATTATCCATGTTTAAGAGCAAGAGTATACTAACTCCAAAGAAAATAGATCCTTTAATATTAATACTTTTATTAAATAATTGTGTTCTCCCCCCACCCCCATCCCATTCCTTTCCTTTTTGCTTTCTCCACAGTCTCTGTTGAGTATCCGTGGCTCCCTGTTTTCCCCAAGACGCAACAGCAAAACAAGCATTTTCAGTTTCAGAGGTCGGGCAAAGGATGTTGGATCTGAAAATGACTTTGCTGATGACGAACACAGCACATTTGAAGACAGCGAAAGCAGGAGGGACTCACTGTTTGTGCCGCACAGACATGGAGAGCGACGCAACAGTAACGTTAGTCAGGCCAGTATGTCATCCAGGATGGTGCCAGGGCTTCCAGCAAATGGGAAGATGCACAGCACTGTGGATTGCAATGGTGTGGTTTCCTTGGTGGGTGGACCTTCAGCTCTAACGTCACCTACTGGACAACTTCCCCCAGAGGTGATAATAGATGACCTAGCTCTTACTGACATTATTCACCGATTTGAAATAATCAAAGCCTGGACAGTTTAGGCTGTTATACCGTCCTACTTCCTCAAAATGAAAGTTGGTAAAAATAATACATGATCAATCAAAGGGAAAACAATAGAATATTGAGAATCAATTGAATTGTACGGGACCATTAGCTTTTGTTGCATGGTAATTAATTGCAAGGGACCATGGCTTTAGGTTAAAAGGGCCCAGTTTTTAGAGTCTGCTATGAAATACATATCTGCAAATTTGGTAGACCTACCGAGACAAATAATGGACATTTTCACCATCAGATCTATAAGATGTATATTCACCAAGAATTGTATAATTATCTATTCATATTCTGGAAAATTCATATTCTTAAAATTAAGTATTATAACCAATTTGTTGATAATGGGCAATTTCATACAACTGTCAATATTTACAGTGCTATTTTAAAAGGACTCTAAAATGTGTTTTTTTAATAGGATAAGATATAGAAATAATTAAAGAAATTTCAGGAAAGCACACACATTTCATCATACATCTGTGTTTTTGCATGGAAAAAATTGGCCCACATATGTCAATATTGTCAATATAGCCTCAAAGAAAATAATTCAGCCTTGAGACTATATAATCATAATATTTACTGGGGGGAAATTGATCTGATTATTAATCATTGATAGAAGATAAAAATAATTTTCACTGAATGAAATAAAATAATAAATGACTTTAGCATGTTTACAACAAATTTCCTTGAAAATTGTGACAGGTTAATTAAAATATTTCTGTAATATAATTGTGTTATACAACTGCATCCCGCTGGTGAATTCCTCTTAAAGATTACTACCTGTGAGAATTTTTTTTTAAAAAAACTGTTTATAACTTAGCAATAATTCAATATTTTATTCCTTGAAAATTCTTACCTGGAAAAATTGCATGTAGCATGATTTGCCAAAGAAATGCTATGTGGTGTTGTATTACTTATTGGGAAGAGTGGTTTGAGCCATCAGTATTTGGTTTGCAGGGCACCACCACTGAAACGGAAGTCAGAAAGAGAAGGTTAAGTTCTTACCAGATTTCAATGGAGATGCTGGAGGATTCCTCTGGAAGGCAAAGAGCCATGAGCATAGCCAGCATTCTGACCAACACAATGGAAGGTAAGAAGCAGGACCACAGAAAGAAATGTTTGTTGATTTTGACACAGAGGAATGAGCAGCAACTATTTATACACTAAACTTGTTCATACATCACACAGCCCTCACTCCTTGAAGTTTGGAGAGAGAATATATTAGTACTGCCCTTTTTAGATCAATTATATGTCAGTTCTAACATATGTTCTTTAGAAAACATCAATTACATTTTATATCATGTCTTCTTGGTGTATTAGATATACAGTCACATAATAATTATTTTGTAACAGGCCTCATCCATTAAAATTTCAAGCAATATTTTAAATACATGATGCTAAAATTCTAAAAGATATGTACAAACCACAAAAGTAGATTTGAGTCTGAATTTATACTAAAAAGAAGGGCATACTACATTCTCATTGTGTGCAAGATTAGTGTTGATATGGAAACTATGAGAGGAGAGAATAGTTCATAAATGTTATCACACACATAAGGGATCACAACTTTAGACAATGTTTTTAAAAAGGTACTTTCAGAAGAAACAATAATTATTTAAAATTTTAATAATTGTGTAATGCTTATTTAAAATTCTGTTTTGACAAAGAGCATACAGCAATTTAATCAATCATAACCTAGTCATTTTAAAAGCAAAATATTAAATTCAAAGTGCTTATTTTCTGTATTCAAAAGAGAAAAAATCGATCTATATGACATTTTAATTAACATTTTCTGAAAATATTTAATGGGATTGTCTTCTCAAGTTTCTTAAGTAATATGAACTTCTATTTTCAAATATAAGCATCAATTTTGTTAAATAATGTAAAATCTACTAGCAATAATAACTCATTCTTATTGTTATTTACTACTCTTCCTTGTTATTGTCCCTCCAGAACTTGAAGAATCTAGACAGAAATGTCCGCCATGCTGGTATAGATTTGCCAATGTGTTCTTGATCTGGGACTGCTGTGATGCATGGTTAAAAGTAAAACATCTTGTGAATTTAATTGTTATGGATCCATTTGTTGATCTTGCCATCACTATTTGCATTGTCTTAAATACCCTCTTTATGGCCATGGAGCACTACCCCATGACTGAGCAATTCAGTAGTGTGTTGACTGTAGGAAACCTGGTAAGTACATTTGAAGTTTACTTATTTACTTTGGTAGAGGTGGGAGGGATAGACCAAAGGGAAAGATCTATTTGTGCTGTGTTGAACCCAAAAATTATATCCTCTTTCCTCATAGAAAGAAATATCCAAGGAATATTACAGGGAATCTCAGAGATACAGCCTAAAACTCAACTGGTATGAATGCTGATTGTTTAGGCCAATGTCTGTGCTGACTGATCATGGTGTCTTACCAGTTGTAAACGTCTCAAAATCTTTACAGTTGTTCTTGCTGGAAATGTGGGTCCAGATAAACCAGGAGATCTAACCCCGGCTCCACAAACATGTGGTTTTAACCCACACAGCCTCTAAAAAAATCATGTCCATTGAAGGGATGACCCAAAGATTGATGTATATGAAAAAAAAGAACATCATTGTTTCAAGTTAACTACCTAATAAAAAGCTTCAGTGATAATCATACAAGAAAACAAATAGTTGCTAAATTTGCATTTGTGATTTAGCCATACCCTGGTTCAAATTACTGAGCATTCATCTGTGTCTGTGTGTCCTGATCAAAATGGGTGAACAAGTAAGAAAAGGGTTTACATATATTATTAATCAAGAGCTTTGTCTGTACTAACTCAAACAAACTTGCGGCAAGGGGTAGTGGGAAAACTGGAATGGAGGGAAAAGGTAGACTAACAAACTAAGTAAAGGGCAGTATTGCAGTCTGACTTCAGGAACAGTTTTCATCAAGGGCTTAGATATGGCCCGCGAGTTCACTGCATCATTTGTCTTTAGGTCAGCAAATGTTCAGTAAGAGCTCACTGATTTTCCGTCTTACAACCTCTACACTGAAAAGTATGAATCTCTCTTTGAGTCTCATTCCAAAGACTCTCTTGATAGAACTTAGGCATAATTTGCGTCACATGCTCACCTCTGATTTAATCAGCCTTGGCAGAGGGTGGGATCATGTTGAAAACATGGCAGTCCTGAGGAATCATGCATGAAGGAGCAATTGCCAACAGAAGGGGGAAAGGAAATGCTGGTGGATAATTGGATAATTGTGTGCCCTAATAAGTGACCTCAAATTATCTGCATTATTTGACTCAGTAGAACACTCACCATATTCTTGAGATTTTCTTCATCTTTGGCAAAGGCCGTGTCCCATTTTTCTGTTGCCTCTCTCAGTGTTTACATGGTAGTCACTCAATAAATAACCCACTGGTTGATACCTACCCAAAAAGGCTGCTTCAGGTAGCATGATTTTGCAAAAGAGCACAGGATTTGCAGTCGAGTGGAAGTGATTTTGACCTTAGTTGCCTAGTGCTTACTAGTGAAATGGCCTCTGGACAAGTCTGATAAACAATCTGAGTCTTTGTTTTCTATTATTGAAATGAATGTAATAATACCCTTCGTGCAGAGTTGTTGTGAAGGCCACATGAGGTAATGTGAAAGCACCTAGACTGTGCCTGGCATCTAGCATGTGCTCAATAAACAGTTTCCTTCCTCATATATATGCTATTAACCTTTTAGACCTTTCTTTGAAATAATGATGGAAAATATTTCTGGTGTAGTTCTTGTATTTTTCCCAGGATATTGGACAGTTAGGGAAGTTGAACAGGTGAAGGAAGATTTTGGAAATTTGCCAGAGTGAAGCAGGAAATATAGAATTCCAATGCTGAAGCAGTTGAGTATGGAAACACAAGATAAGAGAGGCTGGATTATAAGATGATTGAATGAAAAAGCACTAGACAAAAGCATCAAATCTAGGTCCTAGTCAAAGTGTTCATGGTAAATATCTGTGTGGTTTTGAAAAGTCACTTAGATCCTTGAGTCTATTTTCTCAACACACGTATAAACAATGAGTGTGTTGGACTAAATGACTTTTTATGTATGTCCCAGTTCTACAATTCTATGACTTTATGTGTAGTAACTGAAATAATGAGGTGGGAAAGTGGAATGGGAGACTGATGCCTGGTAGATTGTGATAGAACCATCTATAAGTTCAGGTTAGTGTTGGGGAAACAACATTTGTCAAGATAGAGAGCATAAATTATAGGGAACACACTTGAGTTATTTATTTCTAACCATAAAAATAGGAGAATATGTAAACTGACTGTCTCTATTGGTTGATACCTCCTTACTATAATGATTAACATATCAATTATGCATTGCATAACTTACAAAGCATTTGTTCATAGAATATGTACCCATAGAATTTCCTACCCATAACAACCTTTATCATAAATATTTATACATATGAAAGTAATACATATATTTAATATATATGCAGAGAGAGAGCATGTGAGAGAGAAAGAAAGAATTTCTGTCATGGGTGCTTAGCTGACTTAGGACTATATTATAGCTCATAGATGATTACACAGAATATTTTGTGGAGAGCTTATAATTTGCTCATTAAAATAAATTTAGAATATCTATGTACTAGTTTATTACTGCTCAAATTATTGCATACTGCCTTATATTCTACATGAGGACATTGAATTGTGGAATTTTCCATCTTAACTTAGATCAATATGCCCCATTTTGCATTCTGTTTCTGCAGTACATAAAAATTACATCACTTCCTTGTTGATGAGATTAATCAAATTTGAGTATCAAGAGACCTTGAATCTCAATTAAGTTTCACTAAGGTGCTCTGTATTTTTGTGGAGTATTTTTTTTTATTTTGTTTTTTAATCATTATAAAATGCTTGCACCCATCATAGGGATTCAATCAGCAAAAAATAGCCTATCAATCATAGTAGGTTAGACAACATCTTCATCATAACAAACATTTCCAACTTACCTGACAATGCTGAAACTAGATTAAAATGTACCAAAAACAATCCCATTGATTTTTAGGGCCTTAACTGAAAACATTTACAGAGATATAGCTGTCATTTTGGATTGCTGGTTGTAATAAAAATATTATTTTTATGAAAAGTTTTATGGCGGGATTACATTTTTAGATAAGCGTAAATTTAGGGTATATGTTTTTAAAGGCATGAGATCCAGTCATTTTAGAAGAGCTGAAAAGATCACCTTATGATTTTCTATAGAAAGAGATATTTGTAGATTATTTACTTGGATGGTTCTAGCTCACTTTAAATAATATATTTCTATCATCAGAGTGCCTATTTTAAATAATAGCTGCTTCTAAAAGTTTTATACAAGAAATAAAATTTGTGTAGTTAGAACTTATTTTACACTTACCAGGCAAACTCACTATTTGAAAAACAAATCTTTGATGCGTTATTCTATAAAATGAAAAATATATTTTTCAACGGGCATTTCACCATATACCTGGATTTTCATGCACTAGGCTTGCTTAAAACACATTTTATTTCTATTTGAGTGAATGGATGACTACCATTAGGCTGTTTTTTTCTGTGATGGGTATTTCCCATCTGTGATTGGAAAAAATGAAGTGTTAGCTGCATTTATATATTCATAAGGGTGGATCAAGATTTCTTTTAAGTGGAACCAAATAATTGTTATACTGTTATTTTGACAGAATTCCTTCAAGATAAAGGCTGATTTATCTGGATAAATGCTAAGCTTGACTTTACAGTCATAAACTGCAACTTGTAACTATAGCAAATTAAGAGAATTGCTTTAAAAGATTTTCTGCAGGAGTAATTACATAATTCTTCATGTCCTGTGTCTCTCAGCCTATTATTTTGAGTTAAAAAAAAGTTGTGTTTGTTTCATTGTTTTTCTTTCTATTGTCAAATACACATTTATCTAGCCACTCAAGTGATTTATTAATCTCAATTACATATATATGCATACTGAGTATTTTCTCCTGCTGGTTTCAATTAAATCTGCAGTTTCTTGCTCTACTAATCCATTAACCTTAATTCTGAGGCATACATCCAGAGATCGTTATTATAAACAATTTGTGGCAAACTTACTCTTGTTTCAGGAATGTTTATAAAATTATAGAAATAAGATGGTGTCCCTTAGAAAACACAAAATCAAAAACAAAATATGGTTTTTACGAAATTAATTTTCAATAACTTCCAGTAATATGTGGATTTGTTCCTGATGCGATACTACCCAGAAATAAATTTGGTTGTGATTACGTTAGAAATGTAGTGTACCAACAAGGGCAATAATTCAGTAGCTATTATTCAATACCAGATTTAAAATGTAGACCATGAAATGTTTTAAAATTAGTGTTTTTCTTGGAAATCCAGAAGACTCATTAAATAATACCACTCTACTTAATAAAATACTCCCCTAGAGGGAAAAAAAAAAAAAAAAAGGCTAGACATTATTGGGTGTGTTGGCTCATGCTTGTAATCTCAGTACTTTGGGAGGCTGAGGCGGGCGGATCACTTGAGGTCAGGAGTTCGAAATTGGCCTGGCCAACATGTTGTGAAACCCTGTCTCTACAGAAATTACAAAAATTAGCTGGGCATGGTAGGTAGCCCACGCCTGTAATCCCAGCTATCTGGGAGGCTGAGGCAGGAGAATCACTTGAACCAGTGAGCCAAGATCACGCCACTGTACTCCAATCTGGGTAACAGAGGGAGACTCTGTCTCAAAAAATAATAATAAAAATAAAAAATGAAAATTAAAAAAAAAGCTAGACTTGAATTGATTTGTCACATTCTCTCACTTTAAATTTTAGATATTTTTATTCCTGACTGTTAATGTTCTTCTTTATAAATTCATGTAGCATCAGTGTTTTTCAGTGCTCTTGAAGTAGTGCTGATCTCTATTTTTTAGGTCTTCACTGGGATTTTCACAGCAGAAATGGTTCTCAAGATCATTGCCATGGATCCTTATTACTATTTCCAAGAGGGCTGGAATATCTTTGATGGAATCATTGTCAGCCTCAGTTTAATGGAGCTTGGTCTGTCAAATGTAGAGGGATTGTCTGTACTGCGATCATTCAGACTGGTATCTATTTATATATATCCCTGTTGCTCATTGGCACAACATTTATTTTGAAATTGAATCAATGTATATTTATATAATAATTAATTTTAATTTTAAATTTACATCAATATATGACATTCTAAGAAAACATATAAACATCCTCTTTAAAGCTAAGTATAAACCGTTTTCTAAGAATGATGAAAGCGTTTGAAATACTTTATAATAATTAGGTATGTAGGGCACATTAGAAAACCTACAAGTACTTTCTAAAACTGTGTTTTAAGTTTATGAAGTTTTTTTAGCCTTACAGTCTGTAAAGATATGCAAATAAAAATTTTAGGCCCCGGTTAATTTTAGCTTTTTATTAACCCTCCTTCTAGGAATGGGGACTGTTTTAAAGCAACGTGTGTGAAAATATTTGATGTTATCAGTATCTTAAATAATTGTATAAAAAACTTTTTGAATTATCACAAAATTTTATTGAGAAATAAGTAAAATGTATTGAAAATTAAGCAAAATGTGTATTTTTTCAATTTTTTTCTGTACATTTTTATCACATTATTTAGGTTATTTTACTTTTATTTTATATTGGCCTATAAAAGTATATGATTTATACTTTTAATATTTCCTTTTACTCTCTAAAATAAAACCTGAAGACAACATTAGTTTGCTAATTTAAAAATGTCTCTAATCAAAATAACAATTTGTTTACATGGGCATATCTTTTGATGAATCAGAAATGTTTTATTTATTATTTTTGAAATGTTTTATTTTAATTTTTGCACTTAAATTATATTATGACCAGATTTACAATCCTAATATTGTTAACACTATTTTTTCTGGATTTGAAATTGAATTAGTTCAGTATATTTTGAGTTTTTACATCTACCACATGTGGTTCTATGATACCACATACTAATAAAATAATATCTAAAATTATATTATGATTACTACTAAGAGCATCTTCTCACTTGATTACAGCTTAGAGTTTTCAAGTTGGCAAAATCCTGGCCCACACTAAATATGCTAATTAAGATCATTGGCAATTCTGTGGGGGCTCTAGGAAACCTCACCTTGGTGTTGGCCATCATCGTCTTCATTTTTGCTGTGGTCGGCATGCAGCTCTTTGGTAAGAGCTACAAAGAATGTGTCTGCAAGATCAATGATGACTGTACACTCCCACGGTGGCACATGAACGACTTCTTCCACTCCTTCCTGATTGTGTTCCGCGTGCTGTGTGGAGAGTGGATAGAGACCATGTGGGACTGTATGGAGGTCGCTGGCCAAACCATGTGCCTTATTGTTTTCATGTTGGTCATGGTCATTGGAAACCTTGTGGTACGTATGTATTACAAATGCTCATAAATTAGAACAAGAGCAGACAGTAGCTAGGAAGGTGGCCAGATGTGGTAAACATATCTCTGGTTTATAGTAAGTGGCCTAGACTGAAATCCCCCTATTAGTACTCTGAGAATGAGCAAGTTATTTAACTTCTCCTGGGCTCTGGTTTCCCATTTTTTATGACATTGGAATAACAAAACTGAAATCATATCTTTAATGTAAAGATTAAGTCAGGTGTATTTATGAATGCCTGGGGGGCATAAATATTAGATTTTCCTTTCTTTCTTCTTCAAAGAAAGTAAATTTTTATCACTAAGAATTGTATCTTAATATTGTTTTGATAAGAAAATGACCTCTACTAAATCTAAAAAGACAACTATCTATTCTATAATCAAATTGCTCTTTGCATGTTCATAATTCATGTAGTTTGCTTACTCAGAGACATAGGTTGCATAGTACCAAATTTTGAAGACACATTTCAATGAAGTAGACCATTATATTTTAGCTATGCATTGTAATTATCCAAGTAACTTGGAAGAGGACAAAATGTTTTCTTCCCTGAATTTGCATTACTAAAGGAAAACCAATTATTACAGTTTAAATTATTCATATGTATGGACATTGTCCAGACTCAAAGGACTTACTTTTAACTGTGACTTAAAATCACTAATGTAAAAACATAGTTTATATATTTATGTGTTTAATGCTTAAATTTCTCAGTCATGTGTGGGCAAAGCACTTCTTTATGCCATCATATTGGGCCTTTCCTTTGAGGGATACATTTCAGATAAACTTGTTCAGAAGAATGCTACTGGGATACCTACCAACATGCAATTTTTTCTCCAGAATAGTAAATCAGGGAGCTCTAGATTCTAAAAAAATCTGATACAGAAATAAGGAAACAAACTGGGGCTTTTGCCTTGCATGTCTTCCTATAGTGTAACATACTCTGAAACTCAATAACTAACTACATTTCAGGCTAAAAATATTATTATAAATTTTCTTTTACATCAGAAATAGTGAATTATTCCTGCATTAACCATAACTTATCAGTTGGCTGGGTAACTTTTTCGTATCCCGTAATATTCTGAGAGTTAAAATTGCCTCATACTTTCTACACACACACACATACACACAAAGAAAGAAAGAAAAAGAAAAGTAAGTTATGTGGGTCTAGCCTAAACCCTGGCATACTTTTAGATTTCTCTCCATCTGTTGAGCTATTTGAACACATAAATTTCAAAGTGTATTTGATGGGAAACGTGTTAAGTCATATATAATTTGCACTTAGAAATTTCTGCTGTTATAAAAGTTTGTGGCCATTGGGCCAAAGGAATTTGTATTTCAAGTACATCATTTGGCACATATCATCAGGCTATTAAATAAATAAGTTCATTCTTTATATACACGAAGCTAGAAATTCCCTAGGAAAAATATGGTAAGATGAAGTAAGGTAAAATGATTAAGATGAAAGTATCTTTTTTTCTCTCTCTCTCTCTCTCTCATTGGCAGAATCCTTGAGGGTGGGATTTTGTCTTTTCACTGGCAAACCTGAGTAGACACCATTTAAATCTTAGAAGCTCTGCTTTCCTATTGTCCCTCCCAATAGGAAAAAAAGAACAGGTGCTTGTTTTATCATTTTGCCCTTAGAGCAGGATATTAGGTCCTTTAAAGAGTGTGCGACTTAGACATGGCATCTGAAATATAGTAAGCATTCAATAAACATTTGTTGAAATAATTTTAGCAAAGATCTATGAGTTCCCTTTTTAGGCTGTTATTTAAATGCATATTTCAATATTAAAATAGATATTTTTCTTTTTTTCTTTTAGGTTCTGAACCTCTTTCTGGCCTTACTGTTGAGTTCATTTAGCTCAGACAACCTTGCTGCTACTGATGATGATAATGAAATGAATAATCTGCAGATTGCAGTAGGAAGAATGCAAAAGGGAATCGATTATGTGAAAAATAAGATACGGGAGTGTTTCCAAAAAGCCTTTTTTAGAAAGCCAAAAGTTATAGAAATCCATGAAGGCAATAAGATAGACAGCTGCATGTCCAATAATACTGGAATTGAAATAAGCAAAGAGCTTAATTATCTTAGAGATGGGAATGGAACAACCAGTGGTGTAGGTACCGGAAGCAGTGTTGAAAAATACGTAATCGATGAAAATGATTATATGTCATTCATAAACAACCCCAGCCTCACCGTAACAGTGCCAATTGCTGTTGGAGAGTCTGACTTTGAAAATTTAAATACTGAAGAGTTCAGCAGTGAGTCAGAACTAGAAGAAAGCAAAGAGGTAAGAATGCTTTTAAATTTTTTGTTCCGTTTCCTATGATAACCATGTACTACAGTTATTTACTATTTTCATTGTGCTTATATGCATTATCAAAAAGTAATATTGAAAGTCATATGTATATAGTGATGTTGGAAAATCACAAGATACTCTTTATTGGGAAATGTATTTCTAAAGATTCCAACTTTTCACAGGAAATTAAACCTTTCTGAGTATTCGGTATATTCATTTTCTTGATCATTTGAAAACGTGGTTTAAAAATGTGGCCTTTTAGGCCGGGCATGGTGGCTCATGCCTGTAATCCCAGCACCTTGGGAGGCCAAGGAGGCAGATCACTTGAGCCCAGGAATTCGAGGCCAGCCTGGGCAAGATGGCAAACTCTCCTCTCTACAAAAAAATACGAAAATTCACTGGGCATGGTGGCACATGCCTGTAGTCCCAGCTATAAAGGAGGCTGAGGTGGGAGGATTGCTTGAGCCCAGGAGGTAGAGGCTGCAGTGAGCCATGATCACATCATTCTACTCAACCCTGAGTGACAAAGCAAGACCCTATCTCAAAAAATAAAAACTAGCCTTCCAAAAAAGAGATGTTATTTAGTACATTACACTCTCAACTATATTATGTTCTTTAAAAAATAACTTATTTTCGTCATCTCCTTACTCTCTATATTAGGTTTTGCTATGATTTTTATATGAAAACTTTATGTACTTTTGTTAACCTCTGAAAGTCTTATTCACTATGATAGTGTTTCATTTATGAAAGTGTTATACACATTAGGAAAGTACAAGTAGGACTGATTATATTTTGCCCAGTCAAGGATGAGCAAATCTATAGTCTTCCAGAGTAACTTGAAAATACTAAGAACTACTTTAAAAAGCTTCACTTGAGGGCTATAGTTACTTTGTAGATTAATAAACCTGCTCTTACTGTTGTATTACTAGGAAAGAGAAAAAAGGAAGGAAGGAAGGAAGGGAGGGAGGGAGGAGGGAGGGAGGGAGGAAGGAAGGGGAAAGAAAGGGAAAGAGAAAGAAAGAAGGAAAGAAAGAAAAAAGGGAAAGAAAGAAAAGAAAAGAGAGAAAGAAAGAAAGGAAGGGAAGAAAGAAAGAAAGGGAAGGAAGGAAGGAAGGAAGGAAGGAAGGAAGGAAGGAAGGAAGGAAGGAAGGAAGGAAGGAAGGAAGGAAATTATTCCTACTGCATGATTAGTATTCTTAAGTTTCTATCATAGTAGTAATGGTATTAATTCTTCAATCCTGTGTTGTGGAAAAGAGGATTAAAATTCTTTACTATTATTTATGTATAGACATGTAATATATAAGAGTACGAAGTAAGTCTAGCACAGATGGAGTTATCAAAGACATGTTCTAGCTTGAGGGTATAATGTTGACACAGTGGGAACCAAACCAACAATGTCCGATTTCGTGAGCATATTTTGGAACTCTTTTTTTTTAAATAAGTGTGTCAACAAAACTTGACCTGAAATCCTTGTAATAGGTAGCTGACAGTCTTACAACTCATAGCTTCCTGACTATTTTCAGGTATTTTAGAGTTGCTGAAAGATAGTATAATAATACGTTGGAAAATATTTTGAAAAAGGTAAAATACATACAAAATTAAGTAGCGATATTTTTTCTCTAAATTCCATTTAAAGTCTGCTAAGTGAGTTCAACTCTAATTTATGTTGCTCATTCTGACAAACTAAGAATTCAACTCTAATTTTATTTCCCATCACCTGGCATGAATTTATGTAAGAAGAAATACCAGTCAACAAGAACTTACTGAGCACTTTTTGTGAATTCAGCAATCTGCTGGATACTAGGGGTGAAGGAGAGCTCTATAACAAAACTCTCCTTCAAGGAAATCTCGACATATTTGAGTAAGATAACATGAACTCATGAAATCATTAAAGACCTATTAAAAAGTTTAATCCTGGCCGGGCGCGGTGGCTCACGTCTGTAATCCCAGCACTTCGGGAGGCTGCGGCGAGCAGATCACGAGGTCAGGAGATCGAGACCATCCTGGCTAGTACGGTGAAACCCTGTCTCTACTAAAACAAAAAACAAAAAACAAAAAAATTCGCTGGGTGCGGTGGCGGGCACCTGTAGTCCCAGCTACTCGAGAGGCTGAGGGGGGAGAATGGCGTGAACCCAGGAGGCGGAGCTTGCAGTGAGCAGAGATCGCGCCACTGCACTGCAGCCTGGGTGACAGAGCAAGACTCTGCCTCAAAAAAAAAAAAAAAAAAAAAGTTTAATCCTGTCAGGTTGCATATAAGGCTATAGGTATTGAGGAGAGCAAGAATAATTGCTAAATGGAAGAGATAAAATTGAAATAGGCCTCAAAATTTGGGTCAAATATAGATTAACAGAAAGCAAAATGAAGCTTACTAAAGGAAAGCTGGAGCTGACAGTGAGCTTGGTATTAAAGAGAGTTTAGGGTTATCATTGCAGATTATCAGGCAGTGATAATCTACATGAGCTAAGTGTTGGTTGAATATATAGTGGAAAATATGTTTGAATGTGTGAGGTAGTTTCAGATTATAAAGTTTTAAAGTAAGCCAAAGAGTTCAAAGTTAATAGGGAGCTATTTTCCGTTCTGAAGCAGGGGAAGGCAATTGGAAAGTGGTATTTTAAGAACATTCATTTGATATCAAAGAGTAAAACAGTTTAGAGTGAAAGATAAGAAAGATTATCTTGGGGAATATGGTGATAATCATTCGATAGCAATGAGGTGATAAAATTCTCAGCTAGGGCAATAAATAATGAGAATTGAGACTCATTGACAACTTGACAAACCTACTAAAGAATCTGGGAAAATGGAAAAACAGCAATGCCACTTTCTGAAATGGCCTTTAAAAAGGGCTATCCAGTTTATGTTGGAAAAGGAGTTCAATTGGAATATAACTGAATGAGAAGTGTCAGTGTT
This sequence comes from Hylobates moloch, assembly GCF_009828535.3. Taxonomy (NCBI): domain Eukaryota; kingdom Metazoa; phylum Chordata; class Mammalia; order Primates; family Hylobatidae; genus Hylobates; species Hylobates moloch. Next base: position 77,482,369 of record NW_026652276.1, read on the forward strand.
GGGAAACAGAGTCTGAGTTAGAGGTCAGGGTTTAAAAATAAGGTACAATGTTTGATAATGCAGATTTTATAATTACCTGACTCCCTGAAAATGGAGGAGCTCATCAAATAAGTAATTATAAAGTGAAAGAAAAAAGAGAAAACTAGAGACAAAGTAGCATAAAAACTTGGGGTCAAAAGAGGTAGAAAAGCTAAAAGATAGAAAAACTTTTTCTAGATTAATACCATAGAATTTTTTGACATCAGATTTATGAAAAGTAAATATCTTAACTTCCTCCTACCGAACAGTTGGTTTCCAAAGTATTTTTAAAATTTCATAATGACCACAGATATTTCAAATGACTGCTCATTATCGTGCCTTTTTAATGGCTTAAACATCATAAATTTAGAATAACAAGATATAAATCTCTCCTTTGTTATGTACCTGGAAAACATTTCTTACCTGAACAAAAGTGTCTTATGGGGTGATTTAAATAACTACTTTATCCTCCTCTTTCAAGCCAAATTTTGAATACATAGAATTCAATTACAAAATGTAAAGAAATTATTTAAAATATATAAATATGTTAGTGGGAAAATCACTAAATAAATATAAAGGTATACATTTTTATAAAGCCAGAATAAAATTTCAAGTTATCTTGCACAGTAATATTAAATTCAACAATAAATTTTATATGAATGATTTGGTAAAATGAATACTTTAAAAACCCACCAAAAAAGTAATAGGGCAACTCTCATATATGCTCCCACACAAGATAAAAAGTAGACAGTTTTTAAAATAAAAAGCCAATACCAGCATGTTCTAATATTACAGAGCAGATTAGATGAATTCTAGCAAAGTGCATTTTTGATTTGAAATTTCCAAAAGCTGCTAGCATGCTTCAGGTGCACACTTATATTGGCTGGGTTATTCCTTTTTAATAGCTATCACACACACATGAACACATTTAAAATAACATATCCATAAAGTGACATTTTGGTTCATGTTTCTTAGGTTTTTGACACAAGTAGCAAGAGAACATTGAACTCTACTTTGCAGAGCACAGAATATCCTTCCTCTTTGCTAATAAAGTGAGCACTCATATAAGTTAAACCCACCAGTTATACATTTTTCACTAAAAAACTTGCATGAAATGTCTGCTTGAAGAGGAGACAGTAAATTAATCATTAATTTAGATGGTATTTGGAAACTCTAGTTACTGTATTTCTTCTGTTCATTTTCATAATAAAGGATACCTGACTAGTGAAGCTAAAGAGAAATTATCCCTAGAAGTTTTTAGAGATAAACATAGGAATTGCTGTTATATATGTTATATATGTGTGTATATATATTATATCTGTATATACGAATACCACTAACATAAATAGGCTGGTATGGAAGCAAATATAAACTTTTGCATGAAAAAAGTTCAGGAAATTGAAGGCATGGATTTCAAAGTAGTGATTTTTTTAATCTTGCAAAAACTTGGAATTATACGAATCTTTTTGAGAAGGTCTAACGTAGAATTTGTTTTTATATTTTTTAAGTTCTCATAATCATAATTTCTTGAAATATTTATATAACTATGAATTTTTACAATTTAATTCTTAAAAGATTATTGGTTTGTTTTCCTAAGTGAAGGATATAGAATAAATGCTTTTAACAATCATATTTGAAGTTGAATTCCAAACACAATCTAGCAATATCATACTGTGACCTTCACTGCTTACCATTCTTACTTCTCACAGGAGTAAAATCAAGCTGGAGCCATCAAGAATGCAGCTCTGGTGTTTTTTAACCAGCCAGAGGCTCGTGCCACCACTTTTACCCAGGTTATCCAAGCAAGTTGTACATGTACAATCACGTTCTAAATGAATTTTGACTGGCCTGCATGCTACTCAGCTATGTTCCTTCCCCTGCCATGGCAAGGAAGTGCTAGACTTGCCCAGCTGCTCTCTGCTGAATCGTGTGACACATCACAGCATGGTCAGGCGAGATGGGCAATCCCAACATCAGATTTAATTCTGCTAATGAGTTTTCTAATTTAGTCTTTAGCCTTTTAAAACCAATTGCATGCTCTATAGGATTTATAATATCTATTTTAAAACATGATAGAAATGTTTATGGTTCAATATAGTCAGGGATGTAGGAGGGCATGCATTTTTTTGTTTCTCTGCTTTTATTTCATTAAAATAAGACCACAACTTTTTATTGTTGATTCAGCCTTTATAAGTAAATTGTATTACCAAAATAAGCCTCACAGGGTTTTTTTCTGATAGTACTGCCATTTTCAGATTATTATATTCAGATCTATGAATACAATTTTCAGCCTATCCAATTCATGTGCTCTAGATGAAAATGTTTGCTTTCATGTTTTGGGGGAAAGGTTCTGCAAAAAAAAAAAAGAAAGAAAGAAAGAAAGAAAGAAACAAAAAAGAAAAAAAAAAAGAATAGGGTGATCCTGAGGTTTGGAGATGAAGGGCCGTAGTCTGTATGCATTTGGGCAACACATATCTTGGATTTTCATGTAGGTTAGGAAAAGTTATGTCTGCAAAACCATAGTGATCATTGTAACTTAAAAAAGGAAAGCATCATGATATATGGGGTGAAAATTCTGTATATCTTGATCATTAAGTAATTGGCCTAGTGTACCCATTTTTTATTTGAAATGTCGATGATTTATGTTAATTTCTCCCTAAATGTTCTACCCAAAACTGACCAGGCAAAAAAGAGACTTGGAAAATTTACTATTTTCAGTTATTAATTATTAATTTTAGTTTTGCGAGGAGTAAAGGGCATCTCCCAAGATTATTGTAGATTTGTGGCGTAATGAGCTTTTATTTTATTCTGTTCACTCAACTTTCTCCATTGCTTACTGGAATCTCAGCCAGAGTGCGGGTTCTGGGAGGGAAATCTTGAAGGAAATGTAAAGAGTTCATAAATATTGGGCAGTTTTCAAGGCTTCTGGTGACAAGGAATATCTAATTAGTTTGGGGTTGTCTCTAGGTTTAATTTATGCATACTCTTATTTTCCTTAGGGATAATTGAGAATTCGTTGCAGAATGCAAAAAAATCAGAAATAAAATTATCAATGGAAAATAGTAACAAAGATACAGTCCATGGTGATTTATGCAATTTTTATTCAGCACCAAATTTTTAGATTTAGAATAAAACAACATTATTAGTCATTGAAGAAAATCTGATTTCTTTTTCTTTTTTCTTCACCAGCAGAATAGAATTAAATGGTACTGGCATATTATTATTTACACCGTGTTTATAGCAGGATTGCCTCCTTTTCAGAGTCTTTATGGAAACTTTGAAAGTAGATGTTTGACTAAGGTCCGGAGCACATGCCCTTCTGGAAAAGGCTTTGTGCTGTTTTTGGAATTTGGAAAGCAATGGAATAATGACTCTAGCTTTCAGTTTCTCTGTTACATGGCCAGTGTCTTCCAAATGCTCTTTGTGAAATTGAATGTGAGATAATTCTTTGAGAGGAGCAGATGGGTGTGTGAATAGCCATTTTAAACCCATCTCAACCTTTAAAGATGGTCTTGGTGCTTTAGTGTACTTCTGCTGAAAAAAAATGAAATGAAAGCTGGTTCAGACGAATACTTTTGTATCCTTTCTGGAAACAAATGGCCTTTTTCTTTTTCCTTTTTGATGCTCTTTTACTCTTCAACTACACCATAATTATTTTCAGTTTCACATACCATGTTCCTATTCAGGCTATTTTAAAAATAAAAGGAGTTCCGGGGATGTTGTACATTTACTATATGTCCAGGCAAACCAGATGGTGGTGGTTCATATTTTTAATCTTTCGATAAGTGATTGTGAAAAAAAAAAAAAAAGAGCTACTGGTCTTGTTCTTCCTGCCTAGGACAAGCAACCCAATGGCTTCACTGTGTGGCTGTCTTGTTTTTCAGGTGAAATATCATAAGTCAAGATATGGTTATGCATATCCAAAAGATCAGACTAAGGCCCTGATAGTGTGTATGACCAAAACTTTCCTCTTCTACTAGTAAGACAAAAATCCACAACTTTTTAGAGAAATGGCTAGATTTTAAAGGCAATCTGTAATGGCTGAATCTTTTATTTTGCCTCTTGAATCATACAGCAGTTTGTGAGAGTCAAATATTTGATAGCTGATTGAAAATAAATGAAATGTGAGCGCATTTCAGTGGAAGTAGGCCAGTTGCTAACATTCTCTTTTATCTCTGAAAGTTAAATTTCATTATTTAATTGGATAAAAATCAAGAGCAATATTTGTCATATGGGGGAATTTCTATATAAGGTCACGCTATTGGGCGGCGGGGAATGGTCTCATGGCCTTTTTTGGGTGTTAACTCTATTGTTTCTTATGTTGAAATAACCCATTCTTGTGAGTGGTATTTGCAGTTAACCTTCTTGAAAACTTCATATTCAGGTACCATGTCTTTGAGGACATGGTTCTTGGATCAGCGTGCGGCTTCCACAGCATTGCGCCGGGCTTCTGCTACAGCCAGGCATGTTTTCTGCGGCTGAATTAGGCCTGGAGAATGTTGCATCTTAAAACCTGCTTTCCAGCGTGCATTTGTAGAGCATAAGCCATCATCCCTCTGTAGACCCAGTCGTTTCTACAAGGGATGGAAGAATTTAACCTTTAAGTGCCATAAAATATTGGAGGAGTAGGGAGAAAATAGTACAAGAAAACAAGTTTGAACTTGTACTATGTGGTTTTATATGGAAGCTTTCTATTATTATGCCTATATTCCCAATTATATTTTTCTAACTACTTCAGAACAAGTATGAATTTAGTTATTTAGTATAGTCATCGAGTTCCTTAATATGGTAAATTTAATTTCAGGTTTCTTTGCTTTTTTTGTATCACTGTAGTATCACAGCTATGGCAATATAAAGAAAGTAAGTTATTCTTTATATTTATTGGTCACTTGCTTTTAAATCAGTTATATGCTTTTAAATAAATTTGAAGGTCATTTTGATTATGGCTATAAGAAGATGTATCACAAACCACCCTTGACTAGAATGTGAATGCCAAAGTGTTGAACTTAATTAGAAAATGTTTAGATTATTTAGATTATATCAGTGTATAGAATTATGTATATAATATAGATATGTATTATATAAATGTATACAATTTAAAATGCTTATATAGTTTTTCAGCGTGTAAATTAGTGATTTAAAAAATACAGCAGTAAAATTCTTTATGTATCCAGTGACTAAAGCATATCAGGTAGTAGATCATAATTCGTAAGCTGATGTAATTTAATAAGAAGGTGATTCACAATTTAATTTATAAATGTAAGTAAATGCATAACTTTAGAAATTTTATGTAATTGATAAAATATTTTCATAACTTCATAGAATTAAAACATAGGTACTTTCCTATGATAAATATGTGACTTAGGGCATTAAAAAATACTGTAGTAGCATTTCTGACTAAGAAGATTAAATTGGCCAGGTGCAGTAGTTCACGCCTATAATCCCAGTACTTTGGGAGGCCAAGGTGGAAGAATCACTTGAGCCCAGGAGTTTGAGACCAGCCTGGGCAATATGGCAAAACTCTATCTCTACAAAAAATTTAAAAATCAGCCAGGTCGGCCGGGCGCTGTGGCTCACGACTGTAATCCCAGCACTTTGGGAGGCCGAGGCGGGTGGATCACGAAGTCAGGAGATCAAGACCATCCTGGCTAACATGGTGAAACCCCGTCCCTACTAAAAATACAAAAAAATTAGCAGGGCATGGTGGCGGATGCCTGTAGTCCCAGCTACTAGAGAGGCTGAGGCAGGAGAATTGCGTGAACCCGGGAGGAGGAGCTTGCAGTGAGCCAAAGATTGCACCACTGCACTCCAGCCTGGGTGACAGAGCGAGACTCCGTCTCAATAAATAAATAAATAAATAAATAAAAATAAATAAAAATTAGCCAGGCACGGTGGCATGCACCTATAGCCCCAGCTACTTGGGAGGCTGGGATGGGAGAATCAATTGCATCTGGGAAGTTGAGGATACAGTGAGCCATGATCACGCCACAGCACTCCAGTCTGGGCCACAGAGTGAGACCCCGTCCCAAGGGGGAAAAAAAAAAGATTAAATCATGACTAAGGCAGATTCTTCAACTTGGGAAAGCCAACTTTATGTCAACCTTCATAGATAAGGAAGCCTCCCATAAAACACTTTTTAGTGAAATGCAAACTAACCTACCATCTTCTAAGCTTTGGTTCATAAGGGTCCTGGGAGCTTGCAAAAGCTTTGCCAAGATTCCCTCTGAGCACTCCTTGAGGGGCTTTCTAGAGCCTGAAAGATTATCTCTATAATCAGAAAATCTCTGTAATAACTGTAAAGCAATTCTCCATGAAATGGGTTCTACTCCTTGGACAATAGTAGAACGGTGGCAGGGTTTTTTCCTTGTCCATTGTCAAAAGATATGTTGTGCCTCATAATGCCAGGAGGAGAGAGGTGAACTGTGATCACTGTCCCTCTCTACCTTAAGATGTATAAATACATAACCTCCAGAGCTATTAGAATAGAGATTATTTATATCCAAACAAGTTAACCACATTCACAAATATATGTAATCTAATGACCTTCCCAATAACAAAAAAATACACCCAGAGGTCCATATATGTAAACGATTGATTCCATTGTCATTCAGGTTAGTGGCTATCAAGACTTGTGCTGTAAAGGATTTGTCTTAAATATGTATGTATTTGTATTAAACATAAGACACCTGCAGAATACATGGAAGAATTATAATGTGAAAAATTAAACATCTCACAATTATATTAGCAGTGGTAACATGGGAAGTGAAGGGTGAGTATATTTTCTAAAGTTTTCAGATGGAAAAGTACCTGTGTGTGTATACATGTATAATTAATTTTTTATTATTAACATTTTTTTATTAAATCATTCCTATTTAATAAGAAAATGCATTTTCTAATATAATTAGATAGACTCTCTCAGGACCAGACTCCACTTATATATCAAAATGGAGAGATAGAATTATCTAAAGACTATAATTCTCTCTATGAAGTGACATTAAAAGATATTCAAACATTCATCGATTCACTCTTCATGAACTCAACATAACTATTCAGTGTCTAGTCTATACTTGGTGATATACTGGATCTTTTGGTATATATATGTGTGTGTATGTATGTAGTTGGTATACATGTGTGTATATATATAGATGTATGTGAATATGTACATATATTTAGGAGAATATTTGGTCAAAGGAAACAAGCATAATAGATTAAATGCTCTATAAAATTTAGCATGAAGACAATCATGCAAGAAAGAATGGCTTCATACAGGAGGTTGAGGTTTACTATGATGAGGCTCAGAAGTTATTAAGTTTGGATTAGCCAAGAGAAAAAAAAAAAACATGAAACTTTCTATAACTGACCTCAAATACTTTGGTTTCTTATTGTTATTACTTATAAAGTGGATATTATTGCTGTCACTCATCAAAAGCCATAGTAATTAACCTATAAACTACCAGTGAAATTAGAAGAAAAATTAGTGGCTGAGACCAAACAATTATCCAGTATTTTCTTAGTTACACCAGAAGCTGCTACAATTCTACCCAGCAGTAATTTTCCTAGGTCTTTCTTAAATGAATAAAAATATCCTGGCTATAAGAAGTAGGAAAATCCTAGGAGAGGAGAAGATGTCTTGGATTTCCCACCTCTCCATAATGTAGAGGAAATTAATGGTAAAAAAAAAAACAAAAAAAAAAACTTGTGCTATCATGACCCTAAGAACTATCAGCCAAAAGTGATGGCCTAGCTTCTCTATTTACCATACTCCGGCCTAGGAGGTACTCTACTAAAAAATTGTATTTTGACTTAATTTTCATTATATATATATTTGGACATGGCTAATGTCAGATTAATATCACCTTTAAAGTAACACCACAGAAAGTATCATCTGGATACTACCCTTTAATTAGTTCACATTGTAAAATATTAAACTACATTTGCATTATGTCTTCATTAAATCAGGAATTTTGAGCCAAATTTCCCCAACATGAACAGTGTTTATGGCCTTTTAAAAAATAACACAGTAACTCTTTCAGAAGGCTTTGGCAGAGTGACCCTATAACTCAGCTACCAAAGTTAGTGGGGGCTTTGAAATCATTAACATGTCCATGCACTATTGTTTCATCTTAAAAGTTTTACATTATCTAGGTTGTGCTGTATGTCATGTCTTTGCATCTGTTTTCATAAAACATTGCACAATCCTGTCTTCCCAAGTGATCTCAGAGTACTTATTATTTATTCTTGTAATATTACAGTGGCTCTTCTAGCCATGTGGCATGGCACAATGATTTAGTTAAAGGAAATGTTCACAGCCGGGTCACACATTGAATTCAGAATGTGCTCCTAATGAAAGTCTATAGAGATTCTGGACAATGCCATTTATGAAGAAATTTCCATTTCATTTAGAATTCTTTGACAAGTATTGAATTCAGTTATGCAGTTCAAAAAAAGAGAGAGATCCATCATTTTTCTTCTAGTAGAATAAGAAGAAAATTATGTAAGCCAGAGAAAAATAGAGCACAAAGTTGAAATATAATGACTGAGACTAATGTTAATGTGCTGCTCTTTCTTTCTAAAATTATAGAAACATGGACAATACTTAGAAACAACTGGTAATATTCTTTGCCCTCTGAAAGTTTCCATCTGAAGAGGTGGAAATTAAAATTTGATTTGATGTATTTTAATTAACGTAATCATTACTAGATGTCAGCATACCACTTTATCCAACTATTCTTGGTTTGGCCTCAATGTATTAAGTTATATTCATATGGCATTCATATACAAATGCAGATCATAAAACAAGTTAATCAGTGTAATCCATCCATTCCAGACCACCCACATTGAATGTTGTCTAAACTTTTTGTCTGATTCAGGTCAGTAGTCACATTATTTTGAATAGTACGACTTGATTTATGTTAAATTATTAGTACATAATGATCAGTAATGTTAATAGAGTTAAATGCTATCACTACCACTTTTTTTTCACACAATGACACAGTATTTCCCAGTTAATTAAATAAAAGGGGGAAAATCACATCTTTGAAATGGGATTTTGTTTCCAGAAATTAAATGCAACCAGCTCATCTGAAGGAAGCACAGTTGATGTTGTTCTACCCCGAGAAGGTGAACAAGCTGAAACTGAACCCGAAGAAGACCTTAAACCGGAAGCTTGTTTTACTGAAGGTAAACAAGCTCTGATGTGATTAAATACAATCTCCCTTTGTTCTTTACAGAGACTGAATATGCCTCATTTAAAAAAAAATTTATGAAACGAGGTGTGGTGGCTTATGCCTGTAACCCCAAAATTTGGGGAGGCTAAGGTAGGAGGATTGCTTGACCCCAGGAGTTTGAGACCACCCTGGGAAATGTAGTAAGGCTTTGCCTCTACAAAAAAAAAATAATAAAGAAAAAATAAATTAGCTCGACATGGTTGTACATGCCTGTGGTCGCTGCTACCTCAGCCACAGCTGTATCTTAGAGCTTTTGCAGGGAGTCAAGGCTGCAGTGAGCCATGATTATGCCACTGCACTTCAGCCTGGGCAACAGAGCAAGACCCTGTCTCAAAAAAAAATTTTTAAAAATACATAAATTAAATAAAATAATAAAAATATTTAAAATAATTAGTGAAGGCATGTTTATCTTTATTTTCCTTTTTTGTCTTTTAAAAAGTTAATCTCTCTAGATTTCTAGTCAGCAGTGACTATTCCTGGACAATTAAAATGATCTGATAGGTCTTTTTTTTTTTTCTCATTCTCCATAATGTGAGGAAGCTGACCCTATGAGATAAATGGCATTCTAGAATGTCATGTCATTGATATTGTAATCCCTTCAGAACTCCTTGGCAATGTGTGATTTGATTTATAGATGCTACAGTAATTACATTCCCTCCCTTACAGTTCCAATGTGGTTAATGTGCTCTGGCTACAGCTGTTTTGAGATGTAGCTGTATTGTGAGGCTTTGGCAAGGAAAGCAATAGCTGTTCTCACAGAAAGCAGCACAGTGTCTTGCACACAAATCAATGAATATCTATTATTCAATGTGATTGGACTTAATCTGATGAGTAGTAGCTCAGAGACTTACAGAAGAAGAGTGGACGGGAGTTAGAAATAATGTGAAAGCTAGGAGGGGGAGGACAAAGGGAAAAGAGATACTGACTGACGAGCTGAGTCATAGGTGTGACTAAGAAAAGCACTGAGGCTGAAAAATAAATTAGCTTCGGAAAATTGACAGTGGCTGATGCCTGGGAAGACACCGAGATTTTCTGTGCATGTGTGCATGAAAAGAATTAAAAACCCAGGATCACATCGAAATATGAATAAACAAATCGAACATGTAGTTTTGCCTCACATGTGAGAGATGCACCTGGACTATTTTCATCAATGGCCTTGAGGCAAAATAATCCTGACTGGTGGTGAAGAATGAAACCATTGTTACTTAAGCAAATCTAGACGAAATATTTCCTTGAATTCTAAGTAGCTGGCTGAGTATATAAGTCTGAGAATAATTCATTATACAGGAGGGATGCTGACAATAACTAGGAAATGAAGGAGATGGTTACCCTATGAAATGATTACCTGGAAGTGGAGTGGGGAAGGAGCAAGAAAGTTTATTTTTTCTTACTTAAGATTAAAATATATTTTTTAATTAACTATATTTGATTTTTAGGATGTATTAAAAAGTTTCCATTCTGTCAAGTAAGTACAGAAGAAGGCAAAGGGAAGATCTGGTGGAATCTTCGGAAAACCTGCTACAGCATTGTTGAGCACAACTGGTTTGAGACTTTCATTGTGTTCATGATCCTTCTCAGTAGTGGTGCATTGGTAAGTGAAATGCTTATTGGCAAGAATCAGATTCTGGTGAAATAGTTTATTCTCCAAAATTACCAGATGCAAACACTGAGCTTCAGAATCAAAAGAAAAGGCATATCTGTGTCTTGCAGAGCTTGGCACCCAAGGTTTAACGACGCAAAATTCAGTTCAGAACAAATCAGCACCATGAAACAGCCAGATGGAATTTCTCATCTGGTGTTTATCTAACAGATGTTTTCCTCACTGAGACAACCGTTTGCAGAGACATTCTGTAACCACGTTACTTTCCCAGTCAAATACTATCCAGTTTTCCCTAATAATTGTATTAACATTTATGGACTAAAAGCGTATTTTAGGGTTTTTTTTCATGCATAATCAACTTATTCTCTCAAAATAAGCCAGATCATTCAGGAAATTGTAGAAAGTAATGTTTGAATAGGCCAATGCTCTCCCTCATTAACAGAACTTCTAGTTATTTCTGAGTTCATATTACTTCATTAAAAGCATGTCTTTGTAACAGTAATTGAGATAGAGACTTAGGGGTGAGAAGTAGGAAAGAAAGCACATTTTGAATCACTAAAGGCATGACATTTCCCTGCCAGCATTTTCACACTTAGTTTAAGTCTTTAGATTTTGTCTGATGTTCAACGTTTATGTGAAATATCAATAATCAAATTATTGTTTTGTACTCACTATTATGCTAAGCAATTTTTTTCAAATATTTAGAAGAAGCAAGCCATTTAAGTAAAAGAAAATATTTTTGATTCACAGGCCTTTGAAGATATATACATTGAACAGCGAAAGACTATCAAAACCATGCTAGAATATGCTGACAAAGTCTTTACCTATATATTCATTCTGGAAATGCTTCTTAAATGGGTTGCTTATGGATTTCAAACATATTTCACTAATGCCTGGTGCTGGCTAGATTTCTTGATCGTTGATGTAAGTATCTTGAATGATTTTTATAAAATTGTTTTTAAAAGAGGCAAGTTTGACATTTCATATATTTCTGTTATTAAAACTGACTTTCACTAATGATGACATAATTATGCAGTTATTTAAACAAAACTATAACATATGCAACAATGAGGAATATCTCATGGGAAAGAGTAGAGGAGGTCCTAAAAACATGGGCAGTGGTAAGAGCAAACACAGGGAGAGTTGTTCTTTACCACAAACAGACAGCTTTTATTTTTCTGAAAGTTAAGTGCCTCAAGGTAAGTAATAGCTAAATAATATGTTAATTGACAGATGTAAGCACTTAACTTATTAACAGTTCAGTTTAAAAAAACAAACAAACATCTCCAAGAGGCAAAATCAAAAATGACTGAAGGTCAGAAATTGTGTAAACTGCACTTTAATCCCTTTCTAGAGTACGTGTGACTAAATACTGTTAACCCATGTACTGAGTTCATTCAGCCACAGCCACATACCCACAGAAACAACAAAATGCATTTCCATTTTTAAATCAGTAGTTAGATCCCAATAGCTAATCAGATATTTACCATGCAAAGAGTTAGGTGTAGGTCTGTTCTGACTCTGATTACCCTCGGGTGAGTAGTCATAGGAACATTGCCAATTATGGAATCTATCTGACTTGCGCCTGTTTTTTTATTGCAAATGACAGAGAGGCACTGGGACAACATGACAGTCCTCTGATTCCTTGTAGTCTGTAATATTCCGTTGCACAAGGCTTCACAGCCTCCTAACAAAACAAGGTGCTTCAAATACTATCTCTAGCCATTTCCTAGCAATCACAAAGCACTTTATTTTGAGCCCTAACACTTGCCAATATAAATCAATGATTGCCATATGTGTGCATTCATTCTTTTTCTCATTTTTGACGAGTCTGGGTCTATCCAAATTCTACTCTTCTTCCTCCCACAAACACATATTCACAATTATATAACCAAAATGTGTTTAACCCTTTAAGTTGATAAGAAATCTGCTGCCAAGTCACTTTTAATAGACCAGAAATGACTTTCAATTTCCTTGGCTGGCCTTTTAATAATAATAGAGATGAATTTCAACATAACTCTGAAAAGTTATCCACAAACGGAAACTTAATATTTTCACATTCTGCAGCTAGAGTGGACCTTAAGGAATATCTAGGCTTTATTCAAGACATGAGGAAACTAAAGCCTCGGTTTAAATATTTTTTGGAGATAACACAGCTTCTTAATAATAAAGTTGATACGTGTCCAAATTTACTAATTCTCAATTCAGTGCTCCTTTCCCCCACAGATTTTCTGCCTAGCTGATCCATTATAAATGTATTAGTTGTAATAGGCAAATGTGTATGTGTATGTGTTTGTGTGTGTGTGTGTGTGTGTGTGTATCAGACTGGCTTTGAGATTTAGTGTTTAAAATCTCCACCTTCTCTGTGAAAGATGGAACACTAAATACATTCAATGATCCTTTCCGGTTCAAAAAGATTTTATCATGTATGAAGATTATTATCTTTTTTTTTTTTTTGAGATGGAGTTTCGCTCTTGTTGCCTAGGCTGGAGTGCAATGGCGCGATCTTGGCTCACTGCAACCTCTGTCTCTGGGGTTCAAGTGATTCTCCTGCCTCAGCCTCCCGAGTAGCTGGGATTACAGGTGCCCGCACCATGCCTGGCTAATTTTTTGTATTTTTAGTAGGGACAGGGTTTCACCATGTTGGCCAGGCTCGTCTCAAACTCCTGACCTCAGGTGATCCACCCACCTTGGCCTCCCAAAGTGCTGGGATTACAGGCATGAGCCACTGTGCCCAGCAAGATTATTTTAAAATGTGATAGAAGTTTTCTAGAAAATTCTGACTTACATTTACTGAACTACTGCATTGTACTTTGAGTATTTCTATGTACTTCCCTTATATAGAAAACATGATCATGATGTAAAAATCTCTTGAGGTTGGGAGTTTTCCATCATGTTTTTATCCTTGCACACCTAACATAGACATTTAGACATCTATTGAGTAACGTTTCAATGAATGACAAACGAATGGTGCCCCAAAATTACTTTGCTTTTTGTGAGTCAAAATTAGCAGATTGGAACTGGGCACTGAAAGCCTCCTCCTTTGGGCAAGTTACTGTATCTTAAATGGGTCTATTTTCGTAATTTTCCCAAAGCAGGGGTTAAATACATGAATTAATGCAACCTCAGATAACAGCTTGCCCTCAGAGTACTGGGGATTCACTAAGCTAAAGTAAATATAAGGTTAAAACAGTGTTTGAAAGTACAAGTAAAATGGACTTAAAGAGTTTAAAGTTCATAGGGTATATCACTGTAACAAAATTAAACAGTCACAGAAAGGTAAAGAAAGGAAGCAATCAATGAAGCAAGAAAATAAACAGAACACGAAAAAAACTTCCTTTCAAATGTATCTTTCGAAAACTACATTCACATACTTGAGAAATAGGTCTGTGTAAAAAATGTAACCTCTTCAATTCTCTGTCTAAAAGTAAAATTAGATTTATAGTGAGATATCCTTGTAATTTTCTAAAATTCATTCATTTATTCAATAAATATTTTTGAGTACCTTATAAAGGATCATATGCCATTCAAGACAAAGGAGAAATGAACAAAACAGACCTAGCCTTGTTAAGCTTACACTCTATTGGAGGAGAGGAACAGACAGGAAACGTGTAAGCATGTAAAATCTAAAGATAAGATAAAGGCAGATCACTGCTATGAAATAAAACAGGGTACTAGGCTGGTAAATTACTGCATGTTTGGGGAAGCAGAGGGAGGGCAGGAGCAGTGTGTCAGCTAGTGTCCAGGAAGGTGTCTAAGGAGGTGCATGGGGGAGGGTGCCAGTCATTCAAAGACCTGGGAGAAGAGAGGAGAAGAAGCAGAAGGGCTTGAAGTGGGAATGAGCCAAGGAGATTAAAGAGACAGAAAGAAACTGGTGTACTTGTATGTGATGAAACATGAGTGAGAGTGGTAGAAACCAAACTCAAAAAGTACATAGTGGCCATGGCAAGAAGTTCGTATTTTATTGTAATTTACTATACATCGTATATATTAATATTATGTAATCTATCATATGTTAGTTATAATCACCATGAGAAGCCCCAGCAGCAGTATAAGCAGGGATCTGACCTACTGTTACAAAATGATCATATCTGGCTATGGAGAGGGGGAGGCAAAGAGTAAAAGCAGAAAGATCAATTAGGAGGTTGTTTTAATAATGCAGGAAAGTGGAGATTTTAGACCAAGGTGATGAGACTTACTGATGGGCTTGATATGTGGAGTGAAGAAAAGAGAGGATTCAACAAATGGATTTTCTTTCACCGTGAACAAATGGGTAGAGGATAGAACCATTAACTTGGATGGGGAATATCAGAAAAAAGATTTGGCAGGGTAGGTAGATGATGAGTGGGAGAGAAATGCATTCGTTTGATATATATTCATTATAAAACAAGGTACTGAACTTTATATAGATCTAGAGCTCAGGAGAGAATCCAGAATCTTATGTATATAAATTTAAGGGTCATCAAGATGTATATGGCATTTGAAGCTACAAACCTGTTTTAGCTCACCTAGGCAGAGAGTGCAAATAAACAAGGCAACCCAGAACCAAACTCTGGGGACACTGTAACATTTAGAAGTTGGGCAAAGGAGAACCAGCCAGTAAATTAGACTGAGAAGTAGTAATTAAAAGGAAAACAAAATATGCATGGTGTCATAGAAACCCAGAAAAGATAGTTGGGTTTTTCCAAAGGAGAGGTGATCAATTTTATCAAAGGCTACAGTGAAAAAAAGTCAAAAATCAAGCAATATTGGTATACAAAATTGACATTTGGATTTGGCAAAATGAAGGTCATTGGTGTTGTGGATGAGAGAAAATAATGAAGATGAAGAAATGGAGACAGCAAGTATGATACTTCAGGATGGAATCAAGGGCAACTTAACTCATGCCTCTGCCTTCCAGAATACTGCACTAGAAGGACCACTTTTTCAGATTCTGTACAATTCTTTCCTTCTCAGCTGAAGGTCAAAAAGATACTATGTTCATTTAAAAAAACAAAATATACCTTACTATACCATTCTATAACTACACAAACTATACTATAGATGCTGCTATTGACCACACAATGAACTAAATACATAATTTAATTAATATTTAAAATGTATTGAAAACATCAGATTTCTTGAGGTCCTTATCAATTTTTGCAGTCGTCTCTGAGAAAATGCATCTGAGCATCTCTCATAAAAACTTCATCTGATTCTAAAACATCCTAACATGCTAATGTGTGAAAAACAAACTCTAGTAAAAGATTCAACCATCATGAAGTATTTATTGCCCACAGGTGATTTTCACTAACAGCACAGGTTAAAAGGAGATGCTTGATATTATGGCTTTGGAATTCTTTTCCTGCTTAATCACAGGCTCCTTAGAATCCCATCAGCCGCTCTGTTGAGGTGAACAAAAGCACCACAGGGACACTTTCTGATCCTAATATGTATTTCCATTTGCCAGCAACCCCTAGGATCTAGTATTTCCTGCCTTAGTTCTTGACATTTATTATTGACATATTGGCATCCTCAATAATGGAGCTAGACTGTTATTAGTAGTAATAGTAGTAGCAAGATATTATGCCTAGTACTTTGTAGCACTTATTGTGGGAATGACACTAATTAAGAGCCTTACATAATAATAGTGAAAATTACTACCCTGATTTAATGCACACTGTGTACAGGTGCCACCGAAAGCACTTTACATGTGTTAATTCATCTAATCTTCAAAATTCTATGAGTTAGAAACAACTATTCTCAATTTGCTGGTAGGGAAGCTAAGACAAAGAGAGGTTGAATTACTTTCCCATGTTAACAGAGCTAATAAGTGGCCAAGCTGGATTTGGTACCCAAGTAGTCTGGCTCTAATGACTGTGTTTCTAACCCCTGCATTACAAACCTCATTATAAATGTCTCTTTTACTTACAAAGTATTTATTAATCTTTTTAACAAGCTTTTGATTTTTCCTATTATTATTTCTATTTTGCTACAGATGTTATCTCTATTTCACAGGTTTAGAAATGTCATACAGCTAGTAGGTGGTAGACCTACCTTTACCCAACACTGGGTTCTTTGATCCATATTTTACAATAGGGCACAGATCTATTTGGCATATTGTGCTGAACTAGTCAAAGAGTTCCCACATGACACCGAAGGTGACTGCGTATAAGTAGTGGTGAATGAAAGCAATGAGATGGTGCCTTGCTAATATGCAGACACCTACCTTGAATTTTATCTAGCACTCTTGTGGAGAGAATTAGAATAAATTAAAAGAGCTTTGGGGTAAAGAAACTAAATAATTATAAATTATTGTCATTTCATATCAATTTCTGATCTCTCTCTCTAGATATATTTCCATGTAAACAGTCTAGTATGTGATTTGACTTTTTCTATAAAAGTCTTCTGATAGAAATGATTCATTTTGTCCATTTCTTGGAAGAATTTATTTCTCCTTTAGCATTATTAATTAATTAATAAGAAAAATTTCTCACAGGCCAGGTTTAAAAAGATAACCCAACTAATGTAGCTATAAATTTCTATAGCCCATTCTTTGAAAGAGTATGGCTTTTAATAGAGACTTTTAATCTCTAATTCTGGTCTTTTGTTAAACTCCAACCCATAATTCTAACTGCTTCCTAGATAATACATGTTAATACACCTGCTATCTGCACACGTTCATCATGTGTCCCCTCTAAGTCATGCATTTCTTCCAAATTCCCTACTTAGTCTGATGGTAATGTTTGTATAAATCCAGGCCAGATGTCATCTTCAGCCTTTCTGCCTTTCACCCCTCACAACCAATCAATCAGCAAGTTCCTCTCCATTTTATTGACTAATAAATGAGTGGACAGTCTCGCCGCTCCTCTTCAGTACATCAACACCACTGCAATCAACTGGACCAAGCAATAGCTTACTAAATGCTCCTGCCTCCAGTCACAACCTCTGCAAATATATGTTTTAGGAAGACCTACATCACCCTTTCTCTTCTTAAAGGCCTCCCCGTGGGATGCAGTTCATTAGCCAGGATTCTAAATGGTGACAGTAAAGGCAAACAAGCGTTATCATTTGTAATACTAATAACAACCAACCTTAATTGAGCTATAAATTGTCCTTTATCTTCAATGTTTAATTTGTTTAATCTTCACAACAACTTATGCAGCATCTACTGTTGCTTTCCTAGTGTGTAGTTGGGAAAATTGAGGCACAGAATAGTTATCTAGTTAAGTAACATATAACGTACATTCATTATGTAAAATGTCAAAAACAATTCATATCTTTCCAAAAAGAAATAATTACACCTGAAGACACAGTCATAATTACACACTTCATAAACAGAAGTAATTATGCTCACAATGAATCAAAATTGCACTTGAAAATTTTTTCCAGGAGTGTGCTTGAAGATGATGCATCTATTAACAAAGATACTTTGATTTGTTCTTTTTCAACATAAAGAACATATAGTGTTATTTTGATTTAATCATCTTGAAATTGCCAAATGAAGAATTCCAGACAAAGAAATAAACTTAGAGAGATCACCTGATTCAAAGTCTTCATTTTAAAGACCCCTCCCCTACTGCACATAGTGTTTGGAATGTTTAAGTGAAATTCCTGTGAAACTCATGGCTTCTCTGTACCATATTGTAGTCACCAATGATGAGTGCACCAGATTTTACTCATCCTTTCCCCAGGGATGAACGCTTAGATCGTCTGCTTCCTGCTATTATAAACAATACCACAATGACCAAGGTATTTGCTTTTATATAGCATGTGAGCATTGTGAATTTTCTAATCATGTATAAAGTTAAAGACCAATAAATAAACCATAAAGATAAAAGTAGAAGAGAAAGCAAAGAGGCGGCCCTTGAATTACAAATTTACAAACTCTCTTTACATAAAAATAAATTATCCTTTTTTTTCTTTAGGAGACAAAGTCTCTCTCTGTCACCCAGGATGGAGTGCAGTGGTGCAATCATAGCTCGCTGTAAACTCAAACTCCTAGGCTCAAGCAACCCTCCTGCTTCAGTCTCCCAAAGTGCTAGGATTACATGCGTGAGCCACCACCCCCAGCCTGGACTCCCATTTCTGACTAAGATGGCATAGGAACTGCACTTCCCACAGCCTCTGGAAGCCTGCACTCTATTCCTGCTGTACACCTTACCCACCCCAGCTGGCCAAATTCCTCTGTCACCAGTATCCCCAACCTCCCGTCTTCACTAGAGCCCTCTGCTACCATTCCCATGGCAGCTTTGTACCTGCCCCTCACCACTACCTGAGCCCTTTTCTAGGAACTACTCAGCAGATAGGAAATAGGGCTCCTCTGTGGTGGAAGCAGGAAGGTGTACAGCTAGCAATCTGAAATTCCGGGTGCCCTTGTCCTAAGAAATACTGAGCTAATCCATGTGCTATTTAAGCCCCTCAGTACTACTAATGGGAAAAACTCAACTTCAGGATACACTGGAAGAGACATCTGTGGTGTTGTAAGGAAACCCAACAACAAGGTAGATAACTGTTTAAATGTTCTGATGTCTGTAGCAAGTACAGATTTTACTCCAGAAGTTGTGAAGTTGTATTTTATTCTGCTCTCTTGAAGGGTTGGAGAGCGTTGGGTGAAGGTACTCAAGAGTGTCTAGCTTTCCTGTATACAAAATTTTAATCAGTTGTTTTCAACTCCATCAATTGCCCCTCTGTTTTTGAGCAACTAAGTGCCTCCAGGTCCAGAGCATTCTGGCATTTGTTGAAACAATTTGAGTTGCTTCTGCAGGCACTTGGGTTTCTGCTGCTCTTTCTCTGATGAGAAAGTAATTATTCCTGTGCTTCCCACAGTCCAGAATGTTTTAAAACTCTTCTTGTTGTCTCTTCTCCTATTATCTTTGTCTGTATTCCTTTGCTTTTCTTCTAGTTGAACTTCAATAGGAGGTATAAATAAATACGTTGTTCAAATAGATACAGTAAAAGTTTAGAAAGAATCTATGTGTTTTACTATTTGATTAATGAGCTTTTACTGGGTGAGTTGTAGGAACTCTTTTTATATTGAGGAAATTTAGTATTTTGTCACATGTGGTATGAATAGTTTTCTAATTTGGGCTTTTGTCTCATGAATTTTTTTGTTATGTATAAATTTTTCATATTGACTTAGTCAAATTTATCAGACTTTTTTTCCTCTTGGTTTTCTCATGTTTATGAAGACCCATTTCAAGACTATTAAAAATGTTCTGTTTTTTTTTTTTCAGTTTTTTACTTTGAGACTTTTGTTTGTTTCTTTGTCCATTAGTTTATA
Organism: Hylobates moloch; assembly: GCF_009828535.3. Lineage (NCBI taxonomy): Eukaryota > Metazoa > Chordata > Mammalia > Primates > Hylobatidae > Hylobates > Hylobates moloch. The sequence continues at coordinate 77,502,476 of NW_026652276.1, forward strand.
TTTTATGTTTTAATTTTTGACCAACCTGGAATTTAATTTGGTGTAAGGTGTGAGGTAAGGCTCTAGTATTATTTTTTTCCATCTGGTTTCTCATTTAATGAATAATCAGTTGTTCTATTTATCCTCTCATTTAAAATTCTCTCCTTATCCACGTGCTAAATCTCAGTATCCACATGCTAATTTGACCTTTATTTTATTTCATTTATTCTTTGTCTGCTAATATAACAGCTTTAATTACTGTAGATTTATAACTAATATTTGGTGAAATTTGTCCTCTCTGCTTTTCTTCTTTACAAAATTTTAAATTATTATTATACTTTTACTTTTTCTGAATTATATTTTTAAAGTTTTTGTAGTTCAAAAAGACTCCTACACAAACTTTTTTAAAAGTTAAGATGAAAAATGTATTGTCAACCATCTAAAATAATTAGATTATTGTTTATAATAGTTTTTCACTTGATTCTCTTATGGCATTTTTTAAGATAACAATATATCTGCAAATAATGATTTCTCCCACTTCTCTAATTCTTATAACTCTTCTTTTTCCAGAAAGTGTTAAATAATAATATTGTTGATGGGCATATTGTTTTATTCTGATTTTAATGAGAATGCTTATGGATCTTATCATCAAAAATTATACAAACTTTTAGATTGAAATATATCATCAGAATGTATGGAGGTGATACAGAGTTTTTATCTTTTATTTGTTCGTGTTGAACTTTAAACATTGTCTTTAGCCATTTTCAAGGGAAATAAATTCCTATTACTTGGTTCCTGAACCAATCACAGGATTTCCAGACTCTTCTTTGGAACCATCAACTCCATCCTGCATTATTCTTTTCTTTCTCAGTCTCAGCTGCCATAAGAATGTGGAAAGCTGCAGATGACAACTGAACCAACCCCTGACACCTCTATCACAGACATTTCCATTTATTTACTGTGTAGTGTGATATGGTACCTAGGGTCGTGTAAATTCATATTAAAAATTTAGTTTTTGGAAATGAGTACCTCATACTTTGCACACATTGGCAAGAGTGCCTTTTGTGTTCAGCACAAAAGAGATAATATTAAAACACTATGTATTGAAAGGTTGGGGACAAATTTGCTAAGGTGAAAAACACATTAGACATAAAAACAGAAGACCTAAATTCTAGTTATATGTTTATCTGTGGCCATCTTTCCTTGGATTGGTCATTTCACTATTCTGAGACACAAAGATAATGAGTGAAAGAGATCACTGTGAATTGTAAAGCACCCTACCAATGTAGTCATTATTTTCAAACTTTATGTATGTTGCAGATATTTAAAATTCTTGCAAGGAGCTATCTCCACTTATAATAGAGATTTGAAAGATCTTATTTCAAAATAACTTTTAAAGCGTATTTTTTCACATCAGTTAAACCACTAAAATAAGGTTTTGCCTTATGCAAAATGACATTGCAGCTTAAGTCATGCAAACCAGAAAAAAAATTTATGTATATGATTGATCAGATTGTGATAATCTTATCAGAGTGATTTGCATGGAAAAATCATTTTAAGTTATTTGATTAAACCAATCTGCAGTGAGTATTCTCAGAGTTCTAAAAATATTTTAAATTGCCTTTATTTTCTTATATAAGTCAAATATGAAACAGATCCCAGCACAGATTTGTCAGAAAATCCAATGTCAGGTAGTTTTTTATGATCTCCCCTTGGGAACTTCTAGAAACTCTAAGACATATGTAGCCTCGAAATGTGGTGCTAATTTCCTCTGATCCTCACATATTATGGCTGCAACTCTGGCGCTATGACCTCTGGGCTATGAGGTCCATTAAAATAAGTGTAGCTTCATTAAGCCCAGCTTCTTGAACAACACAAAATTCCATGCCATGTAGGGTGGTTAGATGCAGGTGGTGCCTTTCAACCTTTGAACCCATGACTTCCTATCTTTCCAGAACCCACTGTTCTGGATATTACCTTACTATTTTTTTTTTTTTTTAAGAGAAAAGAGGCTCTCACTATATAGCCCAGGCTAGAGTGCAATGGTGTGATCTTAGCCACTGTAACCTCGAACTCCTGGGCTTAAACAGTCCTCCTGCCTAAGCCTCCCAAATAGCTAGGGCTACAAGTGCGAGCCACCATTCCGGGATAATCGTTTTTTAAATTTTTGGTTGAGATAAGGTCTCACTATGTTGCACAGGCTGGTCTTGAACCCATGGCCTTAAGTGATCCTCCCACTTCAGCCTCCCAAAGCACTGGGATTTACAGGCATAGGCCATCACACCCAGTTTTACTTTTCTTTTCAAAGCATGAGCTTCCTTACTTTAAGGTCTTGAGAAATTTGCAGCCATGTCCCTTTAAAATCCCACATCTCAAATAAAGGACTTTGTTGGGAGGTTGAGAAAAATCTTCAGATAGTAACTCTAGAAACATAAAGAAGCTGTTAATTCCTCCTGAGGAAAAGGAGCATAGAACATAGAAGCCTGTGTGTTCTCTAATAACCTTTCCAATCTTTCCAGTCTTCTATAAGAGCAAACCTAAGACAGAAATGAATAGCTCAATCAATTATCCTGCCACTAATCAAGTTTAGCAGTCAAGTCATGTATTATTCTGTTCGATTCTTGAAATGTATGCTAAATTAAACAATGAGAGGACAGTGGCTTCATAGGATTTTAAAGCCTAGGTTCTGGTTTTGGTATCACTCTTTATATCCTGTGTTCTTGGGCACATTATTGATTTCATCACATTTCACAAGATTGTTGGGAGGATCCACTTAAATCCATTTTCAACAGCCATTTTTCATGAGAAATTAAGCCCTAATGCCCTTACACCATTGTGGATATAATGAATTAATTTCTCTCTTATGAATTAAGGAAAGCACTAGTTATGTACCATCTTTGAAAGAACTGAGAAGATGGTCATTCAAATCATTTTCTGTGCTCTGATTCAGATGAAGAACAAACATTTTTAATGGATGCAAAAGGTTAAGATATGCTTTTGAAGTCAGATCATTTGGGTTCAAATCGCCAATTCTACCTCTTATTAGCTGTGCATCCTTTTGTTGTTGTGAGTGGGGGTGGCGCTCTAACTTCCTCACACATAAAGAGGTGATGGTAATGGTAGCTATATCTTTGGATTTATACATGAAGACATGTTATTATATTGAAAGAAAATTAAAGCAAATAAAGTTCCTCCCCCCAAAAAGGACATGTCTTCTTTAATCTTTCATATATTTAAGTAAAATTTAGTATAAATACAGGTTGAGTCTTATCAAAAACCAGAAGAGTTTTGGATTTTGGCATATTCGTTCTATGTCAGTTGAGCATCTCTAATCCAAAAATCCAAAATCCAAAATGCTCCAATGGGCATTTCTTTTGAGTGTCATGTTAGCATTCAAAGTGTTTTAGATTTCAGATTTTTAGATTAGGGATGCTCAGCCTGTATCAGGAAGCTGTACCATCACTCTGAATGATGAGGACCATATCCTAAATCTTAAGTCCAGTAGTTTGGATAAAAATTTTCCTGGGAATAATTATTTATCCAACATATTTTGGCTAAAGTATATCTGACCAGACAGCGTTAGACATATTAAGAGAACAATGTTTCATCCCAGCTGATAAAAAACGTATACAATCTGGAAAGGGAGATAAGATATCTAATCAGTTAATGCTATTACATGATGAATGCTTCCAGAATGCATAACCAAGATATTACATAAATTCAAGAGAGAAACATTATTTCTAATCAATAATATTAAGCACACATCCATGGAGGATCTGGCATTGAACTCAATCCTGAATTATCAGTGGTATATGCACAAGTTGAAAAGGGGTCCATGGTATAAAATATCTAACTGGAGGTATGGACATGTGTTTATAAATATGGGCAAGCATTCTGGTTTCATTGGTTAAAAAAAAAGCAATAGTATGAGATGAGACTGGCAATATAAGATGATCCCACTATGTGGAAGATGAAAGTTGCTAAGTTATGTCCAAATTAGTATTTAGTCTGCACTAAATAGATATCACACCCTATACCTTCAGTCAACAGTTTTTTTCTTGGTGAACTAATTAATTTTTTTTTCCTTTTGTAGGTTTCTTTGGTTAGCCTGGTAGCCAATGCTCTTGGCTACTCAGAACTCGGTGCCATCAAATCATTACGGACATTAAGAGCTTTAAGACCTTTAAGAGCCTTATCCCGGTTTGAAGGCATGAGGGTAAGAAGAATAGACACTCTAATTATTCATGTCAAAATTACATGTAGGTAATGATTTAGATAGAGAAACGTGCCATACTCTTCTGATATTTATTTCATAGAATTACAGAATTAGAGCACAAATCTTAGCGATCACAAAGCCTAGCCTTCTGAAACTGGAGTTTATTTAAACAGGCTCTCAGAATTTTGGGAGGACAGAACTGAGACTAGCATCCAGGTCTTCTTGTCACAGTTCAAATATGTTTCTACAACACTCAAAAACCTTGCACTGCCAGTTATTTCTTTTCATTGCTTACACCCCTTGAAATGACTACTGACTACTGACATTCATCCGTGGTGGGGAGTTTCTTTCTCTCAGTAGTTTGATTCCTTCAAAATTACTGGTAATGAATGAAAGGTAAAATGGGTTTTGTGTGCTTTGCTTCTTGAATTAATATCAGTAATAAAAATTATTGCATAAGGAAACAACATTGAATTTTAGCCTCTAACAAATTGCTAAATAACATCCGAAGTGGGTCAAATAGTATTTCTAGTTCTAGATCCCTGTGTGGCAATTCCTCGGGGATCTAGAACTAGAAATACCATTTGACCCAGCCATCCCATTACTGGGTATATACCCAAAGGACTATAAATCATGCTGCTATAAAGACACATGCACACGTATGTTTATTGTGGCACTATTCACAATAACAAAGAGTTGGAACCAACCCAAATGTCCAACAATGATAGACTGGATTAAGAAAATGTGGCACATATACACCATGGAATACTATGCAGCCATAAAAAATGATGAGTTCATGTCCTTTGTAGGGACATGGATGAAACTGGAAAACATCATTCTCAGTAAACTCTTGCAGGGACAAAAAACCAAACACCGCATGTTCTCACTCATAGGTGGGAATTGAACAATGAGAACTCATGGACACAGGAAGGGGAACATCACACTCCGGGGACTGTTGTGGGGTGGGGGGAGCGGGGAGGGACAGCATTAGGAGATATACCTAATGCTAAATGACGAGTTAATGGGTGCAGCAAACCAACATGGCACATGGATACATATGTAACAAACCTGCACATTGTGCACATGTACCCCAAAACCTAAAGTATAATAATAAAAAAAAAAAATGAATAAATAAATAAAAACATCCGAAGTGAAGGGTTCAGGTAATTAAGCATTTCAGGCAACCCCCAGAGTTTTTTGTTTGTTTGTTTGTTTGTTTGATGGAGTCTCTCTCTGTCGCCCAGGCTGGAGTGCAGTGGCGCGATCTCAGCTCACTGCAAGCTCCGCTTCCTGGGTTCACGCCATTCTCCTGCCTCAGCCTCCTGAGTAGCTGGGACTACAGGCGCCCGCCAGCACGCCCGGCTAATTTTTTGTATTTTTAGTAGAGACGGGGTTTCACCGTGTTAGCCAGGATGGCCTTGATCTCCTGACCTCATAATCCGCCCACCTCGGCCTCTCAAAGTGCTGGGATTACAGGCATGAGCCACCGTGCCCGGCCCAGAGTTTATTTTATAGATCTTTTTTCTAATTGAGCATTCTGAATACGGTTCACTTTTTCTATAGCAGTTGTATTTTCCTCCCCATCTCTCTTAATTAATATGTATATTATGCATCTAAACATAAAATCACACTTATTATAGATACCACCCATTTGCCATGCCCCTCAGTAGAATTCAGCACAAAGGCCAGTTTTGTTTAATCTGGCTTGTGAGTGCATGTGGATATTTAATTTATTCTAGGTCATAGGGCTTTTATGTTAGTATGTTAGGAGATGGTTTGTTTGGGGCAATAAAAATATTTCAACTTTGACTTTAAAGTTCACCCATCAGGGAGAATTAAGCCACTCTCCAGACTCTCCAGAATCATTGTAATCAAAGAAATATTTGGTTTTTACATTGTAATTTCATTTCCTTGCTACTGCTACAGAAAGTTAGACAAGATAAAATTCATAAAAATTACTATACAATTTCAAGTTATTTTCAAACCAGACTTTTACCATTACTCATAATACTTAAGCTCTCATTTGGTTCCATGGTTTCCTATTAACAGTTCATTTATGAGGGGAGATAGCAATTGAGCAAAATTTAAAACTTATAAATTTTCTCTAATCTGAAAAATATTCAAAGTTTAGAATTTTTAATTCAGTCATATAGCAGAATTAATATTACAGCTGCAAATTATGATAATGTATTATGCATTTACTTGAAAACAGGAGAACCTGTGGTGGTGTGTACCAAACTTATCCAACCCGCCTTATTTTGTTATTGTTGTTGTTCTGTATTGTTTTAGGCTATTAACAGCCTGAAGCCATGGTTTTTAGTTTCTATCTCTAGTGATAAGCGGAAAAGAGGGATGAGGAAGGGATTTTACTGGCCCAACCAGAAACAGAAACTAAGAACCCAATGAATGCATTCTCTCCCTGGCAAGTATAATGCATATGGCTTAACTTCCAAAAGAAACAAAATTCAAGTAGCATAGGAAATGTTTACAATTTTGGATTTCTGGTTTTGATGTCAATTTAAGATTCCTTGGTATTGATTTCTAAAATAATGTTTGCAGTATTTTAAAATAAAACAATACTTTTATTTAACATAAATGATTAACAGAATAGTCTAATATGAACTAGATTAGATAAGAAAAATTACTGTCAACTTTCATAAAGATTTCGAAATACATCTTAATATCTTCTGAATTTAATGAGAAGCGAATGAATTTTCCTTTCATGAAATAGGTCTGCCTGGGTTGATGAAGTAGGATGTGCTCCAAAGTGAACATTTAAGAGATTGTGAAGTAATAATAATGGGAACATATACAGTACTGTTTTGTCCAGATATAAATTCCACCTTTTCCCCTAACTTAATATACCTTTTTATTGAGATTTACTAACAGGGGAAAAAAGGGACCCAGTAAATTCCTAATCCTGTTCTTCATAGTCAAATTTAACTTGATCTGAGAATATAGATTTAAGGCATTTTTAATACTTTGTTATTTGTAAAGGGTTTGTTTACTTGTTTTTTCAAATTATCATTCATTCGTTAACACTCTTGAAAATTAAAATGTATTACTGAAAGATGATTTTTTTTCTGTTGGCATTTAATGCATCTTTCTATTCTTTTTTCCCCAGCATACAAACATTTTCTGACTCCATCTTACTATACCAGGTTTTTGATGATTTCTTTTCTTACTGTAGCATATTTTGCTTTCCTTAAAACCTTAGCTCTTTAGTTGTGTCATTGTTTGTTTTCCCTCAAATATGTGCTAGAAAATATTAGAAGAAACAACTTGTCCACCTAGATTTTTATTTAACTCTTTTCAAGCACATATTAGTACTAAACAAATACATTGAAGGAATGGTTTCCATTCTAAAGGTTTGTAAGCTACGTTCCCCTCACTTTCTCTTCTAGGTGGTTGTGAATGCTCTTGTTGGAGCAATTCCCTCTATCATGAATGTGCTGTTGGTCTGTCTCATCTTCTGGCTGATCTTTAGCATCATGGGTGTGAATTTGTTTGCTGGCAAGTTCTACCACTGTGTTAACACGACAACGGGTAACATGTTTGACGTTAGTGATGTCAACAATTTGAGTGACTGTCAGGCTCTTGGCAAGCAAGCTCGGTGGAAAAACGTGAAAGTAAATTTTGATAATGTTGGTGCTGGCTATCTCGCACTGCTTCAAGTGGTAAGTGGCTACTGTACGAGTTTTGAAAAAGTTTTCAAGATGTTTCAAGCAAGATTATTTCCCTGATGTTCTTTGTTTGAATGACTAATATTTGACAGTATGAAAAAAAGTTAATGATAACACCTATAATATCAGCTTGAATTATCATAAAAAAGATGTTACAGTTATTTTACAATATATTTTCCTTAGTGTTAAGCTTTTAGTATGTTTTAATGTGATTTTATATTTCTGCTTCCTTTTTTGTTATATTTTTGGGTACTGGTATCATTTTCAGTTTTCTGTATCAATTATTGCCAAAGGAGCAACTTTAGGTACTAAAATAACAATGGATATTTGTAGTGATGAATTAAATGTATAAATTATTAGCCAGATAATTTATTATAAAAATGTCTAATATTATAACAATGTCTAAGAAATATGATTCTACTATGTGTGAAAATGCAAATCATAGAGCTTACCCTTTGATATATAAGGGAATTGGGACTGAGATGGCAGTTTCATGGATAAAGTCTTTAACTAAATTTTAGTGTAGGAAGAAAAAGAATACTTTCAAGAAAAAAAGGAAACAAGTTCCAGACTTTAAATACAAATGTTTTTCTATTTCAATTTTATTTGAATCTCTTCATATGAAATTTCACAATATTGTACAAAAAGTTATTTGTTATAATACTGTCAGATTTTCATCTGGTTAAATGTCATTGTTAGGTGAAATTTTTATGAACAATTCAAATATATGTTATTTACAGGCCACATTTAAAGGCTGGATGGATATTATGTATGCAGCTGTTGATTCACGAGATGTAAGTATCACTCAAATATTATTTATAGGTTCTAGATTTCTTATGGTGAATATTGGTGGTAATTTAAACACTGAAACATCCAAAATTCTATATTAGAACATTTAATATTGCATATAAAAAATGAACGGTCTGCTTCAATATAGATGATGCTTGATTAATGTGTGCCTAATATACAATATGTAGCTAATATGAAAGGATATCTAGCTGCACGGATCGTAAGATATTAGATTGGTCCAATAAATGAGACTATTCTGAGTGGGAAAGTTGTTCAGTGGGGAAGTAACTTGTCTCACCCTATCCCTGGAGAGTATGATAAACCAGACTCTGTGAAGTAGCTTCCAAGAATATCATGATACAGAAAAGCAGGCAAGTTTCAGGGACACTCAATTTAGAAAATAAAAATAAAAATAACTCCACAGAACATATCTGTGCTGAATTTTCCTCTTAGAAGTTGATGTTCTGCTCTTAAAGCCGTATTTCCAAAATTCAGCATTTCCAAAACCAAACTGAAAATATTGCAAAAAATTATGACTAATAATAGGCTCAAAATGTTTTTGTGCTTATATCACCATATTTGTGTTAAAGAATATGTTAAAGGTAAGGCACAATGGGAAAACAGAACCAAGAACAATCATAAAACTTGCAAACCTTCATTTTACTAGATCATACTAGTTTTAAAAAATTGTTTTTGCAGAACAATATCTCAGGGTAAGGCAAAAGTAGCACTGTATTAAGTAACAGCACTCAATAAATTACTGATTTAGTGTAAGTATTTATAGTACTTTTAATATTATTTAATATTTTCAATATCATTTAGGTTAAACTTCAGCCTGTATATGAAGAAAATCTGTACATGTATTTATACTTTGTCATCTTTATCATCTTTGGGTCATTCTTCACTCTGAATCTATTCATTGGTGTCATCATAGATAACTTCAACCAGCAGAAAAAGAAGATAAGTATTCTTCAGCTTTTACCTTTCTTCATTCTGAGGTTCTGTCTGTTAATGCAACCAAATAACCAGGATACTTGTAGTCATGACAGACTTAAATCATGTTTATATTATTTCCAGTTGCCCATGTGGTTATTTAAGCTGCAGGGATTCCAGCCTCTAGTCAGTGGCTCCTCTCAAAGTTTATCTATTGGATATCTTTCCGACCCAAAAATGTGTCCACTCCTTCAGACCCATCCAATGGGTCTCCAGTGCTTTAGCCTGGCTTACAGAGCCTTTCAGGAATTACCTCCACCCAGTTTTCCATCTTCATTTTTTCCTACACTTCACTCTATACATGTGTATTTCCCTACTACATAGTCACCACCCATACATCTATATGAGTTTTCTGCCCTTTTCTGAACAAGAGAGGCTTTTTGTGATTTTTTTTTTTTTATCCTGGAATGTTCCTAGAAAACCCGTAATCATCTTTTAAGGCCTAGCTTAAGGGTAAGTAAGCTATGTAACAGCTTGTCTCTGAGTCTCTGAATTCATTGCTGCCTCTGCAGTACATTTAATTTTTTTGTCATATCAACATACACTGTCCACCTATGTTTTCAGTTTCCTGCTCCATTTAGAAGCAGAATACTGTATCATATATTTATGTAATTCTGACACTTGGCACATTGTCTAGCACACAGAAAGTATTCAAAAACTGTTGAATGAAGAAGTAAAATTATCAGCAGTGAATTGGACTAAGAAAATGTTTTCTGTTTTGCAAAAATATATTTGAGACCCTTGTGCCTACTTTTAAACATAGGATAATCAAATTAGGATCCTGTAGTGATCAGAGGTTTATGTATGTAAGGATTTTGCATAATATTAAGATATTCATAATTTCACATAAATGGGAAAAGCAGGATAAATGCATATGTAGCAGGATAATATCCACTTAAAAATTAGAAAAGATTAAAGGAAAGACAAATATTTTTTGTAGAAGTACTATTGTAACACATATTAGAATTGTAACCAATTTTATACTATGTCTTTACTTTGGAGGTCAAGACATCTTTATGACAGAGGAACAGAAAAAATATTACAATGCAATGAAGAAACTTGGATCCAAGAAACCTCAGAAACCCATACCTCGCCCAGCAGTAAGAATTACTTGTCTCCTTTAATGTTCCAAAGCCATGTGTCCATATGGTCAAATTGAGCAATGCTCTGGAGCAGAACATATTAGTTGATATCACCAATATTGAGCCCTAATTATAAAGTTCATATTTTGTATCATAATTCACAACTTCTGGACTCATTAGGAGTTACCACATTCCAAAAAAAGGAGGTAATGTTCTTTATAATTTGTGAGTTGAAAACTTCTAGCTCAGGGTTCCCAATAAATGCTTCCAAAGCAAGGTTCACTTTCCTGCTACCAACAGCACACCTGGTTCCTCCTCCTCTAGCCTTCCCATCCCACTCTCCATGGCCTCCCTCTATACTCTCTGTTCCCTCCATTCTTAGGACTAGAAAATATTCCAAACCTGTTTAGAAAGGGAAAAGATGTCATCAAAATTGTTTGCTGCACCAAATACACCAAAATAGAATAAGGCATATTCAGAATGCATACTCTGTAGAGCCTCATGATAATGGAATGATGTAATAATGATAGATTATGTTCACAGAGCTGGACTCTAACTCAGCTATTTTCTGAAATAGGTAAGGAGTAAGGAAACTGAGGCGCAAAGAACGTACGAATCATACTCCAAGCCACAAATCTTGTAATTGCCAGAACTGGGACTTGACAAGGCCTCATAAATTCTCTAAGTGACTTGACTTTACCATATTTATAAGAGTAGTTGGAGCTGGAATGTGAGGGAGCAGGGTAAGAGGGGAAAGGATTGAACTGACTTTACTAGAGTTCTTTAAAAATTAAAACATGGTCAGTTCATGACCTTTGATTTTTGGTAAGCCATGAAGTTTTAAGTTTTTACTCTAAATGATTAATACTATATTTCTTTAATAAAACTGTATTTACTAGCCATATTAATATAAGAATCTTTGAAAGCATGTTGTTCCTGAGATGATTGTTAATAAGACAAAGAAAAAAATGTTTAAAGTCATGCATTTTTGTTAAAGCACAGGGCATAGGTAAAGAAGGACAGATGGAAAGAAATACAGATAAATTAACAAACCCATACATAGATTCACAGAGCTAGAGAAGTAGAATTCAATAGAAATATGACTGATGTATTTCAGGGGAGAGAAATAAGGTATAAACCAAAATTTCTAAAATATTGATAAATGAATTGGTGTATTCTCTATCTAAATGTCTGTCGATATTAACCTACTTTGTAAATCTTTGTTATTAGTTGTCACTATTTTTTATAAAAATTAACATACTTATTCAAATCAAGCAAAGACTATACATATTATCAACCAATTGTCACAAATTTATGTGTTTGTTTTTGTTTTGTTTTTTAAGAGACAGGGTCTCACTCTGTCACTCAGGCTGGAGTACAGTGGCAAGACCATAGCTCACTGCAGGTTCAAACACCTGGGGTCAAGTGATCCACCTCAGCCTCCCTCGTAGCTGGGACTGCAAGCCTGTGCCACCATGCCAGGCTAATTTTTTTTTTAATAGAAATGAGGTCTCGCTATGTTGCCCAGGCTGGTCTGGAACTCTTGGCCTCAAGAAAGCCTCCAATCTCAGCCTCCCAAAGTGCTGGAATTACAGGCATGAGCTGCCACGCCCAGCCTTAATTTATGTCTCATCCAGCTTTGTCTTTCCATAGGACCTATATAAACCAAATATGCTTTGTTTAGCTATATAACTTTTTTTTTCCATTTTTTTTAACATGAAGAGAAAAAAAGCACACAAAATTGTTTGGGGTAATATGAGGAGGATGCACATCCATCATCGTATGTGGAAGGGCTTTATCTATAATTTTACTGCATTACTCTTTATGAAATATATATAGTAACCTTATTTCTCTTCTCTCACTTTCTAGAACAAATTCCAAGGAATGGTCTTTGATTTTGTAACCAGACAAGTCTTTGATATCAGCATCATGATCCTCATCTGCCTCAACATGGTCACCATGATGGTGGAAACCGATGACCAGGGCAAATACATGACCCTAGTTTTGTCCCGGATCAACCTAGTGTTCATTGTTCTGTTCACTGGAGAATTTGTGCTGAAGCTCGTCTCCCTCAGACACTACTACTTCACTATAGGCTGGAACATCTTTGATTTTGTGGTGGTGATTCTCTCCATTGTAGGTAAGAACAGCTTAATTACCAAGAGGTACAGTTACAGAGAAACGGTTGCCCCAGGACCTTCTAGCTGATTAACATGGAAATTAGATCTGAGAATAATAATGCATATAGATCTAAAGTTCAACACTAACATATTTGAATAAAAACTCTGAAACCTGGGTTTATTCACAAAGCTAACTAGTTAGAAACCATATTAGGAATACTAGGTTTGGGAAAGAGGTGAAGAAGACAGGAAATAAACATTATCAGGTACTCTCCAAATCTTAAACAAAGGTCACAGACTAAAAGAGGCAGATGGCTTAAAAAACAAATCATTATAATGCAATAAAGTTGGTACTGTAAGAAGCACTGAAGAGGAAGTAGCCATCTCTACTGGAATGAGTTAACACAGGCTTCCAGAGATAAAGGTGATGCATCCTAGGTGGGTCTTCAAAGAAGAGTTGAGATTTAGTAGGAGAAAAAGAGAGATGGGGAATTATAGATCCCCAAATTTAGAAACTTCAACTTTAACCTCATGTCAAATATGGCCCATTTTTCTCTAACTGAAGAGTATCATTAAAAAATAGAAAACAATATATTGAGAGATTTCAGAAATATTTTTGTTTGTAATTGCCACAATTCATGTGTAGGGATGACTATTCATATAAATTGGGTCTATATACTCTTAAATTGCCATGCTACCATTGGAGATTATTTGGATTTTGCAAAAATTCATATTAGTTTATGACATTACAGAATCACTGAATAAAACTCTGTAATCTGTAATTGCTAATGTCAGGGAGTGGATCCAAATATTTAGTAAAGGCTCATACTCATAACAAGTTTGTTCTGTTCATAGACCTTAAAAAAGACAAAGCCATGATGTAAGTGAAAGATATTCTCTGTTTAGCTGTGTTCTATGTTTTCCATAGGTATGTTTCTGGCTGAGATGATAGAAAAGTATTTTGTGTCCCCTACCCTGTTCCGAGTGATCCGTCTTGCCAGGATTGGCCGAATCCTACGTCTGATCAAAGGAGCAAAGGGGATCCGAACGCTGCTCTTTGCTTTGATGATGTCCCTTCCTGCGTTGTTTAACATCGGCCTCCTGCTCTTCCTGGTCATGTTTATCTATGCCATCTTTGGGATGTCCAACTTTGCCTATGTTAAAAAGGAAGCTGGAATTGATGACATGTTCAACTTTGAGACCTTTGGCAACAGCATGATCTGCTTGTTCCAAATTACAACCTCTGCTGGCTGGGATGGATTGCTAGCACCTATTCTTAATAGTGCACCACCTGACTGTGACCCTGACACAATTCACCCTGGCAGCTCAGTTAAGGGAGACTGTGGGAACCCATCTGTTGGGATTTTCTTTTTTGTCAGTTACATCATCATATCCTTCCTGGTTGTGGTGAACATGTACATCGCGGTCATCCTGGAGAACTTCAGTGTTGCTACTGAAGAAAGTGCAGAGCCCCTGAGTGAGGATGACTTTGAGATGTTCTATGAGGTTTGGGAAAAGTTTGATCCCGATGCGACCCAGTTTATAGAGTTCTCTAAACTCTCTGATTTTGCAGCTGCCCTGGATCCTCCTCTTCTCATAGCAAAACCCAACAAAGTCCAGCTTATTGCCATGGATCTGCCCATGGTCAGTGGTGACCGGATCCACTGCCTTGATATTTTATTTGCCTTTACAAAGCGTGTTTTGGGTGAGAGTGGAGAGATGGATGCCCTTCGAATACAGATGGAAGACCGGTTTATGGCATCAAACCCCTCCAAAGTCTCTTATGAGCCTATTACAACCACTTTGAAACGTAAACAAGAGGAGGTGTCTGCCGCTATCATTCAGCGTAATTTCAGATGTTATCTTTTAAAGCAAAGGTTAAAAAATATATCAAGTAACTATAACAAAGAGGCAATTAAAGGGAGGATTGACTTACCTATAAAACAAGACATGATTATTGACAAATTAAATGGGAACTCCACTCCAGAAAAAACAGATGGGAGTTCCTCTACCACCTCTCCTCCTTCCTATGATAGTGTAACAAAACCAGACAAAGAAAAGTTTGAGAAAGACAAACCAGAAAAAGAAAGCAAAGGAAAAGAGGTCAGAGAAAATCAAAAGTAAAAAGAAACAAAGAATTATCTTTGTGATCAATTGTTTACAGCCTGTGAAGGTAAAGTATATGTGTCAACTGGACTTCAAGAGGAGGTCCATGCCAAACTGACTGTTTTAACAAATACTCATAGTCAGTGCCTATACAAGACAGTGACCTCTCTGTCACTGCAACTCTGTGAGACAGGGTATCAACATTGACAAGAGGTTGCTGTTTTTATTACCAGCTGACACTGCTGAGGAGAAACCCAATGGCTACCTAGACTACAGGGATAGTTGTGCAAAGTGATCATTGTAACTACACCAAACACCTTTAGTACAGTCCTTGCATCCATTCTATTTTTAACTTCCATATCTGCCATATTTTTACAAAATTTGTTCTAGTGCATTTCCATGGTCCCCAATTCATAGTTTATTCATAATACTATGTCACTATTTTTGTAAATGAGGTTTACGTTGAAGAAACAGTATACAAGAACCCTGTGGTCCTACTCTACAAGTCTCTCAAGTGATCATACAAAGGTGTTTTGCCAGAGAGATAAAATTTTTGCTCAAAACCAGAAGAAGAATTGTAATGGCTACAGTTTCAGTTACTTCCATTTTCTAGATGGCTTTAATTTTGAAAGTATTTTAGTCTGTTATGTTTGTTTCTATCTGAACAGTTATGTGCCTGTAAAGTCTCCTCTAATATTTAAAGGATTATTTTTATGCAAAGTATTCTGTTTCAGCAAGTGCAAATTTTATTCTAAGTTTCAGAGCTCTATATTTAATTTTGGTCAAATGCTTTCCAAAAAGGTAATCTAATAAATCCATTCTAGAAAAATATATCTAAAGTATTGCTTTAGAATAGTTGTTCCACTTTCTGCTGCAGTATTGCTTTGCCATCTTCTGCTCTCAGCAAAGCTGATAGTCTATGTCAATTAAATACCCTATGTTATGTAAATAGTTATTTTATCCTGTGGTGCATGTTTGGGCAAATATATATACATAGCCTGATAAACAACTTCTATTAAATCAAATATGTACCACAGTGTATGTGTCTTTTGCGAGCTTCC
Organism: Hylobates moloch; assembly: GCF_009828535.3. Taxonomy (NCBI): domain Eukaryota; kingdom Metazoa; phylum Chordata; class Mammalia; order Primates; family Hylobatidae; genus Hylobates; species Hylobates moloch. Next base: position 77,518,505 of record NW_026652276.1, read on the forward strand.
AACAGGGATGTATCCTGTACCATTCATTAAACATAGTTTAAAGGCTATCACTAATGCATGTTAATATTGCCTATGCTGCTCTATTTTACTCAATCCATTCTCCACAAGTCTTGGTTAAAGAATGTCACATATTGGTGATAGAATGAATTCAACCTGCTCTGTCCATTATGTCAAGCAGAATAATTTGAAGCTATTTACAAACACCTTTACTTTTGCACTTTTAATTCAACATGAGTATCATATGGTATCTCTCCAGATTTCAAGGAAACACACTGGATACTGCCTACTGACAAAACCTATTCTTCATATTTTGCTAAAAATATGTCTAAAACTTGTTTAAATATAAATAATGTAAAAATATAATCAATTTTATTTGTCAGCATTTTGTACATAAGAAAATTATTTTCAGGTTGATGACATCACAATTTATTTTACTTTATGCTTTTGCTTTTTATTTTTAATCACAATTCCAAACTTTTGAATCCATAAGATTTTTCAATGGATAATTTCCTAAAATAAAAGTTAGATAATGGGTTTTATGGATTTCTTTGTTATAATATATTTTCTACCATTCCAATAGGAGATACATTGGTCAAACACTCAAACTTAGATCATTTTCTACCAACTATGGTTGCCTCAATATAACCTTTTATTCATGGAAGTTTTTTTTTATTCAACTTTTGTAGTACTTAAGTATGCAGACTAGTCTTATTTTTTTAATTCCTGCTGCACTAAAGCTATTACAGATATAACATGGACTTTGTTCTTTTTAGCCATGAACAAAGTGGCAAAGTTGTGCAATTACCTAACATGATATAAATTTTTGTTTTTTGCACAGACCAAAAGTTTAATGTTAATTCCTTTTACAAAACTATTTACTGTAGTGTATTGAAGAACTGCATGCAGGGAATTGCTATTGCTAAAAAGAATGGTGAGCTATGTCATTATTGAGCCAAAAGAATAAATTTCATTTTTTATTGCATTTCACTTATTGGCCTCTGGGTTTTTTTGTTTTTGTTTTTTGCTGTTGGCAGTTTAAAATATATATAATTAATAAAACCTGTGCTTGATCTGACATTTGTATACATAAAAGTTTACATGAATTTTACAACAAACTAGTGCATGATTCACCAAGCAGTACTACAGAACAAAGGCAAATTAAAAGCAGCTTTGTGAACTTTTATGTGTGCAAAGGATCAAGTTCACATGTTCCAACTTTCAGGTTTGATAATAATAGTAGTAACCACCTACAATAGCTTTCAATTTCAATTAACTCCCTTGGCTATAAGCATCTAAACTCATCTTCTCTCAATATAATTGATGCTATCTCCTAATTACTTGGTGGCTAATAAATGTTACATTCTTGGTTACTTAAATGCATTATATAAACTCCTATGTATACATAAGGTATTAATGATATAGTTATTGAGAATTTATATTAACGTTTTTTTCAAGAACCCTTGGATTTATGTGAGGTCAAAACAAAACTTTTATTCTCAGTGGAAAACTCCAGTTGTAATGCATATTTTTAAAGACAATTTGGATCTAAATATGTATTTCATAATTCTCCCATAATAAATTATATAAGGTGGCTAATTTGAATTCATTGGCTTCTTTCTGCTCAAGTCAATTTACACATCTCACTGACACCACAGAGACGCCAAATATTGCTTTGAAAAACCTTTATAATCATTATCCAGGTGATCTATAAGCAATCTATTAGTTGGTATGCACTATACCTAAATGACCATCTTCCAGAATCATCAGAAGAGACTTTAGTTGAAAAGGGAGAATACTTTAAAAAATATACCTACCTAGCTAAAGGATATTCTGAAAATACTGTCCATAATATAGAGCTGCTAACATAATGTGACATATTTTTGAAATAACTACTTCCATAATGAGACTTCATGATAGGATTCTATCTTGAAAATGCAGGTAGAATTGGCTGGGCGTGGTGGCTCACACCTGTAATCCCAGCACTTTGGGAGGCCAAGACGGACGGATCACAAGGTTGGGAGTTCAAGACCAGCCTGGCCTACATAGTGAAACCTCATCTCTACTAAAAATACAAAAAAAATTAGCTGGGTGTGGTGGTGCATGCCTGTAATCCCAGATACTCAGGAGGCTGAGGCAGGAGAATTGCTTGAACCCAGGAGGCAGTGGTTGCAGTGAGCTGAGATCACACCACTGCACTCCAGCCTGGGTGACAGAGTGAGACTCTGTCTCAAAAAAAAAAAAAAAAAAAAGGTAGAATCAATCAAGTTGGCCATAGAAATGACAATACTATGAAATAAAACTTGAAAACTTGAATTCACTGATAAGTGATACTAAATGGTTGCTTTCTAATAAAGAGAAAACATTTGTATGAAGAGAAAAATGGGTGTTCTGGTTTTCAAATATTGTAGCCAAAAGATAATGGCTATATAAATTTATATAGCTTAATAATTTTCAACAAACTAGTATATGGTAAAATAACAAGACAACCATTTTTGTGTATTTCAAACAACTTAATAATCATACAGAAAGTCAGTTGATCATTTTTGCGGAAATGGAAAAGGTAAAAAGAACTGGACCAATAGTCCTTACATTTGGCTTTTAGTTTCAATTTTGGCATCAAATTAGCTGTGTAATGCAGGCAAATCAAATTCTAGCCCTCAGACTTTTCCATCTTTAATAGGGATGTTGAATTTAGAGTATTATCTTTGGTATGCCTTTAATTCTAAAATGCTATGTTCAAAATCACAGTGATCACTCACTTTGCCTATTCAAAGTGAGTAATTTCTTCTATATGGGCAATACTTAATGAGAAAAAAATGTATATTGTCAATAGACTTTTAGAAACATTGCTAAGATAACATTAAACAGAAACAAAACATTTGGCTTTGACTTTAGCCTCATTTAAAAAAAAGAAAACTCTTCTTACCCCCAAAATGTTTTATACCATAAAGTTGAAGGATGCTTTAAATAATTGAAATTACGGCTATTATTTCTTCTCTGTGATGTTACAGATTTCTTAAAGACAATATCTGATATATAATAGAAGATATTAAAATCAAGAAATACTAGTTATTTGTAAAATTGCCTCAAACCACGAGTGTAATAAGTTCTTTGTCATTAATTACACTTACCACAACACTTCAACATACTGGGCTTAAATTTTATATTCTCTAGAGCTAAGTTTGTATTACAAAAGGATAAAATATGCATATCATTCTCTTATAATAACATCTATAACATTTAATTCTGTTGCAGAGAAAATAATTGATAATTCTTAATTCTTCTTTTCTTCTTCTTCGAGATTGAGCCACTGCACTCTAGCCTGAGTGACAGAGCAAGACTGTCTCAAAATAAAAAAAAAAAAATAACAAAAAAAGAAAAATTGTTACATGAAAGTAACATAATACTTAAAGGTAAATTTATAGTAAAAATTATTTTAATAAAAAATAAATATTGCCAAAATTCAGTGAGCTGAGGAATAATTTAAAAACAAGGAAATAATCCCTAAAAAACAAGAAGCAGTGAGATGATGAGGAAGAGGATAGATAGATAGATAGATAGATAGATAGATAGATAGACAGACAGACAGATAGGTAGTCAATGAAATATAAAAAGTAATAGAATAAATAGAGACAAATGTTGGTTCTTAGAAAAAAAACTAATATGTTTTAAACCTCTGGCAAGATTAATTAAAAAGTGTTAACAATAGGAGGAAGGAAAAAGGGAGAAAACTATAGGTAGAATGCTATAAACTTACATTTCAAAAGCTGTGTGAAATAAACAAAATGAATACATTCTAATAAAAATAGCACACCAATACTGGAGGAAAAATCACAACTAAAATTTTTTCAAAATTTTGTAACCTTTGAAAACTGTGATCAATGGTTAAAATCATGCCCCAATACAAAGAGAGACAAAACACATATGGTTTTGTAGGCAAGGAAAAGATAATCACATACAAATTCCTCCAAAAATTAGGAAGGGTAGAAACATTTCCAAACCCATCCTAGAAGCTAGAATAAACATTGATACCAAACCTAGGCAAGAAATAATAGAAAGAAAAATTACTGACAATTTTACTCTTAACACAAATTGAAAAAAAAAATTAATGCAATATAAGAAAACCAAACCCAGCAATATATGAAAAATATAAATTAGATAGGTCTTCTAGAATAGCAGAGTTAGAAACTCAGAGGACACTCTTACCAGCAAAACAACAATTTAAGAGGTAAAAATTACAGCAATTATTTAAGTTCTCTGGAAATTTTCCTAAGGGTATACAGCAAATGAAGAAACATTCCTTCAAGAAAATCGACTGAATATCAGTAAGAAGAGTGAGAGTCTATGGCATTTAAGCCACAACTCACTCCCCTCCACCCCACCCTCAGTTCCAATTTACAGAACCTTTATCCTAGGTACTCTAAGAGTGAGGGATTCCTTCTGACCCTAGTATCCAGCCTCAGGAGAAACAAGATAACCTTCACTTCCCTCCATCACCTCCTCCTCTGCCAGCCACATATTACAAGAGTTACCACATAGGCAAGGCCAAGAGGACTGGTTGTCCCTTGCCCTATCTATCCCCTATTTGTAGGGTAAAACTGCTACTGGAAGCATGGTAGACAAAGAATCCTGGGGCTCCAATCACCCCACCACAAGACACTCACAGGACAGAGTTTTCACACCAGCAATGTCTTGCAAGTCTACCCCAGGGCTGCCACCCACCATCTAGTGCCTACACTTAAAGAGGGAGTGTCACTGTGGGAAAAGCAAGATCATGTCCCCAGTACTGTTGTGGCAGTGTCAGAGTTCTGCCCAGGGGAGAAGTCAAGCCATAAAGACAAAGAGCTACACAAAAGTTCTCGAGGAGACTGACTTTATTGGAAATAGAAAGTGGAGAATTCCATGGCTAAGGCTGTTTTCAAAAACAATAGAGATCATAATGAACATTAAGTTAGAGGAGGCTGGGAGCTCCATGATACAAGCAAAACTTCAGAGCAGCCAGAAGTTTAGGAGAGTGAACCAGGGAAAGAAGCAACTAAAAAGAGCCTTCCTGTGGGTCAGGAAGACAGTACCTATGCAATAGGCTGCATCCACTCAGGAGAAATCAGAAGACATGAAAGCATTCCCAAGCGGCAAACAAACCCATTAACATAGGATGAAAGGTTAACTTGCATACCGGACTTAAACACAACTTCTGATAAAACAGTGACTGAACAATAAACTATTCTGACCTAGGGGTGACTCGAGGGAGACCAGAATTAAAAATAAATTTAAACTTATCCTTACCAGTCTGAAAGACTGTGTACTTGTCCAAGGTTGTGCCCCCTCTGGAGCTATCAGAGAGGAAAGTTCCAAGCTAAAGTCTGAGAACCCAAAATATGAAACAAATCTCAAAGAATTTAGAAAGTTTATTTTGCCAAGTTTAAGGACTCCACCTCAGGAGGTTTGATGACATGTGCCTAAGGAGTTTGGGGCACAACTTGCTTTTATATATTTTTGGGAGACATGAGACATCCATTAATACATGTATGACGTACATTGGTTCAGTCCCGAAAGGCAGGACAACTCGAAGCAGGAGCTTCCGGGTCGTAGTTAGGTAAGAGACAAAGATTGCATTCTTTTGAGTACTTTATCAGCCTTTCACTGAGCCTTTTTGTGAATTGTGAATACATAATTTAGTCTGGCTCACTGAATCCGCATTTTTACATAAGTAATAAGGCAGATGAAGCAATTAGATATGCATGTGTCTCAGGTGAGCAGAGGAATGACTTTTTGCCCTCTACCTGTGAAGATAAGCTATTAGTTTACATTGCCAGGGTAAAATTCAACAGAATTGTTTTAGGGTAAAGATCTTGAGGCCCACAAGGAATTTCCTCACGGGAAAATTGTGAGGGAGGTATGTAGATTCTTAATCTTTATAATGATCTTACTTAGGAATAAAATGGGAGGCAGGTTTGCCTGACATAGTTCCCAGCTTGACTTTTCCCTTGGCTTAGTGATTTTGGGGTCCTGAGTTATAACTTTCTTGCACAAGTCTCTAGCTGAACATGAGGCCAAAAACCCAACCTTTCTGATCTGATATGGTGGCCTCCAAGCCACATGCATATTCAATGGTAAAGGGTAAAAACCTGTCTTAAAGGGCTTACGCACATCTTTTGACCAATAAGTGACTTATGCTGCTCCAAGAGCAACACCAAGGTATTCAAGATAAAAGATACAAACAAGGAAAAGCAATCTGAGCAGGGACATTAGAGGCTCTACACTGTAAGATAAATTAACTCTACAGAATTAGTTCAGCTGAATCATTGAACAACTTTTTTAAAAAAGCAAATAATAACATCAACAATCTTGTGGAGTAGGTGGGTTCAGAAATTCTAGGGTTGAAGAGCACAATAACTGAAGTAAAAAATCTACTAGAAAGTTTCAAATGTGAGATGGCAGAAGAAATAATTTGCAAACTTGAGGACAGATTAACGTAGATTATGTGGTCTGAAAAACAGAGAGAAAAAATTACAAAACAAAAACACAGAGCCTTAGAAAAACATGTAACATCATTAAGCACACCACCATAAGTGTAATGGGAGTGCCAGAAAGAGAGAAAAGAAAGACAAAGAAAAAATATTTGATGAAATAATTACTGAAAACTTCCCAGTTTGATTTTAAAAAATCACCTACACATCCAAGAAGCTTAATGAATTCCAAGTAAGATAAATGCAAAGAGATAGAAACCCAGACACACCATAATCAAAATGTTGAAAGCCAAAAAGCAAAATCTGGAACGCAGTAAAATTAAAAAAAAAAACCATCATGTTCAACAGAACCCAAATAAGGTTAACAGTTGCTTTCTTACCTGAAAAAATGGAGGTCAGAAGACAGTAGGGTAGCATATTCAAAGTATAGTAAGTAAAAATTGTTAAAACAATGATCTCTCCAGCAACATCATATTTCAATAATGAAGGTAATATAAGGACAGTCTCAGATAAAAACTGAAATTTTTGCAAGCAGAAATGCTGTTGAAGAAATACTAAAAGAAGTTCTTTACAATGAAAGCAAATTATACCAGACAGAAATTCAAATTATTTATATCAACTACTAATTCAATTATTTCTTTCTTTTTTTTTTAGTTTGTGAAGAATAGGTATTCTTTTTAAATGTTTTATTTGGTTTTCTCCTAATTAACAAACATATTTATTATTGTGTACAATGTGGTGTTTTGAAATAGATATACATTGTGCAATGGCTAAAGCTAATCAACATATGCATTACCATACATAGTTATCATTTTTGTGGTGAATACACTTAAAATCTACTCTCTTAGCATTTTTCAAGAATGTAATATATTGTTATTAACTACATAGTCACCAGGTTGCACAACAGATCTCTTGAACTTAGTCCTCTTATCTAATGAAAATTTTGTATACTTTGACCAACATCTCTCTACCCTCCTCCCACCACCTTCAGTTATTGATGTCTAAAACAAAACTGTAGTTTGTAGAATTAATAATTTTCCTAAGGACTTGAATAAATACATATTAATTTCTTTTCTAAGTTAGTTTGACAGAACTGATGAAGTTTATCTTAGTAGACAATGCCAAATGTACATAAAAAATGCACAAAAAATGCCTACTTAGCATACAATCAAAATTGTCTAGTCATAAATTTAACAGTAAATTATCATTTGTGCTACATCCACTCAAGCAAAGAAAATACCATATAACGGTATGTAATACCATTATTATGTATGTATATAATACCATATAACTGTATCTCAGTGATTAGGGATATTATATATTTATTGCCTCACTATAATTTATATGGAAAAATACATCCAAAACAATATGTAAATGGTTCTTTCCTAAAATATTTTACAATTTTCATGTTTTAAGTTTAGATACTTGTGCTTCTTTTACAGTTTAAAGGATGAATAAAAGCAAAAAATAAAGATTCGAAAATACCTGGGCTTGAATTTCCCCAGTTGGTTACTGTGTAACCCTAAAGTAGTTACTTCATCTCCCTGAATCTTACTTTTCTCATCAGTAAAATAAGAATACTATTTTAGCAGGATTTGTAACAGAATTAAATTAGATAATGTGTTTTTGGCCTACTGTGGTATGTTAGCACATTTGCATTGCTATAAAGTAACATCTGAAGCTGGGTAATTTATAAAGAAAGCAGGTTTATTTGGCTCACAAATTAGGCTGTACAAGCATGGCATCAGCATCTGCTCCTGGGGAGGCTTCAGGAACCTTCCAGTGATGGCAAAAGGTAAAGACGGAGCCAACATATCACATGGGAACAGAGAGAGCAAGAGAGAGAGGGAGGAGGTGCCATGCTCTTTTAAACAACCAGATCTCCCATGAACTTATAGTGGAATTCACTCATTATCAGGAAGACAACCAAGTCATTCATGAGAGATCCTGCCCCATGACCCAAATACCTCCCACTAGGCCCATCTCTAACATTGGTGGTCACATTTCAACATGAGATTTGGCGGCGACAAAACATCCAAACTGTAGCAAGTAGGCATTACAAAAAGGCAACTACTTTCATTACTAACATTGTTATTTGTAAAGTAGAAAGAAAGCATACATATCTAGCATTTAACATTTTAAAAGTTGTGGCAGAAGGCTTGCGATTTCAAAACATTCTCTTTTGTAAAGTGGAAAGATCAAACAGCAGCCTGCAGTAAGCAAAAATTGTAAAGATCTCCTTGATTAAAAATATCTTTTTTTCCCACTATCTCAGTAGATTATCTCTCAGACTATCATCTCAAAAACTTGAGCTGACTTGCAGTAAGGAAACAGTTTAGTGGCCAGGTGAAGAGATGGATAATTTTGGTGGGCAGGTCATTGTGGAGGAGAGAGAGTCTGGGTGCCACTCCTGGTAAAACCAATTGTCAACGCGTTGCATTAGTTATGGTTGCAGTAAGCAACGTGCAATGAGATGAGAGTATACCTATGTTAACAGTAAGATGCCACCACCTTTATATCAGTGTTTGTCAACCATTGTCTACTTTTAATTGACCAAATTGGAGCGAGGGAGATTCTTCCTGTTAGATCTTTCTGTGGTAAATTTTGAGTTCTGTGTTGCCTTTCCACCACAATCCCAACTACACTGCCTGCTGTCTCCTTTGCTGACTATCCAGTGTGTGCTAAGGGAATAACAATGCCAAACTTCCCAAAATTCAATTACAAAAAATGAATCTGCCTCAGGAGAAGGTACTCACATGCAATGAATTTTGCATTTTGCCCTATTTCTTTTTCATCTTTTATGTATTTCTCCCTTTACATCATTATAAATGCTTTTATTTAAAATGCAACTTTGATTATGGTATATTTGTGTCACTTTGAAACTATTAAAATGCAACTTTTTTTTTCTTGAGATAGAGTCTCTCTATCACCTCAGGATGGAGTGCAGTGATGCAATCTTGGCTCGCTGCAGCCTCAACATCCTGGACTCAAACAATCCTCCCGCCGCAGCCTGCCAAGTAGTTAGGACTAGTGGCGCATGCCACCTCACCCAGCCAATTTTTGTATTTTTTGTAGAGATGGGTTCTCACTTTGTTGCCCAGTCTGGTCTTGACATCCTAGGCTCAAGCTATCTTCCTGCCTTGGCCTCCCAAAGTGCTGGGATTACAGGCGTGGGCCACCACATCCGGCCAAAAGCCAACTATTGATTACTTTTTACTCTTACAACAACTAGTTGATCTTAGAACAAGTAGTTAATATAAGACACATAAACTACATGCACCAGTTATCCTGACCTACTGGACACAAATGTTCAATGTTCTTACCATGTTTCCTCAATTGTATTTGATTTACAAACATGACCAAATCAACTGAAGATATCAGTCTGATCTAAAGTAATGTAGAAAGTCAAAGTGTTGACAAAATCATGTGTTATTGTGGAATGCAGATATCTGTATATCTAAGCAGAAAAAAAATTGTAAACACTTCAGTTTTGGTTTTCAGTGGTGTCAGTCCTAATTTAGGATCAAAACTGAAAGAACTGAAATATAGAATGTGCAATGGCCTTAAATTGTTTTGGATTGTCCAGCATTTGCTCCTCTTTATGTGGTAAGGTCACATGGATTTTCTCTTGTGGAAAATCATCATCAATCTATACAGTTCAGCCACCTAGAGCTTCATGAATGGGCACAGTAAAAAGGCCTGACTTGTCAATATATTCCATTTACCTCACCACAGAGATTGGTTCAATATGGGCATATGGCCCATGGTCAAATTAAGCTAAAACAAAAATACCGTCCAAACTATCAGGGGAAATAAAATAGTCATTTATGTTTGTTTTTTCCTGCTGGGTATATTATTTGTATTTTTTATTTTTTATATATTATGATGTTTTGGCACCTTAATAATCTTTCTGGCTTGGGAGAGACTGCATCTTCCAAGGCTGTTCAATTCCAGAGAGAGCACAGGTTCAGCCAAGAGCATGTCTTTGATATGCAAACCAACCAATCCAGAGTCATGCCTCCTCTGTCTGGCCCATACATGTCAGGAAGGCAATATTCCTCTGCCTTAATCATCCCAGGGCTAGGTACCCTCCTTTCCAGCTTATCAGAATAGCCACCCTGCAGGCTCCAACACTTTATGAGAAATAAAGCTCTCCTTTCCAAATCTATGAACCTTGTCATTCGTGAGTTGCCACTTTCAACTCAAGATCCATAAGGATATTTTAGTAAATTTGTCATTAACTTCTAGTTTAATTCCATTGCAGCAAAGAACATACCCTGTTTAATTTCATGTCTTTAAAATCTTGTTAAGACTTACTTTACAGATGGCAGATAGTCTTTTTTAGTAAATGTTCTGCATGTATTTGAAAAGAATGTCTGCTTGGCAATTGTGAGGCACAGTGATCTACATATTTAATGTTTAATCATCTCTGTATTTACTGAGTTTTTGTCTGCTTATTCTAATAATGAGAAAAGTATGTTAAAATCTCCTATATTCGTGTAGATTTGTCTGTTTCTCCTTTAAATGTAGTCAAGCTTCTCCTGCACATGCAACTGCCCAGGATTCAGAGACGCCAAAAAAGAAGATCCAGAGGGTGGGTCACCAGCAGAAGAAGCTGAACCCCGGCAGCGTGCAGCTGCACAGTAGCCTGGGCCAGGACTCAGAGAAGGTGAAGGAGCTAAGAAGTCAAAGGGCTGCACTGTGGTCTCTGCAGCAACAGAGGCAATTTAGCATGTTGCCTGGGGCCATGAGCCACCCTCACAAGGTAAAAAAATATGGCAGCTGCTTCCATTCAGCCTGCGAACAAGGCCAAGACAAAGCCAGACTAGAAATGAATTCTGGGAAATGTAGTTCCACTTTATCTAAGCTCACTCTACATAAAGCCACTACACTAGGCTAAGGAAGCTCTCAAGACACCTTTGAAATAAATTGATATTCATTTAATTCAAGGAGCTATCTGAAGCCACAAGACTGAAAGAAACTGCCATGAGAGAAATTATAGAGAACAGAGCAAAAGTAATTGCTCCAGCCCACTACTGTTACCTGGTATAGCCACAGGTCAAAATTAAAAATACTTATTTTCTGGGAGTGAAACCACCTTTGCAAAAATTATGACAATGACAGTGAAAAAAATCTGACCTAACCAACTCCATTTTGCTTTTTTTTTTTCTCTGAGATGAAATCTGGCTCTGTCACCCAGGCTGGGGTACAGTGGCACAATCTCAGCTCACTGCAAACTCCGCCTCCCGGGATCAAGCGATTCTCCTGCTTCAGCTTCCTGAGTAGCTGGGACTACAGGCACCCACCACCACACCTGGCTAATTTTTGTATTTTCAGTAGAGACGGGGTTTCACCATGTTGGCCAGGCTGGCCTCGAACTCCTGACCTCAGATTATCCACCTGCCTCAGCCTCTCAAAGTGATGGGATTACAGGCATGAGCCACTGTGCCTGGCTTCCATTTCCCATCTAACCTCTAAGCTACTTTTGTTCATTCCTGGGCTTAGACTGAACTAACTTTAGGAGGAATTTATAGTTTAACTTTGAAACAAAGATGATGACAGCTGCTACTGGAAACAAGCCCTCTCCTTGCTTGGGGACCAGACTGCCTTTGTAAAACTAACAAATTAGCCACAAGATTGTAAACTTGCAACCAGAGGCCATCAGCTTCCTAACCTCCCCAACTTCTCCTAAGGGTAACATCACTATTGTAAAACCTAAGAGGTTTGAGGTATTTTTCAGACCCTGCGTTCCAGTGGATCAGCTGATGTCACCCAGAATGGTAAACTGGCTCATCTGTTCTTGTGGGCCCTGCCCAGGAACCCACTCAGTGCAAGAGGACAGCTTAAACTCTCTATGATTTCATCTCGGACCCAACCAATGAGCCCTCCCATTCCCTGGCCTCTGCCTGCCAAACTATACTTAAAAAATCCTAGCCTCAGAATTTTAGGGGAAACTGATTTGAGTAATAATAAAACTCCTGCCTCCCATTTAGCCAGCTCAACTTGTAGTAAACCCTTTCTCTATTGCTATTCCCCTGTCTGGAAAACTCAGCTTTATCTCTGCAGCGAGCAAAATGAACCCATTGGGTGGCTACAGGAGCAGAGCTTATTTTTCAAAAGTATGTATACGTGTAAAATATTGTTAAGAATTTGTGACAATTATAAATCAATTGCTCACCCCCTAGTGAATTAACTTGGTAAATTTAATTTTTTAATAATATATATGACATACATGTAATGTTGTCTAATGGTTAAAATATTTTTTAATGCTACAATTTTAAACTATGCTTGTAAATTGTTTAAGCAAAAAGCAAAGGAAAAACTGTTTCCTTTCAAATATTTATAATGTATGCTAACAATATTGCCAGGCTAAGGGAGTGTTTGGCTTTTGAATGTTCATTAATATTTAAATCACTCCAAGGAACTGAAGAACTAGAGACAAAGTTAAAGTTAACACAAAGGGGGGAGGGGTGTGTGAAATTATGTGCCAGATGCTAGAAAAATCCTTGTGATGTGGCTTTTGTGTTCATGAAATAAGGTTTGGGGTGTGTGGCTTTTGAGTAATAGTCTTATATAAAAGCATAATAAAAGAGACACAATTTAGCAAATTGCGCTGGAAAGAGGAGAAACGAGGTGAGATTTTGCTCAGAAACGGCCCCTCCCCCGCCTCTCAGAAGGTCTTTAGCTCTGAGCAGCTTCCCGGAGGACACACGGTTGTCATGGAGACAGGCAGGGCCTCCTCCTCTCTGCTTGGAGCCGGAACAGCAGGGCTGGTTGGGAGCGAGCACTGAAACACAATGGTGAGCCCTTCTGCTGCAGGCAGTGGACACCAAGCAATGACCTACTGCACTGAAAGAGAGAAAAGATAAGAATACAAACAGCCCCATGCACGCTCTCTGCCACACACAAACCCCAACATAATGATATTGGAGACAATAAGGAAACTCTTCAGTCACCGAAGTACTTAGCTAACATTTAAGTGGATCAAATAGCTGTTTATAGAAAAGCCATTTATTTCTTTCAAGAGCCAATAAAAGCAAAGCTACTACTCCTCCAATATAATTCAATCTTTTGATATAACAAACATTAGTAATAAGAATAAACAACATTATTACAAGAATGCTTGTTGAATTCCTTAAGGTAGTTATGTACTGTAGTTACTGGAATTTTTCAGTCATTAAATGCCAGTAATGTGTACAGAAAGATAAGAGCCAGCTATCAGATTTCTTAAGAATGACTAAGACAAACACAAATAGAAATAGGTAATCTACTGGTGCTTACAGAGAACATTTCCTATTTATAAATATGCCCCATTTATAGTATAAAATAGAACAAATTAATTCAATTAGAATTTGTAAAGTAATTAAAAGTGAAAATGAGAGCCAGATATATTTAACACTATTCTATATATAGTATTTTATTTGTCTGGATGAGTATAAATATTTCTTCCTTTACTGTGTAGTCTTATTAAATTCAAAGCACAGCTACTTTGTCTAGAAAATCTGTGGTGACATCTTCGATTTATGTTGACATCTTGTATCCTTCAGCAGAGAATGAAAACAAGAAAAGGAGTATGTAAATGCAAAAAGTTTGTATAATTAATCAAATAGTAAATTTGCATCTAAACTCCTTTTATTATTTAATTACTGTGGGCTACCACCCTTAAAAAATTCCAAAAGAAAATTAACATAATCACAGTCTAGGATATATTTTTAAGTCCTTATACAAAAATGCCATTTGAATTTCATTCAGTAAACATAAACTATATACAACACTAAAATTACCAATTTTTTTAAAAAAATAGATGATGGATAAATATAGATGAAATTTTTGCCCTTTAAATACCAAAACAGGTATGTATTCACAGAAGACATTTATTTCCCTACTTTCTGAGACCACAGTTAAGCATATAAATAAAGGAATTTATAACATAATGTCATCCCAATTCTTTCTAAAAAAACATGGATTGCAAACCAGAAATGAATAAATGTTACATAAAAATGGATCTTAAGCTATGTGAAAAGGCAATATGTACTCTTAGGCAATACTTAACGTTCTAAAAATTGATGTTATGAAACAATAAGTTATTTATGACTTTGGTAGCATAACAATATGGTTAATCCTAGCAATAAAATATCAAAGATAAATAGAAATGAAGACAATTTATCATCAGTACATTAGCTGATGTTCTTTTACACTGCTTTCCTTCACATTGGACTCTATGATTACTCGTTTTACCTTTAAGCTTTTTATTCTCTCTCTCCCTTCCTTTTTCTGTTTTCTCTTGTCTTTCCCTTTTTCTCTCACAAGGAGTGTGTATGTGGGTGTGTATACATATAAGACAAATCATTGTATATATAAACATTAAAGAGAAAATATGTGTGTATGTATACACCCTCCCACACACACACACACAGTTAGTAAAAAAAAAAAAAAAAAATTACACAATAGTGACAGGCAGTATCTCACACAAACACACACACTCTCCCTCTCTCTCTCTCTCTCTCTCTCTCTATGTTTTCATAGAGGATATTTCCAACCCAGTTTCCCAGAGAGAACACTATGGAAAGAATCTTTCTCTCTTCATCTTCTTAGTCTTCCCAGGGGAGGGAAAGTGATGTCCCTGATACAGGTTTTGGTAAAAGGAATCATGAATACTTTGCTTCCACCTTCCAGGCTCAAATTCTGGGTCTGAGGCCCGCAAAGAGACATTTGGACTTTCTGTGGGCTGCAGTAACCTTTGTTGGCCAGAATTGCTCCAGCAAAGGGCTGTAGTGGTACAGTTATGTCTGTGACTGAAGGGAATAAATTTGGCCTCCCCCAAATCTGAAATATATATATATAAACTTCTTGGAGTAAAATTTGAAAATGAGAGAGGGAAATAATTGTACACACACATACATACATGCAAACTTATAGGTGCAATTTTTCCCTCTCTCATTTTCAAATTTTACTCCAAGAAATTAATCCAGCTTCAAATATTCAATTATTTCCTAATTTGTAGTTCTCATCTGGGGAATAAAATGGTAGAACTTAACACTCTCAGATAGTATTTTAAGTAATTCTAAATCAGAGAATGCCATGGAAATCGGAACACTGGAATGAGGCTACAATATTTTGTGTATGCTATGGACAAAATTATTTTTAGCTATAATTCCCTCATTTGCATGGAGATGTAGTGATAGAGTTCAAGAAACAGCATTCAGGGCAATTCCTTCCCAACTCTAGACTCCACCCTGAATAACATAATTTCAATATTGCTCTTTATAAAAATAAAAATGTATTTTAAAAGATTTCATTTTCAGCTTAAAACATTGTGCTTTGAAAAGCATATAACAGAAGCAGACATTTCCTATAAAATAAAATGGTGCACTTTGCATTTCAGTTTAAAGTGGCCAACTCTCCTGAACTTAAACACTACTTTCTACAATTCACTGTGGAACTAAACTTTTTTGTGACCAGCCAACTGAAAGCAGTATACATGCAGTTATATTCTCCTGATGCTCTGGTCCAATTTTCAAATTTCTTCATCTCTGGAAGCTGCAATATGAACTTACTTTACTGCATGCACTCCTATTTGTCCAGAATTATAAAGATCCAGAGGCTTTTATGTTGTTTAACAAAATATTGTTTTTGTAAGAAAATAAGCCAATAAACATGCAGGCATACTGTACAAATGTAAGGAATCTCCTATTTTATCTTGACGATGACTGTAAATTGGTCAGAAATAAAATAATAAAACAATTATTAAAGACCACTATATTATCTGCCTAGTGTTTATAAAATTTTATCCTATCCATCCCTTATAAGACCTCAATGAGATAGGTTTTATTAACTCCATTTTAAAATGAAGAAACTGAGGCTCAAAACTACAGAGTTAACAGTCAAATTCAGGTCTGGTGGGTGTCAAAACATGCTAAAATTTAAACCCAGTTTAGTATAATGCTTCTTTAAAACTATCAGACACTGCTGGGCATGGTGACTCACACCTGTAATCCCAGCTTTAGAAAGCTGAGGCGAGTGTATTGCTTGAGCTCAGGAGTTGAGACCAGGCTGGGCAACATGGCAAAACTGCATCTATACAAGATATAGAAAAATTATCTGGGCATGGTGCCACGTGCCTGTAGTCGCAGCCTCTCCAGAGGCTGAGGGGGGAGGATTGCTTGAACCCAGGGAGCTCAAGACTTCAGTGAGCCGTGATTCCACCACTGCCCTCCAGCTTGGATGACAAAGTGAGACCGTCTCAAATAAATAGTTAAAAATCTATCAGACACATTAGCTACTCCACGGGTTTCTTTAGTCAATATTTTCTGTGAAGTCACATTTTATATTACTTAATATTTATTGAATGTCTTTTTATGTAAAAATTCAAAAAGAGTAAGATAATATAAAAGAAAACTCTATCATCTCTGCCCTTGAGCCTAAAATAATTTAATTTCAGACCATTTATTCAGAGTTTAAAGGCCTGATCACACCCAACTATTCCGTTCTGGTCATGGAAAGATTGATGAAATGGACAATGTCTTACCCAATTAGGGTCAGGCAGTGCTGACGCACACACAGAAGAAATAACTAAACACATGCACTAAAAAATAAAGTATATGAATAGAGACAGTGGAGGAGTCAAAGCAAAATGCAGGCAAGATAATCCATAGATTCACAGTTCATATATTTATTGAGCACTGACTGTGCCTGGCATTGTGCTAAATGCTGAAAAAATACCAACCAAAAATATACCCACTCTCTGCTCTCATGGGGAATGAATAGAGCGTACAGAGAAGCAAACAGGCAATGTCAGTGCTGTGTGATGAGGCCGTAAAGGTGCAGAGTGCTCAGGGAATAGACTACCTGAGGCTGCAGGGACTGGCACAGAGCCCTGCCAAAGAGTAGGTAATATTTTATGATTTGTCAAACTGACCAAATGAATGAAGAGAAAGATACTCTTGAATCCAACCAAGGCAAGAATGATAAGCTAGCGTGGGTTTACATTTGAGGACAGCTTGCTAAATGGTTATTTTTCAACTCTCCTTTTGACATTTAAAATCTTAGAATAATTAGCTACCTTTCTCCGACTACTATCAATGTTACAATGTTAATCTTATATATATGTGTCATGTTGTTTTACAGGATACTCGTAGTATAAATTCCTGGCAGCATGTATTGTTCAGTAAGAAAATACAGTATGTACAATAATATTATTTTATGATAAGTATCTTTACATTATGTTTATATACATAAACACAAATGCACATGTATGTGAGGGTATTTATGTGTAGAGCACGGGTCCCCAACCCCTGGGCCACAGACTGGTACCAGTCTGTGACCTGTTAGTAACTGGGCCACACAGCAGGAGGTGAGTGGCAGGCAAGCAAGCATTACCCCCTGAGCTCCACCTCCTGTCCCATCAGCAGCAGCATTAGATTGTCATAGGAGCATGAACCCTATTGTGAACCGTGCATGCAAGGGATCTAGGTTGTGTGCTACTTATGAGAATCTAATGCCTGATGATCTGATGATCCTAGGTGGAACAGTTTCATCCTGAAATTGTCTGGGAAAAATTGTCTTCCATGAAACCAGTCCCTGTTGCCAAAAAGGCTGGTGACTGCTGGGGTAGGAGTGTAAAACAAATTGATGATATTAGCATCACAGGTTCACAATGGTTATTTCGTTGTTTTTTCAAGTTTATTCTATGTTTCTGATTTTCGAAAATTCCTGTAATACATACAGAACATGTATTCAAATATGCATGCTAATTTTGATGAATCATTATGCACCACTTGCTGATACAGAAATATATTCAAGGTACTTAGTTTATGATTTTAGTTAAATTGTATAATAAAATGCCTCCTGTTCTGACAGTGATTATTCTTATAGTATATAAGAAAGAAAAACAATCCCTGACGATTGTGCTAAGTGGAGAAATTACATTTTCAACCTCAAAATATCTTAGTGTTTTAATTTTTGTTAGGTACAAATAGCAAACATTTATAGGCTTAAAATCCATATACTTGGTGTTTTGTGTGACTTACGTCAGCTAATTCTCACAACAGTTCTATGAAGGAGGCACTGTTTTTATCCCCACTTCATAGATGTGGAGACTGAGGCTTAGGTTTAGAAAATGAACAGGGGTCATATAACTACTAGCAGGCAGAACAGGTACTGTATTTTAACCCAGGTAACTCCTGAGCTCACAGTTTTAATCACAGACTATACTGTATCTTTCAGCTTTCTCATAATACTATAAAATTAACTTGAAAAAATACAAAGTGGCCAGGCATGGTGGCTCATACCTGTAATCTCAGCACTTTGGGAGGCCGAGGCAGGAGAATCACGAGGTCTGGAGTTCGAGACCAGCCTGGCCAATATGGTGAAACCCAGTCTCTACTAAAAATACAAAAATTATCCAGGTGTGATGGTGCACCCCTATAGTCCCAGCTACTCGGGAGGCTGAGACAGAAGAATCACTTGAACCCGGGAGGTGGAGGTTTCAGTGAGCCGAGATCATGCCACTGTACTCCAGCCTGGGTGACGGAATGAGACTCCATCAGAAAAAAAAAAAAAAAAGTACAAAGTAACACAAATTATGCTTTGAAGTACTAGTTTATGCCTTCTAAAATAATGTCTGCCTTTATCTCTACATCTTAATGAATGTACATTAAGATAATACTAATTATACAATTTTTGAAGGGAAAAATAAGATTAAATGATCTTTTAAAATTGAGACTTAAATTTCAATTTAGGTCAACTTGTTTTAATCAGATTCACCCTGCTGTATACAGTGAATACATGAGGTTACTATGCCAATCAAACAAGAATTATTCCCAGGTTGTTTGCAAATACCTAGTCTCAGAAGATGAAGTTATATAACATCTGTTATATTTTAAATGGAGACAAAACCATATTCTTAGAAGATAGAAGAGTCCATTCCAAGCTGCTATGGAAGTATTAGTCCAAACTGCACCACTTTGTAAGCTCCCTGCTATTTTGCAGAGCTTGGTCAAAGTGAAACATTTCAGGGGGGTTCGGGCCATGAGAGACATCCTCCCTAACCACATGGCCACATGGCTGACAAAGGCCCAACTAAAGAAACATCCCTATCATATCTTGCTGGAAAAAGGCCCAAAGAACACCAGGATGAGATCCCACCCGAGCAAGGGCCAGAACCGCCTCATCATGGGAACATTTTGTCAATATCCTGCCGGGCAGCAAGCCATACTGCCCAGATCCCTCCCGCTCATAACTGTAAGTACCCCCAGCCTGCAAGCAATGGGCGGCTCTGGCATTAGGCTAGTCCCCCACTTCTGAAGGTTTTATGGTGGACATAAAGCCTGCATTTGCTGTTGACCCGCCTTCTTTCTGTGTGTATGTGTGTGTGTGTGTGTGTGTGTGTGTGTGTGTGTGTGTGTGTGTGTCTATGTGTCTTTCTTTAACCCCTCCCTTCCCTTCAAAACCTAACCGGAGGTAGAACACTTCTTCTTTTCCTTCTCCTTCTCCTTCTCCTTCTTCTTCTTCTTCTGCTTCTTCTGCTTCTTCTTCTGCTTCTTCTGCTTCTTCTTCTTCTTCTTCTGCTTCTGCTTCTTCTTCTGCTTCTGCTTCTTCTTCTTCTGCTTCTCCTTCTCCTCCTTCTCCTCCTCCCCCTCCTTCTTCTGCTTCTCCTTCTGCTTCTGCTTCTCCTTCTTCTTCTCCTTCTTCTTCTACTTCTCCTCCTTCTCCTCCTCCTCCTTCTCCTCCTCCTTCTTCTCCTTCTCCTTCTCCTCCTCCTCCTCCTTCTCCTTCTCCTTCTTCTACTTCTTCTTCTTCTACTTCTCCTCCTCCTTCTCCTTCTCCTCCTCCTCCTTCTCCTCCTCCTTCTCCTTCTCCTTCTCCTCCTCCTCCTCCTCCTTCTCCTTCTCCTTCTTCTTCTTTTATTTTTGAATGGAGTTTTGCTCTTGTTGCCCAGGCTGGAGTGCAATGGCATGACCTTGGCTCACTGCAACCTCTGCCTCCTCGGTTCAAGCAATCCTCCTGCCTCAGCCTCCCGAATAGCTGGGGTTACAGGCGCCCGCCACCACTCCTGGCTAATTTTTGTATTTTTAGTAGAGATGGAGTTTCACCATATTGGCTAGGCTGGTCTCCAACTCCTGACTTCAAGTGATCCACCCGCCTCTGCTTCCCAAAGTGCTGGGATAACAGGCATGAGCCACTGTGCCCCGCCCCAATCTTCTAAGAGAACGCTATCATTTGCTCAAATTCATTACCCCTGTTATCCTAATTAACAAATTCCTGAGTGTGAGTGATCTCTTTGTAAGAGACTTAACCATCCAAGAGTGTGAGATGACAACAGAAGTGGGATGCATGCCTACAGATGGTTTCTGGCTAATTATGACTATGATAAGGTTGGCATCTAAATAGAAGATCTATTACCTACTTTTCAAATAGTAGAAGATGATGTTATAATGGATGAGACTGTTAAGATTACGTATTCTAAAAACATTTTTACATATTTTTAAAAGGTGACTTTTTTTAATTGAACAACTGTGGTTATCTTTCACTACCTAAAGGCAAATTTGAAAATTGCAACTACTGTTACTACTAACATATACAAATGATATTTCCATTTAAATTATATTTCTTGAAAGGGAATTTTGCAGTGGAGGCTGGTACTTCCTTGCCAGCTGGCAAGAAGTCAAAGAGTTTAGCCTTGGAAGTAAGTGTTGGACAAGCCTAGAGGGATGCTGCTTGCTAACCCAGGCTCATCTCTACCATTTAAAGAAAAAATATGTACTGAAGCATACTTTTAAGGGTAGCAATATACTTTTATTCTACAGAGGTTCCTAATTACTTATAACTCAATTGCAAATTTAGTTTTGAACATTTTGCCAGTGACTCTTTATGAAAGAAAAGATGCAAATTTTCTGTACGTAGAGATGAAGTACTCAAATTTACCAACTAAAGTGATACAAGTGACTTATCTAGGAGAGGGAAGTTTAAATGAGTTATCTCCTACATTTGCCAGTTTGGGGAAGATATTTCATTATTTCTGCTGTCATTCACATAGGGAGCAGGACTTTTTTCTTCCACATTTGATTGTGGGGCTTCACAGTAAAATTAAAGTGTAGAAAGGGCTGCTGAGTTGTGCTATGTTAGCATCACACTGTCAGATGGTACACTAATAAATAAAGTGGTAATTAGGATATTTAAAAATAATGATAAGGGTATTCTTGGGAGGGTTGTCCCAGGAGGGCAGAAGCCATCATACACAAGATCTAGTCATCACTGCAAGTCTACCAATACATATCAGAGTTCATAATTTGGGACCTGACCCAGGTGTCACATCCATCTCCTTAAGCAATATCTGGATTCAGACCCACTTGCTATTAAATATCAATACAAGGTCACTGACAGTGAAGTATAGCCTGGAAATAAGCCTGTTTTCCAGCATCACAGCACTCTTCTCTGAATTTCCCGTGGAATAATTGGTATCAAAAACAGATATGAATATGATAACCAAGCAAAGGAACAAAAAGTTTAATTCTAATAATCTGAAACTGGTGAAATTCTAAAAGGATAAGCTGAATTAAAACCATAAGAAATGTTGGCTAAGTTTTTGACTACTGTTAAACAATTGTGTAAAATAATAGAAGTATGAATGAATATATTTAACATGATGAATTCTACTCTTTAGGAGGCACAGTGTTAGGGATTGTATAATTAGGTCTTTAATCTTCATGGAGCCCCTATAAAGTAGGATCTATTATTATCCCTACTTTATAAACAAGAAAAATACTCTTTAACATTTGGGGAAGTCCAAGGAGTAACTTGTCGAAGGTCACACTATTTGTGGCAGATTGAAGATGGTCACAAACTCCTTCAACTCTTACTGTTGAGAAGTGGGTCTATGTTCCCTTGCGTTGAGTCTGGATGAACTCTGTAACCGCTTTGACCAGTTTATTACATAGAAAGAATATTAGGTCAATTTCTGAACCTGGGCTCTCCTCTCCTTTCCTATCTCTGGGAATACTCTCTCTGAAGAAAGCCAGAAAAACACTTCCTGAAAGACCACCATGTTATAAGAAAAACCAAGCTAGCCAAGTAAAAAGGCCACGTTGAGAGAAGAGATTCTCAGTCATCCCTCAGCCATTCCAATCCTGCCTCAGCAGGCAGACATGACAGTGAAAGAGCCATTAAATGACTCTAATTAGAGTTGGCCCCAGCTGCTGACTACACCTGCATTAGAAACCTCAATAAAAGCCTCTCTTCTGAACTGAAACAACTCAGAATTATGAGAGGTAATAATAATGTTGTTTAAACCACTAATGTTTTCATCTACTTGGTTTTTTAGTAAAAACATAATAATACAAATTTTTTAAATAAAAAAATTTGTTGGCATCTAACTTTGGGTCATATTAAAAAATGTGAAAAAATAATAAACCACTAATTTTTTTTCTTTCAACTTTTAGGTTAAGTTCAGGGGTACATGTCCAGGATGTGCAGGTTTGTTACACAGGTAAACACGTGCCATGATAAACCACTTATTTTTTTATGTGGTTTGTTACTCAGTGATAGATAACCCAAAACTGTTTATTGAGTGGCAGAGCTAGGATCTGGGTAGTAGCAGATCAAACCTTTGATCCATTTATTGCAGCTGTGGTGACATGAATAAAGCAGCAGTTCTCAAATTTTGGTCCACAGATTCCTGGGGACTTATGAGACCTCTCCACAGGGTCTACAAGGTCAAAACAATTTCATAATGACACTAAGGTATTATTTTTATTTATCACTATGTTGACATTGGCACTAATGGTGCAGAAGCACTGGTGGGGAAAACTGCCAACGCCTTAGCTTGAATCAAGGCAGTGACACCAAGCTGTGTGAGTAGGCATCATATTCTGATGGCCACACATTTAAATTTTTAACCATTTTCATTTTATTTAAAAATATGTTAGATGAAGCAGTAAACATTGTTAATTTTATAAAATCTTGACCCTTGAGTCCACATATTTTGAATTGTGTGACGAAATGGGAAATAGACAAAAAAAATCCACCTTTATACCTGCCATCTGAGGAAAAGCAATTGGGGATTGAACTGTGAGATAAACTACCTGCATTTCACACAGAACAGCATTTTTCTTTAAAAGAAAAACTGACAGACAAGCTATGCTTATTCAGACTTGGGTATTTGACAGGCGTTTTCTTGAAAATAAGCAAAATAAGCCTGTCACTTCAAGGAAAACAATCAACACTACTTTTGCCAGTGATAAAATTTGAGTTTTCAAGCAAAAATAAACATTTTGGAAAGTTGTATCTTTCACCATGAGCTTGATAGCTACCCAGTACCTAAAAACTGTTCTGGCGGGCACCATCGCTCATGCCTGTAATTCCAGCACCTTGAGAGGCTGAGGCAGGAGGATCACCTGAGTCCAGGAGTTCGAGACCAGCCTGGGCAACATTGCAAAACCCCGTCTCTAGAAACAAAAACAAAAATTAGTCGGGTGTAGTTCCAGCTACTCAGGAAGCTGAGGTGGGAGGATCACCTGAGCCTGGGGAAGTCAAGGCTACAGTGAGCCATGATTGTGCCACTGCACTCCAGCCTGGGTGACAGAGTGGTAGAGATTCTGTCTCAAAGAAAACAAAATAAAGCAAAACAAAAACAACTTTTCTGAGGAATTTAGCAATGATATTAACAAATAATTGTTGATGTTGCATAATGTAATGTATTAACATTTGGAAGGTCTACATAAATCAGTGAAGCAATATTTCCCAATTGACTAATCCATGATGGTAAAAAATTACTTACAAGGTAAGATCCATTCAAAGTGCAAAATAAAGCAAAAGAATTTATATGCAACACAGTATCCAAAGTTTGTTGATATGGTTTCAGATTCCACATTGCAACTTTTAAAAACTCCTACTTTTTGAGTTTTACCATAATATCCAAGAGCAGTATCCACAATTATCTAAAAAGCTATTAAAATACTCCTCATTTTTCTCACTGCATAGTTTTGTGAGGCCATATTTTCTTCATACCCTTCAACCAAAACAACATATTACTATAGATTGAATGTAGAAGTAGATATGGGACTCCAATTGTCTTTTATTAAGCCAGCCGTTAAAGAGATCTGCAAAAATGTAAAACAGTGCCACTCTTCTCACCAAATTGTTTTTGTTTTGGAAAATAGAGGGTGTTTTCACACACATGGAAGTGTGTTATTTATGTTACGATGTAATTGTTTTACTGTTGTTATTTTAAAGTAACTTAAATACATATTTAAAAATTTATTAGTTATAATTTCTAATACAATAAATACCAATAAATATAACCCACCTGAAAACACATTGGGTTTCTCAATAACATTTAAGAGTCTAGAGGAGTCCTGATATTAAAAAGTTTCAGAGCCATTGCTCTAAAATAAAACATCAGTTCACATGCCACATATACAAACATTGCCTGTTTGGACATTCATTATGAGATGAGATCGTATGGCCCAGGCAGCAAAGAAGTAGGCCAAGAATCAGAAATGTGTAATTGCCCAACGGGTTCTTCCTGCCCACTGCACAGACAAAATCAATCCACTGAGATGGCAGCATTGCAGTAGAGAAAGTTTAATTGATATAAGGCTGGCCCATGAAGGAGAACTGGAATTATCACTCAAATCAGTCTCTCTGAAGGCTTGAAGCTCAGGGTTTTTATGGACAATTTGGTGGGCAGGGGTCTAGGAAATGGGTGCTATCAATTGGTTGGGGATGAAATCATAGGAATTGTGGAAAACGATCCTCGTGCATTGAGTATGTCTCTGGATGGGTCCATAGGACCAGCTGACTCATGGGTCATGGGTCCAAGTGGGGTCAATCTGAAACATATCTCAAAAATCCCCAATCTTACATTCTTCAATAGTGATGTTATCTGTAGGAGCAATTGGGAAGGTCATAAATCTTGTGACCTCTGGCCATATTACTCCCAAGCAGTAAGGAATTATAGAAACTACACATATCTTGTGACTTGTCATTAGTCTTATAAAGCCGGTTTCAGCCTCAAACAGGGAGGGGATTCATTTGAGGGAGGGACTATTATCATTCTTGCTTCAAAGTTAAATGATACACTAAATTCCTCCCAAAGTTAGCTTGGCCTATGCCCAGAAGTGACCAAGGACAGCTTGGAGGTCAGAAGCAAGATGGGGTCAACTATGTTAGATTTCTCTTACTGTCAAAATTTTTCAAGGGCAATTTCAATTAGGCCTGTCAAAAATCACCTGCAGATAGCATCATAAGAGAAATTATGAGTGTACTCAATGTAGAATGGTCTGATGGTCATATATCAGAGACACACCTGTAGTAGTGCTTTTTGTTGTTGCATTTAACTGTACTACTTAGAAATGACAAACTATTTATACTAATTATATAGACTTCACAATTTATATTTACACACAGAAACACAGAGTGTTATGTCATAAAGTTGTTACCAGTTGTTAACACAGAACTTTTACCTTTAACCGTGTTCTATTTTCACTAAGCAAGAAAGCTAAATAATAAACCCCTGCTTCACATTTACAGCAATGTTCTTCCTAGGTTGACAGCATGTCTGCTAAGAGTGTCATTATTAGTTCCCGGCTGGAGAGTGGATTTTATTCCCTAGGTTCAGACACTTAATGCTCTGCAACAATATCCTTAGGCAATTTTTACAATCTTATTATTACATGAGGGGGAAGAATAAGGACAAAAGTGGCAGACTGTAAGGGGGAAAAAAATCCTTAAGTAATTAGGGAAAGATATTAGAAAAGGTGCACGTCTGTGTTATGCTTGAATTCTTCTTTAGAAAAATTTCAAACACAAATTTTTATCTGAAGCTTTTCTGGAGCAGGGCCTTAGTGAGAATGCTGTTGCTAACGCTGCAATTTATTTTTAGTCTGAATTGCTGATAACCCCTTTGTTCTGTTTACAACCCACACACTCATGAAACACTCCTTCTCTTCCTAGCACAAGAATCAGTTGCTGCCGTGCTCTGGGAAGACAGTCATATTGTCACTACCAGAAGTATGACTCATTTTGATAAGGAGCCCACATTTCATCAAGATAGTGTTGCCATGGCAAATAGATACAGTATCGAGTTCTGTGTGAATCCAAGGGAATAGAATTAACACTACAAGTGCAGATGCAGTTATATTAATCTAAGTGCATACAGGTATACTGCTGATTCAAAAGCTACTGGAGTTATGTCTTACTTCTCTTAAGTATTTCAGGTTGCATAAAGAGTAGCAACTTGTTACCAGAAAAATTCAAAGGTTTTTGAAATTAATAAGTTTTCTTTTATTTAAGCAGTTTTAGGTTCAGAGAAAATTGAGCAGAAACTACAGAGAGATCCCTTATACCCACTGCCACCACCACCCCGCAACCCCACCACACCACCTCCCTCACTATGAATTTCCCACCAGAGTGGTACATTTGTTGCTATCGCTGAACCCACGTTGACATGTCATTATCACGCAGAGTCTACAGTTAACATTAGAATTCATTCTTGGTATTGTAAGTTTTATGCATTTTAACAAATATATAACGACAAATACCCACCTTTGCAGTATCATACAGAATAGTTTCACTGCCCTAAAAATCCTCTGTGCTTTGCCTATTCGTGCTTCCCATCCCCCTGACCCTTAACAGGCACTGATCTTTTTACTGTCTTCATAGTTTTGTCATCTCCAGAATGTCATATGGATCTAAGCAGACAATATGCAGCCTTTTCAGGTTGGCTTCTTTCACTTAGTAATATGCATTTATGGTTTCTCCATGCTTTTTCATGGCTTGATTATTCATTTCTTTCTAGCATTGAATATTATTTTGTCTGTATGTGCCACAGCTTATTTACTCATGCACCTACAGAAAGACATCTTGATTGTTTCTACATTTTGGCAAATATGAATAAAGCTGCTATAAACATTTGTTTTCAGGATTTTGTGTGAGCGTAAGTTTTCAATTCACTTGGGTAAACACCAAGAAGCAAGATTACTGGATCACACAGTAAGAATATGTTTAGTTTTACAAGAAAGTGCCAAACCATCTTGTATAGTTGTATGATTTCGCATTCCCATCATCCATAAATGATGGTTCCAGTTGCTCCACATCCTCACCAGCATTTGGTATTGTCAGTGTTTTGGATTTTGGTGATTCTAATAGGTGCATAGTGGTATCTCATTGTTACTTTAATATGCAGTTCCCAAAGGATATATAATGCTGAATATCGGTTCATATGCTTACTCACCATCTATATATCTTCTTTAGTAAGATTTCTGTTCAGATCTTTTGCCCATTTTTTAAATTGGGTTGTTCATTTTCTTATTGTTTAGTTTTAAAAGTTTTTGGTATATTTAGGATAATAATCCTTTATCAGATGTGTGTTTTGCAAATATTTTCTCCTAGTGTGCGGCTTGTCTTCTCAGTCTCTTGATACTGTCTTATACAAAGCAGAAGTTTTAAATTTAATAAACTCCAGCTTATTAATAATTTATTCCTTGAATCATGCCTTTCTTCTTGTATCTAAAGAGTTATTACTATACCCAAGGTCATCTAGGTCTTCTTTGTTATATTCTAGGAGTTTCATAGTTTTGCATTTTACATTTAGGTCCATGAACCATTTTGAGTTAATGTTCCTGAAGGGTGTAAGGTCTGTGTGTAAATTCATTTTTTTTTTCAACATATGGATGTCCTGTTCTTCCAGCACCATTTGTTTAAAAGACTTTGTTCCATTGCATTTCTTTTACCCTTTTGTCAAAGATCAGTTGACTATATTCATGTAGGGCTATTTCTGGGCTCTCTTTTTCTGTTCCATTGATCTATTTGTCTATTATTTTCTAATACCATGATGTCTTAATTACTATAGCTTTAAAGCTTATTCAAACCATGGCCCACAGGCTGCATGTGGCCTAGGATGGCTTTGATTGAGGCCCAACAGAAATTCGTAAACGTTCTTAAAACATTATAAGATCTTTTTGCAATTTTTTAAAGCTCATCAGCTATCATTAGTATTAGTGTATTTTACGTGTAGCCCAAGACAATCTTCTTCTTCCAATGTGGCCCAAGGAAGCCAAAAGATTGAACATCCCTGCTTTAGGGTAAGTCTTGAAGTCAGATAGTGGCAGTCCTCTGGTTTTGTTCTTCTACTTTTATATTCTATTGGCTATTCGGGATATTTTGCCTCTCTATATAAACTTCAGAATTAGTTTGTCTGTACCCACAAAATAACTCGCAGGGATTTTGATTGAGATTGTGTTGAATCTATAGATCAAGCTGGGAAGAACTGAAATCTTGACACTATTGTGTCTTCCTGTCCATAACCATGGATTATCTATCCAATTATTTAGTTCTTTTTTGATATCTTTCATCAAAGTTTAACTCATATAGATTTTATAAATATATTGTTAGATTTATACTAAGTATTTCATCTTGGGGGGGTGTTAATGTAAGGTAACACATTTTAAATTTCAGAATTCACTTTTTCATGGCTGGTATAAAGGAAATAATTGACTTTTGTGTATTTACCTTTTATCCTTCAACTTTGCTATAATTACTTAATTCAAGGATAATTTTTTTGTTGATTATTTTAGATTTTCTACATTGGAAGTTATGTCATCTGCAGACAAAGACAGTTTTATTTCTTCTTTCCCAATCTGTATATCTTTTATTTTCTTCTCTCCTTGCCTAATTGCATTAGCCAGAATTTCCAGTATGATGTTGCAAATCAGTAGTGAGAGGGGGACTTTTTGCCTTTGTTCTTGATCTTGGGGGGAAAGCATTGAGGTTCTCACCACTAAGTATGATGTTAGCTGTAGGGTTTGTTTATTTGTTGTTGTTTTTTAAGGTGTTCTTTATAAAGTTGAGGAAGTTTCTCCCTTTTTCTGGTCTACTAAGAGTAACACGAATGGGTGCTGAATTTTGTCAAAAGTTTTTCTGCATCTATTGATATGATTGTGTGATATTTCTTCTTTTGCCTGATATGATAAGATACAATAATTAATTTTTAAATGTTCAGCTCGCCTTGCATACCTGGGATAAATCCCACTTGATCATGGTGTAGACTTGTTTTCTAGATTGTTAGATTCAATATGCTAACATTTTGCTGAGGATTTTTTGCATTTATGTTCATAAGAGATATTTGTCTATAGGGTTTTTCTGTAATGTTTTTGTCTTGTTTTAGTATTACAATAATGCTGGTCTCTTGGAATAAGTTAGAAAGTCTTCCTTTCTGCTTCTATCTTCTGGAAGATATTGTAGAAAATTAGTGTAATATCTTTCTTAAATGTTTGGTAGAATTCATGAGTAAACCCATCTGGACCTGGTTCTTTCTATTTTGGAAGGTTATTAATTATTGATTCAATTTATTTAATAGGTATAAGTCTATTTAGATTGTCTGTTTCTTCTTATTTGAGTTTTAACAGATTGTGCTTTTCAAGGAACTGGTCCATTTCATCTAGGTTATTATTTTTGTAGGCATAGCATTCTTCATAATGTTCCTTTATTGTCTTTTTAAGATCCATGGAATCTGTGGTAATGTCCCCTCTTTTATTTCTGATATTAGTAATTTGTTTTCTCTCTCTCTCTCTCTTTTTGCTTAGCCTGGCTGGAGGCATATTAGTTTTATTGATCATTTCAGAGAACAAGCTTTTTGCTTTCGTTGATTTTCTCTATTGATTTCCTGTTTTAAATTTCATTGATCTCTGCTTTATTTTTTATTATGTTTTCTCATCTACTTGCTTTGGATTTAATTTGCTCTTCTGTTGCTAGTTTCCTAAAGTAGAAACTAAGATTCTTAATTTTAAATCTTTCTTATTTTTTAATATATGCATTGAATGCTAAAAAATTTCCTCTAAGCACTACTTTCACTGCTGCATCCCCAAAATTTTGTTGTGCTTTTATTTTTACTTAGTTAAATTTTTTTTAACATCTCTTGAAATTTCTCCTTTGATCCACATGTTACTTAGAGATGTTTTGCTTAATCTGCAAGTATTTTGGGATTTTTTCCAGTTATCTTTTTGTTATTGATTTCTAGTTTAATTCCACTGTGTTCTGAGAGCAAACATTGTATGATTTCTATTCTTTAAAATTTATTAAAGTAGGTATTATCACCCAAAATGTGGCTTTTCTGGGTGAATATTCCATGTGAGCTTGAGAAGAATGTGTATTCTGCTATTGTTAGATGAAGCAGACTATAGATGTCAATTATATCCAGTTGATTAATAGTGTTGTTGAGTTCAACTACATTCTTACTGATTTTCTGTCTGTTGAATTTGTTCATTTCTGATAGAGAGGTGTTGAAGCCTCCAACTACACAGTGGATTCATTCAGTTCTTCTTTCAGTTCTATCTGTTTTTGCCTCATTTGTTTTGATGCTCCTTTTTTAGGCATTGCAAGTTAAGCGTTGTTATGTCTTCATGAGGAATTGACCCTTTATCATTATGCAATGCCTATTTTTATCCAATAAAGTTACTTGCTCTAAAGTCTATTCTGTCTGAAATTAATATAGGTATTACTGCTTTTCTTTGATTAATGTTAGCATAGTATAGGTTTTCTATTTCTTTACCTTTAATGTATATATATCTTTATTTGTAATGTGAGTTTCTTGTAGACAACATAGCGCTGGAGATCATTTTTCCATCCACTCTGACAATTTATGGCTTTTGATTGTTATATTTGGAAAATAGACATTTAAAGTAATAAATGATATAGCTAAATTAATATCTACCATGTTTGTTACCATTTTCTATTTGTTGCCTTTGTTCTTCATTCCCTTTTTGTCTTTCATACTTTTTCTGCCTCTTTGCAGTTTTAACTGAGCCTTTTATATAATTCCATTTTCTCTCCTTTCTTAGCATACCAATTATACTTTATTTTTTACTTTTTTGTAGTTGTTGCCTTGGAGTTTGAATTACACATTTACAATTAATCCAAGTCTACATTCAAATGCCACTGTATAGCTTCACAGGTGGTACAAGTATCTTATAGTAACAGAATAATCTCAATTCCTTTCTCCCATCCCTTGTATCATTATTGACATCCATTTCACTTATACATAAGTATACATAAGCATATCTAGACAGATAGTTGGATATAAGCATACATAGTTGAATTAATTGTTGTTATTATTTTGAACAAACTATTATCTGCAAGGTCAATTAAAAATAAGAAAAATAGAAGTTTTTACTTTACCTTAACTTTTGCCTCCTCTGATGTTCTTTCTTTCTTTACATAGAACTAAGTATCTGACCTACATTATTTTCTTTCTTTCTTTCTTTTTTTTTTTTTTTTTTTTTTTTTTTGAGACAGAGTCTCGCTCTGTCACCCAGGCTGGAGGGTAGTGGTGCAATCTCGGCTCACTGCAAGCTCCGCCTCCCGGGTTCATGCCATTCTCCTGTCTCCCAAGTAGCTGGGACTACAGGCGCTCGCCACCATGCCCGGCTAATTTTTTGTATTTTTAGTAGAGACGGGGTTTCACCGTGTTAGCCAAGATGGTCTCGATCTCCTGACCTCGTGATCTGCCAGCCTCGGCCTCCCAAAGTGCTGGGATTACAGGAGTGAGCCACCGCACCCAGCCTATTTTCCTTCTTTCTAAAAAATGTCTTTTAACATTTCTTGCAAGGCAAGTCTACTGGCAACACATTTTCTCAGTTTTTGTTTGTCTAATATTTTTCCTTCACTTTTGAAAGAAATTTTATAAGGTACAGACATCTAGGTTGGTGTTTTCTTTCTTTTAACACTTGAATTTATTTCACTCCACTGTCTTCTTGCTTGCATGGTTTCTGAGGAGATGTTTGATGTAATCCTTATCTTTGGTTTTCTATAGGTAAGATGTTCTTTTCTTCTGGCTTCTATCAAGATTTTTAATTTACCCTTGAATGTTTTTCTAGTTTGAATATGATATGCCTAGCCATAGCTCTTTTGGCATTTATCCTGCTCTGTGTTCTCTGAGTTTCCTGGATCTGTGGCTTGGTGTATGAAATTAATTTAGGGAAATTTGCAATCACTTTAGGAGGCCAAGGATGGAGAATTGCTTGAGGCCAGGAAAGACCAACCTGGGCAACATAGTGAGACCCCATCTCTACAATTTTTTTTTTTAATTAACTAGGCATGGTTGTAAGTGTTGGAAGTCCCAGTTACTCAGGCAGCCAAGGTGGGAGGATTGTTCCAGCCCAAGAAATGAAGGCTGCCATGAGCTATGATTGAACTATTGCACTCCAGCCTGAGAGACAGAATGAGACTCTGTCTCAGAAAATAATAATAATAATTTTTAATGTAAATACAATGGGCAGCTTTTAAAATTGAAGTTTTTCTGAAACTACAAAAGTAATAGCTCTTGATTTGCTGGGGAATAGGTGATAAAGGGTGGTGTAGGAAGGTATGGACAAGATTTAAAGCAAAAATAAAAATAGATTTAATGGCAGTGTATTTGGTTAAAAAGATGCACTTCAGAATGTTTTTACTGCTCTATAAATGTCGGACCAAAAAGTAAAAATAACATAGTAGTTTAAGAATACTCAATATCACATAAATTGCTTCTAAAAATGTCCAAAAGTTTATATGTTAAAAGCATTCACTGGCTGGGCATGGTGGCTCATGCCTGTAATCCCAGCACTTTCGGAGGCTGAGGCGGGTGGATCGCGAGGTCAGGAGATCGAGACCATCCTGGCTAACATGGTGAAACCCCATCTCTACTAAAAATACAAAAAATTAGCCGGGCATTGTGGCCGGCGCCTGTAGTCCCAGCTACTTGGGAGGCTGAGGCAGGAGAATGGCGTTAACCCGGGAGGTGGAGCTTGCAGTGAGCCGAGATTGTGCCACTGCACTCCAGCCTGGGCAACAGAGTGAGACTGTGTCTCAAAAAAAGCATTCACTATTCCTCACATTTTAGCTGTTTTTAAAATATCGAATGGTTCTTCTTTATCACAGACAAATTATATTTTTCCATTACCTTTCTCCAGAGCCTAATTCCTCCACCCTTACTCTGCAGTGTTTGTATCCACTATAGCTTTACCTCTCCTTCACCTTCACCATGCAATCCAAAACCCTCTCAGAAAGGATATTGGCAGAGGACAGGAACTACTCAGGTGCTGCTAATTTGACTGGACAGGGTATAACAAGTCCATGTTGCAGTAGACATAATATGGCATCTGTAGTATAACTATTCTGTAGTTTCAAGTAATAGATACATCTTACTTTATTGGTGATTTTGGTTGATTAATTTTAAATTATATGTTCCTAGATAACTGGGAGTTAAACCCAACATAGTGCATAGTGCATAGTTCATTCATTTCTCCTTGCATTAATTCAACATTTATTGAGGGCCCATTACATACTACTCATTGACATCAGTGAAATCATAGGTAAATAAGGGATCCATACAAGAAAATCAATTATTTTAGACAATGTTATTTGAATGGCATATTTAAAGGTCTTTTGGTTGCAGGTAATGGAAACTATATTCAAATAACTTAAGCAAAAAAGAGATATTGACTAGAAGCAAAATGAAATAGCTCATAAAAGTCTGTGTTAAACAAACAAGCTCCAGAAAGCAGAAAAAAACAAAACATCTTAGTGATCACTTCAAGATAAATTTGTAGACCTTTCTCTGAGTGGGTTGCCTATGTCACTCAAAGTTCAAGATACACTATTTTTAGAAAGGAGGTGCTGATTATTCTTATGTGAGTGGGCAGAGTCAAGTTGTACAAGCACAGTTGTTAGAGGCTCACCTGTTGGACCTGGATGTATCACCATGACACCTGGATCTGAAGTAGCCACTTCAAGATCATCAAGCTAGCCCTAGGACAAAAATCAATACAAAAGATTGATTTTTTTTATCTTTTTGCCCTAGGACAAAAAGATAAAAACAAC
The DNA here is from genome assembly GCF_009828535.3 of Hylobates moloch. Lineage (NCBI taxonomy): Eukaryota > Metazoa > Chordata > Mammalia > Primates > Hylobatidae > Hylobates > Hylobates moloch. The sequence goes on from NW_026652276.1 coordinate 77,552,827, forward strand.
TCAGCCTGGAAATAGGAGTTGCAGGGAGATAAAGTGGTTAGGAAAATGACTGAATTTAGAAATACCACTGGTTGAGTAGTAGTTAAATGATTTAAAATATAGAAAAAGGGCACTGAGAAAATGAAAAACTACAGCACGTTTGGAAAAACTTGGTTCATTCTGTAGGGATGACTATTTATTGAATAAGATGGCGGATCATTAAAAGTAGGGATTCGGAATGCTATGAAGGGAGTCTAAATTTTATTTGTACATTCTAGTTGTATTTTCCTGGGACATATTTGAAAGATCCTCTTTACCTTATCGTCTTGACAAATTCAAGCTGATCTTTGAAGACTCAACTCAAAACCCTCAAACAGTGTAATGTCTTCACAGAAAAACAACATACTACCCACATGTTAGTCATACCTTTTGTTGTACTTAACATATTATATTGATAAAATTTGGTTTATGTCTCTAGGGATATATGAATAGCCCAGAATGTAATTTAATATCCAATATATGGAAGCACTCACCTAAAGTTTCCTATAATTGAACTGAAAATAAATGGGAAATTAAAGAATTTTGAGTTGGGTCTGACATATTAAGATTTGTGGGATGGTTTCATAGTCATATATTGCGCAAGACAAGACTGAAGACCAGAGAAGAGATTGGTAGAATAGTCCACATAAAAATGCTGAGAGCCACAATGAGTGCAATGACACTGGGATTGAAAGAGAGGCAAGGATTGATTTCTAATATGTAGGATTAGAAATTAGGAGATAAAGAAATGGATTCTTGAAGATAACTTTCAGCTGTCAGATTTGGTGACTGGATGATTTCAGTACCAATGTTTAAGGTAGCAAATTCAGGTAAGGGACATGTTAGTCATCAGCAGCAATGGGTTTCATTTAGGAAATGTTGCATTTGGTGTATAACAGGGGTGCCCTGGTATATTCAACTCCAGATCAACTAGTTCAAGAAGGCAAGATATTCTTCTTAAATTGTCCCAAACCCCCTAGGGCTGCTGTGAGGATTAAATATGCTAATGGTTGTAAAAGATTTAGCATAGGGTCAAGGAAGGGTTCACTGAAACATCTGTCATTGTTTTTATGAGTGGAAAGCTAAAAGTCTTCACTAATAATATCAAGATTGCATTTCCACTGCTCTAAGCTAGCTTTTGATAACTTTGTTCAACAAAAGGTATAATGGGTTTTCTTAATCTGGCCCTAGAATACAGTACAATGCTTTCTATTCTGCCTTAAGGTATCTATACTAGTCAGACCACTTTTAAGGAACATGAAAGTATCTCAATAGGTGTGGCCAGAAAAAAAAATCTAGAAATAACAAAGTTAGTTTTACAGAACTTTACCTTACATGATGTTCCCATTATTTCCTACAAAGAAAGGTACCAGGGAAACATAAACATTTAAACATAAGATCTAGGAATGTGGATCTTAAATTTTCAAACATTTACAATCATGGGATTCTACTGAGTTCACATTTCACATTTATAAAACCAAATTACTAAAACTAAAATTAACAACTCAATCTTTTATTGGAATCAAGGCTCATGTGTTATTTATGTAGGTAATTCCAGTTGTGACACATAGCTGTCAGATAGCAGTTGCTCAATAAAGTATTTCTGTAAAAATAGCTATAGGAAACAGGAGCAACTTGCAGCTCTCACTTGGACAGACAGAACAGTGTGTACAGACTCATATTGTGAACTTCTGCTCCAAGAACTAGTGCAGGGACACACCAGGAAAAGCGAAAGAATTCACATACCCTTTGAAAGAAGCGGTTTGCCACTGCAAACTCAATGAGACAGCCAAAATATCTCAAAGTGTGAAAGAGGATGTCAGTCTCTGAACATACATCCACACGGGGGAATCTGAAAATCCAGATCATGGGAGAAGGATCTAACCTTACCTAAAGCTGAAATATAAATATCTAAATTTATATAAATATAAATTTAGAGAGCTGAGTGAAATAGACAAGTAGAAGCAGCAGCCGGAAGAGCCCCGTAGGCATTCCAGGCCCACAAGGAGGGCCAGGGAAGCCATTTCTGACTTTCTCTCACAGGGGTCCTTGGGGAGGGCTGCCAGTGGAATTGCGGAAAGACCAAAAGGAGAAGGAAACTTCTAGCTGAACATTGTAATAAGTTTACTTGAATGCAAATTTACTTGGACAGAATCTGGGTGGGGGGTGAGGGGGAAATGCAGATACCAGCACAGAATCCACTGCAGAGTGGGAGGGGTGAAGCCTGAAAGCCCTGTTTGTTTCCTCAGTGGGGAAGTTTGTAGCCTAGGGCAAGTTCTCAGCCCTGCTCACTGGCTGCCTAGATGTAAACCTGGTGCTGCTGGGGAAGTACAAAGGAGTGAAATCAACCTTTCTGGCTGCATGGGAACTGGGTGAGGCGTGTCATCTCTGGCTTTTCCCCACTTCCCTGGCGACCTGTATGATGCAGCAGAGGCAGCCATAATCCCCCTGGGAACATGACCCCATTGGCCTAAGAAACACACCCCCCATTCGCTACAGCTGCCACAGGAAGCCCTGACCAAGGAAAGTCTGAGCTGAGACATGCCTAACCCTGCCCCCACCTCATGGTCTTTCTCTACCCACCCTGGTAGCCAAAGAGAAAAGACATAATCTCTTGGGAGCTCTATGGCCCTGCTCACCACCTGAGAAACCCAAATACTTTACAAGCCACCCTAGGGCAAGCTTGTATCCTCCCTATACTACTGCAAGTGATGCTCTTTTGAAAGTGCCACCTCCTGGCTGGAGGCCAACCAATTCAAACCATTACAGTAACTCCTAATAGAACAACCCTGTCCTAAGAAAGGAGAAACCAACAGCTAACTCTACCGCCTGTAATATCCTGGCTAACCAGAGGTCCAGAGTCTGTCCACATGACAACTTTACTGCCAGCACAACCAACATTTGAGAAAACCAGTGCACTAAACAAAACTACAACTAAGGTCCCACACAGAAACCACTTCACTCCCTTGCTACCTCCATGGGAGCAGAGGGTATCTATAGTTGAGAGACCTGAAGACAGATCACACCACAGGAGTCTTTGCAGACATTCCACAGTACCAGCTGAGAGCCCAGTAGCTCTTCTGGTTGGCTAGACCCAGAAGATAAATAACAATCATTGCAGTTCACCTCTCAGGGATCCTCATCCCTAGGGGAAGGAGGAAAGAATTATTACATCAAAGGATCACCACATGGGACAAAAGAATCTGAACAACAGCCCTTGAGCCCCAAATCTTTCCTTTGATATAGTCTATCCTAATAAGAAGGAACCAGTAAATCAATTCTGGTAATATGACAAAACAAGGTTCTTTATTACCCCCAAAAAGATCTCACTAGTTCACCAGCAATGGATCCAAACCAGAAGAAATCTCTGATTTGCCAGAAAAAGAATTCAGAAGGTCAATTATTAAGCTATGCAAGGAGGCACCAGAGAAAGGTATACACAAACTTAAAGAAAGTTTAAAAATGATAGAGGATATAGATGGAAAATCTCAATAGAAATAGATAGCATAAATACAAAAACAATCACAACTTCTGGAAATGAAGGACACACTTAACGAAATGCAAAATACACCAGAAAGTTCCAATAACAGAATAGAACAAGTAGAACAAAGAACTCCAGAGCTCAAAGACAAGGCTTCTGAATTACCCAGTCTGATAAAGACAAAGAAGAAAGAATGAAAAAAAAAAATGAACAAAGCCTCCAAGAAGTTTGGCATCATATTAAATGACCAAAACTAAGAATAACTGATATTCCCAAAAAATAAGATAACTCTAAAAGTTTGGAAAACATATTTGAGAGAATAAGCAATGAAAACTTCCTGGTCTTGCTAGAGATCTAGGCATCCAAATACAAGAAGCTCAAAGAACACCCAGGAAATTCATTACAGAAAGATCATCGTTTAGGTACATAGTCATCAAGTTACCTAAAGGCAAGACAAAGGAAAAAACCTAAAAGGCTGTGAGGCAAAAGCATAAGGTAACCTATAAAGGAAAACCTATCAAATTAATGGCAGATTTTTCAGTAGAAACCCCACAAGCTAGGAGGGATTGGGGTCCTATCATTTGCCTTCTTAAACAAAACAATTATCAGCCAAGAATTTTGTATCCAGTGAAACTAAGCTTAATAAATGAAGGAAAAATACAGTCTTTTTCAGACAAACAAATGCTGAGAAAATTCACCACTACCAAGCCAGCACTATAAAAAATGCTAAAAAGAGCTCTAAATCTTGAAACAAAACCCCAAAATACACCAAAATAGAACCTCCTTAAAGCATAAACCTCACAGGATAGCACAATGAAAAACAACAACAACAATAACAACAAGGTATTCAGGCAATGACTAGCAAATTGCATAGAATAGTGCCACGCATCTCAAAACTAACATTGAATGTAAATTGCCTAAATGCTGCACTTAAAAGGTACAGAATGGTAGAATGGATAAGAATTCACTAACGAAGTATCTGCTATCTTCAGTAGACTCACTTAACACATAAGGACTCACATAAACTTAAGGTAAATGAGTGGAAAAAGATATTCCATGCAAATGGACACCAAAAGTGAGCAGGAGTAGCTATTCTTATATCAGACAAAACAGACTTTAAAGCAACAACAGTTAAAAAAGACAAAAAGGGACATTATGTAATGATAAAAGGATTAGTCCAACAGGAAATTATCACAATCCTAAATATATATGCACCTAACAGTGGAGGTCCCAAATTTATAAAACAATTACTACTAGACCTAAGAAATGAGATGGACAGCAACACAATAATAGTGGGGGCCTTCAATACTCCACGGACAGCACTATACAGGTCATGAAGACAGAAAGTCAAAAAAGAAACAATGGATTTAAACTATACCCCAGAACAAAAGGACTCTACAGATATTTACAGAGCATTCTACCCAACAACTGCACAATGTACATTCTATTCATCAGCACATGGAACATTCTCCAAGATAGACCATATGACACACCACAAAACAAATCTCAATACAATTAAGAAAATAGAAATTATATTAAGTACTCTCAGACCACAGTGAAATAAAATTGGAAATCAACTCCAAAAGGAAATCTCAAAACTGTGAAAATACATGTAAATTAAATAACCTGTACCTGAATGATTGTTGGATCAACAATGAAATCAATATGGAAATTAAAACATTATTTGAATTGAATGATAACAGTGACACAACATATCAAAACCTCTGAATATAGCAAAAGTCGTGCTAAGAGGAAAGCTCATTGCATTAAATGCCTGCATCAAAAAGTCTGAAAGAGCACAAAGAGACAATGTAAGGTCACACTTCAAGGAAGTAGAGGAATAAGAACAAACCAAACCCAAACTCAGCAGAAGAAAAGGAGTAACAAAGATCAGAGCAGAATTAAATTAAATATCTCCCATTTTGTTCCTAATCAAGCTTCTTTGGGTCTTTTATCATTCTTCACAGAACTTGAAAAAGCAATCTGAAACTTCATATGGAACGAAACAGAGCCCACATAGCCAAAGCAAGACTAAGCAAAAGAACAAATCTGGAGGCATCACATTACCCAACTTCAAACTATACTATAAGGCTATACTCACCAAAACAGCATGGTACTGTTAAACAGTATACAGTATACAAAACACAGAAATAAAGCCAAATACTTACAGCCAACTGACCTTTGACAAAGCAAACAAAAACATAAAGTGGAGAAAGGACACCCTATTCAACAAATGGTGCTGGGATAATTGGCAAGCCACATGTGGAAGAATGAAACTGGATCTCTCACCTTATACAAAATAAACTCAAGATGGATGAAATACTTAAATCTAAGCCCTGAAACCACAAAAATTCTAGAAGATAACATTGGAAAAAACCTTTCTAGACATTGCCTTAGGCAAAAACTTCATGACCAAGAACCCAAAAGTAAATGCAACAAAAACAAAGATAAGCAGATGAGACTTAATTAAACTAAAAAGCTTCCACACAGCAAAATAAATTATCGTCAGAGTAAACAGACAACCCACAGAGTGGGAGAAAATATTCACAAACTATGCATCTGACAAAGGACAAATATCCAGAATCTATAAGGAACTCAAACAAATCATCAAGAAAAAAACAAATAATCCCATCAAAAACTGAGCTAAGGACATGAATAGACAGTTCTCAAAAGAAGATATATAAATGGACAACAAACATATAAAAATGCTCAATATCACTAATTATCAGGAAAATGCAAATCAAAACCACAATGAGATACCACCTTACTCCTGAAAGAATGACCATAATAAAAAAAAAAATAGATGTTGGCATGGATGTGGTGAAAAAGGTACATTTTTACAATGTTGGTGGGAATGTAAACTAGTACAACCACTATGGTAAACTGTCTGAAGATTCCTTAAAAAATTAAAAGTAGAACTACCTTTTGATCCAGTGATCCCACTACTAGGTATCTACCCAGAGGAAAAGAAGTCGTTATATGAAAAAGACACTTGCACATGTATGTTTATAGCAGCACAATTCACAATTGCAAAAATATGGAACCAGACCAAATTCCCATCAATCAATGAGTGGATAAAGAAAATGTGATTTATATACCCATGGAATACTACTCAGCCATTTAAAGGAAGGAAATAATGGCATTTGCAGCAACCTGGATGGAATTGGATACCATTATTCTAAGTGAAGTAACTCAGAAATGGAAAACCAAACATCGTATGTTCTCACTTAAGTGGGAGCTAAGCTATGAGGAGGTAAAGTAATAAGAATTATACAATGGACTCTGGGAACTTGGGGGGAAGGGTGGGGTAAAGTATAAAAGACTACATACTGGGTACAGGGTACACTGCTCGAGTGACGGGTGCATCAAAATCTCGGAAATCACTGTTAAAGAACTTATGCATGTAACCAAATACCACCTGTTCCCCTAAAACCTACCGAAATTAAAAAAAAGAAGAAATCTATAATGAAAAAATTATTTTTATATTAAATTACTCTTATACAATAGAAAGGTTTTTGAAAATCCTTTAAAAAATGTATTTAACAATATATCGTGCCCTGCTTACTGAAGTTCTCTCAAAAAAGAAATATAAAAGTTCAAATAATGTAAACAAGTAATAAATAACATTGCAAAATTATTATTTTTAGCTACATGCTAAAAATGTTGACCAGTAAACAGGGAACTCTGGAAAATTCACACCCTCTGTCTTTGCTGTGACAGTCACATGAGACTACATAAGAAAAAGGAAAAAAATTAAAAACAAATAAGTAATTAAAAATAGGCTATGTTCAGTTTGATTTAATATAGATCAGAGAAAAAGAAATTTTGATTTTTTTTCCCTTTTTACTCCATAGGTATTTATATTTTTAAAAAATGGTAGTCAGTCAAATTGGGTTGACTTGATATAAAGCCAGAAACTGGAAACTTTAGCCTTCCACAGGGCAATAGGAAGGAAATGAGTCCAAAATCTACATTTTTAATTAATAGCTCTAGCAATTATTAATGAATCATGCTTTTTAAACCATCTGCACACAAGTAGGCACCAAAAAGAAATAATCCACAGAATGTGATGAATAAGACTAATCCATCTTCTTACCTAGCATAGTTATTCTCTGAAATATTTTTGCTGACATGCCAAACAATAAAAAAGTCATTTAAATCATTTTTTTGTAAGCCACTGTTGTATAGTCCTAGAGATAAAATTTGTGCACTGGTATAATGACCTACATTCTAGTATCTTCAAATCTTGGCTCCAAGCTTCTGGGTTTCTTCAAAATGCAATTAAAATTTAAACAAACTTGTGGGAATAAGCCCTTCTGCTTTTCAGTTTCTGCAAAAGATTGTGGTATGAACAGTCTAATATTCAATGTGCATTCATTTTACAACTTATAATAGCTCAATGCAATTAACTCTAGTAAGCTTGGTGAAGTGTTCTCCCACGAGAAACAAATCTCATCCTACAGATCAAGGGATGTAAAATGAACACCAACACTACACAGAAATATGCTGATTCGATTTTTAAAAAGTTTAATGGCATTTTATTACAATACTAATCCTTACTTCTTTTATTGCCTTTAAATATTTAACTGTCTCCCGTCATCATCTTTCCAAGTTCACTGAGCTTGGCCTCAGCACAGGTGTCCCGCTCTGTTAGCTCCCAGTTGAATAACTAATGAATAAAGACCATAGGAACAATGATCTGAGGAGTATGTTGAGTTGCTGAATAACCAAAGTGCAATCAGGAGCCAGTCTCAGCCTCTCTAAGTGCCTATTTCACTCCTGATTCTTTCTGAGCTATTACATAAGGAAGAAATGTGCATTTAGAACACTGTGTTCAGAGCAATCCAGGCCAGGCCACTGTCTTCAAAAACTCTGCACATCATATCTCTCTGTCTGCTGGTCTATCAATTATTATGTTATCTATCTATCCATCTAACATAGCTACCATCAGGGTTTCAATATTTCACACAATTTGCTAGAATGCCTATTATATGACAGGCATTGGAGATACTGAAGTAAATAAAATAGTCTCTGCCATACATGCCCACTGTGTAATGTGGAAAATCCATGTGAAAGAAAGCTATGATACAATACGATGTAGTATGTGTTTAGAAGATGTAAATATAAATAGTCTTTATTGTCTAGAAAGTATCTTTCTTCTCATCCTAAAAAAAAAACACATCATCTATGAAGTCGTCTTTATAAAATAAAAAAGAAAATTTCTCTCATCTAATGACCCATTCGCCTCTCAACAAGATTTTAATCACTAAACTAAATACATTTATATTCACGGTTTTAGTAATTCTGCTTTTGGTTGTTTCATTCTATGTGTATTTGAATTATTTGGTTTTTAAAAAATTATCTAGGTTTTTTGTTTTATTTGGTAGTCTCTTACTATGTATATGTAAAGTATAATATGACAGTTAAGAACTGAGTCTTGAAGCCATATTATCTGGTTTGAATCCCAGCTTGACCACTTACTACTTCTGTTATTTTGGGAAAGTTATGGAGCCTTTCTCTGACTCCATGCTCATGTGCAAGTTTGAATAATAATAATTCCTAGCACATGAGGGTGGGTATTAATCATGTGTTTAAATAGGGTGGGTATTAATCATGTTTTTAAATTTTTCTGTACTTGATGATGCTTTGATATCCTCAGCCTTGTATACCTGAGAAGGGACTGCCTCTCCCAGACTTGGCTAATTCTTAGGGATGGCAAACGACCTGCCTGTGAGTACATCCGTGATGTGCAAACCAACTAATCTGAGTCCATACCCCCACCCACTTCCTTTTATCAGGCTCCTGCAGTCCTGGACACTCTTCCCCTGCCCTAAGTCACCCAGGGCCAGGTACCAAACAACTAGGGACCACCACTATAGGCCAGAGCCCAAGGAAATTATTCAAACTATCCAATCCTAAACATGCTTAGCTGGCTTACCCTACCTTGCCCATTTCTTCCCATGAAGACCATAATAAAAGCTGTTCCTTTTGTCTATTCTTCCTCCTGACTGACACTGGTGCTTTCCCCTGCATCCTTGAATAGCGTACCTAGCATACGCCCTCCTCTTGGAACTGGGAGTAAAACACTAACTTGTTAGTGGCAGTCATCTCCTGGTCTATTGGCCTCACTATACTTGGATAGTAATAAAATCGGCATTTTCAAATGTGTTGTCGTAAATATTCAATTAGGTTTTGTTTTGTTTTGTTTTTTTCTGAGACAGAGTCTCACTCTGTCATCCTAGCTGGAGTGCAGTTGTGTGATCTCGGCTCACTGCAACCTCTGCCTCCCAGATTCAAGTGATTCTCTTGCCTCAGCCTCCCGAGTAGCTGGGAATACAGGCACGCACCACCACGCCTGGCTAATTTGTTTGTTTGTTTGTTTGTTTGTTTGTTTTAGTGGAGACAGGGTTCCTCCATGTAAGCTAGGCTGGTCTCAAACTCCTGACTTCAGGTGATCCACCCACCTCGGCCTCCCAAACCAAAGTGCTGGGATTACAGGTGTGAGCCACTGCGCCCGGCCTATATTCAATGAGTTTTACATACAAATGTCTTAGAAGACTGCCTCACATTACAAACACTCAAATACCATCTATTTTGTTTGATATTATTTCTACAGAAGTACATGCATATGGGGACTAAATAATGAACACTTTCATTCATTTATTCAACTTACATTAATTGAATAGTCCCTATTGCCAAGCCCCGTGTCAGGCATTGGGACAGTATTGGTGAACACACAACAAACGTCCTTACCTACATGCTTATAATCTTGTTGATAATTGTTACAATTTAACCCTGCTTCCTCTTGTTTCATGGTAGTGACAAAAACTTTTTTATTAATATTCCATGTATATTAACCAAAGAGAGATTACATCTTTCCTCAATATTCTTCTCTTTGGACTCTCTGGGTTATTCTGTTACATTTACTTTTCAAAGTATTAATTTCTGTTATTCACTGTTACATCAGTCCTTATCTCTTCTACCATTTGAAGATAAAGAAGCCTAGAAGATATATATTATGGTGAATGATGACTTTTAGAAATGGTTACATAATAGGAAAAATCTTCTTATTAACATAGTCTAGTCACTGAAATTTCAAATGGCAGTATTATAATGTTGACTCACAAGGGCTCAATGAGTATACTCCAAACAATTTGGGGCCTATATTTGTTCCTGGTCAGTCCTTCTCCCTTGCTATGGTTTGCTTTTCATTCTTAAATGCCCTTTGCAGATCTATCTATCTATGAATTTCTTATCTCTGCTTATCTGGTTATTAACATGTTAAGTATACTTTGAGGAATCTGTCACGTCCATGCCCAGTGTCACTAAATCTGTCAATGTCCACAGTTCTTGTTGAATGATCATCACACCCAATATTCCTGACAGCTTTAGCCTCAAATAAAAAAATATGATGACCAAATGGTGACCAAACCAATCAGAACTTTTCTCTTCTCTCTCCCTCTCTCTTTTTTCCATCTCACAGATGTAACAACTGCAGCTAGTTGGTGCTGGGCAATAACGCTGTGTAGCTATTACGCTGGTAGGTATGTCCATTTATTCAAAAAAAATTTACTGAGCACATAAAGCAATAAGCAACACATGCACAACCCAAATCTTTTCTGGTGAGGGAGAGTGGCAACAAGCAAACAACTGCATGAGTATCTATTTCAAAAGTCTAGGCTAGGCTTTTTTTTTCTTTTTTTTTAATCACCTCATAGCAAAGGAGGACTGTGAAGGAACATGAAAAGACTGGCGATAGTATATGCTTGTGCATGCATGAGTGTTTTGAGGAAAGAAAATATAGAGAAGGAATCCCTCAAGGAAGTAATACTAACCTGCAACTTAATAAATAATTAGTTGGCCATGCAAAAGGGGAGGAAATAAACAGTTCAGACAGGAAACCCAGTTCAAACAGGAGATCCTGCCTCCCTGAGGCAGAGAGGAGTTTGCAACACAGGTGGAATGGAAGGAGAAACAGCATGCTGGAGCTTGGGGGTGATTGGAAGGAGTGAGGCTGGTCCCTGCTAAAATGGCAGGCAAGTAGCAGATCTGCTCTGTAAGCTCTGTTAAGGAATTGGGATGCTGTATAGATAAAGAGAACCAGTAAGAAAAGAAAAAAAAAAGTGAAGCAACTATAAGAGATCATGGGACCCTGAACAATGCCTTGTTCCTTAAATCTTTTAACTCCAGTTCCCTGCTATCTGTGAGCTCTTTCCTCTCCAAACTATCCTCCATGTTGCCACTAGTATTATCTTGGTAAATAAAGATCTCACTATACCACTTCCTTGTTTAAAAAATTGTGATGACTATCCATGTCTTAAGGATACAGTCCTAGCACACAATATACTTTTCTAGGACCATTCTCTGACACCCTGTCCCTTACACACTGTACTTCAGTCATACCAGGCTATTATTTTCCTGAAAAATGACACATTATCTCATGTCTCCTTGCTTTTGCTTGTGCCTCTTCACTGTTATGTCTTGTCCTCCTTGGGAATTCTCTATAGACCTCAAAATTCACCTCGTCCATGAGGTCTTCCTGAACTATATTATCTGTACTCAAATGGCTCATTGTCCATGTTATTTATATAAAATATATCATTTTTAGTTGTATTTATATATTTCTGCCATCCAAATTAGGAGCATTTTGTGAGCATTCCATTCTCAATTCTTAGCTGTGCCTAGTTCATACTGTAGGTTTTCAAAAATGTTTAGTGAATGAAAAAAACATATAACCTCTTGGCTAAAATCAAAACATTTGAAAGTGCTCCCAAAATTGATTAAGTTTTACATATAATTATGATTAATGTTTGTTTTTCCCAAAATTGTTTAAGTTTTACATATAATTATGATTAATGTTTGTTTTTTTTTTCCACTGAATCATCCAGCCACTAGACTTTAAGATCCAATAGAAGAAAGAGAGGGCTAGGCTGGGAGCGGTGGCTCACGCTTGTAATCCCAGCACTTTGGGAGGCCAAGGCAGGCGGATCACGAGGTCAGGAGATCGAGACCAACCTGGCTAACACAGGGTGAAACCCCGTCTCTACTAAAAATACAAAAAATTAGCCGGGCGTGGTGGCGGGTGCCTGTAGTCCCAGCTACTCGGGAGGCTGAGGCAGAAGAATGGCATGAACCCGGGAGGCAGAGCTTGCAGTCAGCCGAGATCGCGCCACTGCAGTCCAGCCTGGGTGACAGAGCGAGGCTGTGTCTAAAAAAAAAAAGAAAAAAAAAAAAAGAAAGTAAAAAGAGAGAGAGAGAGTGCTAAATTATGTATGACAAATAGGAAACTTCTATTAGCTATGGATTTTTCTTACCAAAAATATGACTGTATAAATTCTTTGTATATCAAATAAAAAAAGGTAATATATGAAATATGTTAATGGATTTCCTCCTAAAAAAGGAGGTTCCAGGAAAGGAGTTAAGTGGAAGAACAGCAAAAGATAAAGAATACAATTATTCTCCTTTTATATTTATGTAATAGAAGCAACAGAAAGTCATAGAGCTTTTTAAAGATGATGAAAAGCTACCTGTCCAAAATAATTTTAGGAAAGTTCTACCCATAGGAAGTAAAATGAAATAAATAGCCTCTACTGGGTTCAGAAGGCATCTGATGTTCAGATTCTGATCCCTGTTAGAACTGAGAGGCCTTACCTCTGGACACTGTTCTGATCCACACGAAACTCTTAGACCTTGAATTTCAACCGTCTTCCTTGGATTGTTTGTCTATTTGTTAAATGATGGGGTTAAACTAGGAAAATCACATATTTCTTATAGTCTATAATTGTGCATTTCAAATATTATCTTTTTATAAGAAGATCCAAATATAACCTTCTCCCACTGAAATGTTGATAAAACTGACTTTAGAATATTTTGATACTGTCTTTGATGTAACTATGATATTGTATTAGTCCATTCTCACACTGCTATAAAACACTTCCCAAGACTGGGTAATTTATAAAGGAAAGAGGTTTAATTGACTCACAGTTCCACATGGCTGGGGAGGCCTCAGGAAACTTACAATCATGGCAGAAGGGGAAGCAAGCATGTCCACCTTATGTGGCAGCAGGCAAGAGAGAGAGAGAAAGTGTGTGTGTGCAGATGTAGGAGAAACTACCATTTACAAAACCATCAGATCTCATGAGAATTATCTCACTATCACGAGAATAGCGTGTGGGAAACTGCCCCCATAATCCAATCACCTCCCACCAGGTCTTTCCTACAACACCTGGGGATTACAATTCAAGATGAGATTTGGGTGGGGACACGAAGCCTAACTGTATCAGATATTTTAAGAGATTTCCACTTTTTAACATTGGTCCTCTTTGTCATCATCATTCCAGACTCAGCTAGTGTCCACTGGTTATAATAAAAACAGATACACTGGCACCTACAGTATGCTCAAGCAAGCTGCTTCCTTAAGGTTGGCACCTGTGAGCCTATGGGCCAGAATTCTACATCTTTTTGGAGAATTCCAACAGCAACATTTCCTTTAGGCTTAGCATCTGACTGACCCCATTTTTCTCAATGCTGCTTACTGCGCCAGACAGTCTGCTGAAATAATGATTTCTGTTTCATCTTTGTGAAGTTTACTGTTAATGAGAGTTTGGGATGTGCATATGTGCCCCCACTTCCCACAGCCCTTGCCGATATCTTTAGACGATTTTTCACAGAGAATTGCACCAGACCTCACAGTTCTCCTTAGCAGAGCCGTCTTACAGCTGCTAATAATCAATTATGGTTGGCATTTGTGATAGAACTTGCCACCCTTTGCCAGATGGTCTGCCTCCTTTTACTTTTAGTTAAAACAATCAAAAATAATCAGAGAATATATTTTTTTTGGATCATCATATAACAATGATTTTCACTGAACACGTCCAGAAATATTATGTAGGAAAAACTAAATCTAGTTTGAACTAGCTCTCCTGGTTTCATTCAGTGGGCATAATTGGAGGCTATGGGATATTAAGAAACAAAAAAAGAAAAAGGCCATCTTCTTTTTGTTTTCTAACCAGGACTCAGTACTAGAGGAAGACAAGACCCAATTGCCTGCATTATTTAATTTTGTTATTATTGACTATATAATCTATGTTGAGCCCATAAACCAAAGGCAGAGTGTCTAATATTTCATAATGGCTTAGAAAATTTTTACAAGTCACTGATATCCATTAAGATCACAAAGCAAATATCTCTATGACCTACTCATAAACTTCTAGGGTGTCAGCAACTGATAGAGATATTTGGAAGCATTAAACCTTAACTACCAGAGTTTTGTATTTCATATGGTGTTTAATAATATCTTGGGCAAACATTCTTTTCAGACAAAACAAAGAGTGATCAGAAATTCAAAGTAGCTCTCTAGCACAGGAGAATGTGAATATAGGCTAAGTTTGAACCATTTAAAAATAAGTGAGCAATAAAACGGCATAAGCCATAGGCTTTCCTACCACTATGCATTTTGTGCTGATTTCCCTGAGGAAAGTGGTTGACTAAAACTTTATGTACATACAAGTTTTTTATTAATGTAGATAATTCTGAATATGAGATAAAGTAACAGCTCTTTATTTCATCATCTAACTGCAATATTTTACTTGACAAAAGAATTTATAAATTTGGAAATTGTGAGTGTGAAATAAGAGAGAAAAAATAATCATCATCTTCTTAGAAAAGAGAAAATAACAATTTTGTGGCAATACCCTTTTCTTCTTCAACTTATTCCAGCATCTGTCTAGAACTGCGCTGTCCAATATGGTACCCACTAGCCATGTGTGGCCATTGAGTACTTGTAATGTGGTTAGTCTAAACTGATATGTGCTGTAAGTTTAAGAAAAATACTGGATTTTGAAGATTTGTTCCTTTAAAAAATAAATAAATAACATTTCTTGAACATTTATGTTTTCAGTTCATACACTAAGCACTTGTGAGATTTTTAACAATCCTATAAGAGAGTGACCAATGGTCCCAGTTTGTCTGGGACTGAGAACACAGGAGTTTCAGTGTAAAAACTGAAAATGTCCAGAACAAACCAGGACATGTTGGTCACTCTATCTGTACATTAAATATTTTCCCCCATTTCACAAATGAAAACAGTTGAGGTTCAGAGATATTCAGTAACTTATCCAAATACACAGTATAAAAAAGTGACAGAGAAGAGATTCATGCTGTGTCCGGTTGTTCCTTAAACAGTATACTATATTCTCTTTCCATCAGAATCAACAAGAAGATTCGTTGTTTTGTAAATTCATTTCTCTAATTTACAGACATAGAAATATATAATAATATGAATGTTATTTTAAAATCTGGAAATAAGAATAGCTAACATCAATGTGCCTTGACTTATTTAGTTATGATTCCTCAAAACAGATACTAATGTTATGCCCATTTTACATATAAAGAAACTAATGCATAGATAGGTTAAGTGTCTTTCCCTTGGAAATAAATTTTCAGCATCCAGATTTAACCAAGACAGTCTAGCTTCAGAACCTGTGTTGCTAAGAAAGCCCTTTTGAACTAGATGTCGATGAATGCTGCAAATTTCACGGAATTACTGAATTTGGATTTCACAAAAGATAAAGGGAGATGTCTAAACACTTTTTTATATGCCACTGTCATTTTTGAAGTCTTAATTTTGATTTGTCTGTTGGTTTGCTGATATACATTTTCATGTTACGTCTCAAAATATATGGATGATATATTTTCTGATTTTTGCTACCTTTATTCATGATAGAATACCTTGGTTTTATGTAAAATCCTTGGGCTACAATCTTTCCCCCTCCATATTTTATAGAAAATTAGTACAAGTTGATGGTTTCCTTACCTTCCTGCATATATAGCAGGGGAGTCATCAGGTATCATCATTATTTTTTTTCTGTTACAAATAAGCTGCTTTAATGACCTCAATGCTTTTGAAATATAATGCTACTCTATAGGAATTATTTTTTAATTGTCAAGATGTCCCTAGCTATAGGTTTTTTAGTACTATTTTTTGCCTGGAACACAGCAAACTCTTTCAACCAGCATTGTAAATCCAGGAAATTTTTCATCAATTGTATCTTTGGTGCTTCTGATCCAATCATTCTAGTATGTTCCTCAGAGCACGTGTAATTTTGAGATTGGCTTTCCATTTTTGGCTTCTCATATCTATGATCTTCCTCCACATCTTTTTTATTATTGTGCTTTCTTCTCTATATTCTGAGAGAACTAATCATTATTCACATTACCAGTTCAATTTTCTGCAGTGTCAAGTCTGTCTTTTACTGTCCTCAACATGAATTTTAACCTAGATATTGAATTTTTAGCCTTTTTAATTACTTTTTACTCAGAAATCTCACTTTTTATCTTATCCTTTCATCTCTGCTCCCAACAAAAATGTCATTGGCATCATACGAGGGATGTTAATCATTTTTCTAAAATTTAATTATTAGGACTACTTTTTGAGCCCAGGTCTTTCTTTCCCAGGTAATTTCTTATAGTGTCCATTGTGAATTTTTTTTTCTTTTCAGTTTCTCAACATTGAGTAAGTCATCTTTATCCAGATTCTCAACATTTATTATAGTAAACATTTAGTGATAGCAAAGACTAAGTTAAACTTTTCCCACCTTAATATAGCTTGGCTCTGTGTTCCCACCCAAATCTCAACTTGAATTGTAATAATCCCCATGTATCAAGGATGGGACCAGGTGGAGATAATTGAATTACAGGGGCAGTTTCCCCCATGCTGTTCTCTTGATAGTCAGTTCTCATGAGATCTGATGGTTTTATAAGAGGCTTCCCCCTTCGCTCTGCACTCATTTTCTCTCCTGCCGCCCTGTGAAGAGGTGCCTTCTGCCATGATTGTAAGTTTCCTAGGCCTCCCCAGCCATGTGGATCTGTGAGTCAATTAAACTTCTTTTCTTATAAATTACCCAGTCCCAGGTATTTCTTCATAGGAGAGTGAGAACAGACTAACAGACACCTTGTCCTGATACTATCTTCCTCTATGATCTACAATGTTATGACAAGTAAATAAACACATTTTTCGCAGCTGGGTGTGGTGGCTCACGCCTGTAATCCCAGCACTTTGGGAGGCCAAGGCGGGCGGATCACGAGGTCAGGAGATCGAGACCATCCTGGCTAACACGGTGAAACCCCATCTCCACTAAAAATACAAAAAATTAGCTGGGCGTGGTGGCAGGTGCCTGTGGTCCCAGCTACTTGGGAGGCTGAGGCAGGAGAATGGCATGAACCCAGGAGGCGGAGCTTGCAGTGAGCCGAGATCGTGCCATTGCACTCCAGCCTGGGCAACAGAGCAAGACTCCGTCTCAATAAGTTAATAAATAAAATAAACACATTTTTCACCCCACTGTCAATGCTAGCATCTTTTCAATCTAGTGAGCTTCCTTTCTTCTGAAGTGAGACTTCTATTGCCTCCCACTTACTGGCTCTCTAATAGTCTTCACAGTGCAGTCAGGAACAAAAGTCACAGAAAGAACTGATGCCATGACTCTAGGCATCTCTTCCATGGCACTTGACTTGTGCTGACCACATTTTCCAAGATATAACATGCTACTGCCAGTATATACACAACTACCCTTCTTCTGCCTAATAACCCTTCAACCTCCTTTACAGTGGGTATGTGGGCCGGGGAGCAGGGGTGGATGGTGAAATAGGGGGATCAAGCCTGGGCCATTGAGGAAGAGACACCAAAATCATAATTTAGTCTTGTCTCCGGGTTTTTGTTATTGTTGTTTTGGCTCAATCTCTCTGAACTGTGTGTGTCTGGTGGGAAAGGGTGACAAGGAGATCTGAAGGAGAAAAAAAATCATTTTTCTACTCCTTTGAAGTAGACAAAATCAAAATAAAATAGCATAAGATTAGGAGTCTATTTCCTGCACTTTAAAACCCCTTTTCATAGTTCTTGCAGTTACTGAAAATTCCTCCCAGATTTTGGCAATGGGTTAAATGTCAGTTTCATATTGCAACTGCACTGTGAGCATTCCTCTTGATCTGTATCTTCATGAGTACTGAGAAGTCATGAGGGGCTGCAGTGAAAACTAGCTAGAGACATTTTAAACCCACTAGGATGTTTTCAGTTCAACCAGGATTGTATGCCTTATATTTTTAAAGGATTTCTTGTATTAAATATAAAATACTTTTCACTTAACTTTCTTCATGATTTTTTATTAGTCTTTGAAGTTGAATAGACTAAGAGCTGACATTGCTTTTGATCTTTGGTGTTGCTGCACAGTGACTCTTTGAACATTCTGGGCTAGATAATTTACATATCAACCTAAATAGCATCAAAGATTCATAAAGCACTTTGAGTGTTATACAGACAGTTTATCAGACATAGCAGGATTGCTTTTGGTTTTGACACCTCTACTGAGTCTCCTCATATGTAATTGGGTTATCTGAAAATCATAATAATGACATTTGACTCTACTGGTATTTTTAATAGGACAGTCAAATCAAAGTAACTTCTACTTTAAAATAGACTTTTCTCAATACTATTCAATTTGATGCAGCAATGTTAAACCAGTATGAACAAAGTCAGTATAAGCAGACTTCAGGAGTCTGTTTTGCATTGGCAGGAGATGATCTAACATGACATTTCCATCTCTGTCATTACAAATAAAACATTTGCATTAACAATATTATACATTCAGATTTGAAACAAATTCAATTTAAAAATTCGTCATAATTGGAGGTATTGTGCCATGAACGCCTGTAATTTCCTTGACATTCTCTACAATTCAGCCTAACTGGTACTTCTAAAATATTGTGCCTTTTTCTAAGTCAACTGCATTTACAACACTGCCATTCTTATGATCATCTGATAAAATCTCACCTTCTTGGGAATCACATTCAAACATCTAATTTTGAATATCATGAATATCATGATATATGACTAAAAGATCCTAAATTCTTAATACCATTCTTAGATGATTCTCTCCCTGGTGAGACTGGACAACATTTTCTTCAACTTTCCATTTCACGAACACGAAGTTTCTATTAATTGAGTTCCCAGTACTTCAACTAAGAACATAAATTGTGTCTATGATAATGGATTTAATTATCTTTTCCATAAATTAAATTGATTGGTATAAAGGTAAATTTTTTTTTAAAGAACGTGGAGAAAGGCACATAAATTAATTGTGGTCAGAAGGGCTATATCTTTCTAACAAATAAATGAAATGAAAATTCAAACAGTTTTTGTAATACACTTAGTGGTGCATATCTGTTGCCAGTAAAAATATTATGAGCATTATAAATTCAGAATTTTTCTAGCTACACTTTAGAAAACTGAAAATTTTTATATGCATACTACAACACTAAACAGCCTAGGAGACTGAATAAATGAATTTTAAGCAGCATACTCAATGCAAATGTCTGGGTTTAGTTCAAAGAACTATTTGTTCGCAGCATTTCTCTGACTACATCTCTAGTTGATATGTGGCATGTGTGTACTATTTAGAAAATCTGAGGAATAAAAAATAATCACAAAATGAAAAATAAAATCATTGCAGAAGTTAATTACGGGACATGGTTAAACGAAGAATTAGAAAAGGTAAGACTATATATGTAAACATAATTCCCATTACAATAATACCTGTGTATTATTAACTTACTTTATATGTATATTGATGAATCTGCAGAAAATTTTACATTTTCTAATTTTTTTGCAATGTTTTAAAGTTCTTCATATGGTGAAGTAATAATTGGTATAGAGATGAAATGAAAAACTCCTGTGCATTTTTAAGTTTCAGACAAGCTTCCCCCTTTTACCCAATATGCTTTTTGCTTATTTACCTCTGCTGCCCAGCTGTTGGGTACTCAGGAAATAAAAGTTAATTTTAAAACTTACCTAAGCAAAACATATTGGAAAAAAAGACCATAAAAATCATAAAGTATGTCCAAAGTGTTTTAGAATTATCTGCTCCTAATTTGAAGTATGTATTTCAATATTTCTCAGAATAGGTATTATTTCCACCATAAGACAATGGATAGCTTATCAAGGTTTCAAACACTAATTCCGTGTAATGTTTTCTGTTTTAATGGCTCATTTTATCAGCAAATCAGGACTATTTTCACCATTAAACAATAAAAAAGAAGATATTTTATGGTTTGTAGAGTTTTTATCATTACTTTATAAACACATTTTTATCAAGGTTTGATTCATACTTTCTTTCCAACCTCTGTCATCCAAAATATGACTGAGTTCTAATTTTTTTCCTTCATTCCACTTGGAAAATTCAGTAATTTATATGTTAAAATGTTGAATATAGTAAAAGAGTATTACTTTTTACATTAATCATGGCTTTTTGTTTTCTGTATTTATGATGCTTTCACATTGTGAAGCCTTGCTGACACTAGAAGAGACTGTGCCTGGAGATGGCAAACAACTTGCCAGGGACATACCTTTCTTTTTTTTTTTTTCTTTTTCTTTTTTTTTGAGATGGAGTTTCACTCTTGTTCCCCAGGCTGGAGTGCAATGGTGTGATCTTGGCTCACCACAACCTCTGCCTCCTGGGTTCAAGAGATTCTCCTCCCTCAGCCTCCTGAGTAGACTGGGATTATAGGCGTGTGCCACCATGCCTGGCTAATTTTATATTTTTAGCAGAGACGGGGTTTCTCCATGTTGGTCAGGCTGGTCTTGAACTCCTGACCTCAGGTGATCTGCCCACCTTGGCCTCGCAAAGTGCTGGAATTACAGGGGTGAGCCACTGCACCAGGCCGGGACATGCCTTTCATATGCAACCAATCCAGAGTTCACACCCCCAGCCACCTCATTATTGGTCTCTCACTGTCTGGGCCACTACCCACTGTGTTGATCATCCCAGGGCTAGGCAACAGACAACTAGAGACAGCCTCTGCACTTCAGAGCCCATTGAAGTTATTCAAACTAGCCAATTCTGAACCTGCTTACCCTGCCCTACCTGTTCCTTCCTACAGAAACTACAATAATGGCTCTTGCTTTCATTTTTCCCTCATTCCCTCTGCCTCCTGACCAACCCTGGTGCTTCCCTGCATGGTCCTGCATGGCATATGCCCCCTCCCTGGAACTGTGCGTAACAAACTATCTTTTCAATGTCAATTGTCTTCTGATGTGTTGGCCTCACCACACTTGAGTAACAATAAGACATACATTTTAAAACACATTTCATTCCCGTGGAAGAAGTATTTTTTTAAATAAAAATTATCTAGTTTTTGAGAGGAACATAATGTGAAATCTCGAAAGATCTTTTAGGGGTCATTCTCCAACTTCATTCACTGACATTAAAAACGTTAGCATTGTTGGTACTCCCTGTCAAAACAAGTGATTCCTATTCTGTGGAAAGACATATCATGTCCCCACTCTAATTCAGTTCTCTAAACTAGAATTTCTCAACTAGTGTGCAGCAAATGGTTATAGCCTGAGGAGACAGGATATATTCTTCAGCCCTCATGGCAAATAGATGGAACCTAGAGTGGCCAGGACTCCTGTGCTGGGCACATCTGGCTACAAATATCCTCCTCAGGCAGTCTCTGCTTGCTATGTAAATATTATTTGTTATGTGCACAGCATCTGGAAAAGATTGAAAGCACTATTTTAAGCCATTAATTCTTAGAGTGTTTAGACCATGGGGTTACTACTTTCAGGTGATTCCCCAGGCAGGTATAAAACGCAAGTAACGCCAGAGAATCCCATGCATTTCCCATTTTCATTTTAAATATTAATCCACAATAATGTTTACTTACCAACACAAATGCTCAGCCAGATTTTTTACATACAACTTAAAATCTCTCAAGACTCCTTGAAACTCTTTATCATGGCCAAAGAGCCCTCATGATATGACTCCTAGTTATCTTTGCAGCTGTCTCCTGGCAAGTCCCAGCATTTACCCTTCACTTGACCTATGTTAAACCTCTAACATTTCATAAATCTTGTTATTTTTGCCTTTGCCATCCCATTTGCCCAAATGAACTGCTCCTTTGTCGATGTCGCATAATCCTACGTATTATTGAAGATTCATTGTAAACATAATTATCAAAGCAAACACGTTATTGACAACACCATCCCCATACCCCATTATATACATTCCTGTCACTTCTCATCTCCATGTGTGATGGGTCATATTAGGTGTCGACTTGACTAGATCAAGGAATGCCTAGCTGGCTGATGAAGCATTGTTTCTGGGTGTGTCTGCAAGGGTGTTGGCAGAGGAGATTATCATTTGAGTCAGTGGGCTGGAACAGAAAGACCCACCCTCAAAGTGGATGGGCACCATCCAGTTGGCTGCCAGTACAGCTAGAACAAAACAGGTGGAAGAAGGGGGATACGTAGCTTGCTTGCAGAGGGATACGTCTGCTCCCTCTCTCTTCCCATGCTGGGCAGAACTCTTGGCTTCTTCTACTACTGCCCTTGGATATCAGACTCCATGTTTTGGGGCCTTTGGACTCTGGGGTTTGCACCAGCAACCTTCCAGGGGCTCAAGGGTCTTCAACCTCAGACTGAGGGCTACAATGACAGCTTCCCTGGTTTTGAGGCTTTTACACTTGGACTGAGCCACTCTACCAGCTTCTCTCTTTCCCCAGCTTTCAGAGGGCCTATTGAGTGACTCAGCTTTACAATCATGTGAGCCAATTCTTCCTAATAAACTCCCCTTATATATATGAAATATATATGAATACACACATATGTTAAAATACACATACACACACACACACACACACACACAGAGGTAACACTGACTAATTCATCATTTTCCTAACAAAGATGGTTTGCCCTTCCCTAAGATCCCAGAGAATCATGTGCAACTTTTATTGTTGCACGAGTAACATTATATTAAAGGTACTCATTTATAAATCTGCCATCCTTACCAGAAAGTGTGTTCCTTTACGGTCAGGGAGTACACCTAACTTGTCTTTTTTCTTAAAGTACTTTGCAAATGATGGGTTAGCAGTTATTTTTAGTTTTATCTGCTTAGTACTCCTTGCAGTCAATACCACTGCCGTTCTTGTTCCCCTGCTCTTCCTTTTTGAACATGTAAAACTGCCATTTCTTTCCTTTCTCTGCTTTCATGGGTACAGGATTTAGTATTTCAGTAGGTATGTGACTCAAGATTACCTTCTGGGTCCTTTTCTGTAATATAAATATTGGTAAATTAGAAGTCCTTCCTTTCTTTTTAACTAGGAAGATATGATCCAGGAAGCTGCTAGAAGTTCTGGGTATGGACACAGAGATAAAGACAGTTTAAGAGGATGAAGCATAATGAGAGAAGTACAAATGAGAGTGTAAGACAAATTGTCCTGCTGGTTTTCCAGACCCTGGTTTGGGGTGTTCAGCTCTACCATGGACGATCCCTTTTTTGCTTAAGCTGGTTCAAGTTAGAGTTCTATCACTATCAAAATGGGCTAATAGAGATGGAAATCCACAAATGTAACTTGAATGACGAAAGAAAGAAAGAAAGAAAGAAAGAAAGAAAGAAAGAAAGAAAGAAGAAAGAAAGAAAGAAAGAAAGAAAGAAAGAAAGAAAGAAAGAAAGAAAGAAAGAAGAAAGAAAGAAGAAAGAAAGAAGGAAAAGAGAGAAGAAGGAAGGAAGGAAGGAAGGAAGAAGGAAGGAAGGAAGGAAGGAAGGAAGGAAGGAAGGAAGGAGAGAGAGAGAGAAGAAGGAAGGAAGGAAGAAAGAAAGAAAAAAGAAAGAGAGAGAGAGAAGAAGGAAGGAAGGAAGAAAGAAGGAAGAAAGAAGGAAGGAAGAAAGAAAGAGAAAAGAAAGAAGGGAGGGAGGGTGGGTAGGAAGGGACGGAAGGAAGGTTTAAACTTAAGTGTGTCAGGAAATTCCTTCAACCTCATTAAACTCACTCAAGAGTCAAAGTTTGTGGACTTCATTTTTTTCTTTTTTTGAGATAGAGTCTCGCTCTGTTGCCCAGGCTGGAGTGCAGTGGCGTGATCTCGGTTCACTGCAAGCTCCGCCTCCCGGGTTCATGCCATTCTCCAGCCTCGGCCTCCGGCGTAGCTGGGACTACAGGCGCCCGCCATCACGCCCGGCTAATTTTTTTTCTTTTTTTTGAGACGGAGTCTCGCTCTGTCGCCCAGGCTGGAGTGCAGTGGCATGATCTTGGCTCACGAGGTGATCCTCCTGGGCTCAAGTGATCCTTTCACCTCAGCCTCCCAAAGTTCTGGGATTATAGGCGTGAGCCACTGCACCTGGCCTGTTTTGGATATTTGTCCCCTCTAAATCTCATGTTGAAATGCAATCTCCAATGTTGGAGGTGAGGCCTAGTGGGAGATGTTCGGATCCTGGGGGTGGAACCCTCATAAATGGTGTGGTGCCCTGCCCACATTAATGAGTGAGTTCTCCTCTATTACTTCACACAAGAGCTGGCCATTTAAAAGTGTGGCACTCCTCTTCCCTCTCTCTTGCTCCCTCTCTTGCCATGTGACATGCCTGCTCCACTTCGCCTTCCACCATGACTGGAAGCTTCCCGAGACTGTATCAGAAGCAGATGCTGGTGCCATGCTTCTTGTACAGTCTGAAGAACCATGAGCCAAAATAAAGCTCTTTGATTTGTAAGTTACTCAGCCTCAGATATTCCTTTATAGCAACACAACATGGACTAATAGAAGTGGAAATCATGTGTCAAAACTTCTCCAGGATTAAATTTGGAAAAAAAAGAAAGAACAAGCATTGTTATAAATTCAAGGATCTACTATGTAAATCATACAATAATAATAATTAGAACAGAATTTTTAAACTCCCTAGTAAGATATCTGTACATTTCTCAAGTTATTTATACATTCAATACTTTCAGCACTAAAAAAAAGAGAGACTGATACATTAATTAAATTAATTAATATTAATTTAGTCACTAGCTTCCAAAAGTCTGTGACATTATTACAAGATGAGAAAATAAAAGTGAATTGCCAATTTTGCTGTCTAAATTGACCAACAATTTAAAAGGTTAAAAGATTAAATACACAAAGCACTTAGTGTCTAAAGGACATTTTGCAGTTCTGAGCAAGATAATTATTCTATATTGGTTTTTGAAAGCTTACAGTCTAGCACACTATGTATAGTGTGCTATATATATACAGCAGATATATACAAACAGTATGACCTATCTACACTTTGTTTAAAAAAAACTATATTCATTAAATATTGGTCCTTCTTACGGACCACTCATTATATTTTATCATTATGTAAAACGCAGTAAGAGCAATACGCTAGGTGCCGGCCAGAGCTGCAGATCCAAAGTAATTTTTTAAATGGAAATTAATTCAGCAGTCTAGGGAAATACTATTACAAGCAATGCCCTGCTGAATCTCATTAAATCAATTTGGAAAGACATATAGTTAGAAAGGTAAAAATAAACCAATAAGATTAAAGGGGAAGTCTATGCTTTACAGAAAAGAGAAAGAGAGGAGTTATATTATCTGGTTGTTAAGTGACAGGATTTAAGTAGGACTGATTTGTCTCCCTTATAGGGAAAAGCAGTTTTGAGGACTAGAGCAAAATACTGTTTGCACATGGCCCAATTTGTACAAACTGCATTTCCCTCGGCAAGACTTCACTCCATCTTTAAAAATGGAGATGAGCTTCCACCAGAGGAGCTATTGCCTAGCAACAAGATGCTAAGAAGGCGAAGGCGAGCTGAGTCCTCTCTATAAAGAGCTCCCTCTCTCTCTCTACCACACTGCAATGATTTCCAGCGCAGACTGATGCCCTTGAGGGAGTCACCTTAACAACCAGAAAGCTATAGGAAAAGAATTTGCTAAGATCACGATAAAGTCTAAGCTTCTTTTGTTTTTCAGCAGACATTCGATGCTCACTCCTCTCTGTGCTTAGCCCTACACAAAGCATTTTCACAAACGTGTTTTTTTTCCTTTAAGCCACTAGCTGTCACCAGTATTGAGTCATATGACTGATTAGCTGACTAGCTATAGACCTAAGATCTATCTGGTCTTACCTGAGATTGTCAAATGTTTGCTGAGAAGCACTGATTTCCATCATCTTTGCTATTGCCTCAAATGTTAAACTCCTACCCCTACGCTAAAATAGGTAGGGTGGCAAATTCTCTTTTAACCTCTTTTTCACAGTTTGAATAGTTCTCTGCTCCTCCTATTCCCCACTCCCACCATCTTGATAAAGATTCTAAGTATTTATTGTTTGTTTTTTAACGGGCTTCTACTAAGCACATAGTACTAGGTACTAGAGACAAAATTAGGAACAAGACATAGTTCCCATAGGAGCCTATAGAGGACCACAGGAGTAAACAGGAGAAGCATAGAATGGCCAAGAAAATCGAGAAGCAGTGGAGAAGGCTGCCCAGAGATGGCACCTGTACCCTGAGACCTGCAGTACCCACAGAAGTCAGTCTTGCAAAAGGATGGGCGTGGCTGGAAAGTGGCCTGGGATGACGGTAGGGAAAATACCATTCTGGGTGGAGAGAACAAAGGCAGTGCTAAGAGACAGGGAGCCTGAAGCCTAGGGAATATGCTATTTTCTATGCTGTAATTCAATGGTAATAATTTTTTCACAATATCCAAATTGACTCACTACCTTTTTATTGCCACCTAGGACACAGCCAAAGACCATTCACAAATATGATACAAAAGCTATTGTTATTTCATCAGTGTTTTATTCAAACTGCATTTAATCAAAATGTGCTTCCGTATGTTGCAAAATGGCATCAGGGCTTAGACTATGCTCAAAACAATAATTCTTAAGTATATAGGACAATATAATAGCGTGATTACTAAACAAATCTGTTGCCAAATTGTAACTACCCAAGAAAAATTAGAAAACGTATTCTGGGCAAACCAGATACAACTCTTGCAAAAGTCTGTATTCACATGTTCTTACCTATTCTTAGATACATGTCTGATTCTTTTTTTAAAAGAACAAAGTAGGCAAATCAATAGACTAGGATTGTTTAAGGAGATACAAACAACGTGTGATTTAATTTTTGAAGAGGTGTTCTGAAAACACTACGCCCAAAATTTGAGCTTCGGGCTCTTCTGATTTGCTATTCAGGGGCTTCTACGCTGCCTCTCTGCTGCCCTCACGTGAAATGACAGAGTGTAGCAGCGCAGAAAATACCTTAAAAACAAACTCACGACGACCTCAACGTAGAACTACGAAAAAGGAGAGATGACGTGATGAGCACAAGCCTTTCTCACAGATTCCAGGAATCTGGATTCATTGTGACTCAATCACTGTGCAGATGGGTTTCTACTGAATAATATTTTCAGGACTTGTTTCAAAGACAGGAGAGTTTTTTCAACATCAGAAGAGAGCTCAAAATGTATATTTAGAAAGAGGAAGGATGGAGAAGCAGGATTTAATTGGCTAATTAAGTCTCCAACTTGTACAATTACAGAACAATTATTGCTCAGCCAAGAACTAAACCTTCCACATTTTTTTCACCTTAGAAGTGTTACACCATTCTCTTGTTAGTGGAATGATGCACATCAGAGACTTCATCTAACCTTCCTTGTTTACTGAAGGTAAATATAACTACTTCCTTTAAAAGTAAGCTTTAAAAGCCAACTTGTATTTCATACAAAATATAAAAGAAAATTTCCATTTTTGAGGTAACTTTTCTAGACTGCCCTTCAAATATGCCAATCCTTTCTTTTTTAAAAAATTCTCTTCCATGCCTTCGAGATTGTAGTCACTAAGTAGTCTCACAGCTTCATACTCACACTTCTATAGACAATTTGCAAATGGCTTCCCAGCCTCTTATACATTCAAAAAACTTTGAATGTCTCTTCACAATTTGAAAATAAAAAGATATTTCCTTCTGTCCTGAAACCTGCTTCCATCCTGATTTTCCTATATTCTCTATAGTCTCATCATTTTTCCAGGCTTACCACTCAAAATTTATTTTCTAATCTCTTTTTCCCTCTCCTCCGTATTCACTTTCCAGCTAGTCAATGCTGGGAACCTTGCCATGAATTTACAATACATTGGAGGTTCCTGGGAAAGTAGAGGCTTAATACAGATTTACAGCATGTGTGACTGGATGGATGAATGGAAAGGAACAGAGAGATATTTCATAAGTAATCATAACTTTGAACAAAGGCTATGAGGGTAAGTGTGCTATAACAGGGAAATGGAATCTAATTCAGGGCAAGAGTACAAAAAGGATAGACTTCCATGATGAAGTGATTTTAGACCAATGTCTATAAGACAAGAAATTGGTAACTAATAAAAAGGAGGAGGAAAGCATTCCAGGCAGAGGAAATGGTCTGTTCTAAAATGCTGAGGTAAGAAGGAACTTGACATTATCATAAAACTGCCACATGGGCAGGGAGCATAAAGAATTGGCCAGAGTAGAGTGCTAGTCAAAGTTTTTCTTTCCCTTGTTAAAATATTTATAATTTGCTCTGTTTCATTTTTAATTGAATTTGAATGTCTTGTAACAGGAAATACAAATACCACAGGCCTCATCATATTCTATAGTTTTATGAGCAGGTGGATCACTCGTTCATGCAAACTGCCTGTTTCCATAAGTATTCGAGGTTAAAATTATGTCTTAGGGTCCATGTGATGAGATTTTATTGTAAGAGCAAAGAAAGCCATGGAAGAGTTTTAACAGGGAAGTGACACATTCTGATTTGAGTTTATAAAATACAGTAAAATTCTTTCCGAACACAGTAGGTGTAGTCCAGAATTTTTCACTACCATTAAATGTGGTGTTTTCTTATGGTGAGGTTAACGAAGTGACCTGGATGAGCCTACAAAAACAACAGGTTGTGAGTTATGGGAGTCCAGAAGAGCTGTCCAAATTCCTCCCAGTCAGGGTCTGCGTCCTGGCTTCAGCCTGGCACCACCTAGTGGCAACTGTTCATTCCACGTTAAATATTGGTAGATTAGTAGGGATGATTCTGGGCTTTGTGGTTGGAATTTCCAAGATCGCAGCAGCAATACTGAGGATCTCTTGTTTTGTTGGTACTATGTAGGGAAATTGGACTAGAAGAACAATGGTGGAGTAGAACTTTCTCATCCATTTCCCAAGACAGAAATTTCTGAAATTTCCTCAATGGGGCTTGCCTTCCCCTCTTCGCCCCCTTACCCCTAATCTCCCACCAAAGGATAAGAACTTTAGCTCACTCCTATTTGGAAATGGGAAAAGGATGGGAAATAGCAACCAGTCACCAATCAAATTATATCCAAGTTATCTTAATTACTGGTGGTGTTATGGTCTTTTAAGGTAACAGTGCAGCTGTCATGAAGAACATGGATTGTAGGTGGAAGAGAGGCTGTTTAGTTAGCAAAGCATTAGGAAGCAATCGCAATAGCTCAAATGAGAAATGGAAGTTTTTTTAGACTAAGGTGGCAGCAGCAGAAATGAGTTTAAGATACAGTTTTAAGATATTCAGGAAGCAAACCCAGCTTCATTCTGTGATTGATTGGAAATTGGGGAATAGAGAAGGAAAGTGTGAGGAAGATCCGTGATTGCCCAGGTTTCTAACATGAAAAAATTGGCAGATGGTGGCTTTGTTTGTTGAAATAGTTGAGAGGAAGAAACTTTGAGGAAAAAAATCATTATTTTTCCTCAGTTATTTTGAGCATGTTGCATTTGAAGTCCTATAAGATGTTGTATATTCATTGGTTAAACAAATAGATGTGCATATCTAGAGCTGAAACACAGTGATGTGGCTGGAGATGCAAATTTGTTTACCTATTGAGAGGTGACAGCATGCTGGCAGTCCTCACAGCCCTCGCTCGCTCTCGGCACCTCCTCTGCCTGTGCTCCCACTTTGGCGGCACTTGAGAAGCCCTTCAGCCCACCGCTGCACTGTGGGAGACCCTTTCTGGGCTGGCGAAGGCCAGAGCCGGCTCCCTCAGCTTGCAGGGAGGTGTGGGGGAGACGCGCGAGCGGCAAATAGGGCTGTGCGCGGCGCTTGCGGGCCAGCTGGACTTCCGGGTGGGCGTGGTGGGCTTGGCGGGTCCGGTACTCGGAGCAGCCGGCCCCGGGCAATGAGGGGCTTAGCATCCGGGCCAGCGGCTGCGGAGGGTGTACTGGGTCCCGCAGCAGTGCCAGCCCACTGGCGCTGCGCTCGATTTCTGATTTCTCACCGGGCCTTAGCTGTCTTCCTGCGGGGCAGGGCTCGGGAACTGCAGTCCACCATGCCTGAGCCTCCCACCCGCTCCATGGGCTCCTGTGTGGCCCGAGCCTCCCCGACGAGCGCCACCCCCTGCTCCACGGCGCCCAGTCCCATCCACCACTCAAGGGCTGAGGAGTGCGAGCGCACGGCGCGGGACTGGCAGGCAGCTCCACCTGCAGGCCCGGTGCGGGATCCACTGGGTGAAGCCAGCTGGGCTCCTGAGTCTGGTGGAGAGGTGGAGAACCTTTATGTCTAGCTCAAGGATTGTAAATACACCAATCAGCACCCTGTGTCTAGCTCAGGGTTTGTGAATGCACCAATCGACACTATATCTAGGTACTCTGGTGGGACGTGGAGAACCTTTATGTCTAGTTCAGGGATTGTAAATACACCAATTGGCACTCTGTATCTAGCACAAGGTTTGTAAACACACCAACCAGCACCCTGTGTCTAGCTCAGGGTTTGTGAATGCACTGGTCGACACTCTGTGTCTGGCTACTCTGGTGGGGCCTTGGAGAACCTTTATGTGTAGCCCAGGGATTGTAAATACACCAAAGGGCACTCTGTATCTGGCTCAGGGTTTGTAAACACACCAATCAGCTCCCTGTGTCTAGCTTGGGGTTTGTGAATGCACCAGTGGACACTCTGTGTCTAGCTACTCTAGTGGGACCCTGGAGAACCTTTGGGTCTAGCTCAGGGATTGTGAATGCACCAATCGGCACTCTATATCTAGCTCAAGGTTTGTAAAAACACCAATCGGCACTCTGTATCTAGCTCAAGGTTTGTAAACACACCAATCAGCACCCTGTGTCTAGCTCAGGGTTTGTGAATGCACCAATCAACACACTGTATCTAGCTACTCTGGTGGGGCCTTGGAGAACCTTTATGTCCACACTCTGTATCTAGCTAATCTAGTGGGGACGTGGAGAACCTTTGTGTCTAGCTCAGGGATTGTAAATGCACCAATCAGCGCCCTGTCAAAACAGACCCCTTGGCTCTACCAATCAGCAGGATGTGGGTGGGGCCAGATAAGAGAATAAAAGCAGGCTGCCCCAGGCAGCAATGGCAACCAGCTCGGGTCCACTTCCACACTGTGGAAGCTTTGTTCTTTCGCTCTTTGCAATAAATCTTGCTACAGCTCACTCTTTGGGTCCACACTGCTTTTATGAGCTGTAACACTCACTGCGAAGGTCTGCTGCTTCACTCCTGAAGCCAGCAAGACCACGAGCCCACCTGGAGGAACGAACAACTCCAGACACGCCGCCTTAAGAGCTGTAACACTCACTGCAAAGGTCTGCAGCTTCACTCCTGAGCCAGCAAGACCACGAACCCACCAGAAGGAAGAAACTCTGAACACATGTGAACATCAGAAGGAACAAACTCCGGACACGCCACCTTTAAGAACTGTAACACTCACGCCAAGGGTCTGTGGCTTCATTCTTGAAGTCAGTGAGACCAAGAACCCACCAATTCCGGACACACTATGGCTATAGAGATGGCAGCTAAAGTAGTTATATAAAGATGGATTTGGGGGAAAATAGGGTAGATTAAGAAAAAAAGCATGACTAGGACTCAAGAATGAGAAAAATGAAGAGAACATGGTATTATAGGAGTCAGAAGAAGAAAGTTTCTAAACAGAATGGGTAGCAAACTGTACTGAAAGCCATTCAAAGGTCAGGCAAGTCAGGATAGAACCATCTGACTTATTGATCTGGACAGCATTGGTGACCTTAGCAGGCATAGTTGTATGGAGGAAGTGAAAGTAAAAACCAGAACAGAGTAATTTTCTGATTTATTTAAAAAACCATCATTCTCGGCAAACTAACACAAGAAGAGAAAACCAAACACTGCATGTTCTCACTCATAAGTGGGAGTTGAACAGGGAGACCACATGGACATAGGGAGGGGAACATCACACACTGGGGCCTGTCGGGGGTGGGGGGTTAGGGGAGGGATAGCATTAGGAGAAATAATACCTAATGCAGATGGACACCATGGCATGTGTATACCTATGTAACAAGCCTGCACATTCTGCACATGTATCCCAGAACCTAAAGTATAATAAAAAAAGTTAAAAAAAAGATGAAATGCAAAATGTTTGATCGTATATACCTGAAGAGCTGTAAGCAGCAAGCCTAGATACTTCTTTCAAAAAGCTTAACTTTTGATTTTAAGATGGCAGAGATTTGAGAATATTTAAAGGGTCCACAATGAGGAAGAAAGTCAGCATAGAGGATAGAGAAAAGATTCAAAGTGTAATAATATTCTTGAGAAAATGAGAAAGGATGACATTCAGAACACAGGAGAGATAAGTCTTTGATTGGAGTAGGAAGTCTACCGTTGCGGTCAGAGGAAAAAAGGAGTGCAGATGACCAGAGTCTCAGAGATGCTGTGCTTGGCAGTTCAGAGCATTCCTGTGTGATGGCTTCTATTGATTCTTTACAGTGTCTTCATTCCCACTGCCCTCAATATTTTGGGTTTAGTCTATTTTCTTCACCTCTTATCTGCTCACCTTGCATCTGGACTCTCTTATAAATCAAATCAAATCCACAATATTCAGCACAGTTTGATAAATAAAACATCATCAAGAACTAATTTAATAATGTCGCATCTCCACTTAAACATCTTCAGTGACTACAGAGAAGGATACTGAAGAAGAAGCACTGAATAATAAGACTTAGAAACAGGCCAAAATGGAATATGTGGCCTTAGCTGAGGTTTGGAGTCATCTAAATTCCTTCATCTTCTGTTCCTGTTTAGGCAAACTTTTTTTTCTTTATACATCCTTACTTCCCTGAGCTGATGACACGTTATGTCATGACATATCATCAATCTTCAAGGTTCACTTATTTTCTTATTTCTTTCATAAGTTACACTGATGACTCCTCATACATAGGGAAGTCCCGAACCACCCATTTGGTTCATTTCATGTATTAATTTATATTGGAATTGAATTTCCCATGGCTTTGCCCAAAGCCTTCAAAGACAGTCGCCACATTTCTATTGTTTGTTATATATAAGAGAAACTAGAAGAGTACATTTTTTATTTACTTTTTATTTTATTTTATTTATTTTTTTGAGACAGACTCTCACTCTGTCACCCAGGCTGGAGTGCAGTGGCGTGAGCTTGGCTCACTGCAAGCTCCACCTTCCGGGTACACAACATTCTCCTGCCTCAGCCTCCCGAGTAGCTGGGACTACAGGCGCCCGCCACACGCCCAGCTAATTTTTTTTGTATTTTTAGTAGAGACAGGGTTTCACCATGTTAGCCAGGATGGTCTTGATCTCTTGACCTTGTGATCCGCCCGCCTCGGCCTCCCAAAGTGCTAGGATTACAGGTGTGAGCCACCACACCCAGCCAGAAGAGTACCTTTTGTATTACACATGCATAAGAATACATGTAATATTTTGCAATAGTCACAAAGACAGGAAAACAGAAAACAAAACAAGAAGTCTTCAAGAAATTACTTCTGCAACAGCATTGTTTTAAACCTCACAGCCATATTTCTATAGGAATGTTCAATGCATATTTCCTAATTCACTCCACGCATCTTTTGAGTATGTTTCCTCTTTGAGAATCAGAAGAATTAAATTGATTTTAGTCGTAGTTTGGTTCTAATAAATTGTTTGACCTTAGGCAAGTCACTTCCCCTCTGGGCCCCAGGGTTTTCACTTGCACTAGAAGGGGAATTGTCTATGAAACTCTCATTTTTCCTCTAGTTTCTGATTCCATATTTTTTTAATGATTCTGGTTGAATAGGTATTTTATATTGTAGAGATGGTTTCCATAGGGTAATGGTCCTAGAATTTAGCATTTTTTATTTGCATTGACTATAAAAGTAAAAAAAAAGAAAATGCTGAGTGATGCTTTCATTTTTGCCCTGAGCCATTTTGTCCTTATTGCGGAAATCCTATTTCCACCTTTAGACTATTGGACATGACATGGTGAAACCACAATACTCTCAACTCCTTGCTAAGAAGTGATGTTTGATGGTGATTATACAGATAGTCCCACAGTATTACCTAACAGGAAAAAAATCCGCTTTTAGATTAGGCTCTAAGGAAAAAGCAGTTCTTCCCACACAATCATAATAATGATAATGATAATATCCCTATCATTGGATAGCAAATAATGACTAAAAATGAAATCAATTATTTCATTCCTCCAACTTGTAACAATTTATATTTGTATAAGATAATCAGCTAACATTTTATAGAATTTTTTGAAAACAGCACCACTTTCAATAAAATAAATTGATAAGACTCAGTTTAATCACTGAATGAATGAATGAAATCATGGAGAATTAGAAAGAGCTAAGCCCTATTCATCAATAAATATTGAAGCAAAGACCAGGATTAGTAATTCTGTGGTCAGAAATTAAAGCCCTCAACCAAGGCAGCAACATCCCAGCTGAGAGTGAGTGACACACAGAGCAGCTCAGAAGCACCTGAAGGAAGAAAGTCAGTCTCAGAGTGACAAACATAACAATGGCCGCCTCAAAGATGTCCACAGCCTAATTCCTGGAAACTGAGACTGTGTTACCTTACATGACCAAAGAGACGTAACCTTTTACTGCTTCAGATTTTTACTCTCTAAAACAGGACTAATGATTATTTCCTTATGCCCCATATTATTCAGAAGACGGAATAAATACATAGATGTCATTCATTTCCCTCTCTCTGATTACATGCCAGTGCCCCCCATCAGCTAAACCTAACTGCAAGCCGACACGCAAGGTACCCTGTTGATAAGTCCACACAATCCATCTCCTGTTGTAAGGGTGGAGAAGGATAGAGGATGAAGAATGGATCCTGGGGGCTGAGGGATAGAGGGTAAAAGAATTTATCTGGTACACGCCTTCAAGTAGGAAGTTATTAAAGCAAAATATATTAAAACGTGGTCTTTATACTTGCTCTTCCACCTGCCTAGCTCACTCCTTCACCTTCTTCAGGTCCTTTGGGTCACCTCTTTGGTAAACCTTCTCTCATCACCCTATTTGAAATAGCAACCTGCCTTACTCCTGCCCCTGACTCTCTATCCACCCCCATCCCTCGCTTTGAGTCAGATGGTAGCACTATCATCATTAGACAAGCCTGTACACTTCACTTATTTGTTTTACTTGCCTCTCTTCCATATTCCATATGCTCTAAGAGAACAGGAAATAGTTTTTCTCTTCTCAACTTTACCATATCTTCATTGCCTGTATTAGCAATATCTAATATTTCCTTCATTCATTCAATAAGCCTATATTGAGCATCCCCAGATGCTCATCAGATCATGGGGAAACTGAAGCAAATGTCATCGTTGGGAAGAAAATGCCTGTATTAACTGTGTTTTTAAAATGGAAACCAGCAGCTTATGCATGACAAAACTGTAGTGATTTTTTTTTCTTTTTTCTGTTTTTTTTGTTTTTTTTTTTGAGTCGGAGTCTTGCTCTGTCGCCCAGGCTGGAGTGAAGCAGCACAATCTCGGCTCACTGCAACTTCCGCCTCTCGGGTGCAAGCGACATTTTTTCCCCTTTCAAATTTCTCTTGGTAGTTTTCACTAACTGAATGTTATCTCCTAAATCTCTCCTTTTCCAAACGTCACTTTCTTTTGGGCTCAAATATCCTTTTCTGTTAGGTTTCTCTTGTTTTTTCCGAAGTAATTCCTCTCTCTGACCAATATCATGTTATTGGTACCACCAGGAGTATTAAACTCCTCCCATACATGTCAGAGTTATTTGTGTACATATTTTAACAGCAAAAGTGAAACCCATGTTCTTTGAAAATAGGTATGAGATTTATGCTATTTCCATGCTCTACAGCACTGAGTGCACAGTTCCTTGCTTGTCATGTGTTGAGAGCATCAGGACTGGAGTTGGAATCCCTGCCTTCAACTCCTGCCTCCACAGTCACTTGCTGTGAGACACTGGCAGGTCATTTAAGTTCTCTAAGCTACTAAGCTATTTCATGAGTTTGCTATAAGGGTTAAATAAGATGATATATTTAAATCACTAGCTAATATATACTCAATAAAATGATTTGTGATTAATATAGTGTGTGTTTGGTGTTTGTTAAACAAATGAGTTTATAGTAAGTTTTGGGGGAATGAAACAGTGCACAATGGAATTGTTCCACGTTCTTGCTTAATGATGTATGATGTGAACCAGAAAATGACTCAGTGTTAAGAGAATAGCCTCTTGAGTCAGACTTCTAGGGATCAAATCCATCCCTTACTCCCTGTGTGAGCTTAACCAAGTATTGAACCTTTCTAGTCTTGAGTTTTCTCATCTACTTAACTTATAGAGAACAGAGGCTGGGCATAGTAAGTGATCAATAAACTAATTATAGACACTAAAAACCAAACTGAAAAAAAATTAATCTGACAGGCTGCCAGACATTCACAAATTTTAAAATTTAGTTTGCACACCAATAAAGAGATATAATTAATCTTTTCAAAGATTCTTATTGCCAGGTTCTTTTCTTTTCAAGATAGGACTAAACCACAGACATTTAGGAAAAAAAAATATTTCAAAACAAGCAACATTCCAAAAAGAAAAAATATAACTTTAAAATTCCTTTTATGTGTTTGTTAAAAGTCTCAAAGCAGCTGTTATTAAAACTTTCAACTTTCTGTCATCCAACAGTGTTATTTCACAATCATTAATAATTAATCACAGGTCTCTGATTCATTCTTGTGTACTCTAAAAATAGGACACCATGAATAGGCTTAGATCCTTAGCAACAGAATATTGAATATTCCACCAGCCTAAACTAGGTACCTAGTCACGTTTTGCAAACAGATTTGTCTCAGGATTGCTAAGTTGGAAGGTATTTAATGGCAAAGTCAGACATGTTTTTTCTACTTGCCATAAGTCAAACTGATCTCAATGAAGGCCTCACCATTTCTTCTTTCTCTTTGCCTAGTGGTGGAGGGCAAAAAGGCTTTTGCAACCATCTTGAGCCCTGGAGATGAAGGCTATCAGGCATAAAGCCTACTAAACCACCAGCAACATGGTTGGTTACTTGGTGGGTGCTTGTTTGTTTGTTTGTTTGACAGAATCTTGCTCTGTCACCCAGGCTGGAGTGCAGTGGCATGATAACAGCTCCTCCGCCTTCTGGGTTCAAGTGATTCTCCTACCTCAGCCTCCCAAGTAGCTGGAGTTACAGGTGTGCACCACCACGCCCAGCTTTTTTTTTTTGTATTTTTAGTAGAGACAGGGTTCACTATGTTTGCCAAGCTGGTCTTGAACTCCCGGACTCAAGTGATCCATTCGCCTTAGCCTCCCAAATTGCTAGGATTACAGGCGTGAGCCACTGCACCCAGCCTGATGGGTGTTTTTCATGTCCACCATGTGACAGATATTTGCACATGTTCTGATGAATGAGGAAATACCATAGATAAAGATAGCATCTAATCTCTTAAAAAATTTTAAGGTTAATGTGTTCAATAAACAGTGAAAGACACTGTTATATACACTTTACAAATATAAGTTCATTTAATCTTCACTGTAACACCATGGGGTAACTGATGTAAGCGTTAAGTATCTATCCAAGAATTATACACCCAATAAGGGGAGGCTCCAGTATTCAAACCGAGGAAGTCTGGGTCCTATATCCTGGCCTAAGCCCTAGGCAACCCAGCAGATCAGTAAACCACAGACGTGGTTAACAAGTCTGTATATACCTCCTGGATTAACAGCAGGACACATATGAGGATGGACAAATGTGGATTTAGTATGAATGTGTATGTGTGTGTGTTCCTTAGCTTAGCATTCAAAATACTCAATTCACCAAGTAATATCCTATCCATGGGTTTCACTAATACGAAATAATAATCAGAAGATGGTAGAGATGTGCATAAATGTATATATTGGAGCCTAATACAAAACAGCAGAGGCAACAAGTGAAGGTCTTTGACACTTTGTACAAGTAGTCCTGGACTTACCCAAAAGTAAGAAAGCACATTCCCCTTTTCTCCCCCCATCAAAAACCAGTCCCTCTCTTCCTTTCTCAGATGGATAGATGGATATTGATAGATAGCCCCACTTCCTCATTCCCCTCAAATTCCTCTTTTATTATTTGTCTCTCACCCAAACTAGATAACTTCAAGCCTGAACCCATGAATGTCTCTCTGGGCACTTGCAGTGTCCAATACAATAGCCATGGACTACATGTGGCCACTTAATTTAAATATACACTAATTAAAATAAGCAAATTTAAAATTTAGTTCCTCAGTCCATTCTCCACATATGGCTGGTGGCTAATACTGGACAGTCCAGATATGGAACATGCTCATCATCACAGAAAGTTCTGCTCTGAAGAGTGATAGGAGCCACTGCTGGTTCTGTCCCCTGAAAGTGGCACTGATTCCTCTTTTTGAGTTCCTCTGTTTTTGTGTCATCACAGAACTACACAATTAAATTTAAGAAAACCATCTACTATAAACATAGAAGTTATTTGGCAACATTTACTTTATCACACACTTCCCTCAGTCTGCCAACAATCTTTGATCAAAATCATTGGCAAGTTTCCACGCATTTTTCAAGTTTTTTTCTTACATGACATCCTTCCAAGTAGCTAAAAGAAGACAGCTTAATATATGTGAATTTTTTTAATCAAAGAAATACAACTACATAGCTTATTCGATTCTTTACCTAAAATTTTTTATCTCACCTCATGAATTATTAAGAGACAATCATCTTTACCACACTGTTTTCTATCCTGATATGGGCTCACCTCACTTTATCCTCTCAGAATTGTATCCAAGTGAATTAAAAAATTTCTGTATTCGGTTTCTGTAATATTATATCACTGATAGACTATCAGCAATTAAGCCATTGAGTCAGCAACTAAAGAAGTTTAGACAAGGAAAACATGATTATAATTATTTTGTTCTAAATATTAGAATAGCTCCTCCATAATCTCTTTTGCTAAACAAGGTGAATTATAATACCTATTAATTCATTTAGCCATTAGCTACTTAGTTATAATTTACTACAAGCCTGATACTGTAATAAAGGTGCCCCCAAAGTTCTTACAATATAATGGGCTCAAACTACCGAAATAAAAAAGTGGTGTTCGTTGCCCTTCAACATCCCACAGGGTGATGGTGACTACCTAAATTTAAATCTCTGTTCACATTCTCCAAAACAAACCCACACTGATCCAAAAAGAGAGCAAATAAAACTACCTATAATCCATGTCTGCAGTGTACTTGGGAAATAGACTGTGTGCCACACTCCAGTTTACATGTGAGGAGAGACTCAGCAAAGTTGTGGGGCCACGCCGGGGCCCATGAGAAGAGGGTGGTGGGACTTAGTGGCAGCAGAACCCAGAAAAACAAAAAGTGACTCCCAGAAGGAGGAAATTCTGCCTGGAGTGGAGAAATACTGAAAACAAGGATGCAACCTAGTGAATCAGAACCCTGGCTCCTGGAGAAGTGAAAGGAAGGGACAAAAACGTGTGCAGTGCCAGAGGTGGCAGTCTTAGGAAGATATGGCCTGGGAGGGACAGGGAGGTGGAGCCCTTGGAGACTTAGTGGTGAAGAGAAAGTAGAAGGAAGTGTTAGAAATGAAGGAAGATGAAGAAGAAACCAAAGAGAATCAGAACTGGAAGATATACATCAACTTTCCTCTGCAAAATGTCCCATCTATCAAAGAAACTGTACTTCACTGTACAGTAGGATAAGGCATTCTCAAACCAAGAATCCCATTAAACCACCCAAGTCTCTCACTCCTAAACATAGAGAGTCAAGGTGATAGAAGAAAAATTTAAATATGCAACAACCCAAGAATACAGTCCTCGTGAGAGTCCTTCTCTAGGAATCTGCTAGAGAGTTTCATCCTATCATTTATGAATGGGGAAACCAGAAAAAAGAAAGCCATCTGGTAGCACTGAATATATTTAATAAATATATTAAATTGTAGATCTAAGACTAGAAGAAAGTGGGAAAAGAGGTAAAAGAATAATATGTAATGTATGTATTCTGACAAAGTAAAAAAATACACAACTACAAAATGGGAGCATAAAAGAGAAAGAAAGGAAAAGTGAAATATACATACTGAATATCATATAATGATAAAAGAAAATCATTTTAAACTTACCAACCAAACAGTAGAAGCCTAAATAAGGCATAAAGAGACTAACAGCAATATAAAAGGTATTAGTAGAAAAGTAACCACTAGAAAAATACAAACTTTCCTAAATATCAAATTAAATACTGCACCCTCTCCCCATCTCAAAAAAAAAAAACAAAAAAACAAAAAACACCAAGGAAACAAACCACATGGAGAAACATAGTAACTATAACATATATAGTAAATATAAAAAACAATATGACACATTGAGACCAAACATATTACTCATATTAATATATGTATATGAGCTTAACTTACCTATTAAAGAGATTTTCAGATTGGGTCACAAAGTAAAACCCAACTCTATACTACATGCTATAGACACACTTAAAGAGATTCAAGAATGCTAAAAATAAATGTATGGACAAGTTATACTAAACAAATGGAGGCGGTAAAACGGCAGGGTTAATGAGCTTGATATTGAACAAAGTATAAATCATGTCCAAAAGTATTAAATGAGACAAGGCGGAACATGTTAAAATGAAAAAGATCAATTGTTCAAAAAGAAAATGGAGTTTTTTAAATAGCCATGAATACAACCACCACCTTTACAAAGCAGAAACCACAGGAAATTCCAAGAGAAATGGTCGAAAACAAACCAATAATATGAAACTTGAATGTATCATTCCCTGGCCAAGAAAATCAAGTGGACAAAAAACAAGGAAGGGTATAAAATACTTATCACTTAGCAAATAAGGTAGATTTTATGAATATATTTTGAATTTTATTACCAATAATATTTTACATACCTCCTTCTCAAGGTCATACAGAATACTTGCATAAATTGACCACATATAATATCACATAGAAATCTTCAATAATTTCCATAAAGTAGAAATAATTCAAACCACATTTTCTGGTCAGAGTACAATATAAACAGAAATTAATAAGAAAAACAAACGAAAACAAAACAAAATAGCTTTTCCAGCTGAAAAATGTAAAAACTCTTTACTAAAAAACCCTTTGGTAAAAAGGGAAATACTAAATGAAATTGCAGATTTCTTTATGTAACAATGAAAAAAATATTACATCTCAGAATATATGGGTTATAATCAAAGCCATAACCACAGGGAAATTTATAGTCTTAACATTTGTATCGATAAAAATAAATGAATTAAAATTTCGCCCAAAATCCTAGGAAAAACAATGTAAACCATAAGAAAGTGCAAGAAAAAATGGTAATAATGAAAGCAGAAATTAATTATTAGAAAAAATAGAATTAAGAAATTAAAATGTTCGTTCTTTCAGGGGTAAATCACTTGGTAAATTATGTGGGGATAAGAAGGAGAGAAACCTAAATACACACAATAGAAAATAAACAGAGGAAATTAAAAGAGAGAACATCAAAATGTTTTAAGAAACTATTTTGTACAACTCTATGAAAATAATATAGCGATAAAATAGGAATTTCCCAGTAAATACAATTGATCAAAATTGATCCCATTAAATATAAGTAGCTTAAGTAGACTAATTTTCTTAGGAATAAAATCTATGAAAAAAAGTCACTTCACTAAAATGTCAACAGGCCCAGATAGCTGCACATGGGAATTCTATCAAACCCTC
The DNA here is from genome assembly GCF_009828535.3 of Hylobates moloch. Taxonomy (NCBI): domain Eukaryota; kingdom Metazoa; phylum Chordata; class Mammalia; order Primates; family Hylobatidae; genus Hylobates; species Hylobates moloch. The sequence goes on from NW_026652276.1 coordinate 77,595,080, forward strand.
AAATACCAGATAATCCTAATTCTGCTTAGGTCGTTCCAAAACATAGAAAAAGAAAGAACACTTCGAAACGTTAAGTATAACGTTGCTAATTAAACCTAATGAAGATGATACCAGAGAACCACGGATGGTTTCGGGATGAAACTCTTCCACCTCAGATCATCAGGCATTAGTTGGATTCTCATAAGGAGGGCGCAGCCTAGATCCCTGACATGCGCAGTTCACAATAGGGTTCGTGCTCCTGTGAGAATCTATGCCAAGGCTGATCTGACAGGAGGCATCTGACAGGAGGCAGAGCTCAGGCGGTAAGTTATCTGGACCGGGCTCACTTCCTGCTGTGCCGCCCAGTTCCTAACAGGCCACGGACCAGTACCGGTACGCAGCCTGGGATTGGAGACTCCTGTTATTGAAAGATCAATCTAGTGATATATAATAATGTAACTGGCTATTTCAGTATCCTAGAGACCCCTGCTACTCAAAGTATGGGCAGCAGAACAACAGCATCAGCATCACCTGAGACCTTGTTAAAACACCATCTCTCGACTAGGTGAGGTGACTCACTCCTGTAATCCCAACACTTTGGGAGGCCAAGTCCCGCCCCACTCCCCACGTCACTTGAGGTCAGGAGTTCAAGGCCAGTCTAGTCAACATGGTGAAAACCCGTCTCTACTAAAAATACAAAAATTAGCTGGGTGTGGTGGCACACACCTGTAATCCCAGCTACGCAGGAAGCTGAGGCAGGAGAATCGCTTGAACCCGGGAGGTGGAGGCTGCAGTGAGTGAGCAGAAATAGCGTCACTGCACTCCAGCCTGGAGTCTCTGTCTCAAAAAAACAAAAACAAAACCTAGCATCTCTCAGGCACCACCTCAGACCCATGGGATCAGAATCTCCAGTACAACATGATCTTCAGGGGATTCAGGTGCACATTAAAATATGAGAAGCAATAGCCTAGGTATCATAAGATAGCATCTGAAAAATAAAAGGTGGATGCAAGAGAAATTGTGCTTCAAAAAGTGTTAAAGATCAGAGAAGACAATAAGGTTTCAAGATCCCATTACTGAGGGTATGTGAAAACCGGCCCCCCCAAAAAAAACAGATTCATAATGAGTTTCACTATAGTTACTGGCTTACAGCTACCTTACTGCTTATTTTCAAAATAATTGAAATTGTTAAATCATAGTAATATTTCAATTTGGAAAAAAAATCAATAGAAATCCTGCTATTATTCCTTGAACTCTCAAAAATTCTAGCTGGCTTATGTTTTTAATGAAGCCATCCATCTGATTTTCCATTTTCTTTCTTACAATATGGTAGATTTAGAGCCTTTTCCCAAAGTTCCCTTTGTCACTAACCTGGGCATTTCTCCAAGCCCAAAGAGAGTAGTGAAAATTAGAGGCTCTTCCTACATACTTTTCTTTTTTAAGCAACTAGATCTGGTTTCCACATTAGCAAGCCTCAACCTTTCCCTATTTGTAGGTTTTCTTGTGTGCGTGTGTGTTTTTTTTAAATGCAATCGCCTCCACATCCTGATCAAAACAGAAAGCTTTCAGAAGCTAAACTCATTAATGTGTGATTGAAGGTGTTGTTTTAAATAGTTTATTAATTCCTTACCAAATATGCTTGGAGTTTTATAAATATCATGCTGGAATTAGAGATATGAAAGCATCTTAAACACATCTTAAAAATGCCAGCAATCACTAATGTGGTATTGTCAATCTGGTTAATAAGACAGAAATAATATGAAGAATATATAATGAATTAAATAGAAACAGAAACTATATTCATGTTGAAAGTGAGCTCCTCTGTGTAACACAAATGCACCACCATTACTCTCAGAATGCATTACCTTTATAAGAAAGTTAAAACTGAGAATATTTAGTTGATTTTAGTAATATTCCAGTTCACCCCAATAACAACAAAAAATTGATATCGAATACTAACAATTAAATATCTAATTAAAAATGAATGGTAAACAAAAATCAATGTTTAGAAGTATCTAAGCATTTTTTAAAATGCCTCTCAGAAGAAAAATACACAGCCTAATAATTTTTTAATTGACATTTCAAAAATTACATAGTCTCTCCCTTTGAGCTCTTAATCTCATATTTAAAATTTCTAGTCTTTTTCTCTGAAGCTTGTCTATTGCTTCCACACTCATCTCAGGCCTCCCATGTGTATGTTCTTTTCTAATTCTATGTTTGTGGTCCAGAGAAATATATTTTCATGTGTATCTCTAATTGAAAACTTAATTTCCAAATTTTCTAGTTTTAAAACCTCAGATAAAAATAAGAGTGTATAAAACAAAAATCCCTGAGTGCATAGACAGCATTCAGGGATTTTGCTGGTCTTTGCGATTTTTCTACATAATTTTATTACATATCTGAATAAAATAGGACATATGCTCTTTTCTCCCTGATGAGTTGAAATGCACAGAATCTTTCTTCATCCCATGCTCATAAATTTTTTCTCAAAAGTGTATCTGTGCACATTCCTTTAGGATATATTGGTTCAGAGCAATTATGAAGACTACATGGAATATCTCACTTTCCCTTATGCTGATTGTTCAGATTTTAAATTGCTTTTTGGACTATGTTAATGTCTCTGCTTCACAAAAATCTTTGTGGTATGATCTTAGAGATGGAAACTAACAATTCAAACATCTGTATTAGACCTGCAGTCTTCTTACAGAATGACAGAGACTATTCAGGAAATAGCTTTAAAATCACAGACAATTGTTACCAGAATAGACTCTGGTTCCAAATTATGCAAAATAATTAACTACACAATATGAAAATCTCAGTGGATTCCAGAAGTTATAATCGGTCAAGGCAAAGAAAAAAATAAATGAGGCAATATTTCCTGGATAAGAGTCTGGGACTTGCCTGCAAGATAATTAATTTTCAATTAAACAAAGGCAAAGCAATGCTATTGAAATGAAACTAGGTGAATAAGAAAAGATTTCCAAGGTGTGCATTTATGCTAAAATAGTTTATGGTCTTGAAGAATAGGTCAATTATGAATGGGTCATTTTGTATGGTCCAAGATGTAGATATTTCATAAATAAATAATTCGTTATCAGTCTCAGTGGAATGGATCTATATAGAAGTCATTTTCACTCTCTCCTCTTATATCAAATGACATATTAATCTCTACAACTCTGTGCTTAAAATGAAATATACATGGTTTTACTCCCATATCAGAACAACATGAAACTTTCCTAGTAGGTTTAATTTCCTTGGTTCCCCCACTTTAAAGATTCTGTTTCAGTAAATTATGGTGATATAAATTCCTAGTTTGGGTTGTTCTTATTTATTTTTCCTACAAAATTGCCTGTGGAAATTGTCTGGTGTAGAGAGACTTTCAGCATGCCTCCTTAGTGGAAATAAGCATGCCCCTTTTCAGTTCTGCCATACATGCTTTTTAGGGCAGAAATGAACTTTGAACAAATTTCATTTCTAGCAAATGTAATATCCCTCAAAATATATTTTAGCACACCAAAAGAGTTATATTCAAATAAATGGCATTTTAAAATCTTGAAGATCAGATAATCTGCCTACTATTTAAACTATTCCATACAATCGAAAAAGAAAGTTCTCTAATTATTTCATAAAATTATGACAGTCCAAATTTTAAAATCCTGACAAAATATTTTGTAAATTTATAGATAAATTAGCTTATGAATACAGATGCAAAATTATAAATGATGCAGTAACAAGTCAATTCAGCAGTTATGTTAAAATAATAATATGATAACAAAAGAGAATTTTCATTAGGAATAAAAATATTGTTCATCATTGGAATATACAATAGACATATAACATAAATATAAGCAAAAAGTCATATGATTCTATAATTAGGCATCCAAAAGTCCATTGAAAAAATCCAACAGTTAGCCCTGTGTAAGAAACTCTAAGTAAAACATGACTAGAAGGAAAATAAGTATGCTAAAGAATATCTGACATAAACAAACTGGCAGGGCATAGTGGCTGTAATCCCAGCTACTCAGTAGGCTGAGATGGGAGTATCCCTTGAGGTCACGAGTTCAAGACCAAACTGTGCAAAATAACAAGACCCCTATCTCTAACATGATTTTTTTTTTTAATTAGCTGAGTGTGGTGGCATATACCTGTTGTCCCAGCTAATCAGGAGGCTGAGGCAGGATGATTGCTTGAGTCCAGAAGTTTGAGGCTGCAGTGAGCTATGTTTGTGCCACTGCACTCCAGTCTGGGCAACAGAGCAAGACCCCTTCTCTAAAAAAATAAAAAGTAGCAAAGGCAGAAAGGTAAAATACTGATATGGTTTGGCTGTGTCCCCACCCAAATCTCATCTTGAATTGTAACTCCCACAATTCTCAGGTGTCATGGGAGGAACCCAAGGGAGGTGATTGAATTATGGGGGTGGGTCTTTCCTGGGCTGTTGTCCTGATAGTGAGTGAGTCTCACAAGATCTGATGGTTTTAAAAAGAGGAGTTCCCCCGCACAAACTCTATCTTTGTGCCTGCTGCCAACCATGTAGGAGGTGACTTGTTCCTCCTTGCCTTCCACCATGATTGTAAGACCTCCCCAGCCATGTGGAACTGTAAGTCCATTAAACCTCTTTCTTTTGTAAACTGCCCAGTCTCGAGTATGTCTTCATCAGCAGCATGAAAACGGACTAATACAAATACTGAAGAAATTTTTGTTCAAATCCAGAACAATGTAGGGATACCCACTCAGACTATGGTTATTCAATATTCTTTTGGAGTTTCTAGCAATCGCAATACTATAAAAAATAAAATATTTGCTATGAATGTTGGAAAAGAAGAAACAAAATCATCTGTATTTTCAGATATAATTATAATGTGGCTAGAAAACTGAAGAGACTCTATTGAAACACTAATAGAATTAATAAGAAATTTTAATAAGGGCTGCCTATGAGATAAATATACCAAAATCAGTAGTTTAACTTTTCATCAATACAGCTAGAAATGGAAATAAAATCAAAACTTTCATATAACAATAAAAGGTTGACATTCCTGGAACATGCAGGGGATATACAAAGAAAACAATAATATATTATTAAATAGAGAGGCACAAAATGATACTGAATGGGAAGACACCATATTATATTCATATTTTAACCATTCCAAATTAATATACAGATTTAATATAATTCCACAGCCATTAAAACTTGCTGTGAAGCTGTCAGAATACCATAGCACTGGCACATGAATAAGCAAATCTAGAGAACAGAGCAGGGAATCCAGAATTACATCCAAGTACACATGAGAGCTTTTTATATGACAAAATGAGCTTTTAATTCAGTACGTCTCCATTAAAAACCCCCTGTAAAAATACAAATTTAGACTATTTATACATTTTTTTAAAGTCCAGGTGAATTAAATATTTTTAAATAAACCTATAAAAATTCCAGAAGGAAGCCCTTGGTGAAGATCTTCTCACTTAAGAAAGACAGAAAACAAACCATGGATATGGAAGTATATCTGGCTATGTAAACCATAAGCAGAAAGACAAACTAAAGACTGGAAAAAATATTTACAGTATATATAATATCCAAAAGTTCATCATTTTAAAATGGACATATGCAAAGGCTAAGAATTGCCAATTCATAGTAGAGGGTATGCAGACTCATCATTTGAAAAGATGCAAGTAGAATTCTTTTTTCTTCTTCCAACAAAATCTAGATAATCCAAATTAAACAAAAATAGCATCATTTTTAGCCTTCAGATGATCAACAATAGAAAACAAAATATTAATTCAGTGCTGGCAAGAATACAGGGAAATAGGCACTGTTATCATTCTAAATCACCATAAATATTTTAGAAAGAAATTAGCAGTTATCTATTAAAATGAAAACTGCATATACCTTTGATCCAGAAATTCTATTTTAAAAAATGTATCTGACAGAAAAAAAAACAAAAGCATCAGCATATAATGATACTTCTACAATGATGTTTACTGAAATACTATTTATAGTGACAAAAATAAAAACTGAAGACATTCAGATGTCTATTAGCAAAGAAACACATCTGAATAATGCATATTTTATTTTACTTTTTTCAGGCAACAAAACTTACATACATTTATTTTTGTTTATATATGTTTGTGTGTGCCAAAAAGGATGATAGAAGGATGTTCAGTGCATATTAAATTGGTTACTCAGGAGGGTGAGGGGGTAAGGGGATACTACTAGTTTTTCCTATATTTATCCTGGTAATGTCTCACTTGTTAAAAGGAACATATACTGCAGAATCATGAAAATTCACGCCTAGAATAGACTTTAAAGATATCTTGTCCACTCATCTCATTTTGCAAACCAGTAAACTAAGCCCAATATTAAGATACCCAAGGTTATGCATCCATGGCTCAAAATTAAGAGTTTTCGACTCTCAGATCAGCATTCTTCCAATTCAAAATATAAAATCAAATTCTGAAAATAAGTAGCAGCTAACTCTATAGTAAACTCCTACTTGAGCCTAATAATTTATGTACTGAATGCTTCTCTTTCAGTCTGTGTGGTTTACATGCACATATATACATATCCTTTCCCTAAAAGTTTTGTCTAGCATATGATGTGTTTAAATTCAAATGAATTAATTTTTAAAATCAGTACCTCTTCAGGTAAATGAAGCTAGCTCTGTTGTCAAAAGATCAAAGACAAACTACATATTTAAACATTATATATTCAAATTATTAACAACTGTTATGACACAGGCACCAAACAATCAGCCCTCAGACACTGGCCCAATCAAAATAGGCAACAGCCATTCTGGTGTAAACATCTGTGGGAAATAAAAATGTCAGCTTAGGCCAGGCTTGATGGCTCACGCCTGTAATCCCAGCACTTTGGGAGTCCGAGGCGGGCGGATCACCTGAGATTGGGAGTCCAAGACCAGCCTGACCAACATGGAGAAACCCCGTCTCTACTAAAAATACAAAATTAGCTGGGCGTGGTGCTGCATGCCTGTAATCCCAGCTACTCGGGAGGCTGAGTCAGAAGAATTGCTTGATCCCAGGAGGCAGAGGTTGTGGAGAGCTGAGATCGTACCATTGCACTCCAGCCTGGGCAACAGGAGTGAAACTCTGTCTCAAAAAAAAAAAAAAAAAAAAAAGTCAGCCCTGCCTAAAGCTTAAATATGCTGTCATATCTTCAAAAAGATTAGAATATCTTACCTGAAAATCTCATACTATACTAAACTCAATTTCCTACTAATGAACTGTTTGACAAATACATTTTCATTTTTACTATGGGCCTCGTTGTTAATGAATATGACATTATAATATTAATCTGACATAATACTGACATCATAGTTTAACTGATTTGTATAATAAATGGTTTTTTCACATATAGAACAAGAAATATATACATTCACTCCACAGGTATTTACTGAATGCCTTCTACCTCAGGTATTTCCCTAAATGCTGGGTGTGCTTCAAAACAGATTTAATTCTTGCTTTCATGGAGTTCATGATCTATGAGTGAGACAGACATTAATCAAGTAAACAGGTGATAATTATGAATTGTGAACAGAACAAGGTGCTATAAAGTAGAATCACGGCGTGAGGGGTGTTCAGTCTATAAATTAGATGGTCAGAAATGGCCTCTCTGGTGAACATGACATTTTCATTTGATCGGATTAAGAAGTCAACCTTGTGAAAGTAGGGAACAAGTTCTCCAGCCAGAGCAAGCTGTTTCTTACTAATGCGACTGGCTTGTTTTATCAAAATGAGTCATAATGTTTGATTGGTACTTCATTAGTACTCAATACATATTTACTTATTGAATCTAATGATCAGACTCTGCATGCTATTCTATCTCTCTTATAAAAGGGCTTCGGGTACAATTAAGCACTTTAAGAAACAACAAAATATTTTGAAAATAAGTTCCACATATTTATTTGCCACTAACACACTGACTGTAAAAGATATGAAGCATATATACAAAAATTAACATAACCAAATATATATGCAATTAACCTTTTATAGAGCTGTGTCTTTGTGGTTTCCATCTTTTCTCCCCCCGCCTCTGAAAATGTTTACAATTTGTAATCTCCCTCTCAGTACTGCCTGTAATGATATGGAATGATACCCATCCGGAGGAAGGGGTTGTAAGCGGTCACAGAGGTTTGCATTAGAAGGAGTAAAGTTTGAAAACCTTCCCCAGACATTCAGTTATGCCCTATTCTAGGGCATATCCTTCCCCTCTTCATTTAGGAATTATTCTGGTCTTTTTAGATGTCATACTTCCATAAACCTGCAGACTATATTCATTCATCTCCACTAGCGAAAAGTTCCACATTTTATATTAATTTTTTTTTTTTTTTTTTTTTTTTTTTTTTTTTTTAGAGATAGGGTCTTGTTTTGTCACCCAGTCTGGAGTGCAGTGGTACAATCACAGCTCACTGTAACCTCAAACTCCTGGGGCCAAAAATGATCCTCCCACCTCAGCCTCCCAAGGAATTGGGACTGCAGGTGCACACTAACATGCCCGGCTAATTTTCTAACTTTTTATAGAGACAGGGTCTTCCTATGTTGCCCAGGCAGGTCTCAAACTTCTCTCCTCAAGGGATCCTCCCACCTTGGACTCCCAAAGCACTGGCATTACAGGTGTGAGCTACCACACCCAGCTTACATTAATTTCTTCAAATAAAAACACAGTTTTATAGGAAAAAAAATTATCGTGGGGTTTTATTGATATAGGAGTTCAGAAGAAATTAGGCAGATAGTGAGGGTATAGGAGTCCTTGGTAAGGTTTTCCTTTTAATTAAAAGCAGCCCTCAAATCATTTCTTTTCCTAACAAACAGCAGACTGTAAAATGAAGTTGCAGACATAGGCAAGCAAGGTGGAAGCCTGCACAGGCAAATGCCTGAAGTTGTGCCAATAGGAAAATACTACCTGGAACTACGTGTTCAAAACGAGAGCTCTATCTTCCCTTCTCTTTGCCAGCCACATGTACAGTAAGGAATAGACAAGATGGCGCTGAGCAAGTGGAAAGTCCATTTGCATAAGATTAGGATGGGGCAACCAGCCTTCCCCGAGCTGTGTAAACTTCACACCTGATCAAACCAATCTGTGGCCCCCACGTAAATCAGACACTGACTCCTCAAGCCTGCCTCCCTGCTGCTGCCGGCTTTTCCCTTTTGGTCACTCTCTGTCTCTCTCTGTCTCTGACTCTGTCTCTGTGTCTCTCTCCCCTCCCCCTCTCACCTCTCTCTTCTGTCTCTCTCCTCTCTCTTCTCTCTCTCTCACAAGAGATTGCATTATCATCCAATGTCGTTCAAGAAGCAGAACGTTTATTGTGTACCTTTTACAAGTTCAGCACTGTGCTAGCCTCTGTGGGGATTCCCAAAGCAGAAAGTAGACGGGTGCCATAGGATGCGCAGAAGGAAGCGCTGGTGTAGGTGTGGTCCACAGATGACGGGAAGGGAAACGGAGCTTGCATCGGTGTCATTACCGACAGGTTTGTGATATGTATACATTTCTGGATGCGGTATGGTTAAACAGGGGCATTTAAAAGAGCCCCCACCCCAGAGGGTGAAAATATAGACCAAAAAAAAAGTTCATTAAAAAGCAAATTTTCACTAGTGGCTCTGTAACTATGAATTTCAATTTTAAATTTCCTGATAACTTTTCAACCACGAAGACTGAGAGCCTGGCCAAATTATTTGGTTCTCTGCCCAACGATTGGTAATAGAGTCACGTAGAATAATTTTTTCTCCTCTTTAAAGATGAATCAGAGGATGCTGGGTTTCACTGAACATTTCTGAAGATTTTCCACCTCTCAAAGCCCTCCAGGCACAGCTCAGCATTTTGTAGACCAGCAGTAAATCTTAAAAGAAGTAAAATGCTGCCCTCTCGTGGCCCATATGCAAAACTGATGAAAACAGTATTGTTCCTTCCTGTTACTGAAAAGCAGCCAAGTCCAAAGCAGAGAGCAGTATTTAGATTTCAAATGAGTTTGCAAATAAAAAGACTAGAGTACCTTAAAATGACGTAAGTAAACCTTTCAGGAAATAAAATTTTAAATCAGATCAGATCAAAGTGTTCCAAAATGGGGCTTAATACTGTAATTACCACCATGACTCTGCATATATGCAGATTTTCCCCCAAGGAGTTCAAACTTTGACTCAAAATCCAGTAATCTTGAATCCTGGTCTAATCCTTACCATCTAAAGAAAGCACACTTATTTAGAGTAATTGTTCAATAGAAAATTTATCAGGTCCTTCCTCATCCTGCCCCCAGCCGGGTGTGTTCTCTTCCTGCTCTGAATTCCAATAAGACAAAATGCTGCATGTATATGGGTCTCTTTTTCTGTCGGCAAGTAATAGTTTTAGAACCTTTGTGGCCTCTAAGATGGGCATGACACATGGTGCATGCTTAAGAAATGTTTGAATAAATGAATGAATAAATAGGAATTAAATGATGAATAAATGTATAGCTATGATAAATATTCCCTATTTCCTTTATTTAAGAAAAAAAAAATACTATTTGTTGCGCAAATACCAATGCCTGCAAGTCTTGTTGCACTGGCTCAGAGGCCATGCAATATATCTTTGAAAACAGTCAGGAAGGCAAGAGTGCCTCCAAATCAAGCCTGGGTGCATTGCTGTATTTTGTCAACATCAGGAATGGGCACTCTGGCTCTGGCTACTCCTGGATAGGCCCTACAAGGATTATACAGGTTCTGACACATAAAAGCAGGGGAGAAGAATACCTGAGAAGCAGATTAAGGCAGGGTTCCTCACTCCACTGCCCACAAGAAATTCTCTTCAGTGGGCCACAGAGCTAAATGTACAAGCCAAATGCTTCCTGAAAGGTTGGTGCAGATGTAGTAAACAATAGCCTATGTAAGCATCACTGAACCACATCAGTCTAGCAGTTTCTGTTTCTGATTCACGCACTGTTCCCAGGTCAGGTGCTCTGTGAGTGCTAGCTGGGAGTGGTGGTGATGGTGGTGGTTGAGCTATAACAACACATAATAATATTAGATGCCTATTAGGTTCAGGCTCTAAATGACTTCCGCTTGCCCTTGGACAAGCAAGCCGGGAGTGTGTGAATGTCAGCAGTGGGTATTTATACTTGGCTCCAAACTTCTCCAGACAAGTTCTTACTTGTTCCCCTCCACCAGTGGTTGCTTGAGCCTTTCTGCTATTTAGCCTCATTCCTTTAAACTGTGAACCCAGACTCCTATTTTGAGTCCTTTTATGGATAACTTGATTCAGTCACAATGCAACAGACTCCAGGACAACTCTTTTTCGTCTCCATCTCTGGCTCCCAGCACCACAGTGTAAATTAAAAAAAAAAAAAAAAAAAAAAAGTCTCCCTGCTGTGAGCTTCTTGGGCACTGTGACAGCTGAAGGACAAGCCTGCCTTTCAGCTGGGATTCCATTTCCCTAGAGAGTATTAGGTATTGGATGAGATAGGAGATGAGAGGTAAAAATGAGCAGTGGTGCGCACACACACACACACACACACACACACACACACACACACAAACGCTTCTAATTGCCAAACTTCTCTAAAGGATGCTTGAGACCTGTCCCACTTTCTTTAGCATTTACTAATTCCCTGACTTCCTCTGACCACAATACCCAGGCCTCTCTCTTATGGAGCTCTAGTGGCCCCCTTGCTGAACATCATGGTCTTCTCTCAGTTCTTATTCTCTTTGATATCTTGCCAACATCTGACTTTTCAGACATCCTCAACTGCCTGTTCCTGGAACAGTCTTCTAATTTTCCTCCCAAGACTAATCACAGGTTAGTAAGAATCCAAGCAACTTTTATTTATTTCATTTATTTATTTATTTTTTGAGACAGAGTCTTGCTCTGTTGCTCAGGCTGCAGTGCAGTGGTGTGATCATGACTCACTGCAGCCTCAAATTCCTGGGCTCCAGCAATCCTTCCATCTCAGCCTCCCAAGTAGCTGGGACTAAGGTTATGTGCCACCATACCCAACTTTTTTTTTCTTTTTTCTTTTTTTTTTTGTAAAGGCAGGGTCTTAATATATTGCCTAGGCTGGTCTCAAACTCCTGGGCTCAATCAGTCCTGCCACCTCGGCCTCCCAAAGCACTGGGATTACAGGTGGGACCACTACACACAGCCCATTTCTTTTAAAGTGTCCCAACATTTCAGTATGTTTTAAATATTTATTGCTTCTAAATTAAAAGTTTAATACATATTCACAAAATAATAGAGACATGATCTCATTTAGAGATCCAAATGTGAAGCCTGTGTGACTGTGAAGGCCCACTGTGATGGGGCCATTGTAATAGGTTTCCCTTACCTCTCTACCTGGCTTTCACATCTCCTTCAATAACTCTCTGCCCCTTCTTGCTGCAAGACTGGGTCCTCAATCCCAATCTCTCTCCACTTACTTCCCCTTTTCTGCCTACCAATCCTGCCTTCTAGCTCCAGATTTTTTTTTTTTTTTTTAGACAGAGTTTCACTCTTTTGCCCAGGCTGGAGTGAAGTGGGTGATCTCAGCTCACTGCAACCTCCACCCCTCAGGTTCAAGCAATTCTCCTGCCTCAGTCCCCCGATTAGCTGGGATTACAGGAGCCCACCACCACGCCCAGCTAATTTTTTGTATTTTTAGTAGAGATGGGGTTTCATCATGTTGGCCAGGCTGGTCTCGAACTCCTGACCTCAGGTGATCCACCTGCCTCGGCCTCCCAAAGTGCTAGGATTACAAGCATGAGCCACCACGCCTGGCCTAGTTGTCACTTTTATACTAATGACTACTCAATTGATGTACCAAACCAAACCTCTCATCCAAGCCTGAATTCCAATACCTCTAGTTGTCTACAGAATATCTAAATCTTACCATTTGCAAACTGAACACATCACCCTCCCTCTGGTTGGCAAACTGGCTTTTCTCTTTCTCCTATCTCAAACCTTACCTCAGCAGAAACCAAGGGTTCCATATAAGGCTATCTGTAGAGAAGAGGGTGCTCATCCTCTTTCAGCTTTCAGAATTATGATGGGTATGGTGGTCTGAGACAGAGAAATCAATTTGAAGGAATTTGACAGAATATTATAGCTAGTTATAATGGGATGGATAGTAAGCTGTTAGACCTTTCCAGAAAAGAAGTTCTTGAAGTAAAAGGCAGAGTTCCGACCTTTTATACAAAAACTGGTGCAGTGGTTACGGGTGGAGGGGCAGCTGTTAAGGATGTCCAGTTTAGACATCTCTTAGCAAACTAAGAAGCTATCTCCTTCATGCCTATACCCAAGACCCATTTGTTAATTACATGCATGTTGTCTTAGTCCATTTGTGCTCCTATAACAAAATACCACAGACTATTTTATAAAGAAAAAAAATGTACTTTCTCACAGTTTCAGTGGCTGGAAAATACAAGGTCAAGGCTCTAGGCATTTGATCTAGTGAAGGCCTTCTCGCTGCATCCTCACATGGCATAAGGTGTAAGGGCAACTAGCCAAGCATTGCATGACGCCTCTATTATAAGGGCCTTTTAACTCCATTAGCCAGGAAGAGGCTGTAAGGCCTAATCACCTCCTAAAGACCATCTTAATACCTATCTTAATCACTTCTTAATACCATCATATTAGCAACAACTGAACTTTGGAGAGGACACATTCAAATCATAACATATGTTGTAATAAGTGCAAAATATAAGTTTTAATAGAATAAACTTTTGTTTACCTCTCTCATTTATTTACTCTATGAGTTTTTTGTAGTAAATTTTTATCTCAATATTGTAACAATCTCTCAAGAAATCTCTTTATGGTCTGAGATCATCCGGCCAGCACCATGTACAATCTGTCCTTCTCACAGGAGCAGATGAAATCAACCAGTGGTATTGATGGTTATCTTTTCTTAAGCCGGTTATTTCGGGCATCTGTCTGTCTCTTTGTGGAAGATTCCATGCACATTAGCACAGGAAGGAGATCTTGTGATGTGGGCAACTTCCTGGTTAAAGCTCTTGTCAGTTTAAACATGATTATTTACTTTCTGACGTTGGCACTAAGTAGAGTCCTAATGAGTATCAACTTTAACCTACCCCAAATGAGGTAAGATCATTGGATATCAGAATTGGAACACAATTTATGTCCTGAAAAAATAATGAGAAAGACCAAATAAGTTATGTAATCTTACTGCAAAAACCTAGCCGTAGGAAATAGACACCCTCTAACATCAGTCCCGAAAGACAGAGTGGTCTGAGCCACTAATCCAGTTCTAGGGATCCAGATGATTCAGGTAATTCATGAATCCCATCTTCAGACAGAAGGCAAGAGAAGTGCATGAGATGTCTCAGTAGCATGATATTCCATTTTATAGGAGCTAAGGGGAAACTGAAACTCTGTGTAGACTCTCTGTCTCTTAGTGAACTGAAATTTCTCTTTAATTGTAATAAAAAAGATCTGGCCCAAAGGAAAAATAATTTTCAAAAATTTTGGTATTTCTCAAGGCACCTGAGCAAATATACCATAGCCATCTAGGGTTATATTGTCACCACCAGTTGTGTAATTAAAACAAAAAAAAACTTTAAAATTCAGTATCAGCAAGATATAATTAAGAAGAAGAATGTCCTTTTATCTATGACAAATCAGTATGTAAATACTTAAAGACTAAAGCTAAGTTATTTTTAAACTATTCATTTTTAAATGATTTGTACAAACATTCCTCTAGGATATGACATTTAAAAATAAAATGTGATTCTATTTATGAAGTCTGTATTAAACAGAATACTGTATTAAATAAATATATCTAATATGAATAGAATTAGAACTAGATTTTAGTTTGGACAATAGATATTTGTCCAAAAAACTTAAGATTACAGAAAAGGCTACAATGGCTGATTTCCTTTGGCAAATGGTGGCATACTGGAAGAAAATTTTATCAGAAAATTTTTGTTTTGTCTTTATTTTAACCTGAGAAAGCTTATAATTCAATTCCCCTTGCAAATATATCATAATAAAGATTAGGTGAATTTACCTTGTAAGAGGAAAATTGGAAAAGAGGAAATATCATATAATTTTTAACAACATTTGCAAGGAAAATTCTATAATTAATATAAGCCAAATATATTTAGTGAAACCAGAGTTTATTGTTCACCATGCAGCTAGAAGTCCTAATATTTCTCTTTGCTCTTTTTTTCCTATTTTTAATATTAATATAATCTGTTCCTAAAAACTGCCCAAGTCTTCACCAGCCAACTTAAGGTGATTCCGTGACACCCCATTAAATTATCATTTATCGTCATTGATCTCATCACCTGCAAACTTTTCAAAGATACTGATACTCTATCTGTCCTTCCTAAATTACCATAGTTCCCTTCATCCCAGTTTCTACTACTACAAGTCGTTCAAAACTCGCTTATGAAGATTGTTACTAATAACTTAATCCCCAAATCAAACCACCTTTCTCTCTCCCTTTGTCTCAGTCAAGTTTAATCAATATTGGCCCTATTAATGTTCCTCTTTTTCCTTGAAATTTATTCTTTAGGTGTTTTATTCTAGCTTATCCCCCACATTTCTTTTTGACAGCTCATTTTCAATCTCTACCTCTTCTACACACTAAGGGCTTTTCTTTGGTTCTGACTTTTCCTCTTATTCACAATTGACAGTTCACATGACCTCGTTCTGTATTTCCCCTCTCTCATTTTCCCAGGCTTAAACACTTGGAGAGATTTTCTCTTAACACTCCCCTAAAAATGTGAGTTGATCTCATGGAGATTTAATAAAGCAAATGCTCTCTCCACAAAGAGATATCGTTGGACTGCTAAAAATTCAACACTGTTCTCAACTAAATTTTCTCCATTTATATTATTAAGGGAGACTAATTAAACCCACAGTTCTCCACAATGACAACTGCCCTTACAGATTTGCTTAAAAAAAGTAGTCCATATATTCGCTAAAATCTAGGGGATATTTAATAATACTAGTGCAACTCTTTTCTCCTTTAGGGTATGGACACGAACTTTCATTCAAAGTCAAGGCAGATGCCTAAAATACTGCAGTAAGACAATCTTCTCATTGTCTGTAGCATATACAGACACTGCTTACTTCTCCCCCAAATTCACTCTTACGATACTGAACTAATGCTATGTTAAAGCAGAAATATACAAGAATGTACTCTTAATAAATAAGGTCCCTGCTTAGTTGTGGTGGTATAGTGTGAAGGGAAACTCAGGCAGTAAACAAGATCAGAGAAATAAAGAAGGCAAGACAATCACAGTTGACAATAGGTCTGTTCTTAGTTTCAGCTCTGTCACCAATATCTCAGAAACCCAGAAGCAAAGGATGTATGGCTAATTCTACCTGAGAACTTCAGTGTAGCTCCATTTTGATGCAATCAAAACTTGAACTCATCTTCCAAGATTGAAAGCAATAGTCCCCCTACATACTACATACAGCTGTCATTGTCATTGTCATTTCCCCTTAAAATCATTTCATCCCCTATTGTATGTTCTATTTGTGAATACCTTCCTTGGTCCATGAATCTGCCTTCATTCTCCGTATTCTTCCTCAGACCTAGACAGTATGCTCTTAAGAACTGAGTAACTTCATTCAGGATATGGCCACTACTATGAAGATGACTTTTGGACAAAGGACTGGTTTTAGGAATGCTGAAAGTTTCTGGGAGACTTTACCAGTCTTATTTCTGCAAGTCATGATTATCACACATTTTGTAGCTAAATAATTGCTGTTCCTACACTGTAAGATCATCATCTTGGTAAGTGACATTTTCGTCAATATGGGTTATTCTTTCATTCCATGATTTCCTATGACCCAGGATTTTATTAATAGACTAAGACTAGGCCTTTAGATTCTGGTTCACCCTTAGATATTTATGTTTTATGTTCTCCTATGATGGTTAATTTATCTTGAGCATATCTTAGTCCCCCCAAAAATGCTCTTTTTTTTATATTTTTAAATGACTGTCACAGCAGCGTTATTCAGAATAGCTAAAAAGTAGAAGCAACCCAAGTATCCATCAGCGAATTTGGAATAAAAAATTCTGCAGACAACCAAACTTTTATTCAAGTGAGAGGAAATCAGAAAATGCAAGGATCCATTTACCATTCATGGGGGAAATAATTCTTTGATACTTGAGCGAATACCACAGCTGACTAAAAGAATAAATAAAACTATTAAATCTTAAGAGGTAATATGAAATTAAAAATTGATTATGTGTACTGCACCCATTAAAATTCACATTAATAAATAATTACTAGTTTTTAACATAAATATGTTACATAATTCTTATATCAAATATATCTCTTGGGAAACAAAATACACAAAATAAAAAAATAATATTTTTAATACCAGGAATTTGACATAAAAACCTAATTAATTAATACACGTTGAGCAGGAGTAGAGAAGAGGAAAGTAAAAGTGTGATAAGTCTCTTATATAGGAGAATCAGTAATAGTCTTCTATTCTTATAATTGGTTGAAAATTACATATATATGCTAATCTGTGGGTTTATGTAGATTTTTATATACATATAATATGCATATATAAATATATGTATATAGAACTGTAGAACTATATATATAAATATAAATACATATAAATATAGAACTATATTCCATTCTACAAATGGGAATATAGAATAAAATTTGTAGAAAAAAATAACTAATTGGAAAAAAGAAGAGCTACAATGACATATAATGTATAGGGAAGAAGAAAACAGTAAGTATAAACCACAAAGAATAAAATAAAATGGCAAAATAAGACCATACCTGACTTAGCATAGTGAATATAAATGGTTTAAAAGGTAACAATAAAAGGCAAATACAATCAGATTATATCAAAAAGTAAAAATCTAAATTTACTAATTATAAGAAGCACATACATAAACAAATTGACAAAGAAATGTTGAAAATAAAGGGGTTCAAAAGTTTCCCTGGTCAAAAGGAATATAGAAAAGTTAGAGGAATAGAGAGGTAGAAATATTAGAATCAGACACAGCATCATGTATCATGGCAAAAAATACGCAATGGATAAAATGATTATTATACACCTGTAAAAGTTATAATGCACAGTGCAAACACAAGCATCACAAACAATCCATATACTGAAGAAATAAATAAAAGAAAAACAGGAAGGAAAGGAAACTTTACATAAAACTTTAACATAACTGGAACAGATATATCTAGGAGATAAAACAGAATTTCAAGAATGACAAAGTATCTTTAATAGGCATGACTAAGCTTTACACTATACAGAGAATATGCCTTTTTCTGGAACATCCACAGAACAAACAGTAAAATTCACTATAATGGTTTTAATAAAATGTGAGCATTTTGACTCATCCACCCCCAAAGGACATATTCTTTCCACACTCATTGTATAGCCCAGGATGTTAGGAATTAACCAATATTCTTCAGTCCTTGAAAGATCTTAACCTTGAAGACACTCAGAGACAACATACAAATAAAACCCACACCAGCCTCTCTGTGTGCTTTATCTGACTATAGTAGGCTGAATAAAGGCCTCCAAAGATGTCCCCATTCTAAGCCCTGGAACCTGTGAATGTTACTTTACATAGCAAAATAGACTATGCAGATGTGATTAAGAATCTTGAGATAGGGAGATTATCCTGGGGATTATCCAGGTGGGCCCTAAATGCAATTTCAAGTGTCCTTATAAGACGGATTGAGAAGGAAACTTCACCACAGAACAGGAAAAAATCAATGTGACCATGGAAGCAGAGATTGAAGTGATGTGATCACAAGGCACGGAATGCTGGCAGCCACCAGACACTGGAAGAGGTGAGGAACAGATTCTCTCCCGGAACCTCCAGAGGGGAGACAGCCCTGCTGTCACCTTGATTTTAGTCCAGTGATGTTGATTTCAGACTCTGGCCTCCAGAACTGTGAGTAAATAAATGTGTGTTGTTTTAATCCACTAAATGTGTGTTTTAAGCCACCTACTACAGGAAACTAATACTCTAACCTCCAGCTGGTTTCTCTCTCTGGGACTCTCCCTGTATCAGCAATGGTACTATCACTTTCCTTGTCACCCAATCACTATGAACTTCTTCCCCTCTCACACCCATATGCAAAGTAAGGGGTAGTGGGAATGGGTGGATGTTCATCCCACCTCTTTTTTTAATGAATACATTAAATAAAAGAGTATCTCCACAAGTTTGCGTACCTATCATTTTAAAGTAAAACCACTTTAGTTTGATTGTTGACCTCTCTGGTGAAATTGCTAGAAATGAAGAAAGTATCTTACCAACCTAAAGGAAATGGAGATAAAAGAGTTGGAGAAGAAGCATGATGCCTAAGGCAACTCTTTAAAAAAGAGTTTTTTACATATCTTTCTCTTACCAAACTTTAGGTTGCTAATACATTTATCACTATAATTTGATTTTTAATTAATATTCCTGGTGAAAAATTGATACATTTGATAGATTCAGAGACTGTAATAAAGTCATCTGTCCTAAGAACTAAGAAGTACACAGAGTGATGTATTTCACTAAAGGTTTCCCCCACCTCGATTTACATGGGACTTAACTTTCAAGAGATTCAACATGGCAGCTTTAATAATAATACAAGAGGATCTTATGTGTCCTTCAATAGTTGATTGAAAGTGTGTCAGACCAGGTCTCACTAACAGCTGAATAGGCATGCCTCCGGGACAACCGTTTCAACACTGACTGAGTGGTTAAGATAAACATTAAAAACTGATGGGGCCAGTGTCCTCATACAAAGGCTGGAATGTAACAAAGCCCACCAAGAGTTTTGCCTAGGTCTTCCCTGGGCCTTGAAGCATGACAAGATAACGAAGGAATTCTTAACAGGACCCATTTAGGATTAAACAAGTTTTATTGGGGGTCTAAAGGAACTCCTTTGACATCCACAAACAAGCTTTACTGGGGACTAAAGGAACCTCCATGATTCAGCAGGAGACAAGATAAGGGTAAACACCCTGGCATCTGGACCAATTTAGATTAAGAAAATTTACTGAGGCTCCAGAGGAAGGTCTTCAGTATTCAGATTTTAGTTATAGATTAGAAGTTGATTACTTGGCCGGACGCGGTGGCTCACACCTGTAATCCTTACACTTTGGGAGGCCAAGGCAGGTGGATCACCTGAGGTCAGGAGTTTGAGACCAGCCTGACCAACATGGAGAAACTTCATCTCTACTAAAAATACAAAATTAGACTGTCGTGGTGGTGCACACCTGTAATCCCAGCTACTTGGAAGGGTGAGGCAAGAGGATCACTTGAACCCGGGAGGCAGAGGTTACAGTGAGCTGAGATTGCGCCATTGCACTCCAGCCTGGGCAACAAGAGCAAAACTCCGTCTCAAGAAAGAAAAAAAAGAAGTTGATTACTTATGTATTTAGATGAATGCACACTTACACACTTACATGTAGACATATAACTTAGAAAGTATATAAGCTCTGGAAAACTTTATAATTTTGAGTTGGTCTGGCAATATTTCCCAGCCTTCTCTCTGTACCTACTTATAGAAATAAACTCTCTTCTATCCCAGTTCATCTGCATCTCGTTATTGGGCCATAAGAATAAGCATAAAACAAACCTTCCTTTGATGCTGGTATCTAAGCACCAAACAATAGATACCAGCATCAAAAGAAGGTTTGGATACAACCTTCTTTTGTTTCGTTTGGATACAAGGAGCTAGTTTGGGTCTGCTCCGTTAATGTATCTATGCTCCTATTTTCCTTCCTCAATTATAAAATAAATCAGAGGTGAACACTGTGGTTAGCCATAGATTAACCAAGAAAGCAGAAATCATCTCAAATGTTCACAGCGGAAGGAATGGAAAGCAGAGGTGGTTCCATGAAGAGTGGAGAGGTTGAGAATTAAACAGTGGGCTCTAAAATAATCCTGGGAGATGATGATGGCAGGAAGTCTATCATTCTTGGGCTGGAGAGACAAAAGGAAAACATGCAATTACTGGCACCAAGATGACCACTCTAGGAGACTGGATCTCTGGTGGCCTCAATACAATGGGGGCTGGAGTCACAGAGAAGATAAAGCCCCTGGAGAGGCCACTTTAGGCTGAAAAAAGGAGGGAGTGTCTTGATAGCTCCCCCCACCAAAAACCACTCGTCACCCTGCTCTCTAATTTCCCATGGTTGATATAATCCTGCTGCCCGTTGACTCAATCCTTTCAGAAATTCTCTGGAGCCTGAAAAAGTCCCCCTGCCGAGGATCAACTGCTTCCTCCCAGAATGAAGCAGAGTAGAAGGACAGATCTGAGTGCAAACAGGTCCAGGTAAAGTGTTTTTATGGTGTTATATAATAGAATATATCATTTAATTCAACTCTTTCATTTTACAGAGAGGAGCTAGGCTCCAGAGAGATTAAACTGTTTACCTAAATGCACACACAGAGAAAGCTTTTAGGTCTGAACACACAGCATGCTTTTATTAGGATTGTATTAGTTATGACACTGCTTAAGCCCTATTATAAAGTGCTTGGGAGCTGAGTCATTTCATAGTCATCCCTAGTACCTGATACAGCATCTGGTGCTTAGAAAACTCTCAATAAAACATTTATTGAATTCATACAGATTGAAAGAGAAAACATAGCCTATCAACTGATCTAAGGTAGCTTTAGAAAATTTCCAGTCACATAAGAGTGACTGAGCAAGTTAAACAAAGACTGCCAAAATTATGCCTCTTAAATGTTTTAAAAGGAATCTTACATTCTCACTGGCCTGTGACGGTTTAAGTTTTCTACAATTCAAAACAAGAACAAAGATATGTTCCTTTTAACTATCATACTAAACTATCATTTGAAATAATAAAAAGGATGTCAGCAATGAAAAGCTGTACAGGTTGTACAGAACAGATTGATACAATTAAAAAGCTAATAAATATTTATGTGGCCATGTGTGGGAGGTGTTGCCTGGAGTGTTTCCCCCACATCCCTGACTATGGAGTGAAAAAGGAAACTTAGGAAAAAATATACCAAAGAGGGAGATTTAAATAGCACAGTGGGCAGCGGGGGAAGTGATGACTAATATTGCTGTTAGTAGTGGTTTAGGAACAAAAGAGACAAGTCAGCTGGAAACCTTCTGGTGTCTTCTGCTAGGGCTCCTTGCTAAAGCTGGTGCTGGAAAGGAGGAAGGAAGGAAAGATGGAAGGAAAAGAGGGAGAGAGGGAGTGAGGAAGGAAGGAGGGGAAGTCATTAGAATGTAAGCTGAACACCCATTTCGTGATTTTGGCCAAACAATAATACACATGTTTAAAAGTTCATTTTGTTGGGAACCCAACTTAAGTGGAATTAATGAAATTCATACAGAACTTGAAATTCACTACCTAAAATTATTCATTAAAAATGCAACAAGCATTGAATTAATATAGCACCACCTGAAGGAAGTCAAAGAAACTCCAGTTTGAATTTTGGGAGAAAAGAAAGTATCATTTAATTTGAAACAAATGAAGAGAACCTAAAAGAGCGAATGGCTAAATAAGTAGAAGAGGTTTTTTGCAACCTATAATTACTGGGGGATTTTTTTCAGGAAGATTCAGGAAAGAAGCTCTGACCCTCGGATTAGTTATTCATCACCCCATCACTGGCTGCTAAATTAGAGGCCAGGAAAAAGAGATCAAACACGTGCAAGAAGGAAGAAGAAGAAGGAAGAGGAGAAGAAGGAGGAGGTGGGGGAGAAGGAAGAGGAAGAAAAGGAAGGGGAAGCAGCTGTCGCTTTTTTGTCTCAGCAAAACCATACAGGGCAAAATCCCATTAGAGCTTTCTGAGAAGTTATGTCTGGGACAGATCTGATTGATGGTAGGCTTGAAATTTCAAACAGAGTCCAAGAAAAATCCTTTTTTTGTTGTTTTGTTTTGGTTTTGTAGAATTTAGAACTATTTTTCTAGGTGGCTGAAATAAAATAAAATTTTAAGTAGTTGAAATGTTAAGTAAATTGTTTTCAACAATTTGCAGATTTATGTCAGAATATATATTATGGGATTAAACAGATAAAATAATAATATTAAACATCAAAGTAAGAATAGTGTGAGAGATGAATAAGGCAATTTCGGTTGCATCAGGTTTTTTTCTTTTTCTTATGAATATGAATATAATTTTATTACTCTGTAGAGAGGTAAGTAAACTAGGAGAAACTCAAGAGGGGAAATGCAAAACATAATAAAATAGAATACATTCGATTTTAAAAGAATGTCTCTATTTCATTTGAGTGCTGGCCAAAAGATAATGGCATTTCTTGGAAGAAAAGCAGTTATCAGAATTTAAAATTTCAAAAACCTGTTTTAGGAAGACACATCATCACTTATGTACTATCTAGTATTCTTGTCAACAATATTTTATCTAAATCTAATCATGATGAAACAATCAGAAAAATCCAAATTGAGAACAATCTGTAAAAGGAATGGTCTTTGTTTTGTTACATATATACATATACTATATATGTAAATATATATCCCCAAAGCCGACCTTGAGAAGGAAATTCACTGAGCCATTCCTTACAAGTGTTCCCAGGAGAAACAGGAAAGTGAGAGGTCAAGTCAGTCCAAGAAGAATAAAGAGGCCAAGCCCAGCTGCATATCAGCAATCTCACAGAGAGAGCTGCCTGAGTCCCTTGAGGGCAAGTAGATGACCTCAGAGTTGTCCCATCAGTTGCTGCTTGGGAGCCACACTTTCGGCTCATCCTTGCACTTCATGCAATCTGTGAGCCCCACAGGCAGAGCAGGTCCTGGCTGCCTGAGGTTATTCCCTATGAGAGAAGCAGATCTGGGTTCCCACAACACAGTCTCTGCTGTAACTACATAGAAGCCTTCATTCATGATTGGATTGGGGGAAGGGCAGGTGGCTGTAAAGGTTATTACTCAGACAACAACTACAGTTTTTAAATGAGCAGTACATTAAATATTTAATTTTATTGTTAAATTTTGAATGTGATAATTATGTCATGCTTATGTAGAAGAATATCCATGTACTTAAAAGATACATACTGAAGTATTTAGGACAAAAATGCCATGTCTAAACTTGTTCTCAAATATCTTCACAAAAAAAGTAATATTGATGTGTAGGTGTGAGTACATGAATGTATATACACACATTTAGTATGTATACATGTATGTAGACAGATTAAAACAGAGGAAAATATGGAAAAATGTAAACAAATGGTGACTCTAAGTAAAAAGATATATAGATATTTATTGCACTATTATTTTAACCTGTAAGTTTAAAATTTTTCAAAACAAATAGTAGGAGAAAAAAAAATAGCCCTTGTCATGGTAACTGTTTTTCAAGAAAAGTTGTATGTAAGATCAAACCAGGTGAGGTGGTTCATGCCTGTAATCCCAGTGCTTTGGGAGGCCAAGACAGGAGGATCACTTGACCTCAGGAATTTGAGACCAGCCCTGATAACATAGTGAAACCTGTCGCTACAGAAAATTTAAAAATTAGCTTGGCATGGTAACCTGTAGTCCCAGCTACACAGGAGGATGAGGTGGGAGGGTCGCTTGAGCCTGAGAGGTCGAGGCTGCAGTGAGCCATGGTCATGCCACTGCACTCCAGCCTTAGTGCTTTTATAAGTGTTCTTACATAAGCAATTAATTGCTTATATAAGATTTATATAGCTATTTTTTTTTGAGATAGGGTAGGCAATACTCTGGTAACAAACCATCCACAAATCTCAGTGAATAAAAACATAAAATCCTTGCATATTGCATTAAGTTGCATTGAAAACCCAGTAAGAAAATTGTTGTAAATAAAAGGAATAAAAATGGGAAAAATGAAGTCCTTAAGATCATTATATTAGGAAAAATTGTCTATTGACTTCTTGACAACAACAGGACTTATTTATTTATTCATTCTACTTATTTATTTATTTGTTGAGACAGCGTCTCTCTCTGCAGCCCATGCTGGAGTGCACTGGTGTGATCTTGGCTCACTGCAGCCTTTACCTCCGGAGCTCAAGTGATCCTCTCATTTCAGCCTCCCAAGTAGCTGGGACCACAGGCGCGCCACCCCACCTGGTTAATTTTTGTATTTTGCGTAGAGACAGGGTTTTGCCAGGTTGCCCAATCTAATCTCGAACTCCTGGGCTCAAGCCATCTATCCACCTGGGCCTTACAAAATGCTGGGATTATAGATGTGAGCCACTGCGTCCAGCCAGGACTTCTGATTTCTTTACTGTTTATTAGATGGTGGACCCTATTCCCTCCAATCATAACTCACTTTTTAAAGCAGTGATTCTCAGCCCTTTTGGTTTCAAATTTTTGGTAGCCTATTTAAAGAAGAGGTTTAAGATACCCAAAATATCGCTAATCAAGTCTTGGATCATTACAGTGCACATACTTTCACTGTATAATTCTGTCCCAGAGTGTCTGAAACGTATCCATAACAACTGGTCAGCTCCATGTAACTAACTGCTTCAGTGGAAATTATTGTCTTGACCTCATTCCTTTACACTTAAAAAGACAGATTTCTCATATGTTTCAGAAAATATGCCATCTTTATTTAGCACTACACAGCTCATCTCTTACTTGTAGCAAGTTGTACCCAGTCTACATAATTTCTATAACCTACTACTCCATCCAGCAGTTATTTTTGACCAGCATTGCTGCAATAATACATATACTTGTTTAAGCAAAAGTTAATCTTACACATTGTTTTTGACAATACCACTGTTTCACAGATATTTCCTGTTCTGTCTCCTTACATCCATATGGTAAGATTGTACATGCTGGTCCCCTTGTGGTGGGGTTAGGTGACCAGTTCTAGCACTTGTCACCCACAAGTGATGAGTAGAAGTGACAAACCACTTCTGGGCCACAGTATTTAAATGTTGATGGCAAACCCACCACATTTCTCTCTTTTGCTTCCAGCACAGTGACCCATGATTTTCAAGGTGGTGGCTGCTTTGTTAGATGAATTCCTGAGCGACCATAAGCAGAGATCTCCTAATGACCCATGATGGGTAGTGTGAGCAAGTATGAGCCATCTAGTGGAGCAAGAAATAGTGCCTGTATAAGCACTGAGATTTGAGGATGGTTTGTTACCAGAGAATTGCCTACCTTATCCTGACTGATCATCAGATTTAATAATATACCTCTGACTGGTGTTGGCTCCATCATACACCAGGGAAACAGCTGTTGTCTAGTATTTATATTGCTTAAACATGTAACTCAAAACCCCTGGTTTAAATGAACTCCTGAGTGCATTATGCATAATATTTGTATAATTGGCTTTTGTAAACAAGACATTGCTATAGTTCTTTACAGAATTATGCTAATATTAGACAGATTATTCTTCATTTATCTTTATCCGTTCTGAGCAACTGAAAGAGGAAAGATTTGCTATGAGAACACGTAAATATAGTATCATGAAAAGAAAAGAAAAAGCTCTGTCTTGTGGAAGGCATTAGTCCCCTTTGTTAGTCAAATGAAGAGAGACTATTTATTATACTTTAATCTTAAGGAATCCAAGATTGCTAAACTAATGGATAACATGTGACTAAGGAACGAATTAGTTGAACTTTTATTCTATGAGTTGCCACCATGAACTGTGTAATTATAGCCAGGTCCTTTAAATGCTTTGAATGTTTTTCATGTGTGGATAAGATTATTTCAGACCCACCAGGCCTTGAAGAAGGATCAAAGTCTTGTCAGACCTTTTGCCTAAAATTGAAAATATCATGTTACTTGGATTATTTATCCCTGCACCTTGTTTCAAAAAAGATTTTAAGTAAATGGCATATTATTATTTTATTAACATGTTAAAAAAATCCATAAGAGGATTATAGAGTTTTTCCCTATCCTACTTCTCAGTGTTTTAAGCATACTGTAGAATTTATTCACTCATGAATTTGATACAAACTAAAGTGAAAATCTCTTCTCTAGAACCTCATAATGCTTAGAAAGCACAGTAACATGTTCAGAGACAGAGGAAAATCAAATTTAGAGGAAGCTCTTGTTTGAGTTTCTGCCACAATGAGTTTCCCATTCTAGATATTAAAATAATAGTATGTACCCCAGATAAAATACTCAAGTTTCTGTATATTAAGATTATGACTTGATTATATGTATCTTAGATTCAGAGCATGCACAAAAAATGATATCTTTTTCACCAACTAGTAGAAAAAAATTCAAAATAATGTTATGATTTTAATCTTCCACGATATGTATGTAATCTAAAATATCAAAACATCACTGACTTTGCATTATAATTAAATATAAAAGGTGACTGACTAAAGACAAATTAAAAAAAAAATTGAGACAAGGTCTCACTCTGTCACCCAAGGTGGTAAGCAGTACTGCAAACACAGCTCACTGCAGCACTGAACTCCTGGGCTCAAACTCTCCTCCCATCTCAGCCTCCCGGGTAGCTGAGATCACAGATACATACCATCACACCCAGGTAATTTTTTTTTTAAGTAAGGACAAAATCTCACTATGTTGTCCAGGTTCCAAATAAATTTTAACAGCTTAATTTTAACTATTCAAAAACTAAGCAAATACCTGAAAATTATTTCTTCTGAAAAACACATACTAAATAAAAATCTACTATACTTAAGGATTTTCAGAGGTCTTCATAAATATTAACTCATAAATTCTTGTGGCTTTCCCAATTGTCACATGTCTTCTTTCATGAAATATTTTGTAAATTTTTACTATGGTATTGGACAGAGCATGAACCTCAGAATTGCCCAAATCTGAGTTCACTGACTTAATCAAGCACATATTATTAAAATATAACCTTGAATAATTTATCAATTTAAACTGAAGAGCTTCATCTTCAACATTTCTAAATTATGGGTGTTATAAACAATAAATCAGGTTATTCCTTTACATTTAATAACTAGCACCCCACACTGTGATAAGTGTCAGTAATGCAAGAGTACAGTAATATATAGGCAAAGCACCAACCAGAAATTAAGTATCTGTTGAACTTCTCTCTACTTTCCTTTTCCCTCAACCAATTCCTGAATAAATGTAGGGAGAAACAGGAACATTTTAAGAAATCTTCTTCAACTAATATGAAATAGGATATCTGAAGACTCACCCTTCTGTCTTTCTAGTCTACAGTTTGTTCCACAGCTATTTTTGTGACTAAAGATACCAAAATTAGACATTAGTTTTATCTCTAAATTTCAAGGCAGTTGTTAAGAACTATGATTAAACTACCAAAATAAAGAAACGTAGAGGAATAATGAACATTGACTACAAACTAAATGGGTTGTCACATATTCTATCTGGTGGTTTGAGAGACTGCTTCTCATGCACTGTAATTCAATGGAAAAAATATCATATACAAAATGATTACTTAGTAAGAAAAATTCAAACTTAAAATGAGTTGTCAATGTGATGTCCCATGTTAGAAATGAATAGTAAAATGTGTGCGAAGGGCTAAGTAAGGCATTTTTCCCTTTTTCTCTTTTAAAAAGTACTACAAAAGAGCAGTTTTTTGGGTTAAAAAAATTAATCAAAATTGCTAAATCAGTGATGCTTTCAGAAGTTTCCTGTTTTTGACATCAGAGTCATATTATAATGCTCTATTTCCTGTTTCCTCATCTAAATAGAATTTTGCTTCAGGTAATTTTTTATCTGAACTTCTGTTTGTAGAAACCAGGGACATTTATTGAATTGTTTCTTGCTGGGTATTTGATCTTAACAAAGAATTTAAATGGTACTGATGCCCTGGCTTGAGCAATGGAGCATCCCAGACTTTCAGTTAGTTGCACACAGCACACACACAACTCATTTGAGTTACAGCTAAATGCAATTACAGGCCTCAGAGCTAATACACAGATCACCTCTTATTTAAGGCAATTCACTTTTGAATTGGTTAACCTTTAATTGTTTATAAAATAATAAGATGGGAAACAAAGTTGCTACCTAATATGTTAGTCTCCCCAAATAAACACTTATTTAAAGGTTCATTTGTTAATCAAGTATCTGGAACTTGAAATACATTTTTATGAAAGGAAATAAATTTTAGGTGATGATTAGGTTTTTATCAAGAGCTGAAGTTTTTAACAATGAACAGGGAGAGATACTGTGGCAAAACAGTAATTGAATAAAACATACATTCAATAAAATGATATGAAAAATCAATGTTTCACATTTATCCTGAGTCAAATATAAAGAGAATTAAATTGAGGATGACAAAATGTAGTTTCTAATCATTGTTCCACCACTATTTGACCTTGAGCAAATTGCCTGGGGACCACATTTGGTAGACAGATGAGGATATACACTTTCTTTTAAATACTAGAGAATTAGCTTAAGTGCTCTCATTTGACAACTTGCTCAGTATTTCATAAACGCCAGGAAATTAACTCAAATCCTTTGATGAGCTGCATTTTCTGTGTTCAATTTGTATAAATTCAATAAATATTTATTGAAAGTCCTCCATATGCTGGGTATGTGTCTTAGCAAAATAGTTTTAAAGTACATTATGAAAGATCTGATGCTCAATAGTATATCATTAGTGAAATGCAAATTAAAATCTAAATGAGGTATCACTATATATCCACTGGATTGTCTAATATTTTAAAGTTGTCGGTATTAAATATTGGGAAAAATGTGGAGCGGCTGAAACACTCACACATTGCTAGTGGGAGATTAAAATGGTGCAGCACTTTGTAAAGCTAAATATATATTTACTATACTACCCAATAACACCACTAAGTATTTACCAAGAGAAAACAATTGTCTACACAAAGACTTGTACATGAATGTTCACAGCAGCTTTATTCATCATAGCTAAAAACTGGAAACAACTCAAAAACATATAAGTAAATTGATGAGCAAATTGTGGTATATCAATTTAATGGGATACCATCCAACAATGAAATAAATCAATGAACGATAACACTGATGACATGAATAATCTCAAAATCATTATCCTATGTTAATGAAGCCAGACACAAATGAGTATTTCATATATTATTTTATTTGCATAAAAATGTATAACAGGAAAATCTAATCTATAATGGCAAAAAGTAGATTCGTGGTTGTCTGAGCTAAGGGGTAGAGGAAGATTGACAGGCTGCAAAGTGCAAAAGGGAACTCCTTGGGGGTGATGGAAATAGTCTATATCCTGATTAGCAAGATGGTTACATACACGTATACCTTTCTCAAAACTCATAGAACATACACTTAAAATGTGCAGTGCTGGCCGGGTGCAGTGGCTCACACTGTAATCCCAGCACTTTGGGAGGCCGAGGCGGGTGGATCACCTGAGCTCAGGAGTTCAAGACCAGCTTGGCCAACATGGTGAAACCCCATCTCTACAAAAATACAAAACTTAGCCAGGTGTGCTGGCGGGTGCCTGTAATCCCAGCTACTTGGCAGGCTGAGGTGGGGGAATCACTTGAACCCAGGAGGTGGAAGTTGCAGTGAGCAGAGATTGTGCCATTGCACTCCAGCCTGAGCAACAGAGAGAGACTCCATCTCAAAAATAAACAAATAAACTAAATAAATAAAATGTGCAGTGCTTCAGTTTTCTGATTTCCAGGAGCTTCGGAGGGATTAAACAACCTTTGAGGTAATGACAGGAATTTGAGTTGAGAAACCACCAGGGATGTCACAAAGGGATTTTCAGAACCCATGAAATCAATTCACAAGAGAAAGGGAACACTTTCATCTTTTAAGAAGTCTGCTTACAGTAATACCAGTCATGTATGAACTTGAAAGAGAGGCTTTTCCCAGACTTTCAAATGCCAGAGCTGCCAAAATTTGAGTTTGGCAAAAATGAGGAGGGCAGGGGGTCAAGTAAGAGATGTGAAGCCAACCAGCCTTTCCACTGCCTCCCAGACTGCAGGTTCCCACCTGCTTCTCTGCAAAGCTTTAATTACTAAATTGAGACCCTCTGACCCTATTGCCTAATGGTCATGGGGGCTGTTGGAAATGTCATTCAGTAGCAGGAAAATGTTTCCCCATTGAATAAATTTTAAAGGGAAAAGTGAGAGAGAAAAATGAAGTAGTGTCTTAATTACACTATGTTTGCTATGCTAGTACAACTTCCAGACAAACAAGTAACACTACCAATCACCCTCACTCTCCTCCTCTCTGGTTCCAATCGGATTGCCTAAAAAAAAAAACTCTTGATGCTTCTACCATCTCAGTCAATCAATTTCATAAAACTGCAGATGCTGGTGCTCCTTGCTTTGAAGGATATATGTGGGGAGGGGGAGATGTTACAAATTAAAATGGTGAGGAAGGAGTTTTAAGAAGAGCAAATAGAAACTGTGCACATGTAAATACATAAGTAGCAGTTAATAATGTTAAGAAGCATCAGCCTTTCCTTGTTCCACTGAGCACAGTGATAAGGACCTAAATCTCCTGACATGAAATAGTAAAGACTCAATACCACTCCATCCAAAATGGAATCCACTCTCTAGGAAGAAAGAGGAAGAAAGGATAGATTGAGGAAATTGATGGATGGAAGGGGTGAAGAAAGAAGCTAGCAAAGAAAGTAAAAGAAATTCCTAGATTTCCATCTGAGACAGATTCTATTTGGGCTAGCTGGTGACATGAAGAAAAAGTTTTTAAATGTTTGCACCATTTTCTGGACCCCAAATGCCACTCTCCAGAGATACTGTGTAGCCCAATTGACCAACCCAGAAGATGTGAGCTCTTCACAATATTGATCCCGGAACCCAGACTTCCTGTTTCGTGAAGGACCAGAACTTGGTATCATGCATATGTATTATTAACCCTTTAACTACTAAAGACCATGTTTCTTGTGAACATTTTTATTATCACTGAAATCACTGAAGGAGTTAAGTTGCCTCCTTTGAATCTTATCAGCTGACACATCCCACAAAAAATGTCAGTTAGTAGCTTACTAGAAAAGTAACTAGAGATAATTTGAACCAAGACAGAACTTATAACAAGTGGATAATGGAACAGTAGTAATTCCAGAGTTTGCTGTGGAATAGAAAATCATTTCAAAAGAAATTTCTAAGAGGAAAATATTTCTTTTAACTAGGGCATAGAAAAATATACAAATGAAAAGTTTTTTTTCCCTCTAACTGAATCTAAAAGGAGTTATGGTGCCTTGATAGCCACTGGCTATTTAAGCTAAAGGGAACAGTGTACATGGTTTATTTTCACTCTTCTCCAGCATTTAAATTCTGTGTGAGTGTGTGTGCGTGCACATATGCATGTATGCATTAGACTTGTTAGATTGCTCTTATTTTCCCCAAAAGGCACCAACTGGTAAAATGTACAGGCTTTTCAGTAGGACACACCACCTGATTCTTACAACACACACACACACACACACACACACACACACACACACTCCACACTGTCTTCTTATGGTTTAGTTTGGATTTTGCTACTTTTAAACATTTCCAGTCTTTCAGTCTGTAGCTTCTTTCCTTTAGATAATTTACATTTTATTTGCAATATGTTTTACATTATTTAATCACCATTTTTTAAGTCATTGTTGTAGGAACATTTAAGGCCAGGCCAACCTCATGCATAAAAAGATTCAGTAAGAGATTTGCTCTCCTGTGCTTCCCACCACATCTGGGTCAGGCCCCTGCAAAGCAAGGTCATGGGAATGTGGCTGCTGTCTGAGTTGTTCCTTTTCTAGCCCTTAGGGACATGAAGGTCCTTTTGGACATTGAGTTGAAGAAGGTAGTAGTATTTATAACAAATCTAAATGGATTTATATCATTCTTACCCACACTATTTTAAAACTTCTTTTAAAAGTCAGGCTGAGCTCCTATGGCAAGTGGTCACTTTGTTCATACTGACATTTTTTAGAAAATACCTTAGGGTCTCATGTTAGTAAGAAATAGATTGCAAGAACTTTGAGAAAGGAACACAGCTAAGGAAGGGGTAAAAGAAAGATGAACTGAAATTAAAAACAAATGTTTTCTGTAAAATTTGTTTAAAAGATAGAGATACCAAGAAATCAAGGCGGAAACATGCCTTGTTGCGTTCTTGCTTTCACTTCATTTTCTCATATGCATGATATAGAGAAATCAACCACTAATAAGAATGAAACCACTTACTATGACATATTATTTTTAATTCATGAAACATTCATAGTGCTGCATATCTCAAAAATATATTTTACATCTTTGCAAATTGAGCACCTTTGCTACTGTTTGTCTAGCAATAGGCCCATGGTACCTCCAAAGTTAACAGCAGGAAAGTATGCAATGAAAGACAATATTATAAACTAAAAAGTAATAAGAAATGATAATAAAACTAATCAGAAGCTACCTTTATTTGGTTCCAAAAACTCCTTTCTCCTTACTATTTTATTTACCCCAGTGATACATGTTTCTTATTCTCCATATCAGGAATTGACATATTCTCCCTGAAATGGTTAGGCTTTTTGTCCCCACCCAAATCTCATCTTGAACTGTAATCCTCATAATCCCCACCTGTCATGGGAGGGACCTGGTGGGAAGTGATTGAATCATGGGGCGGTTTCCCCCATGCTGTTCTTGTGATAGTGAGTTCTTACGAGATCTAATAGTTTTATAAGTGTCTGGCATTTCCTCTGCTGGCACATTCTTTCTCCTGCCGCCCTGTAAAGAGGTCCCTTCTGCCATGATTGTAAGTTTCCTGAGGCCTCCCCAGGCATGTGGAACTGTGAGTCAATTAAATCTCTTTTCTTTATAAATTACCCAGTCTTGGATATTTCTTCATAGCAGCATGAGAACGGACTAATACACTCCCCTTATCTCATTTTTAATGATAAGGTCGAATTCTAATCCCACTAGTGAGAGACAGGACTAGCTGGATTTCCTAGGCCGACTAAGAATTCCTAAGCCTAGCTGGGGAAGATGACCACACCCACCTTTAAACACAGGGCTTGTAACTCAGCTCACACCCGACTCATTAGGTAGTAAAGAGAGCTCACTAAAATAACAATTAGGCTAAAAAAGAAATAGTCAAATCATCTATCACCTAAATGCACAGGGGGAGGGACAATGATCAGGATATAAACCCAGGCACTCAAGCCAGATTGGGAAACCCCTTTGGTCCCCTCCCGTTGTATGGGAGCTGTTTTCACTCTATTAAATCTTGCAACTGCACACTTTTCTGGTCTGTGTTTGTTCTGGCTCGAGCTGAGCTTACACTCGCCGTCTACCACTGCTGATCGCCACTGTCGCAGACCTGCCGCTGACTTCCACCCCTCCGGATCTGGAAGGATGTCCGCTGCACTTCTGATCCAGAGAGGCACCCAATGCCGCTTCTGATCGGGCTAGAGGCTTGCCATCGTTCCTGCATGGCTAAGTGCCTGGGTTCGTCCTAATCGAGCTGAACACTAGTGGCTGGGTTCCACGGTTCTCTTCCGTGACCCACAGCTTCTAACAGAGCTATAACACTCACCACATGGCCTAAGGTTCCATTCCTTGGAATCCCTGAGGCCAAGAACCCCAGGTCAGAGAACAAAAGGCTTGCCGCCATCTTGGGAGCAGCCGCCGCCATCGTGGGAGCTCTAAATACAAAGACCCGCCAGTAACACTAGCATCACGGAATCGAGGAATTACAAGTGGTAGAGGAATTTTAATGCCATCTAGTGTTTCCATGTGTATGAACCATACTGCAGGCCACTGCTCAAACCCACCTTTAGCTCAAGCTGTTTTCTTCATTCTCACTCCCCACTGCTTTGTGGGGAGCCACTGTAGCTGGCACAACGGCCCATTGACTGGATGAGGGATTGGTAACTAGCCCAAGAAGAGCTCATCCCTAGGCTGTGTTAAAATAATTAATTGGGAAACCATCAACCTGAGGTGGCTCTAGCCCCCGAGTTCCTACATGCGAACTCAAACCCAACTCAGAGGGAATGGTTATAGCCTAGGAAAATGGAACTTAAGCTTAAACAATCAGAAACTGCCAACTAACCTCTAACTAGGGACTTTAAGGCTACTTTGGCCAATCAAATATTTTCTTTGTCTTGTTTCCGAGAACACCTAATAAAACTTTTTCCCTTATTCCCCTTCAGTGGAGCTCAACCTGGTTGTGGTTTGGCACTGTCAATTCATGAATCACTGTCTGCTCAAATAAACTCTTTAAAATGTGAATGTGCTTAAGTTTATCTTTTAACAGCTGGCAGCCTCCTAGGAGGAGGTGTGGTTCAACAAGCTGTGCTCAGTGGAGGCAAAGGTATGTAGCTAAGCCTGTCAGACTCACATGTTCTGGAATTTTCCCCAGAGAACTCAGTGACTAACCAGTCAGTTGCAAGAGAATAATGAAGTAGACCTACAGATAAAAGCTATGATTCCATGAGAAAAAGATCACACTGGCCATGATAGACAGAGAAAAGAAAAATCTAGGCATATCTGGAATCTTGACAAATTTTCTAGTCCTAGATTCATTACAAAAATTTTTCTAATACCACTTTCCCCATTCCTAAAGAAGCTCAAGTAGGTTTCTGTTTACTCACAAGCAAAGGAGAACACCTAGCATCCTTTCTATCCTTCATCATTCCCTACAACATCCTTGCCCAGTGGTCATGCACAGGTTTAAATATCTCTAGTAATAATTTACCACTCAGTTTATCCCAAGACATCTCTAAGTAATTACATTATAAAGCCATTGGTTATAATGAGTGAGCCTTTCAACCTCTGAATCTTTATTCTCTAGCTACTTAAAGCACGGTGAGACTCAGTATCCTTTCATTATTCTGATCCCTCTCAATTGTAAATGTCCCAGTTGATCTGTAACGTTCCTCAAATTGAGGCTTCCAGAGCTGAAAACAATGGTCCATGTGTGGTGTGACCAACACAGATGGCCTGGATTATCGTCATCCTTGTTCTGTGTAATTTATTACAAGTACTTTACCTGACTGTGTTAGAGTTTTTTCTCAGCCCCATTAAATTGTTGCATTATTTAAACTTCTTGTTAATTAAAAGCAGTATTAGAAATGAGTTGGAGATAACCCACATGTTCTTACCTTGCACCTATACAGTTGGTTTTTCAGATTCAGGATCAGGATGTTATATTTGTAAGTTAAACTTCATTTTTGCTAGGCTAAATTTTACGTTTCCAGCCTTCCATCAAATACCACTGACCACCCACCCCACCCTCCTATGATCATCACTTCCTCTAAATTGCTGCAACAAATGTATCTATTTCACTCATTTGGTACACCTCTTATACTACCTAATCAAGTTAGCCATCTTGTAATGAACGTTGGTTCCAAACTATAGAGCATACATATCTTGTTTTCAGAACCTATAGAAATGCCACACACAAGATCTTTATTGGTAACTAGTAATGATCAAAAATGAGAAATGTAGGCATATTCAATAGATCCTACATTGTTTTTCTAATCACAGCCTGTGAGCTTTCAGATATGTTACTGGGGCCATTTCAGCATTGGGTCTGATTTGTGAAACCTAGTACATTCTTTCCCCTCCTTATAGAGGATGAGTAGATAATCCTTTTGAAATGTTAGTGGATAATGTATAACTTCAATTGCTGGTCTTTTGGGTGTCTTTAGCATCTTTTTAATACATTTCTACTAAACACTTCTAAGATAGTGTCTGTCACAGGCAGTTGAGAAGCGCCATTTGGCTTGAGCTTTCAATGTTTGAAAAGCCTCAGATTAGTGATGTTATACCTATGAAACCACCTTTGCAAAAATTGTATCAGTAAGAAAATACTGGCAGTTGGGGAGATCCGATCTAGCCACCCAGCTTTTGCCTTTACCCTTCAAGCCGTCCTTAGTTATTCCTGGACTTGGGCAAAGCTAACTTTGGGAAACATTTAGTTTACAGTTTAAGTGATAATAGTCCTTCCCATAAACTCAACTGCCTTTGTAAAGCAAAGGAAAGACCACCAGGCTAAGAGGATAGAAGAGCCTGAATTCTGCTAAGGTGCAGACATAAAGGATTCCTAGCCATTATTCTGGAGATTACAAAATATGCAACTTCCCCAATTACTCCAGCAGATAGCATCACTACTGTAGAACTTATGATTGGCCTTTTGAGATATCTTTTCAGGTTTTTTTGCACATTTCATAACCAATGGCCCCACCTAAATCCACCAAAAACTAGCTTCTGTGGCCCCACCCAGAAGCAACTCAGTGCACAGGAAGACCATTTCCACATCCCTGTGATTGCACCCCCAGCCAATCAGCAGCAAGCACCTATTGCCTCACCACCCCCACCCTTTCCCCAAAACTACCTTTTAAAAACTCTAGCCATAAAATTTGTGGAGAGATTGATTTGAATAATAACTCCATCTCCCACATAGCAATGGCTGGCCTCGTGTCAATTAAACTCTTTTACTGAAATGCCATGGTCTCTGTGAATTGATTTTGTTTGTGTAGCAGGCAGGAAGAACCCACTGGGCAATTACACCTACAGCAGCATAGATACACTAAAATTAAAACATGTCACTCTTAATCTTAAACTTATGACACATTATAACACCACCCCATTTTAAGCATTATAAATAAATATATTTTAACACATCCTTTCATTATTGTATGAATAACAATAATATTACACTACGTTTGGGTTTAAAAACAAAGTGTTAATTTGTCAAATGGTTAGAAATGTATCACAACTTTGTGTCACTCTTTTCTAAAATGTATTTTTCAAAATATTCTGGTTGCATTAGTAAATGGAGATGAGCCAGGCTTTTCTGTCTCTTAGAGGCCCCAGAGGCAAATGAACATCATAATTTCATTACTTAAATGTTCTCCTGATGGTCCTTACTGCTATCCACATGAAACTTATTGTCACTTAACAACAAGGCTTTTTAGTTGCTAATTCCTGTTTGGATTGTTTCTTCCATTTGAAACATCTTTAATGAGCAGCAGTGACTGTGTGAATCACTATGCTACGTTCAGTGGGAAAAAAAAATCTTCATCAACAGCAACATAAATGTGATCATTTCCCTCAATAAGCTTACCATTCCCACAGATACAACCATACTTAGCTATGGCATGCAATAAAGGATTGAGTATTGTATTTTAGGAGTAAACAAAATTACCCAAGACCAGAAAGAAAAAGACTTAAGTCACATTCAGAGATATGGGGAAAGTTTGCCAGCCTCGTATTTCTACACTATGGGCAATCTTGGCTTTAGCCACAAAATCTTTTTGGTCCCTTTGCTCCCACTTCCTGATTTTAGCACCACTGTCATTCTTTGTGGCAAAGAGTATTTCTGGCAAACATATATGAGAAGGCACTGCTGTAGCTGGGAGAGGATGCACAGTCACAGTTGTCCCTAATACTTCTACTGCCAAGGTTCCACCCCACTCTGTGCCCCAGGTTGCATGTTCTTTAGTTGTCTCTGTCAAGTGTACTATCTTGCCAGAATCTGGTCCTCCTGGCCAACCCATCCTAAGGGTATACAATATCCTTTCTCCAGGCCAAATTGAACTGATACAGGGATGACATAAAGCAAATGGAACTTCATTAAAACAAAAGAAGAAAAAAGATGAAAATTGGTAAATGAGCTCTTACTTATTCTAGTGTAACCTTCATAGATCACGTTGACTAAAAGACACTAAAGGGTACCAAGCCCCCAATTTTGGTTCTTCTACCCTGTCACTTTGGGTGTGTCTTGGGCATATTCATTAGTGAGTGATAAAAGCTGATATTATTTGAAGATAATCACAATTTGCCTACCCACTGTCTTGAATTGTGTTATTCACATTATAGCTCGCATGAAGATGTTACAGAAAAGGGGTACCAATCCAGACCCCAAGAGTTCTTGGATCTTGTGCAAGAAAGAATTCAGGGTGAGTCCACAGAGTAAAGTGAAAGCAAGTTTATTAAGAAAGTAAAGGAATAAGAATGGCTACTCCTTAGAGCAGCCCTGAGGGCTGCTGGTTGCCCATTTTTATGGTTATTTCTTAATGATATGCTAAACGAGGTGTGGATTATTCATGCTTCCCCTTTTTAGACCATATAGGGTAACTTCCCAATGTTGCCATGGCATGTGTAAACTGTCAGGGCGCTGGTGGAAGTGTAGCAGTGAGGACGACCTGAGGTCACTCTCATGGTCATCTTGGTTTTGGTGGGTTTTAGCTGGCTTCTTTACTGCAACCCATTTTATCAGTGAGGTCTTTATGATCTGTATCTTGTGCCGACCTGCTATTTCATCCTGTGACTTAGAATGCCTTTACTGTCTGGGAATGCAGCCCAGTGGGTCTCAGCCTCATTTTGCCCAGCCCCTATTCAAGATGGAGTTACTCTGGTTCAAACGCCTCTGACAAAATGACTAAGTTGTAACAGTCACCTCCTCCAGCTTCTGGAGCCAGGAAATGGTACATGATCTTACAAAGAAAATATTATGAGCTGAAAAAAAGAAGGATCAAATTTCAGTTTGGATTTCCAGTAGAAATACTTTTTCCCACGCAGACTTTAAAATTATATTCTCTATCACATATGCAGAGAATACAGGCAGTAAAGTGAAAGATGCTGAGAGTACACTCAAGTCAGTCAGAGCTTCAGTTTTGCTGGGCCAGTCCTCACGTTAATGATCAAAGACTAAGAATTCTCTGTAGATCCCAAAGTAAACCTTTGACAGTCATGCTGACCAGACACTTAAGGATATATGGATGACACCAACAACACAGGACACAGAGAAGGATCCATACCATATTGGAGAGAGAGAGTATTATTCTAGATATGTTATCCAAGATTTCTTAGCAGTTCATTAGTGAGACTAAACTAAAAATATCAGAATCCAATGATTTATAGCTTATTATATTTGCATGTAATGGTAAACCATATATATTTACCAATACAGCATTTAATGAAGCACAAGGAACTCTCCTATTACTTCCATAAGAAATTCAGTCAAAGAACTTATTTAAGTCCTGTTCTAGAGAAATATCTAGATGGAATGAAACCTTTTTGACTATTAGATCAGTCTTGGTACCCAGTGGAGATGTATTAATCCAGGTCAGATTTGTCTGTAAATGACAGAATGCCCCAAGTAACAGCTATTTAAGCAAAACTGAAGTTTATTGCTTTCTCATATCTCCATGAACACTCAGATCTGGAATATCCACCAGGGACCCAGACCCCCTCTGTCTTATTACTCAGGCATCTTCAACATGAAGTTTCCAACAGGTGGTTGCTTCAGGGAAAAGCTCCAGCTTCAGCCATCATGTCTCTGCATTCTGGCCAGTGAGAAGGAGCAAAAGAAAGGTAAGGCATTATTTTCCTTCTCATTGTGAACTGCAAGACCACAACCAGTTACAAGTAAGGATGTACATTTCAGTTCTCTTCCCAGGTAGCCACAGTCAAGACCAAAAGAGAGTCTCTCTCAGGGTGGAGGAAGAGAAAATAAATATTTAAAGCCAAATAGCAGTTTCTCTTGCAGTGACCAAAATTCCCTCTATCTTATATGATTTTGGGCTAACAAAGTATTTTTCTGTTTGGATATATCAGCAGAAAACATTAATGAGAGCTTATTATAGGCCAAGCAAATAACCAAATACTTTAAAAATAGTATTATGGATTAAATTGTGTCTCCCTGAAAAGATATGTTGAAGTCCTAACCCCTACTACCTCAGAATGTGACCTTCTATGGAAACAGACGTAGGTGCACCTGTAGTCAAGTTAAGGTGAGGCCATTAGGGTGGGCCCTAATCCAATATGATAGGTATCCTAATAAAAAAAAAAAAACCAAGGGGATAATTTGAACTCAGACACAGACAAAACATGCACAGAGGGAACAGTGTGTAGAGACATGGGGAAAATGCCATGTGAAGATGGAGGATTGTAGTGTTGCATCTACAAGCCAACCACAAGAAGCTAGGAAGGATTCTCCCTTGTAGGTTTCAGAGGGAGCATGGCTCTGCTGGTGCCTTGATTTGGGACTCCTAGCCTTCAGAACTGTGAGACAATAAATTTCAGTTGTTTTAAGTCACCCAGTTTATGATACTTTATTATAGCAGCTTTAGGAAACTAATAGAAGTCTAGGTCATCTCCAAAATTACTAGATAGAAGCAATAAGTTCTAGTGTTCTATTATGCTGTGGGGTGGATATAGGTAACAATGTATTACCTATATTCAAAAAGATAGAAGGGAGGATTTTGAATGCTCATAACACAAATAAATGATAAATGAGGTGACAGATATCCTAATTATCCTGATGTGATCCTTACACATTGTATATATGTATCAAATATCACTCTGCACCTCATAAATATGTACAATTATTATGTGTCAATAATTAAAAAATTAGCTTATCTCATTTAATTCCCACAACTACCGCTTTGAGAGAGGTACTCTTAGTTTTCCCTTTCTACAAATAAGCACATTAAGGCTCAAAGAATAAAGGAACTTGCCAAGATCTCTTGAACTTTGATTCAGACCCAGTTTTTTCTGATTCCAGAGCCTGACCTCCCAATACACTATACTAACTAAATAACCCAAAGCACATGTTTTTAAGATCTGCATCCTTTCTCAGCTTGAATACCACAAGAGATAACTGTGAAGTGTTATGTACATATTAGGTGAGATTAGTACCCCATAGGTTCCCCCATCCTACCCCATAGGTAGCATGATATTGTAACCTATCATCCAAACAGAGACACTTCTGAGAATGACAAAGATGCCTTGATATAGTTTGGATGTATATACCCACCCAAATCCCATATTGAAATGTAATCCCCAGTGTTGCAGGTGGTGCCTGGTGGGAGGTGATTGGATCATGGGGGCAGATTTCTCATGAATGGTTTAGCACCATTCCCCATGGTACTGTCCTTGCCATAGTGAGTTCTCTTGAGATCTGGTTGTTTAAAAGTATGTAGCAACTCTCTAGCTCTCTTGCTCCTGCTTTGC
Source organism: Hylobates moloch (assembly GCF_009828535.3). Taxonomy (NCBI): domain Eukaryota; kingdom Metazoa; phylum Chordata; class Mammalia; order Primates; family Hylobatidae; genus Hylobates; species Hylobates moloch. The sequence goes on from NW_026652276.1 coordinate 77,636,786, forward strand.
CTTCTGCCATGACCTTAAGCTTCCAGAGGCCTCTCCAGAAGGAGATACCAGTGTTATGCTTCCGGTACCTCCTGCAGAACCATGAGCCAATTAACCTCTTTTCTTTATAAATTATCCAGTCTCAGATATTTCTTTATAGCAATGCAAGAATGGATTAATACAATGTTACTTATGATTACATTGGGACAGGAAGCCTAAATGACGACTATCTTGGGCAAACCAGGGCTTACTCACACGCTAATACTTACCATCCACTCTGACCCCTAACCAGAAATGTCACTGTAGCAGACTTACAGAATTCTAATAATTACAGTTAGAAAACATGAAAATACCTTAATTATGCAATAATAATAATAATAATATGGTACCACACAAATAACGTATTATTTCATGAGTAATATATAGAGCACATAAAATAATTACAAAAATGATGTTTAAGGTGATGAATCCTAAAAAAGATATATTTTGATTATTTAGCTGAACATATTAGAGAAGACTTCCCAACAAAGATTGAGGACACCTGCCTCTGGAAAATTTAAAAAGAGAGAAAGTAAGGTCTAGCTTGTTTGAAACTCTAAATATTAGTGCTCTGTTTGTTACAGCAATGAAGCCAATAACCCCATACTGTGGAGAATGTCACGCATCCAGTTTTTCACAAAAAACAAAAGTACTCCTCTTACAGACTCATTTCTAAGGTGGAGAAAAAAGTCACTCTTTCCCAGAGATACGAATTGAAAATTATTATCTCTAGTCTTATCCAAATTTGGACTTTAGTAATATTAGAAAGGAGTCAGATCACACATCAGGAAGAGCTTTCTAAATTCGAATTTCTGCCATGATAGAGCCTTCTTTTATTATTTCTAAGACAGCTGGGTACCCTTGGAAGTCACCTCGCCTGGACTGTAACCAAATAATAATGAAACACAACAATTCTACAAAGGCTTAGCATATGA